>NC_062547.1:108054606-108661350 GCF_016906955.1 Phacochoerus africanus | reverse complement strand
GCATGGAGACTAAACAACATGCTACTAAAAAACCAATGGGTCAATGAGGAAATCAAGAAGGAAATCAAAAACTACCTTGAAACAAATGATAATGAAGACACAACCACTCAAAATCTATGGGATGCTGCGAAAGCAGTGCTCAGAGGGAAACTTATAGCACTACAGGCCTTTCTCAAAAAAGAAGAAAGATCCCAAATGGACAACTTAACCCTCCACCTAAATGAATTAGAAAAAGAAGAACAAAAAAGGCCTAAAGTCAGCAGAAGGAAGGAAATTATAAAGATCAAAGAAGAAATCCATAAAATAGAGACTCAAAAAATAATAGAGAAAATTAATAAAACCAAGAGCTGGTTCTTTGAAAAGGTGAACAAAATTGACAAACCCCTGGCCAGACTCACTCAAAAGAGGAGAGAAAGAACCCAAATAACCAAAATTAGAAAGGAAAAAGGAGAAATCACAACGGATACAGCAGAAATACAAAAAACCATAAGAGAATACTATGAACAACTATATGGCAACAAGTTTGACAATCTGGAAGAAATGGACAATTTTCTAGAATCTTACAGCCTGCCAAAACCGAATCAAGTAGAAACAGACCAACTGAACAGACCGATCACTAGAAAGGAAATTGAAGAGGTCATAAAATCACTCCCTACAAATAAAAGTCCAGGACCAGATGGCTTCACAGGTGAATTTTATCAAACATATAAAGAGGAATTGCTGCCCATCCTCCTTGAACTCTTTCAAAAGGTTGAAGAAGAAGGAATACTCCCAAAGACATTCTATGATGCCACCATCACCCTCATTCCAAAACCAGACAGAGATACCACCAAAAAAGAAAACTATCACCCAATATCATTGATGAAGATAGATGCAAAAATTCTCAACAAAATCTTAGCCAACCGAATCCCACAACATACCAAAAAAATTATACACCATGACCAGGTTGGGTTCATCCCAGGTTCACAAGGATGGTTCAACATACGCAAATCAATCAGCATCATACACCACATTAACAAAAAAAAAAGTCAAAAATCATATGATCATCTCAATAGATGCAGAAAAAGCACTGGACAAAGTCCAACATCCATTCATGATCAAGACCCTCGCCAAAGTGGGTATAGAGGGAACATTCCTGAATATAATCAAAGCCATTTATGAGAAACCCACAGCAAATATAATACTCAATGGGGAAAAACTGAAAGCCTTCTCACTCCAATCTGGAACAAGACAGGGATGCCCACTCTCACCACTGCTCTTCAACATCATTTTGGAAATCCTAGCCACAGCAATTAGACAAACCAAAGAAATAAAAGGCATCCATATAGGAAGAGAAGAGATCAAACTGTCACTGTATGCAGATGACATGATACTATACATAGAAAACCCTAAGGACTCAACCCAAAAACTACTTGAACTGATTAATAAATTCAGCAAAGTAGCAGGGTATAAGATTAACATTCAGAAGTCAGTTGCATTTCTGTATACCAGCAATGAAATATTAGAAAAGGAATACAAAGATATAATACCTTTTAAAATTGTACCTCACAAAATCAAATACCTCGGAATACACCTGACCAAGGAGGTAAAGGACCTATATGCTGAGAACTATAAAACTTTCATCAAAGAAATCAAAGAAGATGTAAACAAATGGAAAGACATTCCATGTTCCTGGATTGGAAAAATCAATATTGTAAAAATGGCCATACTACCCAAAGCAATCTACAGATTCAATGCAATCCCTATCAAATTACCCAGGACATTTTTCACAGAACTAGAACAAACAAGCCAAACATTTATATGGAACAACAAAAGACCCAGAATTGCCAAAGCAATCTTGAGAAACAAAAACCAAGCAGGAAGCATAACTCTCCCAGACTTCAAGAAATACTGCAAAGCCACAGTCATCAAAACAGTGTGGTACTGGTATCAAAACAGACAGACAGACCAATGGAACAGAATAGAGAATCCGGAAATAAACCCTGACACCTATGGTCAATTAATCTTTGACAAGGGAGGCAAGAACATCAAATGGGAAAAAGAAAGTCTATTCAGCAAGCATTGCTGGGAAATCTGGACAGCTGCATGCAAAGCAATGAAACGAGAACACACCCTCACACCATGCACAAAAATAAACTCAAAATGGCTAAAAGACTTAAATATACGACAGGACACCATCAAACTCCTAGAAGAAAACATAGGCAAAACTCTCTCTGACATCAACATCATGAATATTTTCTCAGGTCAGTCTCCCAAAGCAATAGAAATTAGAGCAAAAATAAACCCATGGGACCTCATCAAACTGAAAAGCTTTTGCACAGCAAAGGAAACCCAAAAGAAAACAAAAAGACAACTTACAGAATGGGAGAAAATAGTTTCAAATGATGCAACCGACAAGGGCTTCATCTCTAGAATATATAAACTTAGACAACCGAACAGCAAAAAAGCCAATCAATGGAAAAATGGGCTAAAGACCTCAATAGACATTTCTCCAAAGAAAATATACAGATGGCCAGCAAACACATGAAAAAATGCTCAACATCGCTGGTTATAAGAGAAATGCAAATCAAAACTACCATGAGATATCACCCCACACCAGTCAGAATGGCCATCATTAATAAATCCACAAATAACAAGTGCTGGAGGGGCTGTGGAGAAAAGGGAACCCTCCTACACTGTTGGTGGGAATGTAAACTGGTACAGCCACTATGGAGAACAGTCTGGAGATACCTTAGAAATCTATACATAGAACTTCCATATGACCCCGCAATCCCACTCTTGGGCATCTATCTGGAGAAAACTCTACTTAAAAAGAGACACATGCACCCGCATGTTCATTGCACCACTATTCACAATAGCCAAGACATGGAAACAACCCAAATGTCCATCGACAGAGGATTGGATTCGGAAGATGTGGTCTATATACACAATGGAATACTACTCAGCCACGAAAAAGAATGACATAATGCCATTTGCAGCAACATGGATGGAGCTAGAGAATCTCATACTGAGTGAAATGAGCCAGAAAGACAAAGACAAATACCATATGATATCACTTATAACTGGAATCTAATATCCAGCACAAATGAACATCTCCTTAGAAAAGAAAATCATGGACTTGGAGAAAAGACTTGTGGCTGCCTGATGGGAGGGGAAGGGAGGGGGAGGGAGTGGGAGGAATTGGGAGCTTGGGCTTATCAGACACAACTTAGAATAGATTTACAAGGAGATTCTGCTGAATAGCATTGAGAACTTTGTCTAGATACTCATGTTGCAACAGAAGAAAGGCTGGGGGAAAATGTAATTGTAATGTATACATGTAAGGATAACCTGACCCCCTTGCTGTACAGTGGGAAAAAAAAAAAATATATATATATATATATATACATATGCCATGCATAAAGTAAGCATAAGAAAGCTGAAAAAGCTAAATTCACGTTAGATAAAATAAACTTTAAGACAAAGCATTATTAGAAATCAAACAGGGAAATTTCGTGATCATAAATGAGTCAATACATTAGAAAGTCTTAACAATCAAATATCTAAACACTAACGACAGTATTTCAAAATTCACAAAATAAAAATTGAGCAAATTAAAGAGAGATGCAGACAATTCCATAATTTTGTGAGTGGAAACTGATCTCTAAGCAATTGCTAGAATAACCATCAGAACCTCCTCTCCCTTGTATGTGTTGCCCGCCCCCAAATGGTAAAGACATAGAGATCTGAGTAATATTATCAACAATCATGACCTAATGGATACTTACACAATGCTACATAATAAACTTGGATTATACATTTTCTTTTAATATACTTGCTACATTTAAAATATACCAGGGCTAAATGTTAAGCCATAAAAACTGATATTCAAAAGACTGAAATCATTCAGTATATGTTCTGTAATTGCAATGGAATTAAGTAATAAATTGGTTACAAGATACTCAAACCCTGCTCCCACCTCAAATATTCGTAAACTAACCAGTATGTTTCTAAACTTTCAGGGACTCAAGGAAGAAATTACAACGTAAATAAGAAAATATTTTAACTGACCAAAATGAAAACACGGCATGTTTTGTGAGACATAACTAAAGAAGTACTTAGAACTTTAAATGTTTTTATAACAAGAAGAAATGTCTTACAATCAGTGGTTTAGGAATCTAGAAATAGAGAATAAAAGTAAACTCAAAGTAAGTAAAAGGCATAAAATAATAAAGAGCAGAAATCAGTAAAATATAAAACAAAGAGGGTGTTTTCTTGTGGCTCAGTGGGTTAAAGATCCAATGTTGTCACTGTAGCAGCCCAAGTTGCTGCTGCGGTGCAGGTTTGGTCCCTAGCTGGGGAACATCTGCATGCCATGGGTGTGGCCAAAATAATAATAATAAAATAAATAAATAAATAAAACAGAAAAAGAGCCAAAATCCAGTTCTTTGAAAAGACCAATAAAATGGATAAATCCTTAGTAAGAATGATCAAGAGAAAAAAGCAGTACACAAATTATTAGTATCATGGACGAGAGAGGTTATTACCAGATTCATCAAAAAGATAACAAAGAAACAAAGTTGAGGGAGTTCCCGTCATGGCTCAGTGGTTAATGAATCCGACTAGGAACCATGAGGTTGTGGGTTCAATCCCTGGCCTTGCTCAGTGGGTTGAGGATCCAGCGTTGCTGTGAGCTGTGGTGTAGGTTGCAGAGGTGGCTCAGATCCCGCGTTGCTGTGGCTCTGGCCTAGGCCGGGGCTACAGCTCTGATTGGACTCCTGGCTTGGGAACCTCCATATGCTGCGGAGCGGCCCAAGAAATGGCAAAAAGACCAAAAGAAAAAAAGAAAAAAAGAAACAAAGTTGAAAACTTAGATAAAATGAAAAAATTCCTTGAAAAATACAAGTTACCTAAACCACCACAAAAAATTCTGTCAAAATTATGGGAAGAAATCTTTCAAAAAATCTTATTATCTTAAAAATCGTACTCAGAAAATATGAGAGGAGAAAATAGTTCCCAAATCATTTTATCTGGCTAGCATTACCCTGATACCCAAAATCTGAAAGACACTGCAGAAAAAAGAAAACTACAGACAAGGATCATTCACAAATGCAGGTGCAAAAATCCTTAAAACCAAATTGAGTTCAGCAATGTATATTAAAAACACCACATATCATGATCAAATAGGGTAATTAAGAGAGGGAAAAACAAACTCCAAATAGATCAAAAGGCTATAATAACGGAGTTCCTAGAGTGTTATGATCCTACTTAAAAACAGTTTTACACCTATAAGCTATTTTTGCTCCTCTGATTGTTATGTGGAATCCACAAATTCACACACACTCCTAACCTGGTTTGCTGCTTGCTTTAGTGCTCTTTACCGTAGCTGGTGGCGTTGGGAGGATCTTTGCTGGTGTATATGTATTTAAAGATACTTTTCTTCTCATTACTGGACTAGGACGTGAAGTTGAAGAGGCTGGAAAACAACAACATGGTAATTCAATAAAATTCCTGACCATTCTATCAAATCTAAACTAACTAGATTACAAATAATTATATCAGATTGTCTTCCTATATTACCCACTTGAAATTTATCCGTGCAGAAGACTTTAAAACATTTTTTTTTTCTTTCTATTCAAGGTGGGAAGATTAGGAGGTGTGTAAGGGACAAGGAGGGATAATTCTTTTTTTTTTTCCTAGGGCCACTGCCGCAGCACATGGAGGTTCCCAGGCTAGGGATCTAATCAGAGCTGTAGCCACCAGCCTATGCCAGAGCCACAGCAACACAGGATCCAAGCCGCATCTGTGACCTACACCACAGCTCACGGCAACGCCGGATCCGGATCCTTAACTCACTGAGCGAGGCCAGGGATCCAACCCGCAACCTCATGGTTCTTGTCGGATTTGTTAACCACTATGCCACGATGGGAACTCCAAAGAGGGATAATTCTATGAGGTGCTCTGGAAATGTAAAGGCTGGAGTGGGGGAGCTACTGGCATAAGCTTCTGGGTTCCTAGACAATGGGAGGTGAGGAGGTAACAAAAAACAGATTTGCCTATTTTTGCAATTTTGGAAAAGGACCTGACAGCAATAAACAGGATCACTGAAAAATCAGTATGTTGGCCCATTATGGCAAATATGCCTTAAGTAGTTGACACCTATACTGAATGAACATAAATTTCACTGGCAGAAGACCAAAGTAGTCACTAGTTAAATAATATACAAGTGATTATTAAAAAATCCCTAAAATATGTAAAGCACCACATCATTACGTAGCTCCTTCCGGCTTGCATTTTTTATCCCATTCTAACTTCCACCTCTAACTTACCTAATCAGTATTCCCACACCTTTCACCCTAATCTGATATTGTCATGCCCCATTGTAAGCTATGTACCAGCTACCATAAAATTGATTAATTTTGCCCTCACCTTTCACCCTAATCTGATATTGTCATGCCCCATTGTAAGCTAGGTACCAGCTACCATAAAATTGATTAATTTTGCCCTAGGTGAGAAAAAAAATCTGTGAATGACAGATGCTAACAATGTCTCCTCCCACAAATTCAGTATAGTTCTACATTATGATGCTACTTCCTGGACAGTCCAGGGAATTAAGTATAAATAATGTAAATATGCTGCAATTAATAAATATTAATTCTGCAGTTACACTACAAAATACAGGATTCAGGTAATTCCATTATAAGTGGCACCCTATTTTCTTTAATATTCAAGAAGGATGAAAATACCATATACTTTAGGAGACCTGAGTTTTCTAGGTTTTTTCCTTAAAACAGTAAACTTTTCTCAAATGAAATCTGAAATAAATTGGATCAAAGTAAGTGCTCTGGATGAAGCAGCCACAGAAGACACAAGGCCTCATCACTCAGCATCCTTCTCTTCCTCACTGAACTTCCAAAAGCTCTTTGAAATACAGTCTGAAGACCAATGAACTAGATTAACTCTAAGGTTTATCCAATTCTACGAACTTCATTAACTATATTTACTTTCTCATCTAGTTCCCTTAGTAATGGAATGATATGTTAAGAGAGCTAGAGTAATGGAATGAAATTTTAAGTAATGGAATGAAATTTTAAGTAATGGAATGAAATTTTAAGAGAGCTAGAGGGATTGGGGCACGACGTACATCCATGACATAGAAAAGAGTTAATTAGAACTGGAAAATGAATTTATTATCCTTCATTTCATTAATAAACCTCAAGGAAAACTGAATTTGCAAACCCGAGAAATGAAGCCACCTAAAACAGCAATGCCACAAAATAAATCTTCAAAGATTACCTTTCTGTAAATATTTCACCAAAATTCTCTTTCCAAAACAGATGTCATTATTATTGATATTTTACCTTTAAGTCATTTACTAAAGATCTTCTAAATTCAAATAGCATAATGTTTCCCCAAAATTCTTACTTACTCATTATAATCTTTCTTTAATCTCTATATTAAGATTACAAATCTCTGCTCCAGGAAAGCAGTGACATATTTAGTATAAAGAGGATGGTAAAAGAGAAAAAGAGAATTTATTCAGGTTCTCTACTGTGTAGTGAGGAGCAGCACTGTCCCGTCAGCTAACAGAAAACAAAAAAGGAGAAGTATCCTTCATTTTCCTGATTTTGACTTTACGGCATGGAGATTATTTTACTTGGAGTATTATCAATTCTCAGAATCAGACGCATTCACATGCCACTTTAAAACTGAAACCTAATTCCCCAAACCATTCCTAAAGTAAAATATTTTAGATCATTCACTCCAAGATACCTCTCCATTACCATTAATGGTTGAAAGCTGACCTCTACCACCAGAAGTGAAAGGGAAGGCGGAAATGAAAGGAGCACCATTTGGACAGAACACCGTATGAACAGAACTCTGCAGAATAACACAATGTGGTTGCCCAGGAAAGGGAAGAGAGTAACAGCAAGACATGAAAGTGGCTTTCATCCTGAGACCTCATATTTTATTCTTGGCAGAAACATATTTACAGCATTCTCCTTATAAAAAGGAGCTGGTATACACAGAAAGTCCATAGCTTTATTACGATATGACTAGCAAGACTTAACTCTAACTGAAGCACTCTCTCCCAAGTGGATGCTTCCTAAACTGGAAATCCCAATGTGTCAAGGATCCTTCTGAGCTGAAAATGACAATGGCCAGCTGATTTCTCACACCTAAAAATGTATTCCTGGACATTTCCCAAACTGAAGTCCCTCAGAATAGTTCTACATGATGTTTAAAAGTATTACCAAAAAGTGTATTCTCAACAAGTTTTGGAAAGTGTGGGTCTATAGCTTTCCTTATAAAGGAACCTTACCTATTTATATGCTGATATAACTACATCTCTCCAAAGGAAGGTAGATATAATAAAAGTTTCCAAAACTTACGCAGCTGTGAACCCCTTTCCTTTACATACAGGAATTAACCTCTTCAAAATATTTTCTGCAGAACACAATTTGAAAAACTGCTGTCCTAATTTTCTCTCATTAGTTAAGTGCTCTTTCTGAATCTGTTTGATTGCTTACCTTAAAGGGGTGAGGGGATGGGCATGTGGGCATGTGTGGGTTAATGCAGAATGGTATTTTGTCATTTTTAAGAAGCTTACTATAAAATGACATACAACAGGAATGTGAAAACAAGATCATGACTTTATATTATATGTTGCTGACTTTTATTGCTGGGTCTTAGGTCCCCCCCCCCCTTTTAAGAAAAAAGACTTTGGGAAAGAGTTAAGAAAAGTGCTATGTTTGTTGCATATCTCACCAATGAATTCCAAATTATGTTCTTCTACACTCCTTTCTCTCCTAAAATTCTATTCAATATCACCACTTATGTTTTCATAATTCATTTTATATTCAGATAATATCTACCATCTAAAAATAAAATAATAATAATAATTTTCCTACAAATTTCAGGGGTCTTCCATGGAACTTCACTTGACGGAGAAGCAATGGAAGCAAGAAATTCATCCACCTGCTTTAAAGATAGGGCATTGTGAAGAGTTTCTAGAGGACAAATAGATGGCACCATTGAATACAATTCAAAACCTGAGGGGAAAAAAACAAAAACACATTTGAATATTTAAAAATCATTAATGTAAAAGGAAGAAGACCATTGTTTAAAGCTGGACAGTTTGAGACTTTTCAATCTATCACATGCAAACACACGAGATTTCTGAAGTCATGACACCAGATGCTATGCAGTATGGGGTTGGAACAAGATGTGACAAAGATTTCATTTTAAAAGTAACCACATAGTACAGCATGCACACAATTTCATCCTGTATTTTGGGAAAATCTAAGAATAATACTTAAAGAAAAAACCTGGAGGGGGGGGGACAGAAAAAAAAAATCCACATTTTTTTCAGGTATTACTTTTTAAAATCGGGTCTATCTGACTGGTGAATACACTGTTGCCATGATGTGTCCCTGAGGCCAGAATGGTAAAAGTAACTTCTTGTTGAAAAACAATTATGTGATTACTTGTGAAGAGTGATTTAAAATATTTTTCTAGTCATATCAAGGCCAACAATACTCTCTACTGTGACCCAAAACAACATCCACTAATTTACAATGAAATTAAAATTCTAAAACATATTTCACTTACCTTAATTGATTTAACACAATAATTCTATTGTTGGAAATTGCTAGCCGAGCAAAGTCAGGCCAAGTAAAAAGCAATACAAAGTACAAATACTCTCATTCAACAATGGCACAGAAACACAAATATTTCACTAAACAAACCATGCAGATATGTATTAATACCATCATTGAAACAAAAGCACTTAAATATACAGTTTTTTTAAAAAAACAAATTGGATATAGGTTATTCACTTTTTATAAATTCTGCCTGTTTAAACTTTATTTAGCTGAACGGTTTTTAAAATTGCTTTTATATACAGCTAAAATAACAAGTCTTTCTGTATCTACTTTTTCAAAAATTTAAAGTAACTTTCCCCCAAAAGAAATATTTTTAATATTTAGTTTTTACATAAACTCTAATATTCTTAACTTAAAAGTAAAAATTAACTAAACTCAAATAGACGGGAAAACTCTCTGCTTCAATGTTAGGAGAATATATTAACCCAAGAACTATCTCTTAGTTGGAACAGGGAAACTCTGGTTAAAAGAGAATCTAATCTTCCAATGAAACTAACCAAAGGATTTATAAAACTGATATGTATGATTTTCAAGCACAAAACCAAAGAATGAGAGAACATTACATAAACTTAAGACAAAACAAAACAAAACTATAATACCATAGCAGCAGCTAAAGCACCTATGTTAAGCACTAAAGAAATTAGGCTTGACCAAGTATTACATTTTTTCTAAAGTACAAGATTCATGCAAATAAGCGCAAACCCTTTCCTTGCATTACACTAAACTCAACATTGTGGGTTTCTTTTTTTTAATCCTTTCCTCAGAATGTCTATAAGTCTTTTGTAACAACTGTTTTCTTGCATCTGCCTTTCAGATTTTATAACAGGCAAATGACAATATAATCAAGTCTCTCTGGACTACATCTTTTTCCACCTATCTTTAGTATGCTTTTTCTCTACTGCACAATGAAAGGGTTAGCGCAATAATTTAAAAAGCCACCCTGCTGTCATGTTTAGAAGCTATAAAAACATACCACTGGAGCCTAGAAATTCCACAGAGGAAACGGACCAGCACCTATAGAGGTGTAGGTGTTCTGCACAGAGGCCCAGAAAATAAGGTAAAGCACTGTCAGAAGATACTTGTTTCACCATGTTTCTTGAACTAAAGATGAAGGGGAGGGATAAGTCCATGATATGTGTTAAGATGGAAAAAACATGAAAGTTAAGGAGAATAAAAAGTCAAAGAAAGAATCAAATGACAAGTCATAGGACAGATTAGACAACACAGCATAAAAAAGAAAAAAAAAAATTTGAAGACCCCAAAAAATATTTCCAGAGTTGAAAGGGATGCATTTTATATGCATCGAGTCACACAATGTGTGGAAAATTCATATTTTAAAAAAAGGCCTAAGCCAAAAGAATATAAAATTACTCTATTTTCTGCTAAACTTAACAAAAAAAAAATTTTTTCCCCAAGCTTCAGTAAACACAGATTTCTCGTATATAAAACTTGCAACACTGGCTATAAACACATAACCATTCTGCATAAAAACTATAGTCAGTCTTAAACCTGCAATGCCTCTTCTTTAGAATTTTGTGACTTCTGTTTTTCTTGTGACTTCAGTTTTTCTTCTAAGTTTTTAATGGTTCTTTAGAAGCTGCAGCTGTATCAGATAAGATCTTTTTCTTCCAAAAGTAGCATTTAAACAGCTACAATGAAGGGAAAGCATGTTAAACTTTAAAGTTAAATTTTCATTTGTTGAGGATCAGATTTTCTTACAACATCTTCAGCAAGTGTTAGCACACTTATTAGGTGTGCTGTTATAGGATCCAGAGGAAGAGAATAATTGTAAGCTTATGTTCAATCCTTTAGCTTCAAAAAAGTTCTTGAAAGACCTGACTTGAGTTTTTGAAAGGCTTTCTTGCAGTTAAAAAGAAAAAGAAAGGTGAAGGGGGTAAGAACACTTTCATTCCAAATAAAAGCAAAAACCTGTACTTTTTTAAAAAAAATTATTTAATCTTGAATCATTTCAAAATGATCAGTAAATACTCCCTCTTATACTATAAGAAAAAGCTCTGTGTAAGAAAGCTGTAATAGTGTAAGAATTCAGTTTATAAATAATGGCCACAATACACCTTCTTGATCAGCCTCAAAAATTGAATCAGTTGTCTAGATTTTCAGCCTCATCTTCTTCCTATCAGGAGCCTTCAAATTTTAACAAAAAAGCAATGGTACTCTCCAAAATTGGGTTGCCTGGCAGTAGCAAATCATATTGCCACATGAGGACAAACTGAATGTTGAATGAAGTTTTCAGAGTGCTCCAGACAAAGCTGGGTTTTGCTTTAGATAGCCAGGGATAAATGATGTTACACAGTGAAACCTTCATCCCCTGATTCCCAAGAACCTCTCAAAGATACGTCAGGCTATTGGAACGGTGTGGCCCTGTATTTTTGTTAAATAGCTTAATAAAACAACCATGTGATCAGAAAAGAAATTAGGAAGAAAAAACCATTGAAATTATTAAGAATTAAGATAAAATATTAATTGTATTTTTTAAATTATATAGATTGATCACTTGAGAAATCAAAAGGAATTTTTAGGTGGTAATTAAGTATTCAAACTCTTCATCATTGTGGGCCACTTAAAAGTTTGATGAGTAGTGTTAAATTATTGTGTAAATTACAGCTGAAAAGGGGAGCTAGACAGTATCATATTTTGAGTGAATGAGTTAGAATTGTATGCCAATTGAAATTAAGGACTGAGAGAAGAATGATACTGTATACCTCATATTTTGAAATAAAGTAAAAATAAAAAAGGATGAAGCAGGGGATTATTTTTTAAAATAAAAGCAAAACGTACCATTGGTTGGGTGTCGAGCAAATGAGATAGAAAACCTTTTAACAGCAGAACCGCGTGTGGCGTCTGAGAAAGAGAAAAACAGGTACCTGAAATTCGTAACAGCTACCAAAAGAAGGACACTTAAAAAAAGAGGGGGAAAAACAAATATATAAGGAGGTTAGAATTAGGTGACATGCAGAAGGGACAATGAAAAGAGGGTAATAAGCCAAATACTGGTTAAAAAAAGTAAAATGGCTTGATGATAGAGGCAAAGTGTTTAATGAAATATACAAAAGAAAGAAAAGCAGGATGAGCTGGCAATTCTGGTAAATCCATGTTTTACTGAGTAAAATAAATTTGTGGATATGTAAGAAAAAGTTTTAAATAGAGCTAATCCTAAAAGGTCTAACAAACACTCCTACTAACAAAACATAGGCTTCCATGAGCCTTAAGAGACATTCTGAATATTAAAACAAGATGTATTAATAATAGCGAGAGGATTTCCTTCAACTAGGGATCCTAAAATATTCTCATCTTATATTTATTCTTAGAAGAATATTTCCAATATATTTTCTTCTACTTACAAACATTCCAGTCACATTATTTATTTAGATCAATACCAGTACAATAAATAAATAAATAAAGGGTTAACAATGAACAAATGTTTAAAAGATCAAAGGAAGATTTATTCTTTATATTGTGGCTTATTAACTACCTAAAAGAAGAGTATACATAATGCAGCTTTAAATTTCACATTACAACAAAATACTCATTGAACAAGTACTGTAAGTCTAACTATAATTAACTGTTTGATGAAACATGGACCCAAGTAGTGGGTAACAGAGCACTGAGAGTTCATTTAGGCAAAGGATTCCATTTGCATCAGTCAGTAGCCTTAGGCTTGCCTTTGAGAAATATGCTCATGGGTGTGTGCATGGGTGTAGGTATGAATCTGTGTGTGCATGTGTGCACATACCATCTATGCAGCCAGAAGAGGTCAGCTTTTTACGATGAGTACGAGCATAATCCTGTAGGTTAGGTGCGCTTGAAGAACCCCCGAGCACCGAGGTGCTAAACAGGCCCGCACAGTGAGACCCTGATGGGAGTTAGAGAAAATACATACAACAACGGGTGTTCTTCCATTCACATTGGGAATTCATGCAGCATGCAATAACATGGCTCTCACCACACATATTTGGCAGTGCCTTGAACAGGCTCACAATTCACATATAATGTCAACTTAATACAATCACCACCACTATTTATCACATGTACAAATGGAGGTATTTCACACTAGAGAAAATGTTTTTTGAAGAAAAAAAAAGCTTATATAATAATTAGACATATACATATTAAAAGTATTAAAAATACTATTATAAAAATTTAAGGAATTCTGCCAATCAATTTGCATAAGCAGGCCATATAAAAAAACCTCTCCTAGCACAAATTACATCATATGAAATCAATATTTTTGAATGTATGTCTATAAATGAAGAAGCTTTCCTGATGCCCCTGAATCTGAGGTATCAATATCTGTTATGAAATAAAGCAAAAAGAAGCTTATTTATTTGTGAGAAGACTAGGTGAAACAATACCTTCTAGATGGTCATTCTGGCCTAAATCACTTTAAATTTCTAATACTTCAATGACTTAAGATCTTAATTAAAAAGACCCCAATGAAACACATTATTAGCAAAAAAAAACTTAGCCAGTGTAAATTGATACTTATAGCAAAAGTCTTTATACTCAAGTAACACTTTTACCACTGGGTAAGGATTAACTAAATTTCTATCAAATACATTATGTCACACAAAGAAAGGAATAATATATAAACATATGTGTGTATATGTGTGTGTATACATACGTGTGTGTGTGTATATATATATATGCATCTGGCAAGAAACTGTAGGGATATCAAAAAGAATCAACATAAAATATATGTAATAAAAGAAAGCCTTTTCAAGTATGTAGAAAGCAATGGACACTATATACTCAGCATAGAAATCACAGTAAATACATAGTTGAAACATAACAAAATTTGTTTATGCTGTTATTAAACCAATTTAGAAAACTACTTACAGAAAATAATATGTCACTATCTCATCTAGTTTATCAACAATGAGCTTAAAACAAACAAACAAAAAAATGGGAGTTTCCGTTGTGGCACAGCAGAAACGAATCTGACTAGTGATTATGAGGTTGAAGGTTGGATCCCTGGCCTCGCTCAATGGGTTAAGAATCCAGCATTGCCATGAGCTGTGGTGTAGGTCGCAGATGTGGCTCGGATCCCGAGTTGCTGTGGCTGTGGCATAGGCTGGCTCTCTCTGGACCCCTAACCTGGAAACTTCCACATGCCGCATATTCAGCCCTAAAAGGCAAAAATAATAAGTTTACAAAGGTCTTTTTCAATGTTGTTTTGCTTGAATATTAGCAAAGAACTAATTATGTTCTATAGGTCACTGCCATTGTACATTAGTTTTGCTTTGGTTTTAAGAGATGATCAAAAGGACAATTAATACACCCAGATAGAGTTTAAAACACTCTCCACTTAAAATCTTAAATCAGAAAAGTAGAAGGCTCTTTTTGTATGCAATAGCGTATTTTCTTCTTTATCAACTAGGAAAAATGAAATTTCCTTCCTAAATTAAAATATGTTGGGATTTTAACTTAACAAAATGTAAGATTAGAAATGAGCATTGGTAATTGGACTAAGCAGTTTACATTATAGGCATTCAAAAGGGTTATAAAACAAAATTAAATGTTACTTATCATTCATTTCATCAAAATTTTATTGTATATTTTGAGCTTTACAAGTCAACATTTCTGAATTAGTATATGTTAAGTAAAAACTAGAGCATAGCATTTGGTCATGCTTTCACCTCTGAAGAGTTTTACATGTGTGCAAAATAGTGAGTTTAAGAAGGTTTGCAAAATAGTTTCATTTAGACCACATACCTACAGTAGGGTTCTGCTTTTGTTCCACAAGAGTTCTTGGTGTTCGCAAGTAATTTGCATTTTCAGATACAACCTGCACAAGGAAAGCAAAATAAATGAAGTAAAGCAGTAAAATAAATTAAAAATCCATACTTCATTTGCAGCCTGTTCCAGACAGACAAAGGTTAATAAGCTGTATGATAAATATTAGTAGAAAATACATAAAACATGAAAGATCATGCAAGATCCCTTTCTGAAGGGAGTCCATTTCATATGAGGTCCTTGCAATGAAGTGGTGCGAAGCAGGCATTCAGAATTAAAATCATGTATGAAACAAGACAGATGAAAAGAAACAATTAATAGACTGATATAATTTCACTCTCTCTTAAAAGAAGCCAAATGCCCACTCTTAAACAGCTCCTGTATTTGAAGGAGGAAATACAATCACAAACAAAAGAAAAGACAGACAGAGACTGTTGAGATCACAATACAATTACTGATCCATGCACAGGCTTTATCAGAGTAACCTTTAAATATTCACAGCCTTAATGGATACCATAATCCCTTTTCCTATAATCAAATGCACTGTATTTCCAAAAGGAAATTGCTGAAATTCTTGGAAAAGTCATGTGTAACAGCAGACCTTCCATTGTAACAAAAACAAAACAAACCAAAAAAATTCCATAGTATTTTAACTTTCCAAATGTCATCATAGAAAGTCCTTCTGAAATCAGTTTACTTTCACCCCTTTTGTTGGGGCATATTGTTGACGGGCACATACACATTGTCCCCTTTTATCTTAAAAAAGCATTAAAATACTATACAACTAAAAGAAAAACCATACTGTATGTAATTAAATTAGATACTTGCAGATAATAGAATGTGAGGGAGAGAACCATCAGTATTAGATGTATCCTGGTAATTAACACAGGGCCACAAAATTCTGGTATTTTAAAAAATGTTCACATTCTCAGCAAATTCCAAATGAAATGTATTTTTCAATGATGGGGGGAAAAGATGTCAAATTTTCTTACCATCCATCAAAATTATGGAATTTCATTTCTGAATGCTTTAAAGTACAATTAAGTCAAAGAAAGATTTATTTCCTTTAAAAAATTGTATTAAAAAGCTAAATTTCCAGGAATATAAAACTTACTAATTTTTAAATCCTGGATACTTAAAACCCTCCCAGTAAAAATTCTACATACATGCAGTGTAAGTGGTTTCTTTCCCTCAAATACTGTCAGATATCACTAGCATTTTTAAGTGAATTCAAAATTAAAAACAGAAGGATTTACTCTGATGTATAATATAAGGGATTAGATGTCCTCAAAGACAGCTGTTTGTTGCTCTGAATGCGGGGAGGAAAAATGTTTAATGAAGTAAAGTTTAAAAACCTGTTGCCATGAGCCAAAAATACTGGATGTGAAAGCCAATGATTTGGGGGAGACAGGGGAAGAAGTGATTTGTTCCCCTGATCTGCGTCTTCGACGCCCAGTACCCACACCACTGGTGTAATGCAGCCAGGTACCAGTACCCTCTGGGCTAGACACACTCAGGGGGCTCTCTTCCTGGAAGTGAGAAAAGGGGCAAAAAAAAAAAAGAAAAAAAAAAGACAAAAAAAAAGCAGAGCATGCAAAGTTAGATATAACAGAGCCAAATGATCAGGAAGAAAAAAAAATACAGTTTGTTTGCATTTGTTCATCAATTTTTAAAAAACTATTAAACAGTAATTTGGGAGCCATATATTTTAATATTTGAGAAATTGATAGGACTCATAAGTCTAATTGTGATAATGATTATAAGAATTACCTTATTATCTTGAATATACAAAATATTTATACTGCTTAATAGTTCTCCCTTCCCTCTTAGAACTGGAAAGATTTTAACAATTTTTTTTCTGGGATTTTACAACTATATTTTATTGGGATTGACTTAAACATGTATATCTATATTTTTTTGTCTTTTGTCTTTTTAGGGCCGCACTTGCGGCATATGGAGGTTCCCAGCCTAGGGGTCTAATCAGAGCTGCGGCTGCCGGCCCACACCACAGCCACAGCAACGCCAGATCCAAGCCGCGTCTGCAACCTACACCACAGCTCATGGCAACGCAGGATCCTTAACCCAGTGAGTGAGGCCAGGGATCGAATCCGAAACCTTATGGTTCCTAGTCGGATTCGTTAACCACTAAGCCATGATGGGAACTCCGATTTTAACAATTTTTTATCTTAGTAATTTTGAAAATATGAAAATTCTGGTTAATTTTAGATATTCAAGAATTTTTATGCTATATTGGGTAAACTTTTCAACCCAAAGCACTAAAGAACTCTGCAAAGAGTTAAAGAGACTTCAATGTGCATAATGTATAAAAGAAAATCTGTCTGCCAGACAAAAGAAAAATTAGAGGCCATAAGATGGAGGATTCAAGTTGTATTTGCTTACACTTTCAACCTGTTTGTTTACCCCCTCCAAAGATAACAGAGTTCAGTAGGCAAAACATGCAGCAAACATTCTCATTTTACATGTTTGCATGTTCAGGTTTCAGACAGTGAGGACAGAGTAAAATCTACTTGCACAAAATGAAGAGAATAGTCTTTTTCTCTGTGTGTCTTTTGGAAGTACAAACTTCTGATATCCACGGAGACGATGGACGCTGGAAAAATTCTTCAAGGTTTTACTTGAATAATTTACCTTATGGAAGTAAAAGTTTAGCATGGCATAGAAACAATTTCTTGAAAGCAACTATTTAAGTAATTATGAGAAAAAAGGTTTATAAATGTGTTCTGTGTTTTAAGAGTTAACAGAGGGCAGTGATTTTGTTGAAGATTTTACAAATATATAGATGGTTACGAAATGAAGACTCAGAATACATTTGCCTTTATCAGTGTTATAGACTTTATTTTGGAGAGCAGAATAAGTCTTAATAGTGAAATTCTAAACAATGTGATAAATTGCAGACTATTTAATTCAACAACATCAAAATCACTGCCCTCACATAAATGGTAGTTTAGGTTATACTAATATATGTCATTTCCCAATTTTCTGAAATTAAAGATAACTAAACATAACCCCAAGTTTCTCACTCTTAAATTAAGCTATAATAGAACAAATAATCTCAAATTCTACAATTAGAAATCATTCTCTTTTATAATTAACTTAAAATATTATATTCATGGGAATCTTAAATAGTATACATTCCCACTGTAAAATTACAGCAATCTATTTTATTGATGGATATTTTTTCTATACATAATTGTCAAATTGGGACACATATTTGAAACTTGAGAATCAAAAAGCACTATGTTTGTATAATTTGGGGCTATAGAAATCAGCATAATTTTTCGTTGGTGTCTTTCTTTTTATTTACCAACTGCTAGGTATATGCCTAACTTAAGATTTGGCATATTTAATCAATCGTCAACAAAAAATATTTTTCTCACTTAAAAGTTGATGATTCTTAAGGTTAAACTTTTGCTTTATACTTTTACTTAAGCATTTAGAAAACATAAACACAGATCTCAAATCAGTACTGGGAGAAGCATCCTATGGAGAATATAAATAACCTGAAATAAAGGTATTTCAAGTATAAAAATGTATACAGATGTTAAAGACTGACTTAAGCTTCATTCCAATGGTTCAACTTTCTTTTTAAATGTTTTTATAGTAGTTTTTTAAAACATTAATGTTTTTTAAATGTTATTATAGTAGTTATTTAACTGTTTATTAGTGATCATATAATTAGCCTAAGCTATTTAATTGTAGATCTTAATACAGAGGTAAATTTTTCAATTGTAGCATCAAATTTTCAAATTTCTATACTGATTTTTGTAATCAGGTAAACAATTTAGAATTTTACACTTTAATTTACAGTGTCATTGAATCAGTTGTTACTGGAACATTTCTGGCAATTCCTTACTACTTTAAGCAAAGATTATTCCTGATCCATTAGATCAGACTTTTTAAAAAAGTTCTTCATTAGAATAACCTAGAGCGACAAGACAAAAAAATGGATCAATTCTTAGAAAGGCCTTATTTTACATTTTTACTCAACTTTGTTATAAAAACTATTCATAAATCTCCAAATTTTAAAACTAATCTTTGTATTTTCTAACTACCTCTGTATTCTCAAAAATTTATTTTGAAAAATAAAGTTGACAATTAAAAATCTGTTAGGTTTCCAAGCTTGATAATTAAAGCTGTATTTTCTTTTCTGTTTTATTAAAGTATACAGTTAGTTTACTTCAAAAAAGACATGCTCCGACACCTGTACTTACTTCATTTGTAGCCATCTTCCTAGATCTTGGAAGTGGAGACTTCCTGTGTATATGAATTGGCTCTGATACCATGGGTTTAAATAATATCACAGCTCGATCAACCTCATCTTTTTTAGAAGTATGTGGTTCGTCATCACTATCAATTTTAAAAGATCTCCTGCCTTCATTCTATGTGGAAAGAATACAACGTAATAAAATTCAGATAAAACAAATTAACCTCTTCAGATGAACAAATTCAACCACCAAATGGTATAATCAGTTGAAGTACATATTCAAGTTCGCTTACTCAAGTGAATTAAATAACTGAATTCTTTCAATAGCCAATATTATTCTGGGTGCTCTAAGATAGATGACTGAGTTCCTGACTTTAAGAAATGCATATGCTCTTTGGAGAAATTAAACAATAAAAGGACAGTAAAAAGCCATATAAAACAAAGCGCTTAACTAAGTTTTATCAAATGCCCAAATAAATAAGCAATAATAATAAATGACAGTAAGAAAGAATAGAGATTAATTTTGTTATCAGCAATGTCATCAACTCAAGGATAAACTAAAATAGCATCTAAATTAATAAATTTTAGAAAATTTAAATTCTATTCCAAATATTTCCAACAAATGTGATGACTGCACACTTAAATAACCATCATCTGATGGCTCATTAACTATTTCCTCAGTACATACCATGTGCCAGGACAAAGACGAATCAGATACTGTCCCAAATTACAAGAAATTCACAATATTGTGTAGGAAACAAACACATTTAAAAATTTATACTAAATATCTACCTATAATAGAATGGGTAAATTGGGGCATGGTCATAGAGTAAAACACATATTTTAAAAGCAGTAAAAATGGACAAACTAAAACTAAATATAATTACATCAATGAATCTCATAAACATAAATTAGCTGAAAGCAGCCAAACAGAAGTATATAAACAGCTTCATCAAAGTAAAGGTTTAGAAAGTAAACTTCTTTAACCAGGTATGGGATATCTAAAAACTTGAAGCAATCACCACTTTTAATCATAAATCACTAGGAGTTCCCATCTTGGCGCAGCAGAAACAAATTTTGGCTAGGAACCATGAGGTTGCGGGTTCAAACTCCAGCCTCGCTCAGTGGATGAAGGATCCAGTGATGCCTTGAGCTGTGGTGTAGGTCATAGATGCAGCTTGGATCTGATGTTGCTATGGCTGTGGTATAAGCCAGCAGCTGTAGGTCCGACTGGACCCCTCGCCTGGGAACCTCCATATGCTGCAAGTGCAGCCGTTAAAAAAGAAAAAAAAAATCACTGAAAGACACGAATGCCCACCATCGTTATATCTATTCAAAATTTGCCAGACATCTGTCATCATTCAGAGATATGATCACATACATAGAAAATTCAGATGACTCCATGGACAAATAATTAGAATGAATAAACATCATTAGTAAGGTGGTTATACACTCTTTAGACAAAAAAACTTAATACAAAAAAGAGTTAAAATTCAATAGGAAAATAACCAACAGAAAATTACATTTAAATAAGCAATTTATAACATAAAAAAGAATTCAGGGATTAATCTGACAAAATACAAGACATTTAAAAAAAATCTTAATTTTATCAAAAAGGCATGAAGAATAGCTAAATAAAAATCAGAGCTATAGACCAAGTTTTAGACTATATGCTTCAGTTCTGTATGAGTGTTACTTCTCTCAACATTGATCTGCAGAATTTATGTAATCTCAATTAAAATCCCCAAATGTTCTCTTTGAAATGTTACTTTTCACTTTAGTTTGGGAATGAACAAAGATGCTTACTATCAATGCTTCTACTCAATACCATTCTGGTCCAAGCCAGTAGTAGAACTTCGCAAAAGTATATTCAAGTGGCCAATGAATATAAGAAAAGGTGCTAATCCTTAATGGTCATGAGGATAATGTAAATTTAAGCCACTAGATACCACTACATAATCCCCAAAACAGCTACATCAAAAACACTAATCACACAGAGTACTGATAAGGACATAGTAGTATCTTTGGAGAGCTATTTGACTGTATTTTGAAAAGTTGACCATATGCATACTCTATAACCCAGCTTTTATATCCAGATATATATCCAAGAGAAATGTGTATGTATGTTCAGAAAAAGACCTGTACAAGAATGTGCATAAAAGCATTCACCTTCAAACCATGAACTGGAAAACAAATGAAATGATCATCATAGTGGAATGGATTAACAAAGTGCACTTTATTTAATGGAATCCTATATGGCAACAAAAATGAAGAACAGGTGAATCTCAAACACATAGTGAAAGAAGCAAAACCTACTCCCCATCCCAAAAAAGCACATATTTTGTGACTTCATTTACATAAAATCTGAAAATAGACAAAATTAATTTGCGGTGCCAGAAGTCACTATATTGAGTACCTCTGGGGAGAAAGCAAGGGAGTTTGTTACAAGGAGGGGGCACAACTGTTCTTCTGGGATAGTATTATTCCATAGCCTGGCTAATTGTTTTACAACTGTCATTTTGTGATATAACATTAAACTACACATTTATGATTTAGGTATGTTTATCAACATGTATTATAGTTTAGTAAAAAAGTTTTAAACTCAGTACATATTTAACTTTGTAAGGTTATTGCAAAGATTAAATTACAATAATTCATGTCAAGTGCTTAGCACAGTGAAGTATGGACTAGTCTTCCAAATAAAACAACCAAAACCCAAAAAAACTATAGCTATTCATTGAAAATACTTATCTTAAAAAATCAAAAAAATCTAGATCTTAAAAGATAAAGTATAAAATTCTAATGTGCCTAAAAATTCTGTCAACCCAAATCATACTTCATGAAATTTAAACCATCTTGCCATTTAGTAGTTAAGAATTATAGTACATAATAGAAAATTTTTTTTTTTTTGTCTTTTTGCTATTTCTTTGGGCCGCTCCCACGGCATATGGAGGTTCCCAGGCCAGGGGTCGAATCGGAGCTGTAGCCACCGGCCTACGCCAGAGCCACAGCAACGCGGGATCCGAGCCGCGTCTGCAACCTACACCACAGCTCACGGCAATGCCGGATCGTTAACCCCCTGAGCAAGGGCAGGGACCGAACCCACAACCTCATGGTTCCTAGTCGGATTCGTTAACCACTGCACCACGACGGGAACTCCATAATAGAAAATTCTTAAAGAAACTTCATGAAAATCTAGAATTGTAGTAACTCAGCTCTGAGAATACCAACTTCATACCTCCCTTGAAGCTGGTCTATATCCATAGCCAGATGGTAAATTTTTGTCCTCTTCACATCCTTTGGCTCCTGGACTAAAGTGTAATTCAACATGAAAGCGTTCCTCAGAGGAAAGATCCTAAAAATATATTACAAAACATTTTCAAAATGAGAAACTTTGAACTATTTATTTACCTCTGGTAACACATGCAAATCAAGTACTCTGTTACCTTGTTAGGATCCTCATAAAGCATGATAACGATCTGAGTCATATAGTTGAGTTCATTGACAACATTTAAATAATCCATAGCTCGTTTCCACTGCTCATCCTTTGATTCCTGAGCAAAAGGTGTATGGTAAGCATTTTCATGTAATATGTTACTTGCAAGTCACTTTATTTTCATTTTAGTAACTGTTTAATTCTGATCAATGCCACATAAATAAGGTGAATTCTTATACGCACAAACTTTCAAAATAACTCCACTTAAGCCTCAGTTACTTAAGGCTAAATAAATTATTTTTTTTAAAAAATCTCCCCAGTAGTATTAGAGACTCAAGTTTTTTTTCTTTTTCTTTTTTTTGGGGCCACACCCTCGACATATGGAAGTTCCTGGGCTAGGGGTCAAATCAGAGGTGCAGCGGCTGGCCTACACCATAGTCACAGCAACGCAGGATCCAAGCCATGTCTGCAACCTACACCACAGCTCATGGCAATGCCAGATCCTTAACCCACTGTGCGAGGCCAGGGATTGAACCTGAGTCCTCATAGATACTAGTTGGGTTCGTTAATCGCTGAGCCACAACGGGAACTCCCTGTTTGTTTTTTTTTTTAATAACTCAAAGTAAAATTAAGAATCTCCTCAAATATGACACCTATAATTGAATTCTGAGAGTAAAGGGCAATTGCTAATTTTAAGTCCCAAAGGACCCCAGCATAGTGTCATGCTTCATAAACAGAATTCTATCCCCTAAAAGTAGTGCTGTTTTTTCCCCCACCATCATATAGTTAAGTAATACAGGTATATCAGTAAATATCCCTCATTACTGTAGTAATATTTATTATTACTGCAGTAATATTTTAAAACAATCAGTAGGAGGAAGTATAGGCAGTATATACCATCTCCTTTACCACTCCACCTTTATTTAGACAATCATTAGTTTTGAATCATGTAATCAGAGAGCATCAGAACTTAAAGGGATCTTAGAAGATATGTATTATAAGCAATTAAAGTAGAAAATTCTATCTGATAAGGAAAAACTACTCAAAGTTGAAACTCTACAGGCAAAAGTCAATACGGTTCACTTAGATGTTATGGTACATCAGAGATAATGTCCTTCGTCTCATATCAAGTATTACAAATTATAAAAAGCCAACAATTTTTTGTATACAATAAGTGTATATAATATTTTGGACTTTTGTATAGAATGCATCTTTTTTAAAAGATAAAATTTGAAATGCAAAAGCCCAAACTTAAGGCCACACACTGATTACTTATTTTTTAAAATTACAGAATATATTTCCTTTTTAAATTTAGACATTATATAATCTCAGAGGAAGTACTCCCCCTTTGAAGTTTTTGGAAAAGTAAAGTGAAATCAACATCATGTAATTTGTGTAATTACACGTATTCTTGGCTTCATTTCAATAAATGGCTATTCATACCTCTAAATGCTCTACAGTAGTTGCTTCCAACACTCCAGAGTAAAAACTGCATCTGTCTGAGTTTGTGTGTGTCTGTGTCAGTGTTTGAGGAGAGGATATGTACAAAGATGTATACACATTTCTTTTTTCAAAATTGATAAGGAAAAACATAAATTAACATAGCATTACTGCGTTTTATGAAATGTGAATTATTATAAATAACGGGTTTAAATTAAATATGAAAACATTTCAGTAATTGAAAAGATCTATTAGACTCTGTAATACTGCATTATTAATGAGAATGCCATCTAATACCTAATAACTAATTCAGTGGTGCACTTACAGATTTTGCTAGGTCGGCTTTAAAATTTTTTTAAAATTTAGTCATTTTGCAGCATTTTCCTGCATGCAATATCAAGAATTCATAAAAATCTTTTTTAAAAAATTAATCATCTTTTTGTAAAGTACATTCCTTGAAATTTAGTTTACAATCTCATTTCCTTAACAAACCACCTTAAAAAAAAAAATCTACTATGAAGAGATAGACTTTATCAAGTCCACAATGAAAAATGAAAAATTTCAACTGGGAAAAGACCAAACAAGGTTTTAAGTATATTAGACACAGGCTCTTATCAGGATAATATGAGCTAGGATAATGAATTATAATTCAAAAAAAAATTTTTAACATTTTAAATTAGAATACAAGACATCACTTTGGTAGAAACCTTAATTTTCAGTTTAGTAAGTACAAGTAATTTTTTTTAATCCTAGAAACACAGAATTTTTATAAGAATGAAATTGTTTAGCTTTTGTTTTAGAAAAGTAGCTGAATACAACATATACTCAATAAGCTATAGTTCTACTGCCGCCACCCTAAGTCTAAACTACACTATCCTTCTTCAGATCACATGCTTCCTAACTGGTTTCCTCATATATATTCCTACCTATTCACTGTCCACACAACAACCAAAGCCATTCACTTCCCTGCTTAAAACCTTTCAATGACTTCCCAATTCCCTTAGGATTACAAAGGCATGGTTCTTTAAACTTATCTTTTTAACTTTTATCTATCACTCACTATTATGCTCCAATCAATAGGCCTTTTATCTGTTCTTCTATCCTCTATATTCTTTCCACCTTATAAAGAAGTGCAAAGTCAAAAGGTGACCACATAATAGAGATATATCTCCTCCCCCAAAACAAAATCATTACTACTGAATAGATAAGCCCTTGCCTTACTAGTTAAAGGTCATTTTTTTCCATTCTCTATTTCTTATATTAAAGTTCAACTAACCTGCCTATGCATGCAAAGGATGTCACTTTGCTATTTTTTAAAGGACTAAAAAAAATAAAAACAAGAGAAAAGAACATAAGAGTTGGAAAATTTGATGGCAACAGGATATTTACACAGCCTTAGGGTAACTTTAATAATAACTATTCATCAAGGCCTAATAATAAGATAGGTTAAAAATTAAGAGACATATACCAAATCTTCATTATATATTTTGTTGTCCTTTATTTTAAAAGTATAAAAGAAAACAAAGTTGAATTCACTTCATTTTAAAGATTATTTTTTATAGACGTGCAAAAATGTGTATGCCAATATACACCTAGAAATTTTTTTTCAACTCTTAATTTTTGCTAGTTTGGAGATGGCTGAAAAAATATTTTTGATATACTGTAGAAGTGATATTTTATTTTAGGTAGTGTATTTAGATTTACGCCGAGAAAGAAAGGGGATATTAAAATTCCTAAGTCTGTTTGATTATCACTTCCATTGCCAATCTCTAAAATGTCAGTTTATTTTTTCAAATAAAAACTTCCCAGGAATCTTACTAATAGCCACTGCCTCAGCCATCATTAATATCTCAGCTTCCCAACTCTATACTTCAACTCAAACCTTTAGCCTTTACACATGAACATTCTACTGGTTATCTTCACTTCACTAGCCTCCGAAGGCCTCAAACTCAAGCTATCTAAAATTAAACTCATTGCTTTCCTTCTGGGGCCCACATATTCCCCCAAGTGCTACTTATCTCACTGAATGATGGGTAATTTTGTAGAAGATCCTATGATAGAAATATGGGAATCTTTCTTGACTCTTTCCTTTCTTACCCTCCGTATCTGTAAGCAAAGAAAGGAGAGTGTTGGGAAAAGTTAAAATGCCCCAAAAGGCATTCTGGTTGTGGCTCAGAGGGTGAGGAACCCAACACAGTGTCCATGAGGATCCGTGTTTGATCCCTGGCCTTGCTCAGTGGGTTAAGAATCCAGCATTGCTGCAAGCTGTGGCATAGATTGCAGACGCTGCTTGTATCTGGCATTGCTATGTCTGTGGCCAAGGCCAGCAGCTGCAACTGATTCAACCTCTAGCTCCGTGAACTTCCATATGCTGCATGTGCAGCCATAAAAAGAAACAAAAAAGCCTCAAAAAGAGCGTGTGAGTGAAAGCCTAAAGGGCGTTGAGGAAGTTAGTGAAGGATTAGAGGAAGGTAAGAAAAATGTTACTGGAAACTATAGGAAAAAGAGTCCTTGCTACGGAGTGGTGCAAAGTGTAGACACACTGTAGCCTGTAGAGAGTGGAACTCAATGAGCTAGCCACAAGCTTTCCAGGAAAAATTCTGAAAATGCCACCAAGATTCTTCTCACTGCCTGGAATAAATTATGAGAGGAGGAGGTAAGCTACAGGGAAATGGTTAATTTAAAAGGAGCCAAGACTTGTGGAGTTCAAAAATAAAACTATTTCTCATTCCCACAATCTCCAAACAATGCTATAATTAAAAAGTGGAGAAACACAGGAATCTGTCAAGAAAATGTAGGTGTGATTATAAAAATACTAAGACTTAAGAAAGATTTAAGGCTCATAGACCTTTTTCAGGATCATACTAGCATGTCTCTCAGATACTCACTATTAAGCAGTAAGTATTGTTCAGTACTATCCCTCAGGAGCCACAGAGGAAGCCCAATGTAGAAAACTCCTTATTTTTAAGAGATTTGAGGGTGTGAATTTTTTTTTTTTTTGTCTTTTTGCCTTTCCAAGGGCCACTTCCCTTGGCATATGGAGGTTCCCAGGCTACGGGTCGAATCAGAGCTGTAGTCACCGGCCTACGCCAGAGCCACAGCAACTCGGGATACGAGCCGCATCTGCAACCTACACCACAGCTCACAGCAACGCTGGATCCTTAACCCACTGAGCAAGGCCAGGGATCGAACCCACAACCTCATGGTTCCTAGTCGGATTCGTTAACCACTGTGCCATGATGGGAACTCCTGAATTTTTTAATAAAGATGATAAATTAGTCCTTTTTATTTTTTACACCATCTTCAACTAAAAATAAACCAACATTTGGGTACCCAAACTTTCTTAGGCAGGATGCAGGTTAAAGAAAACTTCTCAGCTGCAAACATGAGCTACTCTTTACGCAAAAGGAAGGATGACCAGATGAAGCAGTCAAGAAGCCAAAGCAGGAAGCCAGGAGCCATTAAAACAACTCCCTGGCAGTATGACAGAGCTCTAATTAAGGACTGAGCAATAAGCACCTATGTAGATTTCAAAATTGCAATGGACCATCTGTTTACCCCTGTTTTGAAAAGGTTATTTACAGCAGTAATCCCTTGTTTCTTGAATGTATGAAGGACAGAATGTTGGTATCTTCAAGTTCACAGATTTTTGAACTAAGACTGAGTTCTCCTGAGCACTCAAGGAGCTATGCCCAAAGAATCCCATCCATATCTGGCCCTGATTTAGATATGAGATCCTGATGTCAAATTTATGCTGTAATAGATTAGCCTGGAGGAATATCAGAGAAATTAAGTACATTTTGCACATGGAAGAAATATGGATTGTGTGGCTAATAGACACACTGTGATAGACTCTATTTTCCAAAGATGGCCACCAAAATATATCCAATCTCAATACTCATCCTACAATGTGACGGTGATACTCCACTCATCTAGAAATGTGGGTCTGTTTCCCCTCCCCTGGAACCTGAATGGAACTCTGTGACTGTCTCAATGAAAACAGCTCAGCAGAAGTGATCTATATAATTTCTTATGTTAAATGAAGAAAAATGTTTTGTGCTTGCTCCTTAGTTCCTTGTTCTCTTAGGAAGCTCACTTTTGGAACTCAGCTACTATGTTCTGAGAAAGCAAGTTACATGAAAAGGCCATTGTAGGTATTGTGGTCCACAACCCTAGCCAAGGTCTTAACTGACATCAAGCAGCAGACATGAGAAGAAAACTGTGAGATGATTTGAGCCCCAGGCACTGTCTGACTGCAACCTCATGAAAGACCCAATGCAAAACTGTCTAAATGGTCAGTCAACACTTTAAACCATGAGAAAGAAAAATAAAGAGACTGGTTGTTTTGAGCCAGTAAGCTTTGGTATGATTCATTACATAACAGCAGAGTTACAATGTCCAACCAAATACCAGGTCCTGCCAATTCTAACCCCTAAATAATGCAAATTCATCAGCTTCTCTTTATCTCACTGTCACCAGCCCCTAACATCACCTATATTATTTTATATTATTATTTGCTTAAGTGGATCTTCTTCAAAGAGAAGAGAACAAGTCATCATCTAGCACAGTGCTTGGTATATAGCAGACCCTTGACTAATGATGACAAATAATGAATAACTGTACAGTAAAAAATGTTGTTAGTAATTTGATTACCAATTGAATAATACATTTTCAGTAAGTACAATGATATAACTTATTCTACTTACATCACATAAGGCACCGTAGCGAAGAATAGATAGTAAAGAATGTACATGACTTTCACTGGTAAAGTATAATCTGGTACGGACATGACGTTCAGGAGACAGAACACCTCTGGAATACCTGAAGTCAGGAGCAGACAGTGTTAAAACATAACTATACAATTAAAACATATTAAATACAAATTATTTTGAAAAATGAATTTAATCTTACTAGAAGCAAAAGAATATAATAAGTAAAATCTATCATTCTTCCAACCACAATTCAGGTATTATCTTAGCAGACAGTCCTCTAACATGAAGATAACCAGAACTAACTGGGACCACTGAGATTAGTCAAAGAAGAGTTAATATTAGTCAAGTTCACTGTAAATAGTTCATTTAAGTGCCTTTATTAGCAATGAAAGAGGACACAGCCCTAAGGAAGTTCACCTGCTGAATAAGGGTGATCATTGATGATCACATGTGAATGATGACACCCATCCCCTTTCCCTGTTTACCTCAGTTTTTTCCCCAATTTGGAGCCAAAAAGAACTGTGGTTGGAAGTTAACTATTAGGAATACCTAGGTAATCTTTATTTTCTAGGTGATGTACTTTATTTCAGGTGATACACTCCTGAGGTAGTCATAGGAATAATAAAAGTAATTCGACTTGAAGTATACAAAAACAGATGCTAGAAACTTAAATACCAGTACAGTCTCTTACACAGGATGGAGTTTATTTACAGTGTCATCATCTTGTGTTCTCTGAAGATCTGAGCGAATTTTTCTAACTAGAGGAGTACAGTAGCCTTTGGCAATTTCCAGTTTTTCAGCTTTAGTTATACCATATTCCTGAGGAGAAAATGAACAGCATTAGAAAAAGGGTACAATAATAAAGAACTCCAAAAATTTAAGAATTTTAGTAAGAGACAAATATTTTTATTAAGCCTTTTTTAAACAATAATGGTTAGGCAAAAATGCCATGAAATTACCAAATTTAAGGAACTCTGTAACCATTCTAAATTAATTAAATTTATGAGGAATTAAAATCCAAAGTGTTAAGAAGACATAGTAATTGTAATAAAAATTGTAGTAGGAGTTCCCGTCGTGGCGCAGTGGTTAACGAATCCGACTAGGAACCATGAGGTTGCGGGTTCCGTCCCTGCCCTTGCTCAGTGGGTTAACGATCCGGCGTTGCCGTGAGCTGTGGTGTAGGTTGCAGACGCGGCTCTGATCCTGCGTTGCTGTGGCTCTGGCGTAGGCCGGTGGCTACAGCTCCGATTCAACCCCTAGCCTGGGAACCTCCATATGCCGCGGGAGCGGCCCAAGAAATAGCAACAACAACAACAAAAAGACAAAAGACAAAAAAAAATTGTAGTAAAAGTTACAGTTCAAGTCGGTAGATTAGAAAATGACCTGATATAAAAAAGAAAAATCTGTGATGTGTGTGAGGACAGAAAGAGCATTTTAAGAGGAAGAGGGCAAAAGGTGGCGTAAGGTAGAGGGAAGTGGACAGAGAGAAGGAGGGAAGAAATAGGCACAGATTTTCTCTCAAAATTCATTCCAGTATACTTGTATTTAAAGGCTACTTCCTGCTATCAGGTATTTCACAGGGGGCAAAACATTTGTATGGATAATAAATCTTAAACCTAAGAAAGAAAAAGATGATTGATTCCAGATGGAAGATATTTGAAAATAACTCTTGGATCATCTACTTTAAACATAAAAGTGTGGTTGTTCAATAATCTTACTAACATAGATGACTGTGAATTGGGTAGTTATTTAATACTATACTATAAATAATACTATTTCATTTACTGAGGTAACATTGATTTCTAACATTTTCATGTGTACATTACATTTCAACTTCTGTACAAACTACAGTGTGCTCATCACCAAAAGTTTAATTTCCAACCATCACCATACAGTTGACTCCCTTTACTCAATTTGCCTCCATTCCCCTACGGTTATTATTATTCCTTTCTCTACAAATAAGTGTTTTTGTTTGGCTTGCTCATTTACTTAAGTTTTTTTAAAAAATATTCTACGTTTGAATGAAATCATACAGTATTAGTTTTTACCTGAATGATTCATTTAGCATACACCCTCAAAGTCCAACTATGTTGCCACAAAAGGCAAGATTATACCTTTTTATGGCTGAGTAATATTCCAGTGATTATATATACCACTTCCTTATTCATTCACTCACCAATGAACACTTTTCATATCTTGGCTATTGCAAATAACGCCACAATGAACATAGATGTGCATATACCTATTTGAATTAGTGTTTTTAGTCTTCAGATAAATACTTAAAGGTGGAACAGCTGAATAGTATGGAAGTTTTATCCATTAATTTTGAGGAATCTCCATACTGTTTTCCACAGAGTCTGCACTCATTTAAATTCCCATCAACAGTGTACCAGGGTTTCCTTTCTCCACATAATCCCCAACACTTGTTATTTCTTGCCTTTTCAACAATGGCCATTCTAACAAGTGTGAGGTGATTTCTCATTATGGTTTTGATTTGCATTTCTCTAATAATTTAGTGATGCTGAACATCTTTTCATGAGTCTCTTGGCAATGTGCATGTCTTCTTTGGAAAAATGTTCAGCTCTCCTGCACACTGTTTAATTGGGTTGTTCGGTTTTTTAGTTTGAGTTATATGAGTTCTTCATGTGTTTTGGTTATTAACCCCTAATTAAATATATGATTTTCAAATACCTTCTCCCATTTGGTAGACTATCTTTTCATTTAGTTGATGGTTTACTATATCTGTATGGTTTGATGCAGTCCCATTTGTTTATCTTTGCTTTTGTTCCCCCTGCCTGAGGAAGTACATCCAAAAAGACAATGCTAAGACCAATGTCAAAGAGCATACTATGTTTTCTTTTAGTTTTATGATTTCAGGTCATACATTCAAGTCTTTAATCCATGTGGTCCAGTTCCCCTTATACTATTGGTTGAAGAGATTATCCTTTATTCATTTTATGTTCTTGACTTCTCTGTCATAAACTAAATATATATGTTCATACATGTGTGGGTTTATTTCCAGGCTGTCAGTTCTGTTCTATTCGTCTGTGTGCCTGGTTTACTGCCAATATCATATTGCTTTGATTACTACAGTTTTGGAGTATAATTTGAAATCAGGGAGTGTGATGATCCAGCTTTGTTCTTTTTGCTTTGGATTGCTTTGCTTCAGGTCTTTCATGGTTCTAGATTAATTTCAGAATTTTTTGTTCTACTTCTGTGAAAAATATCACTAGGATTTTGATAGGAATTGCACCAAATCTACAGACTACTTTAGGTAATATGGATACTTTTACAATGCTAATTCTTTCAAGCCCATGAACACAAGTATCTTTCCATTTTCTCCTGTTCTCAACTTCTTTCAACAATGTCTTACAGTTTTTAGTGTACAGGTCTTTTATCACCTTGGTTAACTTTATTCCTACATATTTCATTCTTTTTGTTGAGACTGTAGATAAGGTTTTCTTAATTTCTTTTTTGTTAGTTTGTTGTTAGTGTGTAAGAATGTAAAAGATTTTTCTATATTGATTTTGTACCTTTTAACTTTTTTGTATGCATTTATTTATTTATTTTTTGGGGGGGGGGCAATCTTTAGAGTTTTCTAAATATAAAAATCATGGCGGGAGTTGCTGCTGTGGCTCAGAGGGTGAAGAATCTGAGTAGGATCCATGAGGATGCAAGCTCAACCCTTGGCCTTGCTCAATGGGTTAAGGATCTACTGATGCCCCAAGCTGCAGCACAGGTCACAGATGTGGCTCAGATCTGGCATGGCTGTGGCATAGGCTGGCAACTGCAGCTCTGATTTGAACTTCCATATGCCACAGGTGCAGCTCTAAAAGAGAAAAACAAGCAAAAAAACAAACAAAAAAATTGATGTCATTGACAAATAACAATAGTTTAAACTTCTTCCTTTCCAATTTGGATGGCTTGTATTTCTTTTTCTTGCCTAGTTGCTCTGGTTAGGAATTCCAATACCATGTTGACTAAGAGTAGTGAGAGTGGGCATCTTTCTCTTGCTCCCAATCTTTTTCACCATTGAATGTAAGGTTAGTTATGGGTTTTACTAGCTTTACTATGTTGAGGTATGTTCTTTTTATATCTTTTTTTAACAAATCATAAATGGGTGTTGAATCTTATCAAATGTTTCCTCTGTCTATTGAGATATGATTTTTTTGTCTTTTTTTTTTTTTAAGGGCCACACCTGCTGCATATGGAAGTTCCCAGGCTAGGGCTTGAATCCAAGCTGCAGCTGATGGCCTACACCACAGCCACAAGAACACAAGATCAAAGCTGTATTTGTGACCTGAACCACAGCTCATGGCATCACCAGATCCTTAAGCCACTGAGCCAGGCCAGGGATCGAAACCGAATCCTCATGGATACTAGTTGGGTTCATTACTGCCTAGCCACAACGGGAACTCCAGAGATATGATTTTTATATTTCATTTTGTTGTACACCAGGTTGATTGATTTATAGATGTTGAAACTTCCTTGCATCTCTGGAATAAACCACACTTGATCATGGTATATGACCTAATTAATGTATTATTGTATTTGGTTTGCTAATATTCTATTGGGGATTTTTGAAAATATGTTCAGATATTATTTCCCTATAATTTCCCTTTTTGTACTGTCTTGTCTGGACAATAATTAAGAGGGTAACACTGGCCTCATAAAATCATTTAGGAAACATCCCTTCCTCTTCAAATTTTTGGAAGAGTTTGAGAAAGATAGGTATTAAATCTTTTAATATTTGGTAGAATTCACCTGTGGAGACACCTGGTCCTAGATTTTATGGCAGATTTTTGATTAATGGTTCAATCTCCTAATGATCAGTATATTCAGATTTTCTATTTCTTCATGATTCAGTCCTAGAAGGTTGAATGATTAATAATTTGTCCATTTGTTCTAGGATGTCCTATTTGCAGGCATATAGCTGTTCATAATAGTCTTAGAGTCCTTTGTATTTCTGGATATCTGCTATTTTTCCTTCTGTTTATCCTCTTACCTCAATTAATTTATCTTTTCAAAGAACCAGCTTTTAGTTTCACTGGCCTTTTCTATTGTTTTTTTTGGACTTTATTTACTTCCAACTCTGCTCTTTATTGTTTCTTTCCTTCTACTGACTTTGGGCTTTGTCTGTCTTTTCCTAGTTCCTTTAGGTATAAGGTTAGTTTCTTTGAAATTTTTGTTTCTTGAGGTAGACCTGTCTTGCTATAAACTTACCTCTTAAAACTGCTTTTGCTGTGTCCCATAGATTTTGCTATGTCATATTTTCATTTGTCTTCAGGTATTTTTTGACTTTTCCTTTGTTTTCTTTGTTGATCCAATAGTTGTTCAATAGCATGTTGTGTAGTCTCAACGTATTTGTGATTTCTTGAGCTTTCTTTTTATACTTGATTACTAGTTCCATACCATTGTGATTGGAAAAGATACTTGATATGATTTTAATCTTCTTAAATTTATTAAAAATTTCTTTGTGTTGCAACATAAGGTCTACCCTTGGGAATGTTCCAGGTGCATTTTAAGAATGTGTATTTTGCTGCTTTTTGGACAGAACGTTCTGTATAAATCTATCAAGTCTACCTGATCTAATGTTTAATTTAAGACTGCTGTTTCCTCACTGACTTTCTTTATGGATAATCTGTAGATGTAAGTCAGGTGTTGAAGTCCCATATATTTATTCCATTGCTATCAGCTTCTCCTATGAAGTCTGTTAATAATTGCTTTATAAATTTAGGTGCTCCTAACTTAGAGGTATATATATCTGAAACTTGTCTTCTTGATGAACTGTCTCCTTTTTTATTGTGTAATGTCCATCTCTGTCGTTACCTTCTTTGGCTTGAAGTGTATTTTGTCTCTTATGAGTATGGCTATACTCACTTTTACTGTGGCTGCCATTTGTTTGGAGTATCATCTTTCATCTCTACATTTTGAGCCTGTTCATCTTCAGAGTTGACCTGAGTGTTCTGGAGGCAACGTATAGTCAGGACTTACTTTTTTAATCCATCCAGCCATTTTGTATCAGTGACTGGTAAATTCAATCCATTTACGCTTAAAGTGACTACTGATAAATGAGCACTTAGTACTTTATTTTCTGGTTGCTCTGTATTTCCTTTGTTTCTTTTTCCTGAGTTTCTGTCTGCCATTTTAGTTTGGTGGTTTTCTGTGGGGTTTTTTTTGTTTCCTCTTCTCGTATTTTGTGTGTCTGCTCTAGAATTCTGTTTTGTGGTTACCATGAGATTTGTGTAAAATGTCTCACAGACAGAACAGTCCTTTTCCTGATGATAGCACTTTATCCTTATTTAAGTTCTGTCCTTTTCCCTCTTCTGCTTTTCTGATTTTGTTGTCCCCAACTATCCCTTTTTATATTGTGAGACTGATACTAAATTGAATTACAGGTGATGCTTGAAACATGGGTCTGAACGACATATGTCCACTTAAGTGGATTTTTTCAATAAATATGCACTACAGTTTTATACAACCTGCAATTGATTGAATCCTCAGAGAGTGACAATAAAGTAACGCACAGATTTTCAACTGCATGGTGGGGTTGTGTTCCACTATAAATTTTATGCTATAAATAAGTGGGGTTTTGTTTGTTTGTTTGTTTGTTGTTGTTGTTGTTTTGTTTTAGTCTTTTTAGGGCTGCATCCATGGCATATAGAGGTTCTCAGGCTAGGGGTTGAGTCAGAGCTGTAGCCGCAGGCCTACACCACAGCCACAGCAATGTGGGATCCGAGCTGCATATGCTACCTACACCACAGCTCATGACAATGCCAGATCCTTAGCCCTCTGAGCAAGACCAGGATCAAACCTGCAACCTCATGATTCCTAGCTGGATTCACTTCTGCTGTGCCACAATGGGAACTCCTATAATTAAGTGTTTAACAATGTATTCTGGTAACAAGTTGCAATTTTAAACTTCTTTTTATCATCTTACTCAAAGTTTTAGGAACTTCTGCCTTTTTGTTTCATGTAGAAGAGCTACATTCAACCTGTCTTGTAAGGCATAGTTATTGTTCTGTTTGTCTGGGAAAACCTTTATTTCTCCTTCATATATGAACGACTTTGATGGTAGTGTATTCTTGCTGACACTTTTTATATTTTAATATTTTGATTTATGTCCTTCCACTCTCTCATGCCCTATAGTTTTTGCTAAGAAATCTACTGTTAATGGGTGTCCCTTCACAGGTTACCATCCTTTCTTCCCTTTCTCCCTTTAAAATTCTTTGTCATTTACTTTAGAGGTTTTATTTTTCTTTCTTTTTTTTTTTCTTTGTGTCTACACCCACAACATGTGGAAGCTCCTGGGCCAGGGGTCAAACCTGTGCCCTAGCAGCAACCTGGACTGTTGCAAGAACAATACCAGATCCTTAACCCACTGAGCCACAAAGGAACTCTGACTTTAGACAATTTTAGTATGTGTCTTGGAGAAGGTCATTTTGCATTGAGGTATTTAGGTGTTCTCTTAGCTTCATGGACTTGCATATGAGTTTCATCCTGAATTTGGGAAGTTCTCAGCTATTTTATCTTTAAATAAACTTTCTGTTCCCTTCTCCTTCTGGTATAGCCAGTATCTTGATGTTAATCTTCCAAATAGAGTGAGACAGTTCTCATATAATTTCCTCATTTCCTAGATCTTAATTCTCTCTCCTCTCCTAACCTGTATCATTTCTGGAATTCTACCTTTGACCCCACTAATTCTCTCTTCCATATCATCTACTCTATTTCCAATACTTTCTTTATTGTTTTTGTTTGTTTTGTTTTTTTGTCTTTGTTGTTGTTGTTGCTGCTATTTCTTGGGCCGCTCCTGCGGCATATGGAGGTTCCCAGGCTAGGGGTTGAATCGGAGCTGTAGCCACCGGCCTATGCCAGAGCCACAGCAACGCGGGATCCGAGCCGCGTCTGCAACCTACACCACAGCTCACGGCAACGCCGGATCGTTAACCCACTGAGCAAGCTCAGGGACCGAACCCGCAACCTCATGGTTCCTAGTCGGATTCGTTAACCACTGCGCCACGACAGGAACTCCTATTTCCAATACTTTCTAATGCATTCTCCATCTCATTTCTTGAATACTTCAGAATCAAATTTTCTCTCTGGTTCTTATTAAGAATTTTTTGGTGTCTTTGGTAAAATATTTCTTCTGCTCACTATTTTATTCCTGAGCTCACTGAATTGTATTTCTGAGTTTTCTTGAAGCTTGAGTTCCTTCAAAATAGCTATTTTTTTTTTTCCTTTCAATGGTAACTATTTTGAACTCTCTCCCAGTTAAACTACAACATTCCATGATTTAAATTCGGTTTCTGGAGAACTGTCATTTTCTTTTTCTGATACTGTATTACTGTGGTTCTTTACGGTGCCTGGGGAGTTGTTCTTCTGCTGGCACATTTGAAGCAGTGAACAGTTTTCTTCTTTAAGTAATGCTTTTTTAGAAAAATTTGGTTCTGACAATTCAACAGATTATTCAGAGGCCCATTTTTCTGTTTTCCAGTAGGTGGCACTATAGCACAAGCCGTGTCAGGTCATATTTGAGAAAGACACTTGATACTCTACAGCACCTGCTAGAATTGCTACCTGGTGTCTTCCTTGTTGTCTGTTGTGCCTCCAGGGTGTCTTGACACTGCCCATGTTGCTGGTGTCATTGTCTAGGGCATTGGGAGAAGAGGAACCTCCACTGTGTCCAGAATCTCCTAGGGTTCAGGCTCTACCATTACAGGGGGAAGAATAAGGTGGGGGGAGGGGCCTGGGATCATAGGTACCCTTGCCAATTCCAAAGTTATAGCATTCAAGGGCACTCCCAGTCGGGGTATTTGTGGTGGAGCAAGAGCTGCCAAGGCTGGAGGGATGGGGTCCCACTGCCACTAATGCCTGGCTCCTTGCGGCCACTGGTGCCACAGCAGTAGTAGAGAGGCTAGAATTATGTTGTATGCTACCATCCCTAAAACTACTGCGTTCTCTAAGGCTGCAGGCTCAGCCAGCTGTGGCCAGGAGTTTGGGATCACAGGCACTGTCTCTACTGTTCCTTGGTTCCACCTCCTCTTATGTGTTACAGAGCAGCCACTTTTAGGTGAACAGATGTTATAAAATTATTTTGGCATTCTGATGTATTGAGCAGAGGCACTTTTGTTCAGTTATGTATGTTTTACTGGTTGTAGATTGAAAGGGATGGTCAAAGGGAGAATGTCACACTACCATGATGCTGATGTCACCTCCCACTGTAACTAACTTTACGTATCATTTTTAAACCAAGGCTTCTACTTCTGAAGATTGATAGTGATTGAAAAATGAAAAGTTGATGCTATCACAGCACAAATACCTACCATAATTAAAAATATTAACTGTTAAAGCAACTAAAAGCAACAAATCATGTTTATCATGTTTAAGCTTAGATATGATTAGAATTACATAATTCACACAGCACAGATATAAGAATTAATGCAATGTAAGAGTAGAAATGGATCTTTTCAGAGGCATAGCAACTCTGAAGTATACCAGAACACATGTACATTTTTTCTTGCAAAGACAGTGATTCTCTCTAAATTAGTCAAACTACTACATTATTTGACTGAGTCATCAAGTCTCTAAGCTTGAAATATTCTTTTTTGTGAAGTAAAAATGCAAATTCCTCATTTTTCTACTACAAACTACAGCTTTATTACAATTATTATAAATATGTTTACAATTTTAGTTAATTGTTCAATGACTGAAAATACCTGTATCTTGTCCATGGTTTTAGATTTATGAAGGCTAAAGCAACAAAGTAAAATATTTACTGAACTGAATTCAATAGTCCGTTAAAACAGAAACCTCAAGTTTTAGCCACAATAAGGAATATCAAACCAAAAAGTTCAGTAGGTAAATCCCAAGTTGTCCTCTTCTCTATTCATAATCTCAGAACTCAAGGAAAACATATAAAAAGACCTTTCTTTTTAAGTTAAAAAATTACCAAAATTTAATTATGAATTTAACCAAAGACAGACTGATTCCTGCAAGTTTGGGCATAACATTGTCCAAAGAGTCCTAAGGTTTAAAGGATAATTTATCCAAGATAAATAATTTTGGAGATGTTTTCAAATAAGTTCTCAGACTGCTGACAAAATCTAATTTGATTCATAACATAATTACTATAATAGAGACTGAGAATTGCTGAGCATAAAAAATAACTTTAATGATACAAATGATGTCAAATCTTTCCTAACCATTCTAACCTTTAGTTTTTCTTCTAATTAAAATGCTTAAAAAAAACTTACAAATATTTAAGTTACAAAGAGATGGTGAGATATTTCTTCAGCTATGTAAATAATGCACCTAAAATACAGACACTAGTAGTAGGAAAAATGGCCATCTAAAACTCATTGGAGTATAAGATGAGATTAATTAAGCCACATAAAAACACAGACTGTGTTTGTTATCTTCCATTTAGTAAATGAAAGAAGTTGTCAGAAAGTAAGTTCTTATTTTCTAAGCCAGTGTTTCCCCCCCGCTCCCCACTTTTGGCTGCACTGGTAGCTTATGAAAGTTCCCAAGACAGGGACTGAACCCATGCCATACCAGCTACCTGAGCTCCTGCAGTGACAATGCTGGATCTTTAACTTGGTGAGCCACAAGAGAATTCTAATGATATATTCTTGAAGTATGAGATATTTTTATCCTCTCTTTTAAAAAGAATTTATTTGCAAGTGACTTGTTTATAAATCATACTTAAAAATTTTCTATGTTAGGTGGTTCCAGTCATGGCTGAGTAGTTAACGAATCCAACTAGGAACCATGAGGTTACAGGTTCTATCCCTGGCCTTGCTCAGTGGGTTGAGGATCTGGCGTTGCCATGAGCTGTGGTGTAGGTTGCAAACACGGCTCAGATCCTGTGTTGCTGTGGCTCTGGCGTAGGCTGGCAGCTACAGCTCCAACTGGACCCCTAGCCTGGGAACCTCCATATGCCATGGGAGCAGCCCTAGAAAAGGCAAAAAGACCAAAAAAAAAAAAAATTTCTATATTATATATACTGACCAAATAGGTAGTTGCTTTTTCATGTTAAAAGAATACACTAAAATTTAATATGTACACAAATACTTAGAGGGAAGTTGTGCAGCCCTAATTCCCAATTTTGCAAAGTCTCTAGTTTTTCCTGAACATTCTAAATTTTTTAGGAAAGGGACACTGGTATTATTTTAACCATTTTTATATATGAGTTTTAAAAAACTGTAGTTGATTTACAACATCATGTTAGTTTCAGGTGTAGAGCAAAGTGATTGTTACATATCTTTTTTCAGATTATCTTTATATGTTATTATAAGATATTGTATATAGTCTCTGTGCTATACAGTATATCCTTCTTGCTTATCTATTTTACCTATTGTAGTTTGTATCTATTAATTCGACTCCTAATTTATCCTTCCCCCTCTTCCTTTCCCCTTTGTTAACCCTAAATTTGTTTTCTACATCTGTGAGTGTTTTCACTTTTTAGGTATAAATTCATTTGCATTATTTTTTAGATTCCACATAAGTGATATATAATATTTGTCTTTCTCTGACTTAATTCACTTAGTACCATGTTTTCTAGGTCTATCTATATTGCTGCAAATGGCAGTATTTTTTTTTTTATGGCTGAGTAGCATTCCATTGTATGTGTCACACATACACACCTTCTTAAACCAATCATCTGTTGATAGGCACTTCAGATGTTCACATGTCTTGGTTATTATAAATAGTGCTGCTATGAACACTGGGTGCATGCATCTTTCCAAATTAGTTTTTTCACCTTTTCTGGATATATGAGAGTGGGATTGCTAGATCATACAGTAGTTCTATTTTTACTTATTAAAGAATCTCTCAACTGGTTTCTATATATGAGTATCTTTAAGTAAGACTTCTTTTATACACAATCTTTACACTTCTCATGTACAGGTGATCCTTGAACAACACGGAGCTTAGGAGCAGCAACTCTCTATGCCACTGAAATTCTGAGTATAACTTAATTGTGATTTTATATCCATGGCAGATTCAACCAACTGTGGATCATGCGGTAATGTAGTATTTACTATTGAAAAATATCTGCATATAAGAGGACCCATTCAAACCCACATTATTCAAGAATCAACTGTATTCATTTTTTCTGCTTTTTGGTTCACAGCTGGAAAGTCTGATCTACTCCAAACTCCCCTTTACAATATCCAAATAATCTTTTAATGAGTTGAAAAAAGTTAAAAGGGCATCTGCAACTATTGTCTTCTAACACATTCCTTATCTCAACTTGTCATTTCACCTGTCTCTTTTATTATCAATCTGATTCTTTGTTTAATTACATTTTGGTTATCAGAACTTTGTTTATACCTTTATTTTTATTCTCCTATAATAAAAAGACCCCACCCTTCCAACATCTACCACTGCCCACAGGAAACTTATATCCTGACCACCAAATATTATTTTCAAAATACTTTCACATAAAGTAAAAAGAACTTCCAACATTTATATAAGGCCACAACTACCTTCTTCTCCCACTCTGCACACACTCCCATAGCACAGAGCTAGGAGGTGCACAATAGGTGCCCAATAAATACTTAAATGATTTATCCCATCCCATTTTCAGTTATCTTGTTTATTACTAGTGTATTATTAGTCTGTAAGAGTATCAGTTCTTAAATTTTAAAAAGTCACTATTAAAACTATTAAAAGATCACATAATGCTTTAGTTCAACAAAAAAATTTTAAATATAAATTCCTAAGTACTTATTTTCCTCTCTAAAATTATAGCTTTACTGGGACATGAAAACAAACTATCTTTTACCTACTGATAGACATTTTAGCAGTATCTACATAAGCAGTACAAGAAAACTGATTTGTAGGAATTACTTACCTGAGGGATAACAATATCTGCTAATGCCTTTGAAAGCCTATATAATTCCATTGTGTTTTCTAATTTCAAGGAACCATTATGCTGGACATCATATTTTATACAGTCATATATGTCAGGGATTTTACTAATGTCGTATCTTCCATTTTTGGTTTTAAAGTCTTTCTCCAACTTGGACCATCTACGTAGCATGAGCTCTAAGGTCTCACTGTGATAAAGCTGAATATCTAAAACAACATAACATTTTCAGTATATTAAACTTCAAAAGCATATAAAGGATATACATTAAAAAATTGATAATAGAAATTTCTTTAAATATCAAAGGTGAAATTGTTAAGTAGCTAGGAAATGTTACTAGAGGCATATACTATTTAGCAATCATATACCATATTTTGTATTTTGCAGACTTGAATAAAGGTGTAAATAATGGGTTAGGAACTGGTTTTACAAAAGACCTTTCCATATGTTACATGCATCAGTTGCCCAAGCTACTAATCAAGCTAGTCTCAGAGCCAGAATCCAGATCACTTTCTTGTTTGCTCCTTGTTATGATGCCTATTTAATGGTTAACTGTAAGGCAACACTACATAATCAATCCAGTAAAAATGTTTTATTATCTCTTTCATGATGTCATGGATAAAAGCAACTATAACTTCTCTATTATTCTTTTGCTGGATACATATTAACTCATATTACACCTAGATATAGCAAGAAAGGCTTCATTTCTTATGATTGGTACCCTATTTCAAAATGCTTACAGCAATGACATAGTAACTTTTATTCATCTTCTGACTAAAGGAAAACAAAGTATTTACCTGATGATTTGGGATCTTCCATACGATGTCTGATTTGAGAAGTCAAACTCTGTATCAAGGAATACACTTTGTCACAGGTCTTCACAGGATTTTTAATTAAATGCATTGATTTGATAAGAGAAATGCTTCCAGATGGAGTAAGCTACAAATGAGTAGAATATATGTATTTTTACATCTGGTCATGCCCAATTGTCCAAGAGAACAATATATAAATTTTTCCAGTAGCTGGAGAATAATTCTAAACTACAAATGAAGATGACCCTGAAAATATAGTTAATAAGATCAAGGAGGAAGTAAGAAACTCAGAATTTCCTGTTAAAAAAATACTAAAACTTAGCTAACATTAGATTATCCACAGAGAAAAATCTAACACAAATATTCTAACTTAAAGGAAATTTTATTCTATCTTACAACGATATTTCGCTGCCTCACTTTATATTTGCAGAAGTTCCTGGGCCAGGGACTAAACCCTTGCCATAGCAGTGACAACATCAGATCCTTACCCACTAGGCCACCAGGGAACTCCTACATTTTTTAAAAGTGGTTTAAAAAAAAAAATCAGGCAACAAGAGACCACATGTAACCTGTAAAACCTAAAAGGGAGACAGTATGCCAACCTATGAAAACAATACTACACAGAAATGATTATTCATTAAGTATGGAAATTCTCAAAAGCGTGGATGAATTTTACAAACATTGAGAAAAAGAAGCCAGACATAAAGGAAATGTTCTATTATATAAAGCTTAAAAAAACAGCCAAAAGTGAGATAATGACAGTTACAGATACATATTTATGTAATAAGCATTCTGGATAAGAGAGTATAAAAAGCTGGGACAGTGTTCAGGCAGATAGGGATAGGGCTGCAACTGGGAAGGGGCACACAGAGGCTAGAGTTGTTCCAGTGTTCTGTTTCTCTGTGTAATGATTATATGCGTATTTGTTTTATAATACGACAAATTCTAAGTTACATTTTATGCACTTTTCTGTGCGTGTGTGTCTGCATATTTCACAGTACAAAAGTTTGCTAAGACCCACCTTTTCATAATCCTCAGCAGTAAAATCTCTGTCTTTCTGAAGTATTTCATGAAGTCTTGCTTTCACACGTTGCTGACAACTGCTCAAAGAATCACTATCACTATCCAAAAGGCCATTCATGTTTGCACTTTTTACCATCTGAACAAGAATGGGTGTAAGCTCTCCTTCTAGAGCTAACAGCCCCTAAACACATCAAATAAAATCAAAACAGATATATGAATTACTATGCAAAACAAAGTATCTTAGTAATCATTTTGCTATATGCTGAATCTCATAAGGTATAAGGTTACAATTTACAATAAATTTTATTAATAATACAACTTATTGAAATTTCAGGGCTTCAGGAACAAGTTTCAAATTTAAAATTCTTAAATTCTGCCTTAGTAAAAATCTTTTAAAATGCTCCATTAGATGAAAATTCTAGTAATTCTAAAAAACATTTATTTATACCTTTGCAAAGGCGGCTGCAGTCATCTGGACTCGTCCTTCATCAGAGGCATATATTTTAAGGTCATGTCGGTAGGTACTATGCAATCTAAGTAAACCACAACCAGGAAATCCTGCATAATCTCCTGAAAATAAATCCTCAAATCACTTAAGCTATATTTTTATCTCACTGTATTTCTACAAGTATTTAATAACATTTCAAAATGAGGATTTGAAAATATGAAATTTAAATAAAAGCAACTCCAAGATTTACCTTGACCTCCAGGATACATACACCTGAAAGCTCTTCCAAGTTCTTCAGCCTGGACCCTGCCAGCAGGGGTCAGTTCTCCTCCCCATTTTAGAACCAAAAGTAAGGATGGCTCTTCTCTTCGACTATCTAAGATGCATGTGAAAGGATAAAGCAAATATTAAGTTTGTTTCTTTTAAACAGACATATTTCAAGATTGATTTTTTTCTTTGTGACTCTTCTGCAGTGGAATATGGCCCTTATGTAAATTATTTTGTTCCTTAAACATACCTAGATCAAAAATCTCTTTTATACTCTAGAAAGAAGGCTCTTTCCCAGTGGGCTGAAAGGAAACTTCTCCCTTCCCTGCTCTCAAAGCAGTATGAGAGCCATGTTTTTTGCCCAATGTATTTCATTGTACTAGATATGCTAGACTTCTTGCTCCTTGATGACAGGATTCAGATTTTTATATTGTGAGCCTCCTGCAGTACTGTCATATAAGAGGTAAATGTTATCCAAAGTGAAGAAGATACAGATATTTTTACAATTAGGAATCAATTATTTGCATAATTTTTAAGAAGATGGGAGATGACAGAGCTTAATTATGTATATAAATTAAATTTATGAGTTAGATATACAATAAATACAACCAAGAGAAGTTTTTTAAATCTGGAGTTGTAGAAGCTATATGTACCAGGCCAAAGTATTTCTCACACACAAGGAAGATCTAAGTTTCCATATTTAATGTTGACCTGTTCTTTATCAGCCCCTAAGATCTGTGCTGGGTTCCAGAAACAAAGATCACTTAAAAATTAGCACTACAGGCACTGAAAAATTTGATGATTCATCAAAAGTGATAGAAAATCACCCTTTTTCGGTGGAGCTAGTTAGTAATTGTATGTGATTGTCCATGTAGGCCAACATTAATTTATGGTAAGGCAACTAATTGACTTTTATATTATATAGTTGTTTAGAGAATAACATCAAACTACAGAAAATTAATCTGTAGTACTAATAATCACAAGTGTGACAAGAGAACAGTATCAAATTTTAGAATAAAGATCAATATAATCAAATCCGTGTTTACATTTTAAAGATCATTAATTTTTGCTACTATAAATAATGCCTTTATGAATATCCCTATGGAATAATCTTTCTCTCAATCTCTTATTACCCTATAGGGATAGATTCTTATAAGTAGAATTAAGGTCAAAGCATATGAAAAATTTTTGAAGTTCTGATATACATTGCCAAATTACTTTTCAGAGAGTTACAGCAACTTACAGTCCTACCAGAAGACTAAAATCCTGCCATACTGTATTCTCATCAGCAATTGAAAAGAAAATAAATAAGAAACACTCTGCCAGTGTGATAGGAAAGACTGATCATTATTATAGTTATCATTTTTGCATTGGGCTTCTACATTTCTCTATAAAATGGCTTCTCTGATCTCTGTTTTTCTTTTGAAAAGTAAATGAATTTATGGGCTTTTGTGCTGATTGCTCTTAGGAGAGTAATTTAAATGCTTATTCTGATTTAGTGGGTGGAGAAAAATATCTATTTCAGAAACATATTGATTGTGTATTTTTTCAAATAGTCTTTTTGTACCTTTTGAGCTTTCTTCCTGTGTATCCCTTATGGGAAAGGACACATTAAGTAACATTTACAAAGTAACATTTACAAATAAAGAAGCTTTCTGAAGAGTAAAAGGGAGGACATAAACAGTTGTCAAAATAATAAAACCCATTTTTTTCCTTAAAGGACTTAAAATAAAAAATTTTTTATTTAAAAGACAGAAGACCTAGTTAACAAACAAAAAAACAAAAACAAAACTCTTTCTTTTTCCTCTATTTAGCATTCTAGCTTTTAAACTATTAGGCAGAAGATTACAAAGGTAATCAACAAGGAGGAGTAAATCTCTATACACAATAGGCATAAATAATGACATACCTTCTTCTTCACTAGATGTCTTAGGACAACCATGAGGGAGATAGGTTAATTGGACTTTACGATTTATTCCAGAAAAATGGCCATACCTGAAAAATAAAATGGCAAACAGAACAGACAATATTCAGTAAGCATTAAATGCTACCTCCTAAAGAAAAACTAAAATCTACCTGGAGAAAAACTCAATCTTACATTTTAGTATTTCCTTCTGTTTGTAATTACCTTGCCGAATTCTTCAAAATATTCTAGCTCAGAATCTATAGTTATTCCAACTACATTAAAAATAAAAATACAATAAAAGTTTCTCTACAAAAGTTGGTTAATTTTAATAGATAAAAAATATATAAATATATAAAACCATAAATGCATGGGTCTAGAAAAAAACGAACTAAGATTTTAAGTGGTCAAAGTAAAGCTTATAATAGCAATATTGCTGGTATCAATTCCACTTGATTAAAACATAGTGTAAAGTTAGTTAAACAGTAATGAATCTGTGGTAAAGTTAGCAGTGTGGCCTTCATCCTAGTAGTAGTTCATGGAAGATCCTAATTTGATGTCCTCTTTGGATCTTCTCATCAAAATTAAAACTAAAATAATAATCTTCAATACAATCTCTTTTCTCGCTGATGACAATAAAATTCTTATTAGATTTTCATTAATTTCTCCTCAATTATAGTGATAAAGGGAAAAAAGAACAAACTGCAAAGGATATTAACATGAAAAGCCACACATTAAAAAAAAAAAGAGCACTACAAGTAGTTACCAAAATTAAGGGTGTCAAAAAGATACTTACATCTCTAAGACGGTCTTAAGTTGTTCAAGTTTTGATTTGTTTTCTTCAATTTCAGAATCATTATTTTGCCCCAGCTCCATAAGAAGCTGTCGTGCAATATCTAACACTTCCTGTAAAATAAGTAAAGAACTGAATTTTTATGTTTCACAGCCACTAGTAATTAAAAACCCAACAAGATATCAAAAGCACTTGCCTGTAACTGTTTTGGTTTTTTCAGCTTTAATTTCCCAGATTTATATCCATCACACTTTTCAAAAAGATCAAAGAATCTTATAAAAAGGACAGAGCACTGTTAGGCATTTGCAACAATTAATATTATCACTATACACTAAAGCAATCAATTATAATATATGATAGATATAGGGCTAGACCAACAATATATAATAGATACGGGACTTGGGCTCTACGGATTTTAAATACTGTGTGACCTCTTTCACTACATGATTTTGCTCCTCTACTTTGACTGATAAAACTTACTATTTTCCTAAACCACACCAAACTAATAATCACTAGACTAACTGAAAAGAAGTAACAAACTTTCATTCTACTAAATTTCAAATAGAAGTTTGAGAAGTCAATGACTCTCAGAAGTAATATAAAAGAGTAGTAAACCAAGATTAAATAGAACAACTTTGTAAGAAATAAAAGCCAGGTAAGGCTAGTAATCATTTATGGACATTGCCTCAGTAATTTTCAGATGCTGATGCATACAATTTAAAATGGATTTTATTTGATTTTTTTTCCCCAGTGGTATAAATATTAATGATCAAGAGACAGCAGTACACAGTTTACTTATATGAGGTACTGATCAAAATAGATCAGAACTTATCAGAAATCTTAAATTATTTCCTAAGGATTAAATTATTCCCTTTAAACATACTTTTGATGCCTCACTTCCATTTTCATTTTTTGTTTTGGTGTTCGATCCCCATGACGTATGACAGCTATGACACATCTAAGTTCCATCCTAAAATTAAAAAAATAATTTTCTCAATTTCTAATAAGATGTATGTTATATAATTCAGATTAATACATCTAATTACTTATTTAGAACCATCTTCTATGATTTCAAGGTCCTTCCTATGACAAATAGTGCTTGTAACCCCTAGTCAATTTTATTAAATCAAATCCTAAAAAGAATTTAAGAGGTTGGAGGGGGAGTAATATCAAGCTATATAATACCTGTTTCCTCTCTAGAAATGACTATGCAAACTCTGGGATAAAAGTAAATGAACTGCAGTCCCCAAACTTCATTAAATATCTGCCCTATAGCAAAGATCATATAGACTGAGAGTTCATTAAATCCAAAAACTTTAATCTGGCTATATTTATTTTGCCCATGTAAGAAAAGTGTTTCAAACTCAAATTACTGGAAGATAAAACTGGCTTAGGAAAAATAGTAGTGTATAATGTAGCATTTGTCAGACTGTGAGACAGAGAACACAAACCTGTAAGATTAAATAAGTTACCAAAAAAAATGTTTCATGTTAAATAAGATTGGAAATACTGGTTTAAAGGCAAAGTTAAGTATTTTTGTCCTCCCCTCCACCCTAATCAGGACTTACTAGAATATTTAACATACTAACATAAATTTCTAAGCTGTGAATATGAAGCATTTGGTTAGTTCACCTGAGTAATAGGTGAATTTCAAGCAGTAACTTTCACCAGAATATTATGGAAAACATTGTTGGTGTAATTAATTTACTTCAAGATGTAATTGCATATTTTTTTCCTAACATTCTGAGAGCACCAAAGTTGTATGAACACTGACCATGAATCTTTAAGTAACATGCCTATTGGCACCTCCTTTATTTTTATGGCTTAATTCAATAGTTCTGTAATTATTCAAGCATTTTTCAGGATTTTATTTTTAACAATAGAAAAGATCTTTAGTCTAAATAGACCCATGGAAAGCATATAGTCTATTTCTCCATCTACAGAGTGAATCATACATAAACATACACAATATGTCTAATAATTATTCAGAAATGTAATCTTTATTATAATAGCACAGACCAATGGGGAAAAACCTCAGAGTTTCTAAACAAAAATATTCAAACTTACATAGTGCCAGATGTGGTTGGTACAATTGGGATATCTTCAGCTTCTAAGGGTATTGACCAGGGGATATGAAACTGTGGAGCAAGCTCTCGCATTACAATATTCCTTCAAGACAAAAAGAAGAGAAAAATTGATGACAAGTAATAGAGACTCATAGGAGTTAAAGTCAAACTGTCTCTTGATTGTATGAACACAGCATACAAACAGTAACCCCAAAAAATCAATCCTGATCAAGAAAAGTTAGATCAGCCGTCCTAAACTGGTGTATGTATGGAACACACCAATGGGAAGTCATAAATTTGGAATTCATCTATTTGCTTTCACTTTAAAAATATAAATCACATTAAATTCAAGTAAATCTCGTGTATCTACTTACACAGATTCTGAAATCAAGATTGTGTCTTCTGGAGTTCCCGTCATGGTACAGTGATTAACGAATCCGACTAGGAACCATGAGGTTGTGGGTTCGATCCCTGGCCTTGCTCAGTGGGTTAAGGTGTAGGTTGCAGAGGTGGCTCGGATCCTGCGTTGCTGTGGCTCTGGCGTAGGTCCGTGGCTATAGCTACGATCAGACCCCTAGCCTGGGAACCTCCATATGCCGAGGGATTGGCCCTTGAAGAGGCAAAAAGACAAAAAAAAAAAAAAAAAGATTGTGTCTTCTGTGTGGCCGTTGATGATTTCATACCAATTTTTACTGATCAACTATAATGCAATTTTAAATACTACTGCTTATTTTTAACATACTTGTATTACATTTTGCTAATAGGACTAAAAATGAAAACATGTATATGTAACTATTAAACATTTTTTGTTTTGTTTAAATTTCGCATTTATTCACTCAAAATTCACTTTAAGTTCACAAACTTTTGAAATTAACAGGTGATTCCATTTTTTTTCTTTTTTTAGCTTTTTAGGGAGACACCTGTGGCATATTGAAATTCCCACAGGCTAGGGGCGAAAACTGAGCTGCAGCTACCAGCCTACATTACAGCCACAGCAATGCAGGATCCAAAACATGTCTGTGACCTACGCCATAGCTCACAGCAATACTGGATTCTTAACCCACTGAGAGAAGCCAGGGATCGAACCCACATTCTCGTCAGTTTTGTTACCACTGAGCAACAATGGGAACTCCCTCAATTATTAAAATACATTTTAAAGTGTAAGTTTCCTTCATATGCCACAGGTGTGGCGCTGAAAAGACAAAAAAATGAAAAAGAAAAAAGGTATAAGTTTCTTAAGGCTTTGTCATATATACTTTGAAATGGTTTAAAAAGTTGTTTTTCAATCTTCTAAATCAAGATACAAGAAAATAATTCAAAGAATGTAAAAATGACATTTCTGTATGCAGTAATTTATTTATTTATTTATTTTTTTTTTTTGTCTTTTTTGCTATTTCTTGGGCCGCTCCCGCGGCATATGGTGGTTCCCAGGCTAGGGGTTGAATCGGAGCTGTAGTCTCCAGCCTACGCCAGAGCCACAGCAACGCAGGATCAGAGCCGCGTCTGCAACCTACACCACAGCTCACGGCAACGCCGGATCGTTATTAACCCACTGAGCAAGGCCAGGGACCAAACCCGCAACCTCATGGTTCCTAGTCGGATTCGTTAACCACTGCGCCACGACGGGAACTCCTGCAGTAATTTATTTTACATTCACTTGATAACCTCATGAGATTATGCTTGTAGAAAGCAGAATCATTCAAAAGAATTCTGAATTCCAAATATTTCTATTTTATTCTGGTTATTTATTTTATGAACGTTAATTTTGTACCATTAGGTACTATAATTACTTATCAAAAACTTGGGAAACAGGAGTTGCTGTCGTGGCTCAGTGGTATCAAACCTGACTAGCATCCATGAGGACACAGGTTTGATCCCTGGCCCCATTCAGTGGGTTAAGGATCCAGAGCTGCCATGAGTTGTGGTGTAGGTTGCACATGGCTTGGATCCTGAGCTGCTGCCGCTGTAGTATATACTGGCAGCTACAGTTCCATTTCAACACCAAGCCTGGGAACTTCCATACGCCACAGGTGTGGCCCTAAAAAGACAAAAAGAAAAAAAGCCAAAAAACAAACAAACAAAAAAACCTTGAGAAACAAAGGTATCTAGTAAATGAGCCTTTTTGACTAATAATCATTATTTCAGCACTTCTAAATCCATGAGGTTAAATACCTTTAAGCCTTTATCGTAAAAGCCTTGGCCATAAATTTGTCTTTCACAACCCCAAGTATAATTCAGGATTTGGTATAATCTTTGGGGATGTCATTTTTATGAACACTTATTTTTACCCTAGAGTGGTTACAAAACCCTGATCATTTGATGATGTTTACAATTACTTCGTTTCTGAATATCTATTATGCATTAGCTGCAAAAAAGGTAAAAAGGAAGAAATATAAAGAAAAATCTTACCCAAGTATTTTTGCACAATCATCATAATACTTCATGGAATTTTTCACAAAACTGAAGCCATTGACATCACAGACATAGGACTGTCCATTGGCCCGTAACAAATCAAAGCCACAAACTGTTTGCTATTCAAAATAAATTATAAACTTTAAAGTTCCATTTGAATTAAAATTATTTCCCAGTCTTATTAGAACATATCAAAATTTTATAAATGCCTAAAAAGTATATTATTATTAGTTTACTTCATAGTAAATTAAAAAAAAAAGAAACTAGTTATTTGTACCTTGAATACTCTGAAAATATATAACACATGCCATACGATTATTTAAGTTCTTACCATGAGGTAGATATGGAAACATAATGCTTAAAGGACTAGAGGAAAAAAAAAAAAAAACACTAAACGTCTTAAAAAAAAAATCAAGAATTTCTTCAATTAACATTTAATTAAAAAACAAAACTAAAAAATTGTAAAGGGGAGTTCCCGTCGTGGCGCAGTGGTTAACGAATCCGACTAGGAACCATGAGGTTGCAGGTTCGGTCCCTGGCCTTGCTCAGTGGGTTAATAACGATCCGGCGTTGCCGTGAGCTGTGGTGTAGGTTGCAGACGTGGCTCTGATCCTGCGTTGCTGTGGCTCTGGCGTAGGCCGGTGGCTACAGCTCTGATTCAACCCCTAGCCTGGGAACCTCCATATGCCGCGGGAGCAGCCCAAGAAATAGCAACAACAACAACAACAACAAAATTGTAAAGGCTTTGATAAATTTTGTACTAGCACAAATTACGTCACTTTACTCTAAAAAAAAAAAAAATCACTTTAATCCAAACCCCACCCCCCAAAAAAACTGAGAAAGTTTTGAAGACATATCCCAGAGGAAATATCTAATTATTCCCATGAATCTTTCAAACACTGACAACCACATGCTTGTGAACACCTGAAATAAATTTACTTTATGTGGGAGAAAACAGTTGAAAAGAATGAATTTCCTGCTCAGGTTTCAGGAATTTTTTGATCTTCCACATTTTATATTCAAACAGTCACATATCAGTATAACATGACTTTAAGAAATGTTTTTTGGAATTCTGGCATTACTAAATTAAAACAATTTCAGGCTGAGAAGCTATTGAAACATATTTCAGGCTGAGACTTCAAATTATTAAGACACAAAGAATGTATCTATTATTTAATAACCAGTAATATACACTAGGCTTTAAGTTATATATCCAAGGCAAGGCTTCAACAAAGTTTACCCTTTATTAGATGCAAGTTGTACTACCTCTATTTAAATCTTTACTATACAACAGTAAAAGCCTAATATAGATTGAGAGAACTAATCAAACATCAGAAGTACAACGTTTTCTTTAACAAGTATATTAGAAATGCCTTCATGAACATATTTTATCATATATAATAGGCCAAAAGATTAACTGCCAAGGCTAGATGTCTGAGGAACTTTTTTATTAAAAAAAAAAAAAAATGACTTATTGGATTTCCCCTATGGCATAGCACGTTAAGGACCTGGCATTGTCACTACAGTGGCTCAGGTCACTGGTGGGTTCAATCCCTGGCCTAGGAACTTCCACATGCCATGGGTATGGCCAAAAATTAAAAAAAAAAAATCACTTATCAATTCTATGAGTAAATACTTGTAACAAGTTTTGTTTTTAGCATGTTAATACCCTTAAAATGCTAGTTTCAGTTAAGTTTTCCTCTGTAATCTTAATTTCTGAACTGACAAAGTTTCTTTCTATATAATAAAGAGAAATAAGGTGTTCATTTTTTATGTTTTTATTAATGGCACTACAAGAATCTCTTGAAAAGAACACAAACCATTCAGATGTATCACTTTCTCAGCTCACTTCTCCTGTTACAAGTCCAAATAACACCTCTTTTACTCAAAAAAGAAAATTAAAATTTTTCCAAGGGTCTACAGCCTGCATAACATCTTACCTTAAATGCAAGGCAGACTTTCCAAGCAATTAATTTCTCTCTTGCATTGAGAATAACAGGGTATCTTACTTCTTTTCCTTCACTATCTCTTTCCACCTTGCCATCGAGTGCAGGAGATTTTCGAGCTTCAGCATGGGCATAATCTGGACCCACTGTATAAACCTTTCAGGAACATTAAAAAAATTTTAACGTTTTAAAAATTGAACAGTAAATTTTTAGCATTATATATTTTTACTTAAAAATATATAAATAGAAACAGTAGATAAAAAATTTAAGGAAAAAATAATGAATAAAAAATACCTCAGTCTCTAGACTATTTTTTTTTTCACACATCTATTTACATGTCAAAATGATCAATACATTAGAAGAGGTTATAAATAATTATATGGCAAAATTGGTAAAGTGGGGTTCCAATCTCTACAGAAAATAATTATATGAAACATTATGAGGGAACAGTAGAATATATATGATGTGATCCTTCTCAAACTGTTTTCATTCAACAAAGGAGAGGTACAAGTAACTATAAAAAATTGTAGAAAGAAGCAAATGACAAAATACATATTTAAAAGGGGTTGAGGATGAGGGATAGCATGAATTTGAAAGTAGATAAGAGAGGTAAAGACACTCTAAGCAAAGGTAATAAACACAACGGGCAGAGGCATGAAACAGCATGATGCATTCGGGTAATAGTAAGTTATTTGGTATGGTCTATTACCATAAGAAAGAAGGTTTATAGGACAGAGGGCAGACTGTGAACTATCTTGTATGCCAGCCATATGAATCTGAGAATTATCCTGTGTCAAAGAGGATCCACAAGATAATTTTAATTTTTTTATTGTGATTGATTTACAATGTTCTGTCAATTTCTGCTGTACAGCAAAGTGACCCAGTCATATGTATATATACATTCTTTTTCTCACATTATCCTCCACCATGTTCCACCACAAGTGATTAGATATATAGTTCCCTGTGCTATACAGGAGGATCTCAGTCCATCCACTCCAAAAGCAACAGTTTTCATCTACTAAAACTGGACTCCCAATCCATCCTACTCGCTCTCTCTCCCTACTGGCAAACAACAAGTCTGTCCTACATGTCCATGATCTTTTCTGTTTTGTAGATAGATCATCTGTGCCATATTTTAGACTCCACATTTAAGTGAGATTATATGGTATCTTTCTCTTTCTGACTTACTCAGTATGAGAATCTCTAGTTCCATCCATGTTGCTACAAATGGCATTATTTTGTACTTTTTTATGGCTGAGTATTATTCCATTGTATATATGTACCAATCTTGCTAATCCATTCATCTGTTGATGGACATTTTGGTTGTTACCGTGTCTTGGCTATTGTGAATAGTGCTGCAATGAACATACAGGTGCATGCGTCTTTTTCAATGGAAGTTTTGTCCAGATAAATGTCCAGGAGTGGGCTTGCTGGGTCATTATGGTAGTTCTCTATTGGGTTGATGAGGTATTTTCCATACTGTTTTCCATAGTGGTGGTACTAATTTACATTCCCACCAACAGTGCAGGAGGGTGCTCTTTTCTCCACATCCTCTCCAGCATTTGTTACTTGTTGATTTTTTTTGTTTTGTTTTTTGTTTTTGTTTTTTTTTTGTCTTTTTGCCTTTTCCGTGGCATATGGAGGTTCCCAAGCTAGGGGTCCAATCAGAGCTGTAGCTGCCGGCCTACACCACAGCCACAGCTACAGCAACTCAGGATCCAAGCGCGTCTGCAACTTACACCACAGCTCATGGCAACGCCGGGTCCTTAACCCATTGAGCAAGGACAGAAATCGAACCTGCAACCTCATGGTTCCTAGTCAGATTCGTCAACGACTGCGCCATGACGGGAACTCCACTTGTTGATTTGTTAATGTCGGCCACTCTAAGTGGTATGAGGTAGTAAATCATTGTAAATTTGATTTGCATTTCTCTAATAATTAGTAATGTTGAGCATTTTATCATGTGCCTCCTGTCTATCTGTATGTCTACTTTGGAAAAATGTCTTTTTAGGTCTTCTGCCCACTTTTCAATTGGGTTGCTTGTTTGTTTGTTGTTGAGTTGTATGAGCTGTTTGTATATTTCAGAGATTATTATGTCAGGAGACATGTTTCTACAATATTTTCTTAGCCTCTTTGCTTCTATTTTCTATGCTGAAAACTCCATCTTGTCCTGCTTTACTTTACCCCATCTTTCTGCTTCAAAAAACAGTTGCAGTGCTGGTAAATGACATAAGCTTAAGAACAAAGACCTAATGGCATAAGTTATTAATATGGTCTGCTGAATGAGGGCATAATGCATTGGTCTAGGCATGCCGAACCTATGCAGATTGGCACGCCGTTTGCACAGCATATGTCCTGTTAAAATAAGAGAAAGAGGAACCTCATGGCTCCAAGGGGTTTATGAGTGGTTGTTAGCAGAATATGCATCAGCAAGGAGAACCGAGGTGCAAACCAGGCACGCTGGGTTGCTGCAGATAGGCATGCAGATAGGAAGCACAATGATGATCCTCTAGATGCTCTGCATAGACAGCTAACACCAAGCTTCCTCAAATGCTAATGATTGTTAAATGCCTAAGGTCAGAATAAAAGCTTAACCATCTAGCAGGTATGTGACTTTTAAAATAATAAAAGAACTTTGTAAATAAAAAAAAATTAAAAAAAAAACTATATCGCGCACCCACAACCCCCTCCTCACTTACTGTAATCCTAAAGCGCACACAAAAGCAGTGTGGTTTCTTGAGGTAGTGCTCAATGTCTCTATGTCTTGTTTTATGTTAACTTTTTCTTAAGTTTCACAGCACCAGTACTTCAGCCCTCACCTGCTGAGCTGGTCTTAGCATTAATCCTTTGTTGGTTGAGTCATTTACAAAAATTGTCTCCCATTCTGGGGGTTGTCTTTTTATTTTCTGAACAGTTTCCTTTGCTCTGCAAAAGTTTGTAAGTATGATTTGGTCTCCTTGGTTTATTTGTGTCTCTACTGTCTTTATTCTAGGAGGTGGATCAAATAAGATGTTGCTGTGATTTATGTCAAAGAACATTCTACCTGTTTTGCTCTAGGAGTTTTATGGTATCTAGCCTTACATTCAGGTCTTTAATCCATATTGAGTTTATTTTTGTGTCTGGTGTTAGAAAACGTTCTAATTTAATGCTCTTACATGTAGTTGTCCAGTGTTTTCCCAGCATCATTTACTGAAGAGACTATCTTTCCTCCACTGTACGTTCTTGCCTCCTTTGTCAAAGATTAATTGACCGTAGGTGTTTGGGTTTATTTCTGAGCTTTCTATCCTGTCCCATTGATCTATCTATTTCTGTTTTGGTGCTAGTACCATTCTGTTTTGATGACTGTAGCTTTGTAGTAGAGGCTAAAATCAGGGAGCCTGATTCCTCCAGTTCTGTTTTTTCTTTTCAATATTGCTTTGGCTATTTGAGGTCTTTTGTGTTTCTATACAAAATCTGAAAACATTTTGTTCTAGTTCTGTAAAGAATGTCATTCATAATTTGATAGGGATTGCATTGAATCTGTAGATTACTTTAGGTAGCACTGTCATTTTGACTATGTTGATTCTTTCAATCCAAGACGACGGTGTATTTTTCCATCTATTTGAGTCTTCTTCAATTTCTTTCATTCGCATCTTACAGGTTTCAGAGGACAAGTCTTTTGTCTCTTTAGGTAGGTCTTTCATTGTTAGTATATAGAAATGCAATTGATTTCTGTGAATTAATTTTGTATCCTGAGACTTTACCAAATTCACTGATGAGCCCTAATGGTTTTCTGATAGTGTCTTTAGGATTTTCTAAGTACAGAATCATGTCATCTGAAAACAGTGATAGTTTTACTTTTTCTTTCTAACATGGATTCCTTTTCATTTGTTTTTTTTTTTCTTCTTCTCTGATTACCATGGCTAGGTCTTCCACGACTGTTGAATAACACTGGTGAAAGAGGACATCCTTGTCTAGTTCCTGGTCTTAGTGGAAATGCTTTCAGATTTTTGCCATTGAGAATGATGTTAGCTGTGGGTTTGTCATAAATGGCTTTTATTATATTGAGGTAGTTCCCCTCTATGCCCACTCTCTGGAGAGTTTTTAATTGAGAATGGGTGTTAAATTTTGTCAAAACCTTTTTCTGCATCTATTGAGATGATCATATGGTTTTTATTTTTCAGTTTGTTGAGGTAGTGTATCACACTGATAGATTTGCAGATATTGAAGAATCCATGCATCCCTGGGCTAAATCCTACTTGATCATGGCGTATGATCTTTTTAATGGGTAATTGTATGTGGTCTGCTCATACTCTGTTGAGGATTTTTGCATTTATGTTTAGCGGTGGTGCTGGCCTGTAATTTTCTTTTTTTTTCTTTTTTTTTTTTTTGTGCTATCTTTGGTTTTGGTATCAGGGTAATGGTGGCTTCAAAGAATGAGCTTGGGAGTGTTCTTTCCTCCACAATTTTCTGGAAAAGTTTCAGAAAAAGAGGTGTTAACTCTTCTCTGAATGTCTGGTAGAACTCAGCCATGATGTCATCAGGTCATGGACTTTTGTTTTTTCTAAGTTTTTTAATCACATTTTCAATTTCAGAACTTGTGATTGGTCTATTCATATTTTCTATTTCTTCCCAGTTCAGTGTTGGTAGGTTGTTCCTTTGTAAGAATCTGTCCATTTCTTCTAGGTTGTCCATTTTATTGGAATACAATTGCTCATAGTAGTCTCTCATGATCCTTTGTATTTCTCTACTGTCAGTTTAACTTCTTTTTCATTTCTAATTTTATTTATTTGAACCCTCTCCTTTTCTTCTTGATGAGTTCGGCTAATGGTTTATCAATTTTGTCAATTTTTTCAGAGAACCAACTTTTGGTTTCATTGATCTTCTCAATTGTTTTGTCTGTTATTAATTTCTGCTCTAATCTTTATGATCTTTCCTTCTACTAATTTTGGGCTTTGTCTGTTTTTCCTTCTCTAGATGTTTAAGGTGTAAGGTTATGTTGTTTATTTGCATTTTTTCCTCTTTCCTGAGATAAGATTGTATTGCTATAAACTTCCCTCTCAGAACTGCTTTTGCTGTGTCCCATGGTTTTGGAATTTGTATTTTCATTGCCATCTGTCTCTATGTATCTTTTAATTTTCTCTTTGATTTCTTCAATGATCCACTGGCTGTCTTGTAGCATATTGTTTAGCTTCCAAGAGGTTGTGTTTTTTGCTGTTTTTTCCTTGTAGTTTATTTCTAGTCTTATAGCACTGTATTCAGAGAAAATGCTTGAAATACTTTTAATTTTTTTAAATTTACCAAGGCTTCATCTGTGGCCCAAGATGTGATCTATCCTGGAAAATGTTCTGTGTGCACATGAGAAGAAAGATATTTTGCTGCTTTGGGGTGAAAAGTTATATAGTTATCACTGAAGTCAATTTGGTCTAGTGTATCATTTAAGGTCTGTGCTTCCTTGATGATTTTCTGTCTGGATGATTTGCCCATTGCTGTAAATGGGGTGTTAAAGTATCCCACTAATATTGTGAGCTCCTATGTTGGGTGCATATATATTTACAAGTGTTATATCTTCTTCTTGGATTGATCCTTTAATCATTATGTAATGTCCTTCTTTGATTCTTATGATCTTCTTTATATTAAAGTCTATTTTGTCTGATATGAGTATTGATACTCCTGCTTTTCTATAATTTACATTTGCATGTAATATTTTCTTCCATTCCCTTACTTTAAGTCTGTATGGGTCCTTAAATGGAAGTGGGTCTCCTGTAGACAGCACATATATGGGTCTTGCTTTTGAATCCATTCAGCTAGTCTTTTTCTTTTGGAGCATTTAATCTGTTTACATTCAGTGTAATTATAGATAAGTAAGTACTTATTGTCATTTACTTAAAAAAATTTTTTTCATGAGTTCCCGTCATGGCTCAGTGGTTAACAAATCCGACTAGGAACCATGAGGTTGCGGATTTGATCCCTGGCCTCGCTCAGTGGGTTAAGGATCTGGCATTGCCGTCAGCTGTGGTATAGGTTGCAGATGCGGCTCGGATCCCACGTTGCTGTGGCTCTGGCGTAGACTGGTGGCTATAGCTCCAATTCGACCCTTAGCCTGGGAACCTCCATATGCCACAGAAGCAGCCAAAGAAATGGCAAAAAGACAAAAAATAAAATAAATTCAATTAAAAAAAATTTTTTTGGATTGCTATTTTGGGTCTTTTTTCTTCCCTTTTTGTCTTCTCTTGCAATTTGCTGACCATGTCTAGTGTTACGTTTGGCTTGGTTTTTCTTTTTTACGTATATGACCATTATAGTTATTTGATTAAGGATTCTCCTTATATTCTGATATCTCCACCTATATGTATACAGAATTGCTTCTGCTTGCTGGTCTCTTAATTTCAAATGCATTTTTTTATGTTCTGTATTTGTCCTCTCTTCTCATGCTTGCTAGTTAGATATTGTATGTTTCTTGCTGAAACATCAGCTGTTACCCTTATAGGGGTTCCCTTATCTGCTATTTGTCGCTTTTCCCTTAAGACTTTTAATATTTTTTCTTTGAACTTAATTTTTTTCAGTTTGATTAGCATGTGCCTATCTGTGTTTCTTCTTGGGTTTATTTTGTAGGGAATTCTCTGTGCTTCTTTCACTTGAGTGTTTCCTTTCTCATATTTGGGAAATTTTCAGTTATAATCTCTCTGAAAATGGTCTTTCTCTCTCTCTCCTCCTTGTGGAACACCTATGATGCGAATGTTGGTATGTTTAATGTTATCTCAGAGGTCTCTTAGACTCTCCTCACTTTTTTTCATTCTTTTTTCTTTATTCTTTTCTGTAGCAGTGATTTCTACCACTCTGTCTTCCACTTCACTTATCTGTTCTTCTGTCTCTGTTAACCTGCTATTGGTTCCTTCTAGATTATTTTTCACTTCAGGTACTGCACTACTCACCATACTCTTTAAATCCTCTAGCTTCCTGTTAAACATTTAAGTTCTCAATCTGTGTCTCCATTCTTTTTCCGAGATCTTGGATCATCTTTACAATCATCACTCTGAATTCTCTTTCAGGTAAATTGCCTATCTCATCATTTAGTAGTTTTTGTGGTGTTTTTTTTTTTTTTCCCCTTGTTTGTCTGAAAGCTGTTTCTTCATCATTTCATAGTGTCTATCTTTCTGTTTATCAGTCCCTTGATAGTAGGTATGTAGATGCTGAAGCAGGTGCCCAGTCCTGGAGTTCTCAGGGTGGTAGTGGTTCATGTGTATCCTGAGCACATACATGTTGGGAGTAATGGTATCACACGTCTCCTGTAGCTGGGTGGCTGTTAGGGATAGGGTCTGTGCGGTAGGTGGCAGTATTTCACCATTCACAGGATTGCTTTTGTAGCTCTCAGGGGTAGCAGTGTGTCTTATCCCTCCTGCCAGCAGGTAGCTTTGAGGGCTATTTTTCATAGCTTGCAATGCTATCAGTTTCTCTTGCCACCTCTCTCTTTGCCAGTTAGGCTCTAGGGACTGCTCTCTGTAGAAATAGGAGCAAGAGCCACCATTCTGTTGGCACTCCCTTTGCTTGGCCACTCTAGGGATCTCTCTCTAAAGCCTCAGAGGCGGGGGGCTTCTCCTTAATTGTTGCTCACAGGCTCTCTCTGTAACCACAAGATGTGCATTTCTGGCAGTCCCTCCCCCTGTCTTGCTGCTGGACAACAGTGCTCTCTGTAGCCCTGCAAATTGGAATGTGGGTTAATGGGCCTGTCCTGGCTCCCTTGGTGTGGGATGAGTGTCACTGACACGAGCCTTGGCAGAGCCACTAGCTGGGGCCCTGTATCTTGTGCTTTTCTCCAGTTGGGCACCACATAGCTCCATCAGGCAGCAGGCACCGACGGCCCTCTCACAGAAATGGGCGCTGAGCCAAAGGCGCAAGTCTCTGCAGATTCTCTGGGCAGAGCCAAGGCACCTTGTTTTCCCTGACTGACAGGCAGTGGGCACCCACAGCCCTTTCACGGGAATGGGCACTGGTGCCAGCAGCTCTTCTGGTGCTGCCCCACTGGTGCAAGCCTCTGTAGATTCTGTGGACAGAGCAGAGACACCTGTGTTTTCCCTGCTCAAGCAGGTCACTGCCTTTGCAAGGAGTGCACACTGCCACCAACAGCTTTTCTAGTGTTGCCTTGATGGCGCGAGCCTCTGCAGATTCTCCGGGTAGAGCCAAGGCACCTGTGTTTTCCCTGATCTACTGGGAGTGGGAACCCACAGCCATTACATGGGAATGGGCACTGGTGCCAGCAGCTCTTTCTGCCCCAATGGCAAAAGCTTCTGCAGATTCTCTGGGAGAAGCCAAGCCACCTATGTTTTCCCTGATCTCTCAGGGGATGGCACCACTGCCACTGCCAACTCTTCTGGTGCAGGTTGGGCTCCACTAGCGTTGGGGGTGGGGTGGAGTGGAGGGATTCCCTGCCATCAGGAACTGGGAGCTTGTGTTATTCTCCCAGGTGAGACCAAGAAGTCCATAGCCCTTTGCACAGAGCTGCTTCCCAGCTGTTGCTAGGCAGCCACCATGGCCAAGTGGTTCCCTGAGCTGAGGCAGGCAGTGTCCTTGTTCTACAGCTTGAGGAAGCAGGCACAGGGAATAAGTCCATAGTGGTGGATCTGCCCCCTTCCCTCCAGCACCCCCAAACAATGGAGTCTAGTCTCTAAGCCCCACTGGACTGCCTCTGCTTAGATGCTTCCACTGTTGTTGCCCTATACTCTAGTCCCTCGAGGCTGTTTCCGCACAGCCAACCCGGGTTTCTTCCCCCACGTAGCTGGCCCCAGCTCTCTCTTTAGGTCTGATCTCTAAGGCCAAAGTTTTAGTTCACAGCACCTGCTGGCACCTGCCTATGGTTGCCCATTGCCCATAACACTGACTGTTTGTGGAGGACTGTCTCCTTTTTAACTGCTTCACACCATTTGTCTAGAGTTCTTCCTTTGTTTTTGGCTGATCTTGTCCCTGGGTCACTGGTGGGGGAACTTCCCAGGGTGCAGGAATTATTCTTCTTTCCAGCTCTCTCCTGGGAGAGCAGGTCCCATATAGTTTCCTTTCACTTCTTTTTCTCTTGTTCTTCTTCTTTCTTATGTTCTATCTGGTTTTGTAATGTGTTTCTTGTTCTAACATAATCTTGAGTTATTTTATCAGTTTTTCACAAATTTTCTGTGTGAACAGCTCCACATGTAGTTGTATTTTCAACATATTTTTGGGAGCAGGTGAGTCTTATGTCCTGCTACTCTGCATCTTAGACCTCCTCTCCACAAGAGAATTTTCAAAAAGAGGTTCATGATCGGGATTTACACTTATGAAAGAATTCTCTAATTAGACACAGCCTGGCTAAAGGTAAAGCAATGAAGACCTTATTTATCACCAAAAAAAATCACACCTTTTTTAAAAAAATCATATTATAGTTGTCAAAGCTCTCAAAACATCATTTATACTAATCAATGCTTGGAAACTGTGGTGGCTATTAGATTTTTTACCCATTATATTTTATTTTTTTCTTTTTTATTTTTTTCTTTTTCTTGAATAGAGTTGGTTTACAATGTTGTGTTAATTTCAGGTGTGCAACAAAGTGGTTCAGTTATACCTAAACATATATTCATTCTTTTTCAGATACTTTTTCATATAGGTTATTACAGAATATTTAATGTCTTTTTAAAGAATATATTATAATCAAAAAGTTGAGTTATATATATTTTGATAACTATTTCAATAAACTTTGTCACCTTTGTAATCTTGTATGGTTTAAGCACATAAGAACATTATTTAAGAACATTTTTCTATAAAAACGGTCCATAGACTTTAGACTACCAATGGCATTCATAATACAAACATTAAGAATCCCTAGTCAAAAAGAAAGAGATCCAGAATAGAGGTTATAACAATTAAAAGATAATCTCTTTTTCTGAGATTGCTGGTAAACTTTAAACACAAAATTAAAATATACTTTAATCAGGCGTTCCCGTCATGGCTCAGGGGTTAAAGACCCCAACCAGCATACATGAGGACTCGGGTTCAATCCCTGGCCTCGCTCATTGGGTTAAGATCTGGCATTGCTGTGAGCTGTGGTGTAGGTCACAGACATGGCTCAGACCCCAGGTGGCTATGGTGTAGGCTGGTGGCTACAGCTCCGATTGGACCCCTAGCCTGGGAACCTCCATATGCTGTGGAGAAGACAAAAAAAAGAAAAAGACAAAAAAAAATACTTTAATCAATCCTACCTTAACATCAGTACCATCTGTGGGCATAAACTCTTCATATATATATGAACCTGTTTTTCGTACACTGCTTTCTGGAGAATAAACACTACTTCTACTGCCAATCTGAAAATTTTAAAAAAGTCCATTAATATGAAAGCTAAATTATTCTCCTCAGTTTTATAAAACAACCCTTCTTACTATCTTTCCATCATTGATATTTCAAAAATGTTTTTAATCTACAAATATTTAACACATTATGTAGCTGAAAGTATATAATTTTTTGCTGTAATTATAACATTAAGAAAACTGTTTCTAAGATTCAATCATATTACTGCATGTAACTGTTCATTTTTACTATATAGAATTTTCCTTTATATGAATATTCCATAATTCATTCATTCACCTATCAATATATATTTACGCTGTTTTCTAAATTTTAGCTAGTAGAGGAATGTTGCATCAAACATCCTTTTAAATAGCCCTGTGCACAGATGTACAAGGGTGTTTCTAAGGCATTTATTAAATGTGGAATTGCTAGGTGATAGAATATCCTCATATTCAACTTACAAAAATAATGCCAAAATCTTTTAAAACTGTTTTAATAATCTAGAGTCTCTCTAGCAATATATGAGTTCCCACTGATCTATAAATATCTACACTTAATATTGTCAGATTTCTTAATATTTGCCACTCTAATGAATATAAAACAAGTACCTCACTGTGTTCTTACTTTGCATTTCCATGATTGTTTATGAAGTATGTGCATTTTTATCTTTTCATATTGCTAAGAAGAAACACTGCTATCAATGTTTGGGCTTGTGCTCATTTATCAACTACCTCAATCTTTCTGATCTTGCCAACTCAAAAAGTAATTCAATGTAATTATCTTTTAGACTTGATTTACATTTATTTTATTATGGGTGCAATTTTGAAATACTTTCATGTATTTAAGAGTCACTGATATTACTTCCTCCATGAACTATCATTTTTCTAAAAACAGCTGATATTTATCTGAATTTCTCACATGACAGATACATAAATGGAAGATAGAAAGAAAATCAAATAGGTATTTTGCATAAATAGTAAATAACTAAAATAATGCCTTGTTTTTCCCTAACAGAGTTTGATGTCAATTTTATTAATTTATCTCTAAATGATACATTCTTACTTAATCATAGTTTTACTAAATACTTGATTATTTTTAGTAAAATTCATACAACAATGTATGAAGAATAGTATTCTCTAGGATAACAAAGGATTACCTTTCGAAAAAGTCTTTGACTTCCACCACCAGCAGATGTTGGATAATAAATGTAAACATTGTGATCTTCTGCACTGACTGGCTTTTCTACAAATGGCTTTTGGAAAACTTCCCCATTTACTTCTACATGGTCTTCCCCTTCAATCAGATTGCATTCTATAAATCAAACATAACAGCAAAAAACCTAAATACTGTATGTTATCTAGATATATTAGTATGATTGAGAACCTTTTTTTTTTTTTTAACTAGAATAGAGATTACAAAGAAAAGTAACTTTGGATAATGTAATGATTTGATTTTTCTTTAATGGCCGCACTCATGGCATTTGGAAACTCCTGGCCCAGGGACTGATTCTAAGCCACAGTTGCAACCTTAGCTGTAGCTGCAGCAATACTGGATCCTTTGACCCACTGTGTGGGGCTGGAGATCAAATTCACGCCTCTGCAGCCATCTAAGCCATTGCAGTCAGATTCTTAATTCACTGTGCCACACAGGAACTCTCTGATTTGATTTTAATTAAAAACATTTATACAAACATATACCTCAACATTTACAATCTGTGATATTAAGAACTACAGTTGTTCCTCAAAAATCTAATAAATCTATCATTTTACCCTAACATCCCAAGGAATTCTAAGTATGATATGAAATGATGCCCAAGATCTGGGAAATAACATCAAGAGTTCCCGTCATGGCTCAGTGGTTAACGAATCCAACTAGCAACCATGAGGTTGAAGGATCCTTAACCCACTTAGCCTCACTCAGTGGGTTAAGGATCCGGCATTGCCGGGAGTTGTGGTGTAGGTCACAGATGCAGCTTGGATCCCACATTGCTGTGGCTCAGGCATAGGCTGGTGGCTACAGCTCCAATTGGACCCCTAGCCTGGGAACCTCCATATGCTGCAGGTATGGCCCTAGAAAAGACAAAAAAAAAAGAGAGACAGAGAGAAATAACTTCATAATGCTATTATCTTCTAAAAAATGTATGGAATCACTCATACCACAAATACCATGAAATATATTAAGTTACAAAATCAACCACTATATACAATAAGCAAGCAATGAAGAAGTTTTACTTCTAGTCACATGAGAAAAGTTTCTGCTTACATGTAATGCTATTTCTGGTTTTTAATAAAAGTTGCTCTAGTACACAATGAAGTCAGGAAAATTCCTAAAAATATTGTTGTCAGAATATTAAACATTAAAAAAGATAAAAGTTTATCCTACCTTCTTAGACTAAGTTATGTGTAACTTATATGCTGGGTATTAGAGAACCAGTAAAATACAAGAAAAGCATTTATTATTGTTATGTTTTACAGATGCCCCTGAGGCATATGTTAGTTCCCAGACTGGGGGTCTAATTAAAGCTGCAGATGCTGGCCTATGCCACAGTCACAAGCAACATCGGATTCCAGCTGCACCTGCAACCTAAACCACAGCTTGCAGCAATGCCAGATCCTTAGCCCACTGAGTGAGGCCAGGGATCAAACCCACATCCTCAGGGACACTGTTGTGTTCTTAACCCACTGAGCCACTATGAAAACTCCAGAAAAGGGTGTTTTAAAATACTAATAATAATATTTCAAAATTTCTACTTATCACAAATTTAATTGTGGCATCCTAGCATGAAGTTTCTAATACTTAATTCAACAATCATAGATGAATCATTCGTTTACCACAATCAACTCAAATTTATTAAGCATTTAACTAAAAAATTCTTTATGATTCTCAGACATGTAAAATTTGGACCAAAGAAATGTAAGATACACAACTCCTGATTATTAGGTAGTGTTCTAGCTCATGGTATCACATTTTATTAATTGAAATATAATTGCCTATTTGGATCATTTTAAAAAACTGAATAGAATACCGTAAGTTACTTAAATTCTTTCCACTTAATTATAGAAGAGAGTGGTTCAGGAGTATGTTAAGTGACAAAAGGTAATTTGTCTAAAATCTCTTATTCTTACCTTTGGGATTATTTGGATCACGGTTCAAAATTGCGTAACGAGGAAGTAAAATACCTTCAGCTTGAAGAATACTATATACTTCTCTCCTGAAGAAAAAAAAAATACCTTATTGTTTTACTGCTCTGTTTCACAATGAAGATATTACTGTACTATCCATAAAGTACATTATTACTGTTCTACCACTAAAAAAAGCATGTACATAAGTTTGTTTGTTTGTTTGTTTTTTGTCTTTTTGTCTTTTTAGGGCCACACCCGTGGCACATGGAGGTTCCCAGGCCAGGGGTCTAATCGGAGCTATAGCTGCCGGCCTACGCCAGAGCCACAGCAACGCGGGATCCGAGCCACATCTGTGACCTGTATCACAGCTCATGGCAATGCCAGATCCTTAACCCACTGAGAAGGCCAGGGATCAAATCTGCAACCTCATGGTTCCTAGTTGGATTCGTTTCCACTGAGCTATGACAGGGACTCCCTGAAGTCTTTTTTAAGTAAACAAATATATATCAAACTTCAGATATTAACACCATTACTAACTGGGAGAAAGGAAAAAAACAAAAACAGAAAAATAAAAAAATACAAGGTCTTATGCTTCATACAGCATTTTCATACATGTAACTTCATATTGTAATGTGAACACAGAATTATAAGGGTAGCTATTAGAGTAAAACATCAATTAAGTGAAATACACAAATGCATTTGTATTTTATAATCTCTCTTAGCTATCTATGCTTTTGAATTGCTAAGATATACAATGAAATATTTTTCAAAATGGTTACACTTTACCATTAAAAACCTAGTTAAACTGGATAAAGCCTTAATTTTCTCAGTCACATGATAGAAAAATTGTTCATAATTGTCAACGGTTTATGAGAGTCTGAAAATTAAATAAATCTCATTTAAGTCCTTGTTCTAATACCTAAGGAACTACTTGTAACTGTGGGCAAAATAACTTATCTCCCTAATTTTCAAGGTTCTTCACTTGTAACACTGGGTATAAAACACCTATTTCTGGAGTTCCCGTCGTGGCGCAGTGGTTAACGAATCCGACTAGGAACCATGAGGTTGCGGGTTCGGTCCCTGCCTTTGCTCAGTGGGTTAACGATCCGGAGTTGCCGTGAGCTGTGGTGTAGGGTTGCAGACACGGCTCGGATCCCGCGTTGCTGTGGCTCTGGCGTAGGCCGGTGGCTACAGCTCCGATTCGACCCCTAGCCTGGGAACCTCCATATGCCCAGGGAGCTGCCCAAGAAATAGCAACAACAACAACATCAACAAAAATAAAAATTAAAATTTAAAAAAAACCCCACCTATTTCTAATTATTACTTCAAGGATACCACAAATATACACACACACACACACACACACACACACACACACACACACACCTGATACCATGTCAGCTTATAACAGATAATAAGTAAATCTTAATTTTCCTTCCTTAATTCAGGCAACTTAACCACTCACCTATCTTGTATGAGATACTGCATATTCAAGTCATTGATTACAAATGGATTCCTGAGTTTTGCATAGGCAACTGCTTTGTCCAGTGGAAATCCTAAGAACACATGTTATTAACATATTCTGTACAATCTCAAGATAAACTGACATCCACAACTTAATCAACTTGAATTTATGCCACTTCCCATAAAACATTAATTTCATTATTCATATAACTGCTTTCTTTATAAGGTAAATAATAAATACATAAAAATTTATCTTACACTATTAAATAAATCTGATTTTTTCTTAGTTAATTAGAATGATAAGGCACAGCAAGCCAATGGTCATATAACCCAATTTAGAGCACTGACATGTTAGATGATGCCTGATTATTCAAAGGCACCTGACAGAAGGTAAGATAATTTCATATACAAATAGAAGTCCACATATAAATAAGTGTATCACAACGACCTCATGATTTTCTAAAAATTTATTTAACTCTTCTTCTCACTTAAGATAGTCTGATGCTTATACATATAAATTAGCTGATAATTCAAAGAACCTATGCATTTTTAAACTAGCAAAAGAAATATTAATTTACATTCAACAGATACTCTCAAAATATAAAAATATATGAGCAGAATCATGTTTGTTGTTATTAGGTCAATGTTAACACATCAGAAATTAAATCCCTAAAATTTCTAGACCTTGGTAAAATTACTAATTACAATGAAAATAAATCAAATGGCAGATATACTAAGAAAAGTTCTAAAAAATAAATAAATAATTTTAATCATAGTTCACTCTCTGTACTGACACTTAAAAAAGACTCCAATTTTATCCATGAACGCATGTGATTAAGAAAGGCAGCATACCACTGAGCTTAAGAGCAAAAACCAGGGTTCAAATGCCAATTCCATTAGTATGCTACAATCTATCTGTGAAGATATTGTATTCTGTAGCATTATCAGAATAACAGAGGAAGGAAGTGTTAAAGCATACTGAAGTTGAAAAAAATAAAAAACAAAACAAAAAGCTACAGTCAGTTAAAAAAAGATATATCTCTAAAATTCTCTTAGCTTTTAACTTTAAATAGAAATACTCTATACCAAGAATCACTTGACCACAAATTACAATCCTTTCTAGTTTTTTAGACTCTAAGAATTCATTACTTACTGTAAAAAAGATGTTTCTATGTCTATGGAAGCCTTCTAATGGAATTCAGGAAATAAGAAACACCCATCATTACCCTGCTTTCGTTTTCTACTAAAGAGGAACTCTGTCCTTACCAAGAGAAAGTATGTGGGATATGATCTTAGGTAGTACCTAGTTTTTATAAGCAAATAACTAGCTTTTACTTAAGAGATAGGGAGAACAATGTGATAGTAAGGAAAGAATACCTATTCTTAAGCATAAGCAAATTTTAAGATTCTCTGAAATGAGGGACTTAAGTCTATAAAGAATACCAGGGCCTTGATTTCTCTATGAAATAATGAAAATTAATACAGGCTATCGGGGCACAAAAAGTTTTACTTGCTCCATTCCCATCTTGCTGAAGGGGATGCTTTTTAAAGACTTAACTAACATGAGACTTTAACATGGCTGGAGACTACATAATTTGGTAACAAAAATAATCTAATATGAATACATTTATAAGAGTGTGTACCTTTTAGAGTTCTTAAGTGAAAATTCATTTAATTCATAGATTCTTAGTCATAAATTTTCAGATATACACTTTACTATGAATTACTACTTACGCTTAAATAATATTTCAGTTTGATTTACAAAAGAGAGCAAGCAAAACATAAAATTCAAATATTAAGTTCTCAAAAGAAATACAGAATTTCCTAGTGGCTCAGTGGATACATCATTGTCACTGCTGTGTCTTAGGTTACCGCTGCGACATAGGTTTGATCCCTGGCCTTGGTACTTCGGCGAAACTTCTGCATACTGTGGGTATGGCCAAAGCAAACCAAAAAAAAGGTCTTAAGAAATCAAGTATAAATGTATAGATGAGGAATGATAGATCACTTCCTATATGGCAAAGTGTAAGAGCTTAAAATCTTCAATAATTTGGAGTTCCCATCGTGGCGCAGCAGAAACCAATCTGACAAGGAACCATGAGGTTGCAGGTTCGATCCCTGGCCTCACTTGGTGGGTTAAGGATCCGGCCGTGCCATAAGCTGTGGTTTAGGTTGCAGACGTGGCTCAGATCCAACATTGCTGTGGCTGTGGCGTAGGCCGGCCGGTACAGCTCCAATTCAACCCCTAACCTGGGAACCTCCATATGCTGTGGGTATGGCCCTAAAAAGACCAAAAAAAAAAAAAAAAAACCTTCAATAATTTAAGAATTTACTGGAAGCCATCTAACTTTTAGGATATTGGTTTATAGGAACTCCACAGGATGATATGCTATTAAAATCAGGTTTTGAAGAATGATATGGAGGGGGATAATCTCTAGATATAATTAGTAAAAAAGTGTGTGTATATATATAATTATATATACACTATAACACTAAATTTGTTTTTTAAAAATATACACAGAAAGAAAGACTGGAAAGAAATACATCAAAATGTTAGTGTCATTTTATCTGTGAGACTAAGTTTAATTTTATTTTTCTATTTTATCTAATATCTACAATAAATATGTTTTAGTTTTATAGTCAAAGACGATAAAGGAGTTTCCCTCCCTGTTCTTTAATACCTTTAGAATGGAAAGATATAAGACAATCACATAAAGGCCAGTTTTCCACTGGTTCATTCAAAATGACATCCTCTTCAAACACTACTACTGTGATATATTTAAATAAGGAGATCCGTTCAAGAATTTCCTTCATTGGTTTGGATTTGGATTTCTTTGCCATGGAACATATTCCAACCACAATCTGCCTTTCCGGTGGCTAAAATAGAAAGAAAACAATAAATCAGGTTGACTTAATAAGAACTCCAAAGTACAGCTATCTTAAATCTTTCTCAAAAGTAGGTAAGACATGAAATAAATCAATAAAAGTGACACATTAACATTTTCAAAATTAAAAAGGCATTTTCTCAAAATTATATTATTGTTAAATAAAAAAGAGCTTTCTACAAAGGTCCAAAAATTTTTTAAGTTTCAGATTACTTACTATTTTCATTCAGATTTCAAACTTAAGTACTTCTTTAACTGTCTCTAGCATTTATTTTGCCTTATCCACACCAAAAAAGGGCAAATAAGAACCAAAACATACCTAATCCAAGGAAAAAGGCCAATCGCAGATAAAGGAGTTCCTTGGTAGCCTAGTGGTTAAGGATTTGGCATTGTCAGGCCAGGGCTCAATCCCTGGCCTGGGAACTTCTGCATGCCACAGTCAAAAAAAGAATTCTCTTGCCTTAAATAAGATATTTTCACTACAAAGCTACACAGTGTTACACTATTTTTTGTAGATGGAGCTTGAATGTGAGCTGGTCACCAATGACAACTTAGAAGAAAATTTTGGAAAAAGCCACAGTGCCAACCAGAGGTGTCAATGTTCTCTGACACCATAACTTCATGCTAAACATTCCTACTTAATGGTGCTACTCATTTTGGACACACTTGCTACAGCTCAAAGGCCATGATTCAGTGTGAAACTTAAAAAACAGGATATAGAAACAACTTATGAGTAGCTCACAAGTTTTTAAAGTTACTCAAGATTCATTGTGAGATTTTCACATTCAGGTACTTAGACAATTTTATTAAATATAAAGCTGTATCCAGTTTCCATCTCAGTTGTTCTCTCTCCCATGACATTTCTGTATTTCATATGACATTATAATCTGGGCCAAAACATGTTTTACTAGACTTTCTCTTATTATAAGTCTAAAAATAAAACTGGATAACACCAGAATTAAGTTATTCTTCTTTATGCCTAGCATTACATTCTTTCCTCTAAAATGAAATTTAGAGTTCAAATTGGTATTGGATCTGATGGTAAATCAAATATAGAAAATCCTAACCTCCCTAGGGTCTGCTGTCTTTCATCCATTTATTCAATTCTTTCCTAATCAAAAGCTTCAACACAGTTCATTATGATATGCCTAAAGTCGTTTTTCTCAAACAAGAGTACACAACCTAACATCTTTGCAATCTTAACAACAAAAGAATGATCTGGGACAAATCATTTTATCAATCCATGGATCTAATAAACCAAATCAAGCTCCTCAAAAGTCACAACTATGCAGAGTTCCCCTTGTGGCACAGCGGAAATGAATCCGACTAGGAACCATAAGGTTGAGGGTTCAATCCCTGGCCTCGCTCAGTGGGTTAAGGATACGGTGTTGCCCGGAGCTCTGGTGTAGGTGGCAGATGTGGCTCGGATCTGGCATTGCTGTGGCTGTGGCCTAGGGCAGCTGCTATAGCTGCAATTCAACCCCTAACCTGGGAACCTCCATATGCCGTGGGTGTGGCCCTAAAATGCAGAAAAAAAAAGTCACAACTATGCTTATGAATGTGAACTCAGTTTAATTAGTACCAGTATCCCAAGAACTATGCTAGGTACTGAAGAGTTAGGTACACAGAAACTACATGTCCTCAAGCAGTTGGAGTCTAACAGGGAACACAGTAATAATACAGTACATAATGATACAAAGAGTAGAAGTATACATGTTAAGGTACAGAAATGGTATTGAGGAAGAAATGTTCAAGTCTCTCATGGGGAAAATAATAAAGAGAGGGGCAAGAGTAAACAACAGGAAATCTGAACAAGGTTTTGAAGAATGAAAACCAATTCACAAGATATCCAGAAAGGAGGGTCACTTCATAGAGCTAAAGGAGTACATACAATAGCAAGAGACATGGTACAACATGGGCTATGTGGGAAATAAAAACCTGATATTGCTAAAACATAAAAGGTACAAGGGAAGAGAGACAAGTACAGCTCTAGACATAGGAGAGAGATAAAAGTCCTTACATGAAAGAAGACTGAGCTTGATTTATGAATGACGTTTTCAATATGTTTAGAAAAACTCTTAAAAAAAAGTGGGAAGATAGAGCCCGAATCAATAGTACTTTCTAGTCTAAGTAAGTCAGGGAAGCTTTACTTTTATGTTTTACTTACTAGACTTCTGTATTAGACGTGAGATGAAGAAAAGTTTTGCCTGGCATGTAAAGTTTGAAAATCATTTTTTGGGGGGGATGATATGGGGAGTGGATAGATTTTAAGTAAGTGACCATCTGATTTGCATTTCAGACATGTGTAACTGTGTTGTGAAAAGTGTTGTTAAATAACTACAAAAAGTAATTTGAAGAGTCATCTAATAGTTATTTTTGGTTCACTTTTACTACTTTTTGCCAAATTTAACAAGTTTTTTGTTTTCAAACAAAATTCTATTTTCAGTTCAAAATTTAAGAAAAACATACTTTAAGTTTGTATTTTAAATCAGTTCTCACGAAAAAGCAAACTCTACTTGCAAAGGAATAATAATGATGAGTAATGGAAATATTGAGCTGACATAATTACAGCAAAATGAACATAATAGATGTGTGTTATTCCTAAAGATCCAGTGTGGATATACACTCCAAGATATCAGATCAGAAAAAGAATCAGACACAGACACAGACACACACACACACTAGATACTTGAGGTAGTTTCTCCTAGCCAGTTTAGACTTCTGAATAGTTAATAAATAGGGATATTTTCAGGTCAACCATTACTTGTGCTGACAAATAACAAACTTAATGAAGCTGGTTAAGCAGTCGTCCTTGATATATTTGCTGTGCATTTCAACATACAAGGAACCCCTTTGATTTATGGCCCTGATTATTCTTTCTCCTTGTCACCTTTTCTACCCAACCCTGTGTTAAGCTAGGCATATCACTGAAAGACACTAAAATAGTTATCATTAAAAAGTTAGAAATATGACCCCTAACTTTATGTCGTCAAGTACCAGTCAATAATGTTACTAATGAAACACAATATGCTTTTTCAGTTTAAAAACTTCCAACAAATTTCTATGTCAAAAAAAATGTCTTCACTATTTAAGACAATGATATCACTTCCTCATCACAGTGATCAGTAAGAAGCCTAGCCTGTATTGGTCTTCTTTAATCAAACAACTTACAGACTCATCCTCCTCCTCCTCATCTTCATCTGCATGGTGGAAGAAGTGTCGATAATTTCCAGGGTTTATTTCTGTATCTTCAGGTCCAACAAAGAATCTGGGAGCTTCACTCATTTTTATTTCATTTGATATAAATATAATTTAAATGTGCTATACTAAAACCGTTTCTAAATTAACAGCATCAGAGAAAAGCATTCTCTCTACACTAGTCAACACATAGGTCTGTTGCAGCTTGTTTCTGCTTATACAATCACTTGAAATTGTAATCAGTTAGTTGGCAAATGTTCATTTTCTCTCAGATATCATTGCTTCATTGTTGATGCAGTTTAAAAGACAAAGACAGTGAGGTAATTGCTTCAATGAGTTGATACAGCAATCTTTGTACCTAAAATATAATAAAAAATTAATTTTAGAGATAATTCAAAAACACTCATGTAAAAATAATTTTATATGACACTTTTAAAATCATTACCAATGGGGTTCCCGGGGGGTGGGGGGAGGGAGTGGGATGAATGGGCATTTGCGGGGTTCTGGGGATGCAAACTATTATATTTGGAATGGATGGGCAATGGGATCCTACTGTACTGTACTGTATAACACAGGGAAATTGTGTGATTGGGTCACTTTGTTGTATAACAGAACTTGACAAAACATTGTAAATCAACTATATTGTAATAATAATAAAATCAAAATAAAATCATTACCAGTAACTTGATATACCTTCAAATAAAAAAAAAAACAATTTTTTCCATAAATTTAGGAAATTTAGACTATCATCTTCAATATGTACATCTTGGCAATCTGACAACATGATATAAGACAATAACAAGACTACACACTAAATTCCTCAAGTATAAAAATATCTAAGAAATTATAACAAAATTACATTAAAAGCTAAATCCCGCTGCTCATAGTTCAGTAATATCTGAAGAGAAGGGAAAAGAACAGATAAAATATAATGCGGTTTAAAAAGCATTGACAATTATATACCAATCTGAAATTATATTAAATAATGTTTTAAAAGGCCTCAGTTTGTCAAAGTTGAATTCACAAACAGGTGTTTTAGGGACCATAAGCATTCTGCATTTTGTTCTCATATACAAACCAACAAAACAAGATTATTTTATTTATTTATTTTGGCCTTTTTTGTCTTTTTTAGGGCCACACTCATGGCATATGGAGGGTCCCAGGCTAGGGGTCTAATCGCAGCTATAGCCACTGGCCTAAGCCACAGCCACAGCAATGCCAGATCCAAGCCGCGTCTGCAACCTACACCACAGCTCACAGCAACTCCAGATCCTTAACCCACTGAGCGAGGCCAGGGAGCAAACCCGCAACCTCATGGTTCCTAGTCAGATTCATTTCCGCTGAGCCACAACAGGAACTCCAACAAAACAAGATTAGAATCAAAATAAGATTTGATTATAACAGGGGTTCCTTAACTTTTAAAGACTTTGTAATATTTTGTAACTATAAATGGAGTATAACCTTTAAAAGTTGTGTATCTCTGTATTGTATACCTGTAACATATGTCAACTATACTTCAATAAAAAAAATTTAGAGAAATAAAAAATAAATTCTTAAAAAAAACCCTTATTTGGCTAATTACTAAAATCTATGGACTTTCTCAGAAAAAAAAAATGCACATATACACTAAATTCTGCAAGCAATTTTATATCACTGACATCTTAACTTTTCCATATAAACTGATGCCCATGAACATCAGTTTAAGAACTACCATGTAACAATGATATAAACTCAAAATATTCTTTACCAAGGCTGTACTTGGTACCTTGGTCATACTAAAACTAATCGCTGTCAAGATGAAACTACTTATCAAATACTTCATTTGATTACCAGTTACACATAAGAAATTACTTGATCAAATATTCCTAAGAGTTGAATGATAGGCTAGCTAGAATTGCAAAGCATAAAGTCCTATTCTTAAAGATCTAATTCCAGTTTAATTGGTAGCTACCTATGAAACATTAAAACTAGTTTATCGAGCCAGGCTTGACTTTATCCATCTTTAAAACTATAATTACAACACTATGAATTTTAAAACAGTTTGTCACTAAAGAATAAAAGCAGAAATAAGCTTTATATATCAGTACTTTTATTCCAATTCAGGGAATCCTTGGCACTGTTTGACATATTAAAAAAAGTTTTCAACTGTAATACTTGATGGTGGTGAATATTTTGATTTTAATTCTGTTTTGTATCAAAAGGCAAACATTTGGGTCTTTTTACTTTTTTACTCGTCTTGTCCATCTAAAACCAGTCCTGATATAGTAGCAGAAACAGCATGAGTTTTAGAGTTAGATATACCTATTTAAATCTGTCATTACATAAAAAGCAACTTATACTAGTTTCCCTAAGTCATTTTCTTCACCTATCAAAAAGTGTTTGACATATACTAAACACTCAGTAAATCTTAGTCTCTATAATCATGCTCCCTACTAACATAACATGCAAATCTAACAATGAAATATTGCTCACTTTGCTGAAATAAATCTGCTTATTCAACAAATACTTTTCACCTATTACAGAAGGTTATTAGACGCTGGCAATACAAAGTCAGAGTAAACATGACTTTTTCTTAAGGAGTTTATACTTTAGCAAGAAAACAGCCAAATAAAGTAACATTTTCTGTTTTAGTATGTCAAGATCACCAATAAAACTGACAACAGAAATATGTAATAATGTTTCACTATTCATTTCAGAATGGCAACAGTGAGAGATGTGTATCAGTACACATAAAGGTTTATGTATACTTTTTTTTTCTTTTGTCTTTTTGCCATTTCTTGGGTGGCTTCTGCGGCATATGGAGTTCCCAGGCTAGGGGTTGAATTGGAGCAGTAGCCTCCGGCCTATGCCAGAGCCACAGCAATGCAGGATCTGAGCCGCATCTGCAACCTAGACCACAGCTCACGGCAACGCCGGATGGTTAACCCACTAAGCAAGGGCAGGGACCGAACCTGCAACCTCATGGTTCCTAGTCGGATTTGTTAACCACTGCGCCACGACAGGAACTCCGGTTTATGTATACTTTTAAGTATGTATGTATGTATACAGACTTTATGGCATTTTAAAATTGTACTTTCTTCTAACGTAGATATTCTAACGAAAGTTTAGAACAATCCTGTTCTAGAGGCAGAGCTGATAATTAATTTTTGAAGTTTGCAGAGTGTTCACCATGAAAAGTCTAGAATGCATAAAAATGAAATCTTAAAAGTCAATTAACAATACCATGACCCAGCAGAACTACTCATTTGTAGTTCTTAGTGGGTTGTATTTCCTGCTAGTCCCTTTACTGTACATTCTCCCACATTTCTGAGCTACTTTTTTACACATGTATTACATGTGAACAGAAACCAGCTTTTGGGAGAAAAAAAAGGGTATCTTACACATTTTTTGCAAAAGTATAAATTAATGAGTGATCTCTCCCTTTCTCTTCACTCAAATTCTGATTCGGTTTTCAACACTGCTTAAAGAATATACATACATGTATGTCTGACATCTAATTATGAGTTTACGTCTAAAACCATGTCTCATTCACTCATCTGGAAAAAGACAATAGACAAATCAACAAATATGTTAGGAAGACATCTCTAATATGGTGACATATGAGCAAAAATCTGAATTAAATGAGGAGACTAGCCATGGGGTTACATGATAAAGGCACCATAGACAAGAAACAAACTATAAAATTCCTAAAACATAAATATTTGGCATATTTTTCATGACCAAGAAATAGTCAGGAGGCCGCTGCAGCTGGAACAAAGCAAGAAAGCAAAGGAAGAATGGTATATAATAAAGTTGACTATTAGCAAGTAGCTAATACGCATACAGAGGACTGAGAAGCCACAGTAAGAATTGGCAATTTTATTAAATATGATTGGGTTGTTTTTAAGAGAATGGGAGAAGAGGACATAGAGACAAGATATACTGACAATTCTTTTCAAGGTTATAAAGGTAGGCAAAGGCTTTCTTTTTTAATATATGAGAGATACTTACAGATACTATGGCTGGACTGAACAGGCTACAGCTTAAGAGCATGGATTCTGGAGCCAAAAATACTTGGTGTTGAATCTTAACTCCAATAGCTGTATGACCTTGAGCAAGTTAGTTAAAATTTTGGGCCTCAGTAAATTCTATCTGTCTTACAAACTGATTTACAGATTATCTTAATCTTTATATAAAAAAGAGCTTACATCCCACTGTTCAGGCAACACTCTGTACTAATTTTATCAGAATATTTGGGAGGAGGTCCAGAAATTTTTAAGGCTTCCTAGATTCCAATGAACAGCCAAGTTTGAGAACTAGTATACAACTCAAAAAAAAAAAAAAAAAAGGAAGAGGGGGAGTGTAGAATAATAGAAGCAATGGTAAGCAAAACATATGTTTGCTATTGTCCTGAGTATGCTACTATTACTGGATATGATGATCTGATAAAAAGGAGATAAAACTGATGAAGCAGAGTCTTTCTCTTCTTGATACTTGGCAAAACTCAAGTACTCCACAAATATTCCTCCACAAAACTTTCCTCAACAATTTCTATTATTTTTTATTCTCTGAATTATTCATTTTAACCTTTGATCACCTATAATCTTGGCATTATATAACTGTTTTGGTTACGTCCGTCCCTTCGAAATATGGTATGTTTCAAGAGGATGAACATTTATTAAACATTCCTACCTGGTAAATTCTTAATTTGTTAATCCAGAGTCTCCCAACATGTTGTCTCACCATGAAGGAACAGCATAAGTATGCCAAAAATTGCCTTAGCTTTTATGGCAGCTGGAACCCTTGGCCAGATGCTTCCAGCACCATTCTCTTCAGTTTCTCCTGGAAACACTGTACAAAATACTATTCTTTTTTATGCATGCTCTAACATGAAAAAGATTGGAAAGCAATGATGACTCTGTGATTTAACAACTATCCTCAACAATCTGGGATGAGATATTTTCCTTGTTTTATGAATGCTTGCAGTACATAGATAAATGTTCATCATTTGATTATAAATGAAGTCTTGAAGCTCAGAAAATTGAAGAAATTTGACTATAATCACACAGCCAATAAGAGTTGTAAACAAAAGGCTATCAGGATCACTTAAGAGTAAAATGAGAACTCCATTATCCTTATCATAACATTACACATATTTTAAAAATTATTATAAAATTTAAAGTATGAAATAAATCTATTTTTTGTTCCCTCCCTACCCAGGTGGTATATATGTTGTGGTACAAGATGAAATTTTATGCATATGATAGGATATCCAGGGGTTTTTTTTTTTTCCTTTTTAACTACCACAAATTTTGTTTTAGTAAGATAAGACAAAAATAAAAAACATGTATTATAATTATTTTCTTTTTCTTTTTATTAGTGTTGATTTACAATATTGGGCCAATTTCTGCTGTATAGCAAAGTGACTTGAATATACATATGTATATTCTTTATCTATCTATATTCTTTTTTTATATTCTTTTCCACCATGGTCTATCGCAGGAGATTGGATATAGTTCCCTGTGCTATACAGTAGTACCCTGTTGTTTATTCATTATAAATGTTTGCATCTACTAAGCCCCAAATCCCTGTCCATCCCTCTCCCTCCCCTGCTCGCTACCCAGGAGATCCAGAGCATTCTAAATGGACTGCTATTTCACTTGGACCTCTGACAACTAAAGTAAACATAGCTTATGCATCTCCACTTTATTCAGCTTTTATCAAACTACATCCTCTGTTATGAATTCTAAAATATCCAACTATTTGGCCATAAAGATATTACATTACTCAAACACCAAAACTAAATCTTTCTTATCTTTAAGGCTTTCTATAGCAGTAGTCCCATAATGGACTGGCTACATCAGAATTATGTGGGACACCTGTAAAAACTCAAGTTACTCAACCTACTACAAATTTTCTACAGCAGCATTTTTTAACTAGATAATCTATATTTTAACATATGCACGTGCACACACATGGGTAAACTGTTTAAATTTAGTGAAAAGGACAAATACCTCTTAAATCTGATTTCTAAACTTGAAATAAGTACCATGTCACTAAAGAAGTCACACTCAAAGCATAGGTTCTCAAACTCTAGAATGCATCAAAATCACCTGGAGGGCTTGTTAAACTACTAAACTAAAAAGTCTGGAGGTGGGACCTGATACCCTGCTTTTCTTTACATTTCAAGGTGATGTTTGCTGATGCTGCTGGTGTGGAAATCACACTGAAAACCACTGTTCTAGACTTTGATAAAAACAAAGCTTTTTCCGATGTTGCTTAGTTCTGTCTTTAAGTTACTGAACCTCTCTAGCCACCATTTGTAAAATGGAATGATAAATCTCAGATGTTTTGAAGGTTAAATGACACTGCAAAACCAGAGCAATTAGCACATGATAAGCACTGAGTAAATGCTAGCTGTTTAAATACCAAGTCAGCAGCTGTTAGAATTAAGACAGAGATTGCTGATCTAAACAGGTTCAGAACAAAACAATGTACCAATTTTCCTCCCCTGCAATGATGCCACAGAAATTCCTCTTTGCCACTGTTGCTGTTAGAGAACTTATTTTCCAGTCTTAACACACAACTTGATACTATCTCTTTCACAGCTTTACTGGTCATGGTCAAAACTACCCAATCCTTAAAATGACACTTTTTCATCTATTGTGATGATCCCATTCAGCATCCATTGCTCACCCAGAACACAGACACCTAACCAGTTTTCCTGAAATACTAAAAGCATTTTCCAGTGGAAACATTGTTAAAACTGGCGACTTTGTTCCAGGGCATTATTACTATAGCTACATAAATAGTCTTTTGCAGGCAGGCAAAAGTAACCTAACATCATTTATAAGATTGTTTATGCGGGAGTTCCCTTGGAAATGAATCTGACTAATATCCATTAGGATGCAAGTTTGATCCCTAGCCTGGCTCAGTGGGTTAAGTATCTGGCGTTGCTGTGAGCTATGGTGCAGGTCACAGACCCACTAGGATATGGCATTGCTGTGCCTGTGATGTAGGCCAGCTCCAATCAGACCCCTAGCCTGGGAACCTCTACATGCCACCAGTGAAGTCCCCCCTCCCCAAAAGAATAGATTATTTATGCAAAAAAGCTCATACCAAGTTCCATATAACCTTCAGATTGATTTTTTTTTCCTTTATCAAAAGATTATGCAGCACATTCTCACTGAGACTGCCTTTCTATCTGGTACCCACGACTCTCCTTCAAAGTTCCTATTTTTCTTTCAATTACCAACTGGAAAGTGCTCAATGAATTTTTTTTTTTTTTTTTTGCCAGCCATCGTGCCTCTGCCAACCTCCAAACCCACATCAGCTCCCTCTTCCATCTTCTATGCTCCAAACAATTTTGAATCTATCTTTACAAATATGTTCCCATCAGAGTCATGGTTTTCCTCTCCAAATTTTCACAATGAAAAATTTCAAATATTCAGAGAAACCAAAAGAATAGTTGACTATAAACACCCCTGTACCCACCAGACTCAACTGCTAAATTTTGCCATGTTTACATTCTCTCTATGCACATGCATATGTACATATTTGCTATACCATTTGAAGTTGTAAACATCAATATATCTCATCTCTAAATACTTTAATTTGCTCTTGCATAACCACAGTATCATTTCCACTTGAGAAAATTAGTGGCTGCACAATACAATTCATTTGTAGTTGCATGGGAGCTTTTAGAGAACAAGGGTCTCATCTGTATATTCACAATACTCAACTGGTGCATAGCACTTATTTGGGTGATAAATAAATGTTCCACCGACTGTTAAGTTTAATACCCTCACAATAACTACCCTGCAAGTCACGAGTTTAAAACTTGAACAGCAAGCTTTGATTGTAAAACCTGCCTCTACCATCACTTTAATCACTTGCTTTAAACAAGCCTGCGCAAGTTTAAGTATTTTGATTTCTGAACTGTTTATTTCTGCATCAAAATACTGAAGCTCCATGAAGACAGAAATCATGATTTCTAATGAATACTTTCAGCCATGGGAAATGTAAGTGAAGAACAGGAAACAATGAAGCATAATGGTAGGACAATGGCAATGTAATAGTTAAGAATACAGATTTCGAAGTCTGAAAAATGTGGTTTCTGACACAAGTTCAAATGTTTACTAATAGCACAAATTTACTAGGGCAAGGAAAGTGACCTAAGCCTCAGTTCTTATCTCTGTAAAATAAGAATAAGAATCTAATACACCTCATGTAACTGTTGAGAGAAGTACGTGAGAAAATAACGTAAACCACTTGCCACACATAAGAACTCAACGAATATAGCAGATTTCATTTTTTTTTTCTGCCGAAATAAAAACTTTTTCACTAACAGTTTTCAGTAACAAATCAAAACCCTATTCCAGTGTGGAGCAAGGATGCTAGGTGCTAAAGTCAGCGAGGAAGCTTCCTACTTCCACAGTTAAACCTTTCAGCACGCTAAAGCCAAAACTAGCATTATCTACAGGACTCCAAAGGGTGAAAACTCCCAGCAAGTGGTCGAGAACCTAGTAAATGAGATCCATTGGTCACCACTCTCTTCCCTTCTCCCTCGAAGAGCGCGAGGATGCAACACTCTCCAATTGATTAGGTGTCAGTAAGCCGCAGCCTCTTTCCTTACTTTGGAAAGCTGCAACGGACGGGGCTTTTGGTCTCTTGAACTGGGGTAAAGGGAAACAAGAAGCAAGCAGAGGAACAAAGACTGAGGAATGAAAATGAAAACGGCCATCTCTACCCACAGCAGCCCCCAAACTTGAGATTGCCCACTTTGGTGGAGCGCGACCACAGCCTGATGCACTAGCCAGAAACTCGGCAGTTCCCTCCGAGCTAAAATGAAACCTCCGGTAATCTCAAACCCAAGAAATGGAAATGGGAAGCAAAGCAGGAGGAGGACAAATTAAAACGCGAAAAGACCCTCGAGGTTGTCCTGCCACTCCTCCACGCCCATGCTGCCTGCCGCTCTGGCACAGGCGCTTAGGAAGAGCGCGTGTCTAGGCTCCGCCAAGCGCAGCAGGAGACAAACCAGCTGCCCAGCAGCGGCCCCAAACCTCGAAGGACCAGGTTCTGCATCTCGATTCTCCTTCGGTCCCGGGGGCCCTCACCTGCCACTCCTGCGGTCGCCACGCAAACTGCGGGAGATGACCAAGCCCATTCAGGTCTCGGTTTGCCCTTTAATCCTGGAGTCAGGAATGAGGTGTTGGTCAGAAAGACTCCGGCTATTAGCTTGAATGTAGGTCTTCTCTCTTCAAAAGAAGCTGAAGAGCCACAAAGACGTACTGCAAGGCACTCTTACATCTGGCGAATACTGGTCACGCCTCTTCCCCGCCCGCCTGCCTCGGGTCTCACACAGAAACCTCACCGGGCGGAACGATTTCCGGCAAGAGCCAAGAGATCCGCCCTAACCCTTTCTGGCCGAGCTTCCAAGGCCCCCCATAAAAAACTCCCTCTCTTAACCACACGGGTAGTTCCGCTTCCGGCAGCACCAGATAAGTCGCGAGAGGAAGCTTAAATCTTGACGCTTGCGTTTAGGACCACTTCGGTGAGTGGTCGTTCTGGTGTGTTCACAGCTGATGATTTTTAAAATGAGGCGTGACTTGACTAATTTCAAAACTATTCGCGTCAACTAGTTTAAGGAAGGGTTTAACTGACTTTGTGGAGCTTGCGCAGGCGCCCTTGAGACGGGAGGGCCTTTATTGGGCGTTGAGTGCTGGTGCCAGCAGAGTAGAAAAGGGACGAGTTCCGAGTTCCGTTGTCACGCTTGGGGAGGTGCCTACTAGGTGTGATCGAGTTTTACTTATTGGTCGTCTTGCGTATGCTGAGTTAAGCAGGACCTTGCCCTTAAGAATTAGTTAACGAGTAGCCAAAACGCTCTGGAAATGCTCCTTCAATTAAAGTAACATCCGAAACTCCGAGCAAATTCAAAAGTTGCGTGCTGCAGTTGACTGATAATAAACCATTGTCCCTGTTACTTCATCATGAACGTCCTTTAATCTGAAATGTTACCCTTTTGCCCCAGATTATAGTTTACTGTGGCGGGGAGAAACGCGAATTTAAGGGATAATCTTGTCCTGTAGTTTTAAAGGAAAATTACTGTCTGTGGGTTTTCTTTAGGCATTTCGGAACCGAAGTAGAGAATTTTAAAAACGAAAATTCATTTATCACCTGGCTTCATGTGTATGCATATGGAGATAAAGGCATTTTTGTTAAACGAATTTGCACGTTGAAGTGGATTATAGGGAAGTGCCTTGTGTAATGAGATTTCTCAATATTTTTCGTTACATGAAATTTTGCTCGTCCCTCCCTCAGAGTTAAAATAATTCAGAAGTAAAATTAATGATCCCAAGTGACCATGTTTATTGAAATGGTACAGATTTTAAGTTTTAAAGTTGGAACACATGCTTATTATAACCTTTTAGAGGCTTAAATTGGTAGCCTTGATGGGTTTTGCCCTTGGTGGAACACAAGTTAAATCTTAATTTAATTTCAAATGGTACTTAACTGCCTTTATTGTACACACAAGATAAAATTATTTATATTTACACTTACAGTAAGTATTCATAGATTTCATTTAATATTGTACTAGGGACTTACTGTTAAAAGCTCAACCAAATTTGATCCTGACATTTCCTCTTGCAAAATTAGGAGCTGTAATTGGCCACCTTCACTGCCTTTTCTTATTCCTACATATTTTAATACACGCGTAATTATTTTTTAAAGAATTCTTGAAAATATGAGCATATCCAAAAAAGTGTAATGTAATCTTCATTTTTATAACTCAAACTACTTAATTCTCTCTTGTAAATGATAACTTTTGTTTAATAATATTTGGGAATAGGAAGATATTTTACTTGACTGAATAATAGAGCTTAAAGCCATTTTCTCATATTAACTATGCCACTGGGTCGCTTCTAGGGACCAAAGAGTGAATGTACTTTTGAAAAGAAAAAAAAAGCTAATCATTATTTGTTATTCCTGTATGTAAACACCCAACATCAGCAGGAAACTAACCTTCTACTTAGAAGGCTATATTTTTTGTGAACTGATTTTTCTTTCTTACGATTTTCCTATTTATCCTTGTCATTTGTCTTTACTGCCAGAACCAGAAGATTGTGAACTCCTTTAGACTATAAGCTCATTCATTATAAAGTACACAACTCTTGATTCTTCTGAGTTTAGCTTTTAGCAGTAAAACATAAATAAAATTGCTGTAAAACATTAATTGCTGTTAATGGAAGGAACAAGATTTTAAACTCTTTTTTTCTCGAAGGTAAAGAGTTTGAGACAAGAAAGATTTTCTGTTACTTTGAATAGCTTTATACAGATGATGATAATACTCAAACGTTTTAACAGTAATTAAATATTGCTTTATTATTTGCAAAGAACTTTTCAAATTCATTATCTCATCCAGCCTCATAATTGTGAAAAGGGAAGAATAAATATCATTTCCTTTGTCAAACATGGATACTGAGACATAGGTAACTGTCACATGCTAAGAAATTCTGGCTCCTAAAATCCAGAGCTTCTTAGACATGCACTACTTGTGGTACCATATACATGCAAGTGAAGTAATGTTTTCTGAAGTGAAGTAATAGTGACCTTTGGAAAGTGTGCTGTTTTTATTTTATTTATTTATTTATTTATTTTGTCTTTTTGCCTTTTCTAGGGCCGCTCCCATGGCATATGGAGGTTCCCAGGGTAGGGGTCTAATAGGAGCTGTAGCCGCCGGCCTACACCAGAGCCACAGCAACGCGGGATCCGAGCCGCTTCTGTGACCTACACCACAGCGCGCGGCAACACCGGATCCTTAACCCACTGAGCAAGGCCAGGGATCGAACCCAAAACCTCATGGTTCCTAGTGGGATTCGTTAACCACTGCACCACGACGGGAACTCCAAAAAGTGTGCTCTTTTTAAATTCAGTACTACTCCTGTCAAAAGTGCACGTAATTATTCATTTTTAAATAGTTGAGTGTCCACTGTGTCCCAAATACTGTGAAACAGTATAAAAATTAAAAATTAACAAGACCTTCTCATTCCTCATTTATAATCTAAATTTTTTATTACAAAATCAGTTTGTAACTTTTCTAGCAGAGGCCTGAACCAAATATTATGAAAGCTGAGAATGACAAATAATTAAATTATTATACAGGGGCAAAAAGACCAATATGAAACTTGAAGCAACAGAGAGACCAAGTTTAAATGTCAATCCATGCACTCACTAACTGTGTTGCCTTGAGTAAATAGGATAATCTCTGAACATTCATTTTCTTATCTCTAAGATGGATGTAAAACTAGTACCTACTCTGTAGGATATTGTGAGGATCGTCATAGTAAAGTACTATTTAAATGTTTGCAGTCATTTTTTAAAATTGCTTTTGCAGTTATTTTTAAAAATTAAATTTTTTTTCCTCTCTTTATAGTTTTGGCTTTTCCACATGTCATGTAATGAGTAGCGTACAATATGTTTGTAGCCTTTTGTATCTGGCCTTCACTTAGTTTAATGACTTTGAGATTCATCCCTATTGTTGAATATATGTGTAGTTCCTTATCATTTCTTAGTATTCCACAATGTAGATCTACCACAGTTTGTTTATCCATTCGCTTGTTGATGAACATATGAATTGTTTTCAGGTTTTGGCTGTTAGGAATAAACCTTCTAGATTTTTGTAGGGAAGTATACTTTCATTTCTCTTGCGTTAAAGCCATTTTCCAACATGTTAACACCATTTTGTATTCTTACCAGAAGCCTTGGTAGTACTAAATATTGCCAGGTTTCATTTCTATTGTTCTTTTTGTTGTTGTTTTGCCATTTTGATTTGTAGTGGTAACTTACTGTGGTTTTAATTTGCATTTTTCACTTTTTAATGGTGTTGAACATCTTTTCATGTGTTTATTTGCCAACCGTATCTTCTTTGATGAAGTGTCTGTTCACGTTTTTTGCCCATTTTATTTTTTATTTTTTTTTATTTTTTGGTCTTTTTGCCTTTTCTAGGGCCACTCCCGTGGCATATGGAGGTTCCCAGGCTAGGGGTCCAATCAGAGCTGTAGCCACTGGCCTATGCCAGAGCAGCAACGTGGGATCCAAGCTGAGTCTGTGACCTACACCACAGCCCAGGGCAGCACCAAATCCTTAACCCACTGAGCAAGGCCAGAGGTCGAACCCGCAACCCTATGTTCCTAGTCGGATTCATTAACCACTAGCCACAATAGGAACTCCTTGCCCATTTTAATAACTGGATTTTTTTTATTACATTAACCCTAATGTTCCTAGTCAGATTCATTAACCACTGAGCCACGATGGGAACTCCTTGCCCATTTTAATAACTGGATTTTTTTTTATTACTGAGCTTTGAGAGTTCTTTATAAATTTTGAATCCAGTTTATTTAATATGTGTGCTGTAAATATTTTCTCCCAGCTTTGACTTCTCTATTTTCTTAACATTGCCTTTAAGAGAACAAAAGTTTTAATTTTTTCTGTTTGCCATCTGGAAGTAGCAAAGCTACCAGCCTAAGCTCACAAAATTTTCTTTTATCTTGTCTTCTAGAAGTTCTATAGCATTAGGTTTTACATTTAGGCCTGTGATCCATTGTGATTAATTTTAATTTCTACATATGATGGAAGGTATGAGTTGAGATTCATCTTTTTTTGTATGGATATTTATTTCGTTGCTACAGCCTCATTTGTTGTAAATATACTTTATCTGTTAAATTACCTTGGCACCTTTGTCAAAAAAATTAATTAATGCCATTGCTGTGTGGCCATGTTTCTGGACACTCTATTCTGTTGCACAGATCAGTGGTTATCATTTTGACAGTACTATACAGTCTTAATTACTGTAGCCTTAAAGGAACCAGGTAATATAAAAATTTTCAACCATATTCTTTTTTTTCAAACTTGTTTTAGCTGAGTCCTTTTGTTTTCCATATCAATTTTAGAATCAGCTTGTCAGTTTCTACAAAAGAGCTTGTCGGGTCTCTGATTACATTGTACTGATTCTTTAGATCAGTTTGGGGAGAGTTGACCCAGTTTTTTCTCATTGTTAGTATGGGAGCGACTCTTTCCAGCTCTCTCTGTTCTAGACAGAAGCGTCTATGTGAATTTTTAAATGCTATTTCAGAAAGGAATAGTTTACTTCCATTGTTGAGTATTTTAATTTACCAGTCAATTTCAATCTAAATTAAACACTTGAAGCTTTTTTTCTTATCTGGAAAATGGGATATTGAATCACAATATCTGGGCTTCCTTTCAGTGCTATATTAATATGTTCTTTAGTGGAGATCTAATTTTTCAATGTGTGATGTGGTATATTTAATTTTTCAAAAATTCTGTTCACCTTTCCCTTCTTCTTGAAGATTAAATATATTTTAATACCCTTTTCTATATTGTAATTGTGTGAAAAATGCCAAAAAATAGAAATAGTGAAATTAACTTTCCTGGTAATAATAATTGGTCTTTCAAATTAGAAAGCCTTTTTCCTGAACTTGTTGGAAGTTAGAAATATATACATCCTCAAGAATAATGTGTATGTTTTAAGAAGTGTAAAAATTAATTCTACAAAGAGAAAATGAAATACATAGTAAAATTTTTCTTCTGTAAAATTATCTGTTGCCTTTTTTTCTTTATTTAGGAAGGGCTTAGAAAAGAGATATGAGGAATTGACCTGATAGGTGCTTTTTGTTAGGCACTTATGGAACTTAGTATTTATATTGTTATCTGGCAGGTTTCTTTGGTTCCAGTTTAAAGATTACAAAAAACTCTAGTCTATACCTCTGAGTGACCCATAATTTATTAACGTGTTATAAGTCTACAACCTTTCCTTAACATTCAAAAATTTAACTTAATAAATATAATTTGTATTTACCTGTTAAATGCCTTAACTCACAGTTGTGAAACTGTGTGCCGAGGCTTCCCAGGACATCAAGTGAATTCACAGGGTACCACTTTCAAAGGAAATACAGCTGTATTCACCATCTATCAGATCCCTTGTAGGCTACTAGGTTGAGGTAGTTCACAGTTTGAACATAAAGTCAACTACATTTCTTTCTTCATATCTTTGCAAAACTGGTTTCTGGATGTTTGCTGTGGTAACAATGCAAATACTGCATGAAAATCGGTGTGGATGAAGAAATGAGGTGGCAGTGTCTAATTTGATTCCAAGGTTTGAGAAGTTGTACACTGACCAGAGGTACATGCATGCCATTAGTAACTGTAGTTACCTCAGTGCTATAGACTGAATATTTGTGTCCCCTCAAAATTCATATGTCGAAATTCTAAACCCTAATGTGAAGGTATTCGGAGGTGGGAGCCTTTGGTAGGTGGTTAGATCCTGAGGGTAGAACACACAAGAAGGGGTAAGTGTCTTTATAAAAGGAGAGCTCAGAGAGCTCCATGGCCCCTCTACCATGTGAGACAGAGCAGAGATGCCATTTATGAACCAGAAAGCAAGCTCTCACCAGACACTGAGTCCACCAGCTTGTTCTTAAACTTTCCAGCCTCCAGAACTGTGAGAAACAAATGTTTGTTATTTTTAAGCCACCTTGTCTATGGTACATTATTATAGTAGCCCAAATGGAGTTAAAACTTAGAAGAGTGAGGTTTTTAAGTATAAGGGCAAAATGTAAACATCCCCATGATTTGTGCAGATATTCATGTTTTCCAGTGGCCACTTTTTTTCCTGCCAGTTACAATTACCCACATCACTCTGTTTTTTAGTACTTGTACTTCCTTTGAGGTGTGAGATTTTGGTCTTTTGCTCCTGTGGGCTTTATAGAGGCCTGAAAAAGGATTCTCCCCTTTTCTTTTTAATGCCCTTCAGGAATTTTGCAACCTTTACTTATTTATGAAATGGAAGCAACAAAGGATTTTTACCCTTTTTTTAAAAAAAGTAGACTTCATCTTCCTAGATACACCATGCTTCTAATGGCTAGGCTGGGATGTTTTATACTTATATTTTCTTTCTTTTTCCCTTTCTTCTTTTCCTTCTTCCTTTGCCACATGGCGTTCCTGAGCCAACAGTCAGATCTGAGCCACAGTTACAACCCATGCCTCAGCTGCAGCAACACCAGATCCTTTAACCCACTGCGCCAGGCCAGGAATCAGACCTGCGATCTAGTGCTACAGAGACATTGCTGATCCCATTGAACCACAGCAGGAACTCCACTATAGTTTCCTTTGAGATGATTTAGAACTTTGGTGGTCCCAAAAGCCACTAAGGGAAAACAATAATTGGGATCGTACATAGTATATTATAAATTTTACAGAGTATAGACCGTAATGATTCAATCTAAACTGAGAAAGGGCAGATCTGTCTCTTGGACTTGGAAGAGCTTGTATCAGTATAAAAAATGAATTTTTCTTGTTCGTTATTTGGTTTTTTAAGAGTTAAGGAGAATTAATACAGAGCTGGAATGACAGGCAGGCAAATTGATATAGACTGACAGTCTATTCCCTACTGAAACCACACAAGCCTTCCAAGGTTGAAAATTAATGAAGGGTGTAAGTTTGCCACAGAATGCTTTGGCAGAGAAGGGCTATAGATAGGATGCCATGAAAATAAAGGCATCAGGGAGTCTCATATGACAGATAGGGGTTGGAAAGAATTAGTGCTTTACCACAATTAGTTTGAAAAGCAGAAAGATTTAGAGCAAAATGAAATGGAAAACAGTAAAAGTATCTACAGGACAAGGACTGAATATATACAGGGTTAAACATCTGGATGCCTGTACTGTTTCCAGTGGGGTTGTTATGACTATAAAACATTTTCAAACATTTTACACGTCTTTTGATAGTAATGTACTCATTTCACTAGGATATAAACTTAAAAATGGAATTGCCAAGTCCTTAGAGTAAACATATGTTTAGCTTTAGAAAAAAGTGTCAGTTTTCCAAAGTGGCCATAACATTTTACAGTTCTGCAAACAATGTATGAGAGCCTCAGTTACCTGTCTTCACAACACCTAGCGTTATCAGTGTTTTTATTTATTTGTTTGGCTGCACCTGCAGCATGGAGAAGTTCCCCTGTGAAGGATCGAACCCAAGCCACAGCAGTGACCCCAATCCTTAACCACTAGGCTACCAGGAGCCCTGAGTCTGTGTTTTTAAATTTAGCCTTTTTGATAGTGTACAGTTGTAAATCACTGTGGCTTTATTTTACATTGCCCTAAGGAATAATGATGTTGAGCACATTTTTACTTGCTTATTAACTATTTGGATATTCTCTTCTTTGAAATGTCATGTAAGATTTCTTTCCCCATTTTTTAACTTGAGTTTTATCCTTTTTGATTTGTTGTAGTTCATTATATATGTTGGGTATGAGTGTATGTATAAAATGGATATTTTCTCCTTGTTCTATGGATTACCTTTTCCCTTTCTTAATGGTGTCTTGATGAACAGGTTTTGATTTTAATGAAATTCAGCTTGTTACAGTTTTTTTTTTCTTTTGTGAATAGTGCTTTTTGTGCCCTGTTTAAGAACTCTTTGCTTTTCCCAAGGTTTTGAAGATCTTTTCCTGTGTTTCCCTCTGAAGTTTACAGTTTACTTTTCACATTTAGGTGTATGATTTATCTGGAATTAATTTTGTGGAAGATGTAGGTAGGTGGTTAATATTCATTTTTTTCTGATGAAGATATCTAATTGCTTCAGACTGTCTCTTCCCCCATTGTATTGATGCCATGTTATAAATTAATTGATTGCATACATGTGAATTTAATTCTGGACTCCCTGTTCTCTTTCAGTGACCTATTTGTCTATCCTTATGCTAATACTTCACTGTTTTGTTTAGTGTAGTTCTATAGACACTCTTAAAATCTGATCCAATCATTTTTGAGATGTTTTAGGAACTATGATAAGGTACATTTGTTTGATTTAGGAGTACAGCCATTTATTGTAAAATGAAAACAAAATTATATGTTTAATTGAAAGTGAATTAAACTTAGAATAAGCTAATTGTTTTATAATACTTTATAGAGATAATTAACCCAGTTTTTAGGTTATGATAGAATTAGCTTTACAGAACCTTTCCTTTTTTTTTTCCTTTCTTTTTGTTCTTTGTGTGACCTGTGGCATGTGGAAGTTCCCCGGCCCGTGATTGAACCTGCACCACAGCAGTGACCCAAGCCATTGAAGTGACAACACCAGATCATTAACCTGCTGAGCCACAAGAGAACTCTAGAATCTTTGCTTTTAATATGGCTTACACTTTATGCTAACTTAAGGTTAAGGGATGTTAGAATGTACTGATATTCCAAAGTTATGAAAAGATCAGAAAGATGGCTATTGAACATGAAAACTACTGTATCATTAGAGAAGAGACTTATTAAGCGGCTATTTAAACCAAAGTTCATAGGCATAGTCTATTCTGCTTTGTTCTAACATTCTGTCTGTAGTAATATTTTCTTTTAGCCTTATCCCTAGGTCTTCTAGTGATTAGAAAACATCCACATTGTTTTCAAAAATTAAAAATTTTAAGCATTTGTATCAATTACAGTCCTAGCAGAAAACAGCAGATTTACTCTGCTAGGATTTTAAAAGAAAATTTTATAAATCTCCTATTTATCAGCATATGATGGAAAGGGTCAAAGAAACCACTGTGGCACTTGGAGACTAGGGACAGCAGAAAATAGTTATCACCTCTAGAGCTGAAGAGGCAAGCAGAAATGTTATAGACTTCCACTGAGAACTAGAGACACAGAAGATGGGCTTCCTGACAGGAGCTATGGTTGTAGAGGGTTTGTAGCTTAAACCAAGGATGGACCTGAGAAATAAATACCCTGATCTCTTTCTTATGCATTCTCATTTGCCTGCTCATTGGCCTCCCATTGAACAAATCCAACCAGAAAACTATAAATGCATTTTATAAGGGTTAGTCTCAGAGTTCCTGCTGTGGCGAAGCTGAAACAAATCTGATCAGTAACCATAAGGTTGCAGGTTCTATCCCTGGCTTCCCTTGGTGGGTTAAGTATCCAGCGTTGCCATGAGCCGTGGTGTAGGTCACAGACATGGCTTGGATCCCACATTGCTGTGGCTATGGCTGGCAGCTGTAGCTATGATTCGACCCCTAGCCTGGGAACCGCCATACCCTCGACCCTTAAAAAAAAAAAAGCAGGAAGTAAGGGTCAGTCTCTTAGGGTATAGCAGCAGGGAGAGAAAGGCCAAAAATAGATCTGGATGGGTAGGGATGGTGGCAACAGAATAACCAGAATACAATAGTTCCTTTTGACTGAAAATGTGAAAGAAATGTTTCTTTGTGTGTGTGTGTCTGTCTGTCTGTCTTTTTAGGGCTGTACCCATGGCATACGGAGGTTCCCAGGCTAGGGGTTGAATCGGAGCTGTAGCCACAGGCCTACACCACAGCCACAGCAATGCGGGATCCAAGCCGCATCTGCGACCTACACCACAGCTCATGGCAACACTGGATCCTTGACCCACTGAGCGAGGCCAGGGATCGAACCCTGGCATCCTCATGGATGCTAGTCGGGTTTGTTAACCACTGAGCCATGACAGGAACTCCTGAAAGAAAAGTTTCTTATGCTGCTTGAGGTCTGAAAGAGAAGTTTGTTTTGTTTTGGCCAATGTAGCCAGATTTTTCTTTATAACATAGAGAAAACACATAGACCAAAAATCTTTTAAAGAAGAATTAGCTTACATGCCAGTTCAGAAAAGCGTAGGAGATCTATAGCTAAATACTACTAAATATCTTTTTGATGTTTATTGTTTGAACATTTCCAAAATATATCTTTCTCAAAATGATTTGGAGTAGATTTTTTTTTACATTTGCAATGACCATGAATATATTTAGAAGTAATACAAAACTGCATTTCTCCCCTAATAACCTATCATTTGTTTAATGTCACATTACAGAACCATCCTATGTAAGTAACATTTCAACTAATGGTAATAAGAGACTTTAAGCAAAACTTTTTAAAGTGTACTTGCTCATTTCCTTTTTTCTCAGTGTGTGGAAAATTTTCAGTATTTCTTTTCACATGGAAAGAGACAAGATAATGTGTCATGTTGTATCTCAAAAATAGCATTTGAGTATTTTAGTTCACATACATCACACTGTTCCTCTTCTGTACTACAATTATCTCTGTCACAGATAATATTCCGGGAATGTTCAATTCATACGTAGGCAAAAATATGACAGAAGCCTGAACTGAAATAGCAACCGAATTAGCTTATCATTTAAATCATATCTGTAAATGCCTTTACCTAGGTTCATAATGGTTCGTAGTGGAAAAAATGGTGACCTCCATCTTAAACAGATTGCATATTATAAACGCACTGGTGAATATCATCCAACTACACTGCCGAGTGAGAGAAGTGGCATAAGAAGAGCAGCAAAAAAATTTGTCTTCAAAGGTAAAATTAATGCCCCCAATCTTTTGTATAGAATTTATATAAATGCTTTTCCATATATAGTTCTTTGTGGAATCCTGAGAATTTCTGTAGTAAATGGTTGTTGCTTAACAATTGCTGTTAAATTGATAATGCCACTTAGTAGAAAGCAAAATAAAAATCACATGGAAGCTAACTGAAGCCCTGTAAGCATGAAAAGCACATTTCAAATCACAGAAAATGATACCATGAAAAAACAAAACACCTGAATTTTACCTCATCTGCTTTTGTTCTCAGATGGTTCCTACTCTACTGGTGCACTGGCAAGAACCCATGTCACTCTGAATTAAGAACTTATTTGATGTTTAGTGTGAAAATTTTGACAAAGTTAACTTGTTTACTATATTTATTTCTGCAGTTCCTCCCAGGGCCATTAAATAGTCTCAGGATCATATTAATTTTTGAGTTCCTAATCCCCCTGAGTGAATTAAAATATTTGAAAGGTGGTAGAATATTTATCTTGAAAGATTATGATAATTTTCTCCTCTTTCTCTTCCTCCTCCAAAGGGGAAGAGAAGTTCAAGATGAGATAAGCAGGAAGTACAGTCACCAGATGACTAAATGAATGTTGGTGCTGTTAATGGGAATTTTGCCTCTAGTTACAGAATCACGCTTTTTCTCAGAGCAGGTTAAGAAAATTATAATACCTCATTTCTCCCTAGTTCTTCCAATAACTCCCTTAAGCTTAAGAACGGGCACACCTATTATGTCTTAGACTAAAGAGGATGCATTCATTCCTTTTATCTTTTATGCAGCCCAATGTTTACTGGATTCCTATAGTGTGCCAGAACATTTTAGCCCTGGGGGATACATTGATGACTAAGATAAGGCTCCTGCCCTTAAGCTGCTTACTTTCTAATTCAAGTTAGGAATGTTCCGCCCACCATGCACTTAATGAAGCACACTAGTAGCTTAATGATGTATTCTGGAGTTTGAATAGCTCCTCATCCACACTGAAGAAGTCACAGTTCTCTCCCTGCCCTGATAGTTCCCAGCCATTGACTCTTAGGTGTCTCCAAAAGAAAACAGAGAACTGTCCTGAGGATTAAGGTTCCCGACTTTCTTGACTTTACCAACCCTACCAAATCCAGAAAAACTTGGTTTTGGGATTTGGTTGCTTACAAAAATACATTTATGATGAAATGCTGTTTCAGAAAATTCTATTCCAGAAGTTGCTTATTTCTGTACATAATTTAATTCATACCATTTTGGGGAGGTTCCTCCTGCAAGTATTTTCTAGTTTGATTACTCCCATAATTTCATACTCCCATATTGATCATGTGCTGCAGTAAACATGCTAGCTCTGCTTGTTTTGATAGCTACAAAATTATAGCATCTAGTTCTCCTACATATCTAGTAAGTGCAACACCTGAGGGCCTTTCAGATTGTATGGTATTCTATCTTAGAGGGAGAAAAATTTAAAACACCCCTAGGTTTGAAGATAAGACTATGATTATATTAAAACTATATAGATGTCTAAAAATTGCAGTTATGATTTTGGTTGTTATTTATTCCAGGAAAAAAGCTGTTTTATGTTGGAAAAGACCGAAAACAAAATCGTTTGGTAATTGTTTCAGAAGAAGAAAAGAAGAAAGTCCTAAGAGAATGCCATGAAAATGACACTGGAGCCCATCATGGCATATCCAGAACCCTTACTCTAGTGGAATCCAGTTACTATTGGACTTCTGTGACCAATGATGTCAAACAGTGGGTATGGCTTACGTATTTAGAATATTTTGAATAATGTGTTTGTAGTATATCCAAAAGTTATATTGCTGCAGATTAACTCTAGATACCACTTCTCATTAAGTACTTTTTTATGGGTAGTTTCTGTACAAAAACATTTAAAAGCTTATTTCCCTTCAAAAATCTTAGTCACTGAAGTATAATTTGAACTAGAACAAAGCATATTTAAATATTTGAAAATACCACATTTAAATAGATTGTTTGGACCCAGATTTTCATCATTGAATTATTTTGTGAAGGCAGAATTTAAATGGGACTGAAATTCCTTTGGCTAAAACTAAATCATTACCTCTTTGATTGCAGTTATATAGTCTTTTCTTGAGAGGAATATGTGTTCATAATAAGTCAGGCCCAGTAAGTGTTCTCATTTTTGTGCCTATATTATCTTGATGTAGAAAATGTCGAATGTGGCAGAAACCCAAAACCAACTAAATGCAAAATTAAGTTGCAAACATAATGAAATTAGTCTTGAGTTTTGTAACTTTATACCCATTAGGACCTTCAGCTTCTTCTAACAGAGTATTTGCCTAGGAATTCTGGGATTCTTACTGGTAGGTCAACTGAGCCCTCCTCTTTCTGTGTGTTCTAAATGGCGAATGGTAGGAATTCCTTGGTATGTATGTGAGATCCCTTTAATAATTGTAGTAGTGCATTTGAATGACTGTCATTTCAGTCACAGAGAGTTAAACCAACATTTAGGTTAAATAAATATCATTTGTGATTATTAGGTTATGAGTCTGTGCAGGTATTTCAAAACCCTCAGTATTTGTATTCACCACTAGTACTTGCCATACATTTCTTTACAGATATTCAATAAAATATTTGTCAAATATCATTTGAGAATGGATATGATTTTTGGAAACAAGGTTATTTGTGAAGATAACTAGTTTAAGTTAGAAAATAAATTTTTGATCAAAAGTAACCATAATGTAGAGTTCCCTGGTAGCCTAGCAGATTAAGAATCTGGCAGTATTACTGCTGTGGTGTGGGTTCGATCGCTGGCCCTGGAACTTTTGCAGGCCATAGGCATGGCCAACAACAACAGAAAGTAACTATAATACAGTAAGATCATTGTAAAAATTTGGTTCAGGACTTGGTCTGAAAATAGTTTCCAAAGTGGAATTCTAGAAATAATGTTGAGCAGTAGAATCATCCATAAGTTAATCAGTTGATCTCATCTCACTTAAATTAGCTACATGACAGCCTAGGCTTTGTTTTTGTTCATTCTCTCTCCCTAGGTCCTAGAGGAATTTCTGGCATTTATAAATATTGTTTGAATAAAGTTATATTTTAGCAAATACTATTAGATGAATGAATGAACTTACTAGAGTGATAACTTTTAAGGAAAAAATATTTTTTCTTTTAGAAATTATATACTCACATACTGATTTAAAATTACAGCAAACTTTTTTTTTCTTTTAAGGACCCCACCTGTGGCAAATGGAAGTTTCCAGGCAAGGGGTCAAATCAGAACTGCAGCTACTGTCCTACACCCCAGCAACCCAAAATCTGAGCCGCATCTGTGACCTATACCACAGCTCACGTGCAATGCTGGATCCTTAACCCACTGGGCAAGGAAGACCAGGGATCTCCATGGCTCCTAGTCAGTTATTAAACTGCTGAGCCATGATGGGAACTCTGCAAACTTGTTTTAAGATCTGTTCATTTAGGAGTTCCCGTCATGGCTCAGTGGTTAATGAATCCGACTAGGAACCATGGGGTTGCGGGTTTGATCCCTGGCCTTGCTCAGTGGGTTTAAGGATCCGGTGTTGCCGTGAGCTGTGGTGTAGGTCGCAGACGCAGCTCGGATCCCGTGTTGCTATGGTGTAGGCCAGCGGCTACAGCTCCAATTATACCCCTAGCCCGGGAACCTCCATATGCCTTGGGAAGCGGCCCTAAAAAAGACAAAAAAAAAAAAAGATCTATTCATTTAATATTTATTGATTGTAAACCAAAATTATGTTTCATGTGAATAAGATCCCTTGGATGGTCATTGAATAGCAGTGGCAAGTAATATTTGCTTATCATTCTGAATAGGTTTTATTTTATTCTGAAAATAATCCTAAAGTTTCTCTTTCAAAGTACAAAATACCTACTAACCATTTCAAAGTTCAGATTTATAAGACTGCTTTTATTGTATTGAATATATTAACATTTTTATATATTTTCTTTATTGTATATCTGTTTTATAGGTATATGCTTGTCAGCATTGCCAAGTGGCAAAAAATACGGTAATTCTAGCACCTAAACAGCATCTTCTCAAGGTAGAGAATCCATGGAGTATAGTTACTGTTGATCTGATGGGCCCATTTCATATGAGCAACAGAAGTCATGTATATGCTATAATCATGACAGATCTGTTCACAAAATGGGTTGTGATTTTGCCTCTGTGTGATGTTTCAGCATCAGAAGTTTCTAAAGCTATTACCAATATATTTTTCTTATATGGACCTCCTCAGAAAATAATAATGGACCAAAGAGATGAGTTCATTCATCAGGTAAGACAAACTACTTAGATCTAGGGGCATATTTTATTTACCTTTTAGCCCAGCACACCTTATTATGTAGTACTTAATAGTTTAAATTCCTACAGATATAGAGATTTAATATTGTATAGTACAAAGGTAGTTGAACTGAAAATTAAGAAACCAGGATTTTCGTACTTACTGTGACACTAAATAATTGTAAACCTATCTTCATGTTGCTTGAAACTAAAATGAGGAGGTTGGAGCAAATTGTCTTTTTTGGCTTCCAGCTTAAAATTGTGATTGACATTTTAGGAGTGATTAAATGGAGAAATCATCATGTTCATGAATGAGATTATTCAGTATTGAAAGATTTCAATTTTTCCCAAATCAGAATTAATTTATATAATTAATGGATTTCTAATCGGCATTAAAAATGAGGGAGATTTTTTTCCCCTTGCCCTGGCTTTTATCCACATTAAAGTTAACTGGAAAGAATAAGCAGGCAGGAATATATACAAAAATTCTAAAACAGGAATATAACTAGAACACTTAAAGCCTATTAAATTTTTATAATTGATAGGATACTGGTGTAAGAAAAATAACTATACTGTCTAGTAGTTAGGTCTGGTGCCAGGGTGTCCCTGAAATTATCTCCAGGTTTTATAATTCACTAGGAGGGATCAGCAGATAGTCATACTCATGACTAAAATTTATTATGATCGTGCCAAATCAGCAGAGAAAAGGCTCATGGGGATAAGTCCAAGGGAAATGAGGTACAAGCTTCTAAGACATCCCCTCCCAGTGAAATCACCCTGGACATGTTTAATTCTCCCAGCAAGGAGTTGAGCAACACATGTAAAATGTTGTCTACCAGGGAAGCTCATTAGAAACTCAGTGTTAGGATTTTTATTGGGAGCCGGTCACATAGGCACCAAAAATTCTAGACTCTAAAAGGAAAGGTATTCAGCATAAACCACCTTGTTGATATAAACAGTTTAGTCACTGAAAGCCACTCTTACCGGTTAGGGAACAGTGGAAAGCCTCACAAAATCCAAGTTCCCAGATACCAGCCAAGGGCCATTCTTGTAGCAGGCCTTTTGAGGAAAGCAGCCTTAGTGCAGCTGGGTTAGTACATTTTCTGCACAGATCTAAACAACTTAGTTAATATTTATGTCCTAACTACTTAACCCTTTAAAAAAATAGTAGTTATGAATTCAAAGAAAAAATTTTTGTTTCATTCTTAAATAACTGCAGTTACTTATTAATGGGATGTGACCACTAGTGACCACTGCTCAGCTTTTCAAACCTTGCAAACAGATTGGACACTGCTATCCTTGTTTCCTGTTTAGACTAATTTTATTGTTGCTTTTTATCATAGCACCTATCAAAAAACAGTTCTGTAAAGATACATCATCAAACAGAATGAAACTATAAACTCCCTTAAGCTGGTAGTTTTCAAAGGGGATGCTCTGGCACAGAGTTTGATAATCATGTTTAAAATGATAGAGCTGGCATTACAAATGGGTGGAGTTAGGGAAGGATTCTTTAATACATTTAACTTAATCAATGGCATAGATAACAAATTTCTAATTATTTCTAGTTATAGGATTTTAGAATTACTATACAACAAAATTTTCCTATAAATCAAAAATTTTTGTTTTTTAATAAAAAAATACAGTTGGCTTTTAATTTTTTTTAATTTCTAGAGACTGAGTCAACATTCCAAGCTTAGGGAACAATGGCCTAAATTTAAATGGAAAATCACCAAATTTGGGTCTTTAAAAATTAGAAATTTATATATCATAAAATAACCAAAACATAAAGACCAAGTAATAGGCCAAAAAAAATGTGTGCCACTTTCAGCCTGAGATATTGAAAACCTCATGCTCAGAGTTCCTGCTGTGGCGCAGCGAAAACGAATCCGACTAGGTACCATGAAGATGTGGGTTCGATCCCTGGCCTCACTCAGTGGGCTAAGGATCTGGTGTTGCCATGAGCTGTGGTGTAGGTGGCAGAAGCAGCTCAGCTCTGGCGTTGCTGTGGCTGTGGTATAGGCCAGCAGTTGTAGATCCAATTAGACCCCTAGCCTGGGAATCTCCACATGCCACAGGTGCAGCCCTAAAAATACAAAAGGCAAAAAAAAAAGAAAAGAAAAAAAATAACCTAATGCTCAATTCTACAAGAAACGTCTTACTCTTTCTCTAGAGAATTAACTGAATATTTCAGGGATTACCCTATAAGGAAGTGTATTTCCTCTCATCCAGAATTGCTGAGGCATCTGGTGGGGAACAGTTGCTTTGGAGAGACACCCTGACCTACAGCAGACCTTGTCTGAGCAAGCGGTAAAATTGTTGGGTTAAACAAATCATTAAGCCTTGAATCTATTTTGTAACTACAGTATAGTCTTGCCTACCTTAACTAACATAGCAGTCATCTGCAAAATGGGGTGTGAAAAACAGTCTAGTTTGTAAGATGACAATTAGACTTCATTAGACATAATAACAAAGTGAAGCTTTTGGTAATAATGTATACTTATTGATCCTAAACCAATAAGGTAAGTGATTATGTCATACATGGTATAGGGAACGTATCTTGAGAGAAAAGTGAGAATTCACAAAATGTAGGAGTCTGCAGTTGTTCCCTCACTTATTCTTTTGCTTTAGCAACAGTAATTAAATTTATGGTTATTGTCCAGTTTTTTGCCAAACTACCCTTCATAGAATAGCCAGCTTTAATTTTTTGTTGTTATTTTAGGACCACACACACAGTATATGGAAGTTCCCAGGCTAGGGGTCAAATTGGAGCCGTAGCTACTGGCCTAAACCACAGCCACAGCAATGACAATGTCAGACCCTTTAACCTACTGAGTGAGGCCAGGGATCGAACCCACATCCTCATGGATACGAGTCAGGTTTGCTACCACTGAGCCATAATGGGAACTTCCAATCAGGTTTAATTTTCTTGCATTGCAGCAAGATCATACTAATAATGCAACGACCTATTGACCACAGAAAAATGATAGAGCTGACACATGTTAACATCTGGTACTAATGCTTTCATAGACATATTACTGAGATAAAAAATAAATATGATCAGATCTGGTAGGAAATTGGCCACCAAAACTTAAAATTAGAAATCTATTTGAAATATTGTCTTATTTCCACCACTTTTTTTTTTTTTTTTTTTGCTTTTTAGGACCACACCCTCAGCATATGGAGGTTCCCAGGCTAGGGGTCTAATCAGAGCTACATCTGCAGGCCACAGCCATAGCCACAGCCACACCAGATCCAAGCCATGTCTGCGACCTACACCACAACTCACCCAACAATGGATCCTTAACCTGCTGAGCAAGGCCAGGGATCGAACCCACAACCTTGTGGTTCCTAGTCAGATTCGTTTCCACTGCACCAAGATGGGAACTCCTTGCTTCCACTTTTATTAATGAAAAGTCTCATTCTAAGTGCATGCAGTGCTTCAAGGTAATAGGTAAATGACAAGGAGCCGTTATAAATCTCCAACAGTCTTTCCAGTTATGTTTAAATTCCTATGATAATCCAAGACTTGGAAAATTTTATCAAAAGTAACAATAGATGTTTATAAGCCCTTTTTTAAGGTTTAATAGTGACAAAAAACTAAAAATCACGTGATTGGGAAAATTGGGGGTTTTCGCAATGATTTAAATGGCTTAAAGATTACACTGAAAGCCTAATAGTGACAAAATAAAATGTTGTCTGCAAATGCTAACATAGAAAACACTGCTAAAGTGTTGAAGTAAGATTAGAACATTATATACAATGTAGGAGGTCTATTATAAAGTTGGATGAAAATAGAGATGTTTTTAACATTTCAGCTCAGAGTATTTGCTAAATTGTTTCAATAAAATGCACAAAGACCTTTTTATAAACCTCTGAGGAAAAAAGAATGAACATTTTTAAAGGAAAACTTAATTTTAAAAATGTGTCTTATGGAAAACAAGAATTGTAACCACTAATGGAATGTCTGGTTTGATGAGAAAAAAGGCTCTTAGGGTAAAGAAGATAGCATCTCACACACAAAGATTCACTGGATCAGTTCTAGGCACCTTTTTTTTTTTGTCTTTTTGCCATTTCTTGGGCCACTCTCTCGGCATATGGAGGTTCCCAGGCTAGGGTCGAATCAGACCTGTAGCCATCGGCCTATGCCAAAGCCACAGCAACGTGGGATCCGAGCTGTGTCTGCAGCCTACACCACCACAGCTCACGGCAATGCCAGATCCTTAACCCACTGAGCAAAGCTAGGGATCGAACCCCCAACCTCATGGTTCCTAGTAGAATTCGTTAACCACTGAGCCACGACGGGAACTCCTAGGCAACTTCTTAAAACAAAGAAGTTGATGCCCTTTCCAAAAGTCAATGATTTAAGACCATTAATTATGACCTCAGGTTGAAACTGACCCAAATGGCACCTGTTTTCTGGGATATCTTTAGAGGAAGCAGCCTAAATTAGTACATATTAAGTAGGAATTGTATTCCATTTCAAGTAACAAGAACCCCTTTCTCTTCCCTCCAATATATAAACTCCAGTAGAAGTTTATTTTATACTTAGGGACAAGAAGGCCAGGTCGCCTAGGGTTGGAAGGGTAGAAACTTTGAATGTCATTGGGAACCCATGCTTCTAACATTCTGTTCCACCATCTTTGAGATGTGACTCTCAGTCTTATGCTTATAGTATGGCATGCCACAAATTCTGTATTTCAGGCAGAAAGAAGAGGGAGAGCAATAGGCAATAAAAGCTAAAACCAGCTGAGTCTGCCCAGCAAATTCCCCTTAAGTCTTTCTGGCCAAAACTGTATCACATGACTACCCCAACCTGTAAGAGAGCTTGAAAAATGTTGGGCGGGTTTGGGGGAGGAGTTGGGGGTTGATCAGTTCACTTATTTATTAGCTTTATCTTTTTCAGTCACTCTGATATTACTTCTTTTCTTACAAATAAGCAGCAAGAAATAAAATCTTTTTAAAAAGTTTATCAACCAAAATTTTACCCAACCAAAAATAATAAGAAAAAAATTTTGATGTATAAGTAAGTTAGGAATAAGTAAGTTATTTTATATTTAACAGGCTTACTCTTAGTTTTCTAAACCCATTCTGACTTCTCTTAGGCACTGCACATAATAAATTTAACAACAAAAATAATAGTAACATTAAGAATTATAAAGTGCTTAATATTTTACTACTTTAAGTACCTTAGAAACATTTATTCATTTAATCCTCAAAAGAGATGTGGGTAGGATTTTCTTCATTTTACAGATGAGGAAACTGAGTACACAGAGGTTTGGTGAGTTGCCCAAGGACATATAGCTGTTCAATGCATTATGGAGAAATCGTCTACTGAATTAAAATGTTATCTGAACTCAGAGTTAGTGTTAAATTTTGTATATGTGTTTCTGGCAAGGCACTTAACTTCCCAAAGCTTCAGCTTCTTATCTGTAAAATGGGGTTAATAATATTACATAAGATTGTTGTAATTATAGTGACTGTAATATAAAGCATCAGCACATAGTTGGGACTCCATAAATGGTAATTACTCTTTTAAACAAAATATGTATGTTTTTTATGTAGAATGTTATAGTCAAGGAAATTCCAGTTTTTTTCAATACCTTTCGATCAAGGGAAAAATAAAATAGAAAATTTAAAGTCAGCTTTGTTTTTAATTTATTTTTTAGATCAATCTTGAACTGTGTGAATTGTTTGGCACAAAGCAAATTGTAATTTCTCAAGCCTCCCAAACTGTTAATCCAACTGAAAGTACACCTAGCACAATCAAAACATTTCTTTCCAAACACTGTGCTGACCACCCAAACAACTGGGATGATCATCTATCAGCTGTTTCATTTGCCTTCAATGTTATTCACTTGGTATGTGCCTTTTTATATATAATTCTATATTTTGGAGTTATGACTATTTCTTGGCTATGTGAAGTTTTATTACAAATTTTTGTTTATTTTCCTTAATAGGAACCTTCTAAAAATACACCATATTTTCAAATGTTTAATCGAAATCCTTACATGCCTGAGACTTCAGATATTCTTCATGAGATGGATGGTGATAGTACAAGTATGTTTGCCAAAATTCTGGGTGCAATTAAAGAAGCTGATAAAATAATGGCGAATAAGACAACTTCAGCAGGCCAGGTGATTCTATTTAATAGAAAAAAATTCTAACCTAAAAATCTATATAAAGTGATTTTTTTAATGTCACCCTATACACACACACAGATATACCCTTAAACCAAACTTTTTTCTATTGAATTCTGTTCATCTTGATTAAACTGTGTTTATTAGCTGTGAAATTCTGAGAGACATTAATAGGAAAAGCATGTGTTTTGGAATCAAAGTAGAGCTGAATTCAAATCCCTGGTCTAGCTTCCCATTTGTTTGACATGGGCATATTACTTTAACTTATATTAATTTATTTTCTTCATAAAATTGGGGTAATACTGACTTTGAAATATTGCTTTAAAATTAAATGGGGAGTTCCCATCATGGCTTAATGGTTTACGAACCCGACTAGTAACCATGGGGTTGTGGGTTCGATATCTGGTCTCGCTCAGTGGGTTAAGGATCCGGCATTGCCGTGGGCTGTGGTGTAGGTCGCAGACGAGCATCGGATCCTGCGTTGCTGTGGCTGTGGGGTAGGCCGGTGGCTACAGCTCTGATGTGACCCCTAGCCTGGGAACCTCCATATACTGCCAGTGCGGCCCTAAAAAAGACAAAAAAAAAGGAAGTAAATGGGATACGTGCTTACCTTTCAGTAAATCTCAATAATATTTTTGTTATAATGTTATCTGTATTTACCTTCAAGAAAATGATAAGCTATTTCATCCCTTTGTTTTCTTTTTTTCTTACACTGACAGATGGAGAACAACAGTTTTGATGAACTAAATAAAAGCAAAATCATTGTTAAAAAGAAACCAAAGCAATTAAATCCATTTCATCTAAAAGTAGGTCATGAAGTTTTAAGACAACGGAAAAACTGGTGGAAGGATGGTCGTTTCCAGTCTGAATGGGTTGGTCCTTGTGTTATAGACTATATTACAGAAAATGGATGTGCTGTTCTGAGAGACAACACTGGGACTAGACTTAAAAGACCTATCAAAATGTCCCATCTCAAGCCCTATGTAAGAGAATCCAGTGAACAAGGTCAGTATCTGTCACTTCTCTACATTTTAATTTCTTCCAATGAGGAGAAAAGTTAAAAATAGAATTCCCCCCACCCCCCCACCTTGGTTAGGTTTTTCTTTTTGCCTTCTGATTTTTATAAAATTTCACACAGTTTTAGATCCCAGGTAGTTTTTGGTTTTTGTTTGTTTTTGTTTTTTAACCATGTGTCTTCTGGAACTGTCAGGCTTGTAAGAGACTTTATATTGATCTATGGATCTCTAGTGTACTTTTTTTTTTTTTTTGTCTTTTTAGGGCCACCTCTGCAGCATATGGGAGGTTCCCAGGCTAGGGGTCCAATTGGAGCTGTAGCCGGCGGCCTACACCACCGCCACAGCAATGCCAGATCCAAGCCACATCTTTGGCCTACACCACAGCTCATAGCATGCCGGATCCTTAACCCACTGAGTGAGGCCAGGGATCGAACCCGCATCCTCATGGATGCTGGTTGGTTCATTAACCACTGAGCCACGACAGGAAAGCCAGGAGCATTTTTAAATGTGACTAATTTTTAATGCTGCATCATAGCCACATTATCATGGGTGCAGGGGAGGGTGAGAGTAAGAGGTACTCAGAATGCTATAAAATGCTATAAGGAGGGTGATGGCACCCTATACAAGGTGATACTTACCCCCAAAGTATGCTTCTGAATAGTCAAGATACCCTGATCTTCTCTAACCTTTTCTTTCATATACTAGAGCTAAATGACATGTTTTTCAGATTAAATCTCACTGAGACTTATTTTGTCCTACTGATACCTGTTCCTTAGAGTTTCTGAGGTAGCTAATTGATAAGAAGTGAATTGGTAGCTTAGCCAGTTCATTTTGTTTTTTCTGTACAGAAAAATTAAGCATCAATATTTATTGAATCTGAGTAATTAATGAGTAACAATTAATGGGAAGATACAATTCAGTACATTCTTAAACAATATAAACAACTGAGTTATTTAATAGGCTCAAGTAAAGAATAATTATAAAAACAATGATAACAGATAACCTTCTTTCTTAGTATATGAAGCCCTTTGAGCTGTTTCATAAAGCTCTGCTCTGTTTCCAGTCTGGGTCAAAACTCTTATGTTAAAAGCTCTTAATACCTTTCTTTTTGCTTATGACAGAACCAGTTGCTCTAGTTGTAACTTACCTTGGACAGTTCCATTTCAGAAAGCTCATTGTACCCTAAGGAGACCTAACATTTTTCTACTGCTGAATATTTCAGAATTCATTAAATAGAACGATTTCTGCTTTTTTTTTTTTTTTTTTTTTTTAAGGCCACACCTGCAGCATGCAGAGGTTCCCAGGCTATGGGTCCAATTGGAGCCACAGCTGCTGGCCTATGCCACAGCAACACGGGATTCAAACAATGACTACAGCCTACACCACAGACTACAACCTACACCACAGCTCATGGCAACACCAGATCCTTAGCCCACTGAGTGAGGCTAGGTATCGAAGCTGCAACCTCATGATTCTTAGTCAGATTAGTTTCCGCTGCACCACAACGGGAACTCCTAGAACAATTTCTAAATGGAGGCAGTAGAGTTTTTGTCTCATGCTTGAATTCTCTGCAGCTATTTCTTCCAGTAACATGAAGGAAATTTCAGTATTAGTACTAGTGCACATGTAAATTGAACCTGAAATTGTTTCTTATTACTCAAAGGAAGTACTGATCTAGCTATCCTGAAAACTGGTTCTTGTTTACTATTTGATCTTTTTTTGTTTCCCTTATTTGTAGAAATTAAAAACAAATGTAATTTCTATTTTTCCTGTATCACATTTTTTTCTGAAAATCTTCACCTTAAAAGCTAATTTTAAAGAGACTTTGCACTAAATTTAAAGCAAACAAAATGTCTTTTAATAGTCATCCCATTCTTTTGACATAAATTTAAACAAAATATACCCAAAAGAACTATGAATTTCCCTGTCGGCACTGCTGCTCTTACCAGTCTTAAGATTTTACAGCTCTATTAAAGTTCACTGTCCAAAGCAGATATGCTTCTGTTGCCAACCTCTTATCATCCTTATCTAGAACATAATGTAGAAGGAGCACATTCAGTACTGGGCCAACAATATTTCTCATTGCTATTTTAAGCAGACCTATTTGTCTTTTTGTCTAGTTCAATTTCAGGTACCTTTTCAGGACTAATTTTAACAACAAATTTCATGACATGAAATCTGTCATGTCTATTGGTAATCATAATGTTTCCTTTTGAAAGGAACAATGTTATTGACCCATTATTCTACTGGATGTAGATTTTGAAATATATTTGTTTTGCGTGGGAAATAATTGTGATAAATTCATGTCTGCCTCCAGTAAAAGTTTTGGTCTGATTGCACTTCACAGTTTGTAAAATGTTTTTCATTCTTCTATAAGTTTCCTGTTGCTGCCGTAACAATTTACCACAAATTTAGTGGCTTAAAACAATACAAGTTTTTTATCTTATAGTTCTGTACTTAGAAGTCCCAACATAGGTCTCACTGGGCTAAAATCAAGGCATTGGCAGGGCTGTGTTTCTTTCTGGAGACTCTAGAAAAGGGTGTTTCCATACCTTTTCCACTTTCTAGAGGTTGCTCACATTGCTCAAATTGTGGCCTTCTTCCTCTGTCTTAAAAGCCAGCAATGAGGGTACAGTTCTTCTCACATCACCTCACTCCAATCTCCTCTTCTTCCTTCCTCTTCTGCATTTAAGGACACTTATCCTTGGGCCCATCCTGATAATCCAGGATAACTTCCCTGTTTTAAGGTTGGTTTGTTAGCAACCTTAATTCCATTACTACCCTAATTCTCCTTTGCTGTATAAAGTGATATATTCACAAGTTTCAGGAATGGCTATCTGTAGGGACCCATTATTCTGCCTAGCACAATTGTGATCTGCACTCACAAAATAAAACAAAGCTTAATCCCTATATTATTAAGCCCATGAACTTGATTTTATTATTAATACATAGTCATCTGTTGGTATCCACAGGGGATCAGTTCCATGATCCCTCTGAATACCAAAATCCACTCATGCTCAGGTCCCTTATATAAATGGCATAGTATAGGTCCCCCAACCCCTTTCCCACGACTTCTACCCCTACATCCACAGATACAAACCCTGGGATATGGAAGGCCAACAGTAGTTTTTGCAAACTGCTTCCCTGGGCCTCTTAATTATGTAGTCTCAAATTGAGAGTCATTCAGTTCTCTGTGCTGGTATTATCTATGACGGTTATGTAGTATCAAATTATAGTTACGTTATTTTATCATGACAAAATGTATACTACTGTGGCAACATACTGTAAGAGTTTTAGGATATCAGGCAGTGTATAGGATTACTCAGGTCACCTCACTTCAGAATAAGAAAATTATTCTGAAACTTTGTACTTTTCTACTTGAAGAGATAAATTAATTCAAATAACTCAGACTTTTCTGAGGCTTTGATTTTAAGTTAATTTTCTTCTCAGGGAAATTTTAAAATTTATTTGTTAATCTCAGTTTTTGAGAGAAAGTATGTCAAAACTGCTGATAATACCTTCCTGAAATGGCTTGAAAATAACTCTGCTTCTAAGAAACTAAAGACTTATTCCATCTGGTCAAAACTGAAATACTTTCCTCAAACATGTCATAATAGTAACTAAATCAATAGAATAAGAAAATAAATTAAATTCTATCATATAATGCAAGTGAATAGAATAGTCTTTTACTATGGTTTTGATTACCTCTCTCTATCTTGGGGGCAAAAACTTAAATTGTTTTTTTCTGTATCCCTAACTCAATTATTTTAGATCAGTACTGTCCAATGAATATATAATGCAAAAACTATGTAATATATAATTTTAAGTTTTCTAGTAGCAATGTTAAAATAAGTATAAATAGGTGAAAAGACTTTTAATAGTATATTTTATAGTAATTCAGAATATTTAAAATAGAATTATTTCAACATGTATGTAAGGCTTCAAAAGTCTCTTTCTGGTAAATCTTTGATTTGATAATCTTTTCTGAAGTTAAAGAGCATGTCTATTGGCTTCACTAGATTTAGATCGTAGTAGGAGTTAAAACACATTTGACCTTTACAAATGAAAGAGGTTTTGTTTGTTTTCTACACAAACAAGGCCTGAAAGCTATAGGGTAGTTTTTCGTTGCACATAAAGTGATTTGTATAGAATTTGCTGAGAATAATCCTTATTCTCTACAGTATTATTACATTAACTTACTTTAAAGTTTATCACTTATTTACAAGAAAAAGTGCCACAAAACCAGCTTTACAACAAATGCTAAGGTAGTTTGTCTAGGTGGAAAAGGAAAACCACAGTTGGAAAAAAGAAAATTACAAATGAGAAGGCCTATCTGTATAGGCAAACATATAGTAAAGGTAGCAAATCATCCACAGATAGGACATCAAAACCAGCAATCATGAGAACAGGAGAGTATGATTGCAGGATACTGGAAAGACATTTGAAATTAAGAGGCCAGCAACTTAAAATAATCCTGTGTTTAGATAGATACAGATTGGTATATCAAAACTTCATGGTAACCAAAAACCAAAAATCTGCGGTATATATACACACAAACAAGAAAAAGCAACCCAAACACAATATTAAAGATAGTCATCAAACTGTAAGAGAAGAGAACAAAAGAGGAAGGGAAGAAAAATGACCAACAAAAACAAAACCAAACCACTTAACAAAATGCCAAAAAGAACATACATATCAATAAATACCTTAAAAGCAAATGGATTAAATGCTCCAACCAAAAGACATAGACTGGCTGAATGGATACAAAAACAAGACCTGTATATATGCTGTCTACAAGGGACCACTTCAGCTCTAAAGACATACAAACTGAAAGATAATGGAGAAAACTATTCCAGGCATGGGAATCAAAAGAAAGCAAAAGTGGGAGTTCCCATTGTAGCACAGTGGACACAAATCCAACTAGTATTCATGAGGATGTGGGTTCATTCCCTGGCCTCACTCAGTGGGTCAGGGATCCAGCATTGCCATGAGCTGTGATGTAGGTCATGGATGTGGCTCGGATTCTGCATTGTAGTGGCATAGGCCAGTAGCTGTAGCTCCAATTGACCCCTAGCCTAGGAATTTACATATGCCGCAGGTGCGGCCCTAAAAAAAGCAAAAAAAAAGAAAGAAAGAAAGAAAAGAAAGCAAGCAGGGGTAGCAGTACTCACATCAGACAAAATACATTTTAAAATGAAGGTTCCAAGAGACAACACTATGTAATGATCAAAGAATCAATCCAAAGAGAAGATATAAAAATAGTAAATATACGTGCACACAACATAGCAGCACCTCAACATGTAAGGCAACTGCTTATAGCCATAAAAGGAGAACTCAACAATAACACAATAGCGGAATACTTTAAAACCCACTTACAGCAATGGAGAGATCATACGGGCAGAAAATCCATAAGGAAACAGGTCTTAAATGATATATTGGACCAGATGGACATAATTGCTATTTATAGAACATTCCATTTGAAAGCAGAATACATGTTCTCAAGCACACACGGAACATTCTCCAGGATAGAGCATATGCTGGGCCACAAATCAAGCCTTGGTAAACTTAAGAAAATTGAAACCATATCAAGCATCTTTTCTGACCACAACACTTTAGGAATCAACTACAAGAAAAAAGACTACAAAAAAAAAAAATTTACCACAACCCCATAGAGACTAAACATTATGCTACTAAACAAGCAATGCATCACTGAAGAAATCCAAGAGGAAATGAAAAAATACCTGAAAACAAATACATCATGATCCTAGACCTATGGGATGGAGCAAAAGCAGTTCTAACAGGAAAGTTTATAGCAATACAAGCTTACCTCAGAAAACAGGAAAAACCTCAAATAAATAACCTAACCTTACACCTAAAGCAGATAGAGAAAGAAGAACAAATAAAACCCAAAGTTAGTAGAAGGAAAGAAATCTTAAAGACCAGAGAAGAAATAAATGAAATAGAGATGAAAAATAGACCAATGAAACTAAAAGCTGGTTTTTTAAAAAGATCAACAAAATTGATAAACCTTTAGCAAGACTCATCAAGAAAAAAAGGAAGAGAGCCCAAATCAATAAATTTAGAAATGAAAAAGGAGAGGTTACAGTGGATATCACAGAAATATATAGGGACACAAGAGACTACTACAGGCAACTATATGGCAATAAAATGGACAACTTAGAAGAAATGGACAAATTCTTAGTCAATCTTCCAAGACTGACTAAGGAGGAAATAGAAAAGATGAACAGACCAATCACAAGTGCTTAAATTGAAACTCTGATTTAAAACGTCCAGCAGGAGTTTCCACTGTGGCACAATGGGATCGGCAGCATCTCTGGAACACTGAGACTGAGTTTCAGTTCCTGGCCCAGCACAGTGGGTTAAGGATCTGGTGTTGCCACAGCTGTGGTGCAGGTCACAGCTGAAACTCAGATGTGATTCTTGACCTGCAAACTGCATATGCCACAGAGTGGCCAAAAAGAAAGAAAAAAAAAAAACTTCCAACAAACAAAAGTCCAGGACCAAATGGCTTCATAGATGATTCTATCAAATGTTTAGACAAGATTTAACATCCTTCTAAAACTATTCCAAAACAATTGCAGAGGAGGGAATGCTTCCAAACTCATTCTATGAGGCCACATCACCTTGATATCAAAACCAAAGATACCACCAAAAAAAAAATAATTTTATATATAGAGAGACCAATATCACTGATGAATATAGATGCAAAAATCCTCAACAAAATACTAGCAAACCAAATCCAAAAATACATTAAAAGGATCATATACCATAATGAAGAGGGATTTATCCCAGGGAGGAAGGATTTTTCAGTATCCACTAATCAATCAGCATGATACAACACATTAACAAATTGAAAAATAAAAACCATATGGTCATCTCAGTGGATGTGTAGAAAGCTTTTGAGAAAATCAAACACTCATTTCTGATTAAAAAAATCCTCTAGAAAATGGGCATAGTGGGAACCTACCTCAACATAATGAAGGGCATATATGACAAACCCTCAGCTAATATCATTCTCAATAGTGAAAAACAAAACATTTCTACTAAGATCAGGAACAAGACAAATGTGTCCACTCTCACCACTTTTATTCAGCATAGCTTTGGAAGTCCTGGCCATGGCAATCAGAGAAGAAAAATCAAAGGAATCCAAGTTGGAAAAGAATTAATAGTAGCTCTGTTTGCAGATGACATGATACTGTACATAAATAAAGATGCTACCAGAAAACTACTAGAGATGATCAATGAATTTACAGTATACAAAATTAATATACAGAAATCTCTCTTATTTTTATACATCAGCAAAAGATCAGAAAGAGAAATTGAGGAAGCAATCCCGTTCACCATCGCATCAAAAAGAAAAAATTCCTAGGAATAAACCTCCCTAAGGAGACAAAAGACCTGTACTCTGAAAACTATAAGATGCTGTTGAAAGAAATTGAAGATGACACAGATGGAAAGATATGCCATATTCTTGGATTGGAAGAATCAATACTGTCAAAATGAATGCACTAACCAAGGCAACCTACAGATTCAGTGCAATCCCTTTCAAATTACAAATGGTGTTGTTTGCAGAACTAGAACCAAAAATTTTTAAATGTATGGATACGCAAAAGACCCCAAATAGCCAAAGCAAGCAGCTGGAGGAATCAGGCGCCCTGACTTCAGACTCTACTACAAAGCTACAATTATCAAAACAATATAGTGCTGGCATAAAAACAAATATAGATCAATGGAAGAGGATAGAAAGCCAGAAATAAACCTAGGCATCTATGGTCAACAAATATTCAACAAAGGAGGCAAGAATATAAAATGGGAAGAAGACAGTCTTTTCAGCAGGTGGTGCTGGGAAAACTGGACAGCCACATGTAAAGTATGAAATTAGAAAACTCTAACACCATACACAAAAAAGAACTCCAAATGGATTGAAGATTTAAATGTAAGACTAGACACTTTAAAACTCTTAGAGAAAAATATAGGCAGAACACTCTTTGACATAAGCCACAGCAGTATCTTTTGGGATCCACTTCCTAGAGTAACAAAAGTAAAAACAAAAATAAACAAATGGGACCTAATTAAACTTAAAGGCTTTTGCACAGCAAAGAAGAACCATAAATAAAATGATGAAACAACCCACAGAAAGGGAGAAAATATTTGCAAATGAAGTGGCTGTCAATGTATTAATCTTCAAAATATATAACTACTGCAGCTCAATGTCAAAAAGCAACCCAATCAAAAAATGGGCACAAGATCTAGGTAGACATTTCTCCAAAAAAAAAGACTTAACAGGTGGCAAAAAAACATGAAAAGATGTTCGACATCACTAATTATGAGAGAAATGCAAATCAAAATTACAATAAGGTATCACCTCACACTAGCCAGAATGATCCATGATCAAAAAGTTTACAAAGAATAAATGCTGGAGAAGATAGGGAAAAATAGAACCCTCCTACGCTGTTGATGGGAATATAAATTGGTACAACTACTCTGGAGACTAGTATGAAAGTTCTTCAGAAAACTATAAAGTAGAACTACCACATGATCCAGCAATACCACTCCTTGGCCTATATCCAGAGAAAACTGTAATTTGAAAAGATACATGCATCCCAATATTCATTGCAGCATTATTTTCAATAATGAAGACATAGAAGCAACCTAAATATTCAACAGAGCAACAGATAAAGAATATGTGGTACATGGCATTGTGGGATGGAAATCCTATAAAATTGGATTGTGATGATCACTGTACAACTATAAATGTAATAAATTCATTGAGTAATTTTTAAAAAAATGTGCATATATTCATTGGCGTATTAGCCATAAAAAACAGTGAAATTATGCCATTTGCAGCAACATGATAGACCTGGAGATTATTACATTAAGTGAAGTTAGTCACACAGAGAAAGACAACATTATATGACATCACTTACATGTAGAGTCCACAAAAAAAGATACAAATGAATTTCTTTACAAAATAAAGACTCGCAGACTTCAAAAACAAACTTATGCTTACCAATGGGGACAAGCAGGGTGGAGGGGGATGGGACAGATTGGGGATTTGGGATTGGCCTATGCACACTGCTGTATATGGAATGGATGGTCATAGGGGACCTGTGGTATAGTATGGCACAGGGAAATCTACCCAATATTCTGTGATAAATTATATGAGAAGAGAATCTGAAAAAGAATGGATATGTGTTTAACTTAATGACTTTGTCATGTACCAGAAATTATCGCAACATTGTAAATCAGCTATACTTCTGTAAAACTTTAAGAAATAAATAAATAAAAAGTGTAATGTGTGTATATTGATATATATTACTTACATATTAAAGTCTATTTGTTTCTAGGTCTGTTATAACTAGGAGTTGCTTATACTCAAGGTCTTTGAATGCATTTCCAAGAAATCAAAGTGATAATTTCTAAGAGCTTTACATCTATCCATATTTTACCAGCTGATACATTTTTATAGGACATTTTTTAAAAGCCACCCTGAATTATTCATAATTTCCATCATAAATGTGTCTTAACAGCATTTTTAATCAAATTACAACTTTTCCATCAATCGAAATAGGTGGAGTTAAACTTGGAAAACCTCTTAAAACTAAAATACCAAGTACACTTTGCCTAATGAAGGAGTAAATGGACAAAACTAAATGTCCATATAAACCCAAGTCTGATTATGCCATCTGTTGGGAGAGAGAATAGCTTTCTAAATTTAAAGTTCTTAAATGTATAACTTCCAGGATTGGAATAGGTTCATCTAGCTTTTCAGATATTAGTATAAGGATGAGTAGGGTGGCATCATATCCCAGGATATGTTAACAAATTATCTGCTCTAGAAACATTCACTGATCTCTAATCTAATTAGGTAATGTTCATTTTGAGCTATTAAAACTTTTAAGAGAATCTGTTAATGTTTTGGGAGAAAATCCAGAAAGAGAAAACGGGTCTAGGAAGTTAATCAGCTGTGGTGGAATAGTTCCTTGTTGTAATGAATTAAAACATTAGGTAGGAAGGAATTCTTTTACATACATTAACCTTTATTTATAAAGGTGCTGCTGCTTTGCTATGTTAAATTTGTTCAAAATAGAATAAAATGCTTGACTTTCCTTGTCAATATTTCAGTATGAATTTTAGTTTAGCTACACACCTACAAGTTTGTGAGCATTTTGGTATTAAATTAGACTTAAGTAAGCTAAATTTTTAATCTAATTCATTATATCCTGCCTACTTTCACATTCCTGTCACATAAGTCTAGTTCTAGGATCTTTTTTTTTTTTTTGTCTTTTTGCCTCTTCTAGGGCTGCTCCTGCAGCATATGGAGATTCCCATGCAAGGGGTCTAACCGGAGCTGTAGCCACCAGCCTACACCAGAGCCACAGCAGCAAGGGATCCAAGCTGCATCTGCAACCTACACCACAGCTCACAGCAACGCTGTGATCATGAACTTTTAACCCACTGAGCAAGGCCAGGGATCGAATCCACAACCTCCTGGTTCCTAGTCGGATTCGTTAACCATTGCACCACAACAGGAACTCCAGAAACTTTATAACTTCATATTGTAGCAATTTGTTATTACTGTCCTAATATGGATTTAATAAAGATTAGAGAATTTTCTAAAGTTGTAAAGGATTTAACAATTATATTTGTTAAAACATCTTTCAAGACCCCATTCACTCATAAAGGCTTTGCAAAAAATATATTAAGGCTATTAACATAGAAAGTATAGTTTTATAACATTTGTTTTTAATCTATCCTGTGATTCTCAGTCCCTTCTACCTCCTTCACTCACACCTATCAAAGACAAGAGCTTTGCTCTTGTAAAATCTTTGGTCTCTCCTGAACTACTTAATGTATCAAAATGTCAAGCTTATTTATTCTTTGGTCTCTATATTTATGTGGGATATAAGAGAATCCACCAGAAATTAATCTTGATAGTTAATTTCTGTTACTTATGAATTTGTTCCTTATTGGCATTATTTAATTTTAAAATTACAGTTGATTATAATTATAAAAGGCAAACTTATGTTTCTTTTTTCAGACAGTTTTTATCTCTTACAAGGTTCAGTCGTGGCAGATCATGACTACATTGGATTGCCTGAAATTCCAGTTGGAGCATACCAAGCAAATATTCTGGTAGAAGATGCAACTATTGGAATAGTCGATAATGAATTACTGACATCAAGCAAAGATCGTGAACTTTTAGAATATAGAAGTGCCAAAATCTCTCCATTGATAGAAGATCATAGTACTCTTGAAAAGCAGACTTTTAGTCTGTTGGACTCTTCAAACCAAGTCCTTGAGTACTTGAGTTAGTAAACACCAAAATTCACTTCAAGTGTTTATTTAGAAAATGTATCTCCTTGAATCTTGCTGTCTTTTCCATTCTGTCTTGTAGTGACTAAATCTGGAAGATTTATTTTATAACTATTTATCTAAAACTATGCTTCATTTGAATGTCAGTACAAATATATATATATATTTGCATATATATTATGCAAATATGTTATATTTGCAAAGTATATTTGCATATATATTATGCAAATATATATATGGCAAAGTAAACATATAATATATAGAATTCACTTTTTTCTTCTAAAAGAGAACAGGCAAAGCATGCCTGCTTCTTAGGAAGTAAACTACTTTCCAGCTCAAAATTTGTCTAGTTATTGGTACCACATTTTCAGTTTTAAGTTTTGTGGTTTTTACTAGAATATTCCCCTCTTGTAAAAAAAATAAGTTTGAACTACTTAGAATGGCTTTAATAACTATTTATTAAATGTGTTAAGTGAAACCTCTTTCTCTGTCATTGGAACTTATGTAAATATTGTAGAAAAAAATTGAGTTGTTTAATTATACTGATAATTTCACATTGTTAGGTTCGGGATTAGGATCTGAAACGATGTATTGATTTGAAAACATTTGTGCATTTTCATAGTATATAGTAAAGTCAAAAATTATAAAATAATTGTAATTATAAAATTGTATATATAATTTTTTTTTTGTCTTTTCTAGGGCGGCACCGGCTGCATATGGAGGTTCCCAGGCTAAGGGTCTAATCAGAGCTGTAGCCTCTGGCCTATGCCACAGCCACACGGAATCTGAGCTGCGTCTGCAACCCACACCACAGGTCATGGCAGTGCTGGATCCTTAACCCACTGAGCAAGGCCAGGGATCAAACCTGCAACCGCATCGTTCCTAGTCAGATTCATTTCAGCCATGCCACCAACAGGAACCCCAAAGATTTTTAAAGTATAATTTCTATGATAGTTATAACTTTGCTCAACAAATATTTTGTTATAAACCACATTAAAGAACACTATAGGAAAAATAAAAGCTGTGTGTACTTTATCTGATCACATAAGCTATGTACAACAGAAGTTACAAGTTAGATCCTAAATTCCAAAAGAGAAGTGCAAATAATATACTTAGGGAGGCCAAAAAAAAAAAGATTATTTCTGGGTAAGAAACTTGGGTTTATGATTATGGAAGAAGGATTGTTTGAGCTTGATCCTGAAGAATGAATAGGATTTGGTGAGAGGTACAGAAGAATTAGAGGAAAAGAAATGCACAGAGGAGTTCTCGCAGTGCCTCAGCTGTAACAAACCCTACTAGTATCCATGAGGACACAGGTTCAATCCCTCACCTCACCCGGTGGGTTAAGGATCCAGCGTTGCCATGAGTTGCAGTGTAGATCACAGATGTGGCTTGGATCCTGTGTTGCTGTGGCTGTGTCTCAGGCTAGCAGCTGCAGCTTCGATTCGACCCCTAGCCTGGGAACTTTGATAGGCCGTGAGTGTGGCCCTAAAAAGCTTTAAAAAAAAAAAAAAAAAAAAAAGAGAGAGAGAAAGAAAGAAATGCACAGAGACAGAAAGTACTGTTAGGATTTATGGAAAGGCAGGGCTTTTTGTTGTCTAAATTGCCTCCAGTATAAGGTGAAGTAATAAGGTATGGGGAGATAAAGCTAAAGAGGAAATAGGAAACCTTGTGGAAGGCTTCGAACACTGCTATGGATTGAATCGTGTCTCCCTGTCCAGATTCCATGTTGAAGTCCTAAACCCCTAGGAACTTATTGGGACCTTAGAATGTTACCTTATTTGGAAATAAGATCATTGCAGATATTAAGATGAGGTCATATTGGAATAGAATGGGGCCTAATCCAGTGTGACTGATATCCTTACACAAAGGGAAAATTTGGTCAGTCAGGGAGAATGCCACATGAAGATAAGGCGAGATTGGACCAATTCATTTACAAACCAAGGAATACCAGCCATTATCAGAAAACTATGAGAAACTAAAGGAGAGGCACAGAGCAGACTCTTCCTCCCAGCCCACAGAAGGTACAAACCCTGTCAACACTTCCACTTTAGATTTGTAGCCTTAGAACTGTGAGACAGTTACCTTTTGTATAAGCTACCAGGATTGTGGCTTTGTTACAGTAGCCCTGGCAAAGTAATAAAAATACCTAGTTAAAAAACTTTTAATTTTCTGAGAGCCATTAAAGGTCTTTGTATAGAGAAGTATCATGATCCAGACTATGTTTTAGGAAGTTTAATCTGGCAGCTAGTAAAGGATTAGAGAAGGAAAGAAGCAAAGCATAGAGGGTTAGTTGATATGACTTTCAAGAGATAATAGTTAATTGGAGGCTGAACTATGCTGATAGCAATAATAATGAATGGAGCATATCTTAAGATCTAAAGAAGAGCTCATATTTTTTTGCATCAACCATACTGAACAGTGATAGTCAAAATGAAAATAAGGTACTGCAATTACTCATTTAAGAAGAAAGATTAAATTATGTTTAATATAGGCTAAAGGAAAACTGAAAAAAACAAGGACTCCATCTTATACCACAGACCAAATAAATTCCAGGTCGAAGAATTTCAATACGAAACCATAACAATTGTTGTCTCAGTGATACCTGTGTCATGCTTCCATTAGCAGAAAAAAGTTCATGATTGAGTCATACTGAACCTTCTCTGGTAAATGTAAATGGTCAAGTGTCCTTTGCTCACCTCAAATGAGGTGACTTTTCTTCAGTGACCATCTGACTCAAAATAAGCCTATTTTTCCATTGTAAATGGGTAATTAGTAATGAGTCATTTCTAGACATTTTAGAAAGGATTCTACATCCCCTAATTACTTTCCCATCAAACAGACCTTTATCTGTGTGCACTGGTCATGTTGGGCTCCACTGTTCTCTGTCTACCACCCCAATATCTTATTGTCTTAAAACAATGGAGCTTTATTTCTTAGCCACCCCCATGGTTCATTAAGGCTCCATTTTCATCATTACTTCAAGATGCAGGCTGAGGAACCTTACCTCTAACACAGCAGTCACCATGGCAAGGGGAGAACACATTGAACAGAGCACTAGCTGTGAACAGACTTGGTTGTGTAATTATGCACATCCTTCCTACTCACAATGATCAAACCTCGTCACATGCTGCTAATGGATGTGGGTTTCTTTTTGTGGTGATAAAAATATTCTAAAGTTAATAGCTATGGTTGCATAACTCTGAAAACACCAAGATCCACTGAATTATATACTTTTAAAAAAAGGGTGAATTTTATGAGAGCTATATCTCATAAAATTGTTAAGAGTCTAGGAGTTCACATCATGGTGCAGCAGAAATGAATCCAACTAGGAACCATGAGGTTTCAGCTTCAATCCCTGGCCTCACTCGGTGGGTTAAGGATCCAGCATTGCCGTGAGCTGCTGCGGTGTAAGTCACAGACGTGGCTCGGATCTGATGTTGCTGTGGCTGTAGCGTAGACCGGCAGCTGTAGCTCCAATTTGTCACAAGCAAAAATAAAATAAAATTGTTAGAGTCTAAACTCAAGTATTTACAAAAAAACCCAAAAAACAAACAAAAAAAAGACAAAAAAACTACTCACATAGTCATGCCTAATAGTCATGCTATATTCCTTGAAGGAGGAAAATGAGAATATTAGTGGACAGCTGCAATAGCTGCCATACTCATCTTTCTTTGCAAACTCTTTTAAAGGCCATTTATGATGAAATTTCCTGATAAATAGCCAATATATTCAAACAAAATGATGATTTTATTACTGAAGCTTAAGGATTCTGATGCAGAGTTTCCAAATATAGATTTTTAAGTAAACACATAGAAAATACCTCTAGATTCTATGCCTATAGTCTTGTCTCTAACGTTTGCAGGGCCCTGTCAAGAGAATGGTATACCGTGTACCTAAATCTTTAAAAGTTATAAATAGAGCTAATGAACTACTCTTACCTTGACAAATATGCCTTAAGAGTTCCTAGACTCAAGCCTCACACTAATGAATGGCAAAGCAGAGAGAGTTGGTGACAAAGAATGCTCTTTGTCTTAACGCAGTCCTTTCCCAAGAACAACACTCCCCTCTACTGCCACCCCTTTTGAGCTCATGCAGATGCACTCTCTGACAGGTCCAGGCCTTTGGGATGTGCTCACCAGCTCTCTGTCCACCCTTCTGGGAGGGAGGCCTTTGAAAGATTCTCCCTCTCCCAACTGGGAAGGGGCACATCCCTGGGCCCTTGTGGCCTTTTCACCCTACAGGGAGGGACATATGCTCAAGGGGGACAGAGCCCTATCCTCAAGCAAAAGGTCCAGAGTGAGGTCCCTCTTGCCTCGATTTAAGGAAGGTTTTCTCTAAATATACAGTAAAATTTTAACCACAAAAATTCCAATGTCTTAATGAGGTTTTGTATGCCACCTTGTGGTATTTTTATGAACACTTGAAAACATGATATAGAAGGAGAAATGGTGAGCTACAATAAAGGAAAAAAATTTTTGAATGGGAATTATTTCCTCACTGGAAAAATTATTTTTAAGTATCATGATTAGTATTTCATGTGTAAAATTTTTCTTATGTCACCATCTTAGAAAAAGAAGTAACTCACTAAGATTTAGCAAAGAAAACATACCAAACTTACGATGTTGAGTTATGGGATACATTCACACACTCAAAAAACATATGCTTTAAACATCTACTCTGTCCGTGTGCTGTTCTGGCACTGAGGATCTATCAATGAGAAACAATTATCTCTGCCCTGCTAGAGCTTGCATTGCAATTTAAATTGTGATTGGTATTTCTTTTCTCTCTCTCTCTTTTTGTCTTTTGTCTTTTAGGGCCGCACCTTCGGCATATGGAGGTTCCCAGGCTAGGGGTCCAGTTGGAGCTATAGTTGCTGGCCTACGCCACAGCCACAGCCAACATCAGATCTGAGCCACGACTGCAACTTACACCACAGCTCATGGCAACGCTGGATCTTTAACCCACTGAGGGAGGCCAGGAATTGAACTCACAACCTCATGGATTCTAGTTGGATTTTTTCCCCCTACCACGATGGGCACTCCTTGACCGGCATTTCTTAATGAATCCACTTCTTTGCCTACATCCGATCTTTAGAATCTCACTGGTAGTACTATGGACAGACAGCGTGTTGGGATCCCTACCTTAAACCTCTTCCATGTATTTTTTTGACTGTTAAGAAAGTTCGAATGATGTTTGTTTGTTTTTGGGTTTTTTTGCCATTTCTTGGGCCGCTCCCTCGGCATATGGAGGTTCCCAGGCTAGGGGTCTAATCAGAGCTGCAGCCACCAGCCCACGCCAGAGCCACAGCAATGCAGGATCCGAGCCACGTCTGCAACCTACACCACAGCTCACAGCGTTGATCGTCAACCCAGTGAGCAAGCAGGGACCGAACCCGCAACATGGTTCCTAGTCGGATTCGTAAACCACTGCGCCACGACGGGAACTCCCGAATAATGTTTTTATTCAGAGGTCCAAAAAGGACTGGACCACTTCCAGCTGGAGTTTCTAACCATTATGATTAATAATTAAAAGCCAAGATAAGCATTTAAAAAGCAATTTTTTCAAACTTTTGTTTTCTACAGATACATCTGTTATTGAGCAGAAATACCAGTTTTGCAAAATGTTGCAATTGACTTTTAACAGGCAGAGATCAATTCAATGCCATCAAATTTACGTCTCTAAGTTGGCAGATTGCTGTGACCAAGAGGCCCAGGTCCAATAGTTTTTCTGCTTTCTCTAGTCCCTCAGTGTCACTCCTTTCCTTACTTCCTCACCCCTTCCCACCATTAATACTATTACTTTTGTGTACTCACCCACAACTTCAGAAGTTAAGGAGCATTAGGTCCAGAGTACTTCCCTTATCTGACCACCTCATTGTCCATACTTTGAAGGGCCTTGAGAAGAATACATAATGAAGAAAGTCATTTCCTTGGCCTAGTGTAGCTGCTGGAGGAAACCAGATAGCCAATGACAACTTCACTCCTATCCTCTCCACATCCTAGTGAAGCCTCTGTTAGTTCTGACAAGAGGAAAATTGTGTGGCATGTGAATTATATCTTAATAAAGCTGTTTGAAAAAGTTTGTGCAATATAGCTCAATTGTGCTCAGATGAAAACTTAAAACTTACATGCTTATACTAGAAAAATAAAGGTTATAAAGTAATGAGCTAAGCATCCAATTTAATGTGGTATAAAATGAACAAGTGAATATACATGTGGAATCTAAATATTATACAAATGAGCCTATCTACCAAACAGAAATGGACTCACAAACAGAGAACAGACTTGTGGTTGCCAAGAGGGAAGAGGGACAGACAGGGATGGGCTGAGAGTTTGGGGTTAGTATTTGCAAACTATTACATTTAGAAAGGATAAACGCAAAGTCCTACTGTATAGCACAGGGAAATATAACCAGTCTTCTGGAATAGAACATGATGGATAAGAATATAAAAAAGAATGTATATATATCATAACTGTGTCACTTTGCTGTACAAAAGTTGGCACAACATTGTAAATCAACTATACTTTTAAAATTTGGGGGGGAAAAAAAAGTGAGTAAGCCTAAAGAAAACAGAAGGTTTAAAATCGTGAAGATAATAGAGGAGTTCCTGTTGTGGTTCAGCAGTTAATGAAAACTAGTATCCATGAGGACACAGTTTCAACCCCTGGACTCACTTAGTCAGTCAAGGATCTGGCATTGCTGTGAACTGTGGTGTAGGTCACAGATGTGGCTTGGGTCCCATGTTGCTATGGCTGTGGCATAAGCCAGTGGCTGCAGTTCTTATTTGACCCCTAGCCTGGGAACTTCCATATGCTGCAGATGTGGACCTAAAAAGATAAATAAATAAAATCATGAAGATAATAGAAATTAATGGAATGGAAAATAAGCTTATAATGACCAAGCCAAAGTTGCTTCTTTGAAAACACTGAGATAAATCTAGCCAAGTCCTAATTAAAGGAGTAAACCTAGAGAATTTATAGACAATACTGTGATATAAAAATTGTCACAATCACATATAATGCAGATATTTCAAAGACATGATATAATAACTTTATTCCAGTAAATTTGAAGCCTTAATAAAACTGGAATTCTAAAAAAATTTAACCTACAAAAGTGGCTCGAGAATAATCCAGATGATTTTATCGGAAATTTATAACAAAATCTAAGGAACGCATAATTTTAATCTTACACAAATTATTCATGGTGTAGAAACAGAAGGACCACTCCTCATATCTTTTGTATGAGGGTGCAATATCAAAATCTGAAAAGGACGCAATGAGAACAGAAAATAACAGGTCATTCTCTTATGAACAGAAATACCAAGACCTAAAGAGAAATTAGCAAACTGAGTCTAGAGACACATAAAATTATCCATTATGACCAACTTGAGTGGATCTCAAAAACGCAAGGTTGGTTTAATTAATGACTGCATTTCGAAGAGACCTGGCAAAAAAAAAAAAAAAAAAAGAGATCAAACATATAAAATGATTTTAACTAAAGAAATTTTAAGGAACTATTTAAATGTTAATGGAACCCACAAGGGATGGCAGGACATTAGGTAACCAGCAATAGCTAGAAACCTCTAAGCCTGAGGGGGCAAGGAGTGGAAACGCCCAGTGAGAGATAAATTTATGGAAGAGAGAATTTAACCATCAGTGGTGGTAGTCATAAAGAACAACAGCCTCTCCCTGAACCAGAACAAGTCAGAGCTGTAACATCCATTATCAAAACTGTGACCATTGGAGGATACCACCCTCCCATCTCTTGCTAGTGCCTCTCACTTTTTAGCCCCAATGGGAAGCCAGGGGCAAGGGAGCTTGGAGATGCAAGCAATAAAAGTAGCCTCCTAAGAAAAAGCAGAAAAGGGCAGAGAATGGATTTGGGCATGTGATTTGAGAACAATCAGCAAAATCACATAAGCAGATAAAAAAAGAAAAGTTACATAATCACCTAGTTGGCAAACATTTCTATTAAGGGCTTAGCTAGGTAGCAAATATTTTCAGCTTTGCACGCCAATTATTCTCTTGGAACTACACAATTCTGCCATCACAGTGTAAGCAGCCATACATGTATACTAAACAAATGGGTGTGTCTGTTTTCCAATAAAATTTTATTTAATCCCCCCCAAAAAAATTGTCAACTGGATTTGGCCTGTGGATAGTAGTTTGTAGGCTCTTGATCTAGAAGACGCAGACAAAATATTTGCTGAATATTAACATCCATTTGAAATTTAAAAACCTCTTGGCAAACTCAGAAGGGCATTTCCTTATCCTGATAAAGTATGTATTATTAAGACAAAAACTATAGTGAGCATTTATAGTGAATAAGGAAAACATTAAAAGATTCTAAGATCACGAACAAGTATTACTGCTATTGTATTGGAGGCTCTGGCCAGCATAACAAGGCAAGAAATAAGAAAGAACAATTGTCCACATAAAGAACATAAGTCAATATGGAAAAAATAACCTAATATAAAAACAGCCAAAAGTCTTGAATAGGCACAGCTTCTCATTGTTTTTCACCTGTGCCTCAGAATCCTGGCCTCACAGAGTTGCCATTCCTTCTGACCTCAAGTAGATTTGACTGGGGGGATTCCTGGCAGAAGATCAGAAGGAAGGATGAGAATGACAAGTTGAGACTTGTTCTCCTTGTTGCCATCCTCATTCTGGCTATTTTTTTCAACTAAAAGTCCTTCTTTTACAAAACTATGCTTCTGTGTTTCTAGGAACCTCTCCTCTTCTTATAATTTTGGGATCTAGGTATGGAAACAGGTACATTGCTAATAGCATGGGTTTCTCCTACATCATACATATCTTTGTACTTAGACCCTCTGATTATCCCAACTTGTCATTTGTTCCCTACTGAAATCCAGATACAGCCAATAAACACATGAAAAGGTGCTGAGTCTCATTAATGGCCATAAGAAATGCAAATTACAACCATGATTTAAAGATGATTTAAAACCTATCAGGTTGGGAATCATTTAAAATATTGGCAAGGATGAGAGCAAAAAATATAATTATATGTTATTGGTGTTTAAGTTGAAACAACTATTTGGAAAAACAATTCAGCATTACATGGCAAAAGTGAAGATGTGCAAACTTATATACTCCAGTTATTTTGCATTAGGAGCCATGTTCAAGGAGAAATTCTCTAATAGCAGAACACTGGAAACAACAGAATGCATGAATGGAATGTGGCATATTCATACAATGGAATACTTAACAGCAATAAAAATGAATAAAGATATATTAAAAAGCATAAAGGGGAGTTCCCATCATGGCCCAGCCGAAAAGAATTCGACTAGGAACCATGAGGTTGTGGGTTTGATGCCTGGCCTGGCTCAGTGGCTGTGCCTGTGGCATAGGCTGGCAACTACAGCTCTGACTCGACCCCTAGCCTGGGAACCTCCATGTGCTGTGGGTGTGACCCTAACAAGACAAAAACACACACACAAAAAAAGTCATAGAGGAATTCAGAAACAAAATAGGGAGCAGAGGATTTCCCGTTGTGGCTTAGTGGTAATGAACCCTGCTAGTATCCACAAGGGTTCAGGTTCAATCCCTGGCCTCACTCAATGTGTTAAGAATCCAGCACTGAGCTGTGGTGTAGGTCACAGAGGTGGCTCCGGTCCCGCACTGCTATGATTGTGGTATAGGCTGACAGTTGTAGCTCTAATTTGACCCTAGCCTGGTAACCTCCATATTTTCCCTATAAAGCAGAAAAAGAAAAAATAGGGAGCAGAAAAATCAACTTACAGAAGGTGAGACATGGGCAAAGTTTGGAACTGAGAAAAGGAGGCATGTGCATACCTGGGAAGGGTATTTCAGAGACATGAAATGGTAAGTGCAAAGGTCCAGAGGGGTTTGTGTTTAGTGGTTTTTTTTTTTTTTGTCTTTTTGCCATTTCTTGGGCCACTCCCTTGGCATATGGAGGTTCCCAGGCTAGGGGTCGAATCAGAGCTGTAGCCACCGGCCTACACCAGAGCTACCGCAACATGGGATCCGAGCCGAGTCTGCAACCTACGCCCCAGCTCACGGCAACTCCGGATCCTTAACCCACTGAGCAAGGTCAGGGATCGAACCCAAAACCTCATGGTTCCTAGTCAGATTCGTTAACCACTACGCCAAGATGGGAACTCCTGTGTTTGGTGTTTTGAGGAATAGTAAGGAGCCCAGGATTCTTAAAACAGAGTAATAAGGACTATAACAAGAGGTAAGAGAGACAGTGGGAGTAGAATAAATTGTTTCAGGCCTGGTAAGCTACTGTATAGAATATATGTGGAATCCATTATTGAGTAATATGGTAACTTAGTGAAACTTTGAGAAAAATGACACAAAAGTTGAAATGTTAATGGAGGGAGTTCCGGTCTTGGCTCAGTGGAAACAAATCTGACTAGGATCCATGAGAACACAGGTTCAATCTCTAGCCTTATGCAGTGGGTTAAGGATCCCGCATTGCCATGAGCTGTGGTGTAGATCCCAGACGCGGCTCGGATCTGGCATTGCTGTGGCATAGGCCAGTGGCTACAACTCTGGTTCGACCCCTAGCCTGGGAACCTCCATATGCTACAGGTGTGGCCCCCCAAAAAAATAAAGAAAAAAAAAAGAATTGTGAATGGACTGAGAAATGGCATCAGAGGACTGCTTAGGAGACTGTTGGAGTAATTCTGGTCAGAGATCATGGCATTGCTAACAATGGATGTGGTGTTGGTATCTGATCTATTTTTAAGCAGAGTACATGGAATTTGCTGACACTGAATGTAGGTATTTAGAGAAAGACAGGAGTTTATGATCATTCTACACTTTTTAGGTTTGCATAACCAGAAGAATGGAGTTGCAAGTAAATGATATGAGGATGACTTGGAGGAGCAGGTTTAGGAAAGAATAAAGTTTAGTTTTGAACATGTTGAGTTTGAGATAAACATTCAAATGGATCTGTTGGGTAAACATTTCGATATAACAGCCTGAAGTTCAGAGGATAGGAATTAAGTATTCATGTATGCATAGTTCAGAACTCTCCAAAACAAAACTTTAATTAACATGGCAAATTCCCTGGTGGTCTAGTGCTTAGAACTAGGAGCCTTCACTGCTGCAGCCTGGGCTCTGTCTCTGGTCTAAGAACTGAGACCCCACATCAAGCCACTGCACACAGTGGCAAAAAAATAATAATAAAAATGCTTTTAGGGAGGCCCAGATGTCCTCTTTGCTGCATAGACCTACATTTGCTATTGATCTGATCCATTTCTTAATTATTGCTGAGGCAACGATCCCAAACATCTGGTGATTGATTACACATACTTCACAGCATAATTTATATTACCCAGCAGAGCCAACAGATGATTAAGCAAAGTTCCTGGCTTTATGAATGATGGCAGCAGTGCATTTGCCCCCTTCCCCCTTTTGATGGATATAGCTGCTGCTAACCCATTTACAGGACAGCAAATAAAGCAGACAAGCTCTCAAGAATCTCACTCTCATCTGTCAGTAGAAACTGAATGAAGCAGAACATTAGTCTCTGCAGCAACTATCTTGCCATCACATGGGTCTTTGTCTTTGCTAAGGAATTTACAACCCAGGGTCATTTATATAGAATTTCTGAAGGTGTTCCACTGTCACTTTCCTATTTCTACCTTAGTTTGCATATGGAAACTAGAGAGAGCTTTTTCCCCTCCAGAATAAGGATCAGATTCTTTGGACTCTCTTCTATTCCCCCTCACAAATTTGGGGTCGTTAGTCCTTAATTCTAATCTTCCTTTGAATTCCTGTTAGTGATGTACATCTCTGTTCAGATGAGGATGCTGTGTTTGGTTCTAGTAATAAAGGAGTTTCCTTGCAACTGTGATCAAGGACTGGAAGGTCAGGTACAACTTGGAAAGACAGAGCGGGAATTGAAGGCAGCGAAGCAATAGGATGCTGAATATTTTGTTCTCACCACTCACCTGTTTAACTTTTTCCATATCTAGCTTCAAATCTCTCCCCACTGATAGGCCTCCTGTCATTTAGATTTCCCGTCTCAATGTCTGTGGCTCCCTGAGCTGAGGCAGCTAAAGTAGGAAGTATATCTGCCTGAGGGTACACGGAGGGGGTTAATCCATGGCAAGAGGACACCACCAGGCAGGCAGATTCTGCTATGAGACATAGATTTACAAACAAAAAATCATCCCGTACCTGTGAGCCTCTCCCTCAGCAACGAAGGTAACAGTACAGGACATATTGGGGAAAAGTATAGAATTGGCACAAGCATGTAACTGAGCAGGGCTCTGTGGGGCTCCTGGACACAAAAGCCATTCTGTGTTCTCCATTTCTTGTTTTTAGGAAATGGGCCTCATTTGGCCTTCCTGGCCTTCCCTGAGTTCCAGGGGGCAAGTTCAGACGTTGCCTGAAGGAAGGGGATACAAAGACAAGGGAGGAACAGTCAAGCAACAATAGTCCAGCCTTGGGGCAGGATCCTGGTTCCTCCTCCAGGAATCAGGCATCTTGGACACCTAAGAGGAAAGTTATATTCCTTATGCTTCTTTTAGAAGTGAGTAACTTTTTCGTATGTGTCTTTTTTTTTTTTTTTTAAGGGCCACACCCACAGCATATGAAAGTTCCCAGGCTAAGGGTCAAATAGGAGCTGTAGTCTCTGGCCTACACCACAGCCAGAGCAACATGGGATCCAAGCGACACCTGCGAAACTACTCCACAGCTCACTTAACCGACTGAGTGAGTGAGGCCCGGGATAGGACCTGTGTCCTCATGGATACTAGTCAGATTTGTTTCTGCTAAGCCATGAGGGGAACTCTCTAGAAATGAATACTTTAAAACTGAACAGCTTAAAGCCTTTTCTTGTCCTTCTCCCTTGTTTGATTGCATCCTAAATACAATCACCGGTAAACTAAAGATTAGGCACCCTGAGCCCAGGTGTCTGTGGGTTAAAGATGATTAGCACATGATGTTTTTCAGGAACTTTCCTAGATTGTTCTATCCTCTGATCAGTATGCCCTTTTCTCAAGTACGTTATTCTAGGGCAATAACCCAACAACTACCACCAGGATCAGGCTGAGATCTGACTCCAGCTTTGATGACTAAGATTCCCCCCAGGAAAGAAGAATGCCTGTTTGCCCCAACACTGATTCTTATCTGAAACTCTTTTAGACTATAAAACTCCCTGCAGTTCTTCTCCAAAAGAGGGCACAGTCTTTTAAGGCATTAGCCTGCTGTGGCTTCCTTTGCCTGGCAAAGCAATAAACATATTTTTTTTTCACCTTCATTCAAAACTTTTCCTTCACATTTTTATTCGGCACTGGTGGACAGAGGCTGACTTTCAGCAACAAGCAGACCACCCACAGCTTTTCTCACCAGTGCGAAGCTAGCCAACTACTAAGGCCTCTGGTAGGAGTAGAAATGATTTGAAGGAGCCACTACACAGTGTCAGAAGCATGAATACATTTCTACTTGGCCCCCTATGACTGGGAGTTGGCAGGCCTTAGGCATATGCAATGGTTTATCTGACTTGCTTCAAAATTTTGAACAAAAACTGTACAATAAAGAGTTGAGATGGTTTATATACCATACAATTCACTCATTTAAGGTGAAAATTCAATAGTTTTTAATATTCAGAGTTGCCACCTAGCTGTCAGTGGTGGCAGTAGAGAGAAACACCAGCTAACTGCACTCTTTTCCTCAGTAATTCTCAACTTTTCCTGCTTTCTGCTTCCACAGAATCCATACCCACCGCTCTGTAATGTTTCTCCAGAGTTGCTTCAAGGTCCTCCTGGGCTTCAGGGAGCTTCCCCTGCTCCACGCACTTAGAGGTACACAAAGGTTTACTTTGGGTTCCTAGGAGCAAACTAAACAATCAGACCAGTCCAGGCCTGGGCAATGGAGATGGTATTGCTCTTATTTCTTAAAATGGCAGTAGATTAGTATTTTCAATTATTTTTGACTGGTATTATGTTTATTTCTGCCTCCTTAAGTGATTATGTAGAAAATACCTGAAAGATGTCATGATTTTCCAGTCTCTGGTTACAGAATAGTGACTCTGTTGGCAAAGCAAACATGGATACTGTATCTAGCAACATATGATTTCCAGTTATTTTCCCACACCTGCTTGGCTTGCATTAAGCTGCACCCCTCAGGCTTGTAGTTGCACAGCTTCGGGACTGAAGTAAGGACCCAGCGGCAACAACAGAGTCATCAGTGACTTACTGGATAGGGGGATCTTACTCACTTGAAGCAAAAGGTCATGAAATGATGCAGGTACAGCAGGCAGGACATGGTAGCAATCTTCGACACTTGTGGGAAAAAATAGGCTACTAGTGATTGGCTCATCAGTTACCAGGGAAACCGGCAGATGGGGCACATTCTCACAGCCTTGTAGGATAATGACCTTCCTGAAGGCAGTTGCTTCCCTTTAACAAACTAACAGGTGGAGCCATCTAGCCTAAGAATTAGAATAATTACTAGCTGGGGCAGGGGACAATTACGTTCATGTGAGTAGGGTGTAGGTCCATCAGGGACTAGTCAAGCAGGGATGTGCAAAGACCAGAGTAGCTGTCTTGAGTAGTCTGACCATACACTCCACCCCTACAGACCCTGCACGACCCTTACAATGCTGGTCCAGCCCTCTTCCGAGGTATCCATGAGGTCAGTTACATTGAGGTGTACTGCAACCAAATTCCACAAATGTGGTACAGACAACCACAGCTAAAGGTTATCAAGGGTCCAAGGCAAATTTTGGAGCCAGGCACTTATTAGGTCAGTTTTTCATGTTGTTCAGACGACCACAATGGAATTTTGCTGTTCACCCAGAAGTCAAACTCATTTCATAATTGTCACCCAGTCAGAACTGATTCCTTCCACTCAGACTTGGGACAAAATGGGAGGGAATGTGAGATGTTAATACAGGGAAAAGCACAACCATTAAACAAAATACAAGCAGTAACAACATTCTGAGATGACACTACCCCTACTTGGGGTTTTCGTGGTTAGCCTGCAGTACAGTCCCGTCTGCCCACCCTCAATTCCCATGGCTGGCGCAGAATCCTGGAGAAGGAGGCTAACAAGGGACCACAGGATTAATATAGTGCCTTTCCCTGGTAGGGGGTCCAGATTAAATTATTTAGCCCTCTTAGGTGGGCCTTGGTAGAATGCAGGTGAACTCTTTAAGTCTTTTTGTAATTCTACTCTCCACAGGGTGAAAACCAACCACTGGTGACTTACCTGCTAGTTCCAAGCCCCCCCCCCCTTTTTTTTTTGCTTTGCTTTTTAGGGCTGCACCCATGGCATATGGAGATGGCCAGGCTAGGGGTAGAAACAGAGCTACAGCCACTGGCCTACACCACAGTCACAGCAACTTGGGCTCCAAGCCACATCTGCAACCTACACACCACAGCTCACAGCAATGCCCGATCCCCAATCCACCAAGCGAGGCGCAGGGATCAAACTCACATCCTCACAGATCCTAGTCGGGTTCGGCAACTGCTGAGCCACGAGAGGAAATCCCCCAAGGCCATGTTATAATATGTTCCCTCTCACAGATAGTTTCTTTTTTTTCTTTTTTTTTTTTTTTTTGCATTTTCTAGGGCCGCTCCCGCGGCATATGGAGATTCCCAGGCTAGGGGTCTAATTGGAGCTGTAGCTTCTGGCCTATGCCACAGCCACAGTAATGCAGGATCCGAGCTGTGTCTGCGACCTACACCACAGCTCAGGGCAATGCCAGATCCCCAACCCACTAAGCAAGGCCAAGGATCGAACCCGCAGCCTCATGGTTCCTAGTCGGATTCGTTAACCACTGTGCCACAACAGGAACTCCTCACAGGTAGTTTCTATAGCCAGGGCAAAAGTGAATTATTATCCTCCCCGATAGTCAGCAATGGTCCTTCGGTGGTCAACAGTCGAACTCAGCTGATGTTGATGAGTTGCCTCTGGGCATAGGCACTGGGATGATTGCTCCTGGATGTTCAGTTAGAGCTCACAGGGCTTGAGGTAGCTCCCCGGTTCATGTGTTGAGACAGCAGATTTCCATCTCCTTTCAATTAGCCCAGCAGCAGGGGCGTTCTAAAGCAGGTGGAAATAGCACTTTTCATCAACGTATTCCTGAACTTCATGACGGGCAAAATGGGTTATTTGGTCATTATCAATGTCCATGAGAGTCCCACATCACATGTAGCTGTTACAGACACCCAACAGTAGTTTTTTGCTTTCCTCCAGGACTTGGATAGGCCCCAATCACACCCTTTTGGAAAACAGGTCATGTCAATTCAGAAGCCTGTCCCTGAGTTAATTCCTGCAGCCTGTCTCTATAGTTATTTAGGAGTGTGGGTCAGGAGTATGCTTGCATTTCGTCTATATTCACCCAGCTAACCCCTTGTAGTCAGAGGAGCCATGGCTAAAGATTGCTTTTTTACTTTCTGTCTTTTTTGGGCCACACCCACAACATATGGAGGTTCCCAGGCTAGGGGTCGAATCAGTGCTGTAGCTGCTGGCCTATGCCACTGCCACAGCCACACCATATCTGAGCCGCGAATGGGACCTACACCACAGCTCCCGGCAATACCAGATCCTTAACCCACTAAGGCCAGAGATCAAACCTGTGTCCTCATGGATACTAATCAGATTCGTTTAAGCTGATACTTTTAAACTGAAGAGACTCTGAGGTTAACAGAGTTATCACCAATATGAGGGAAGAGAAAGACATTGCTCATGACAGCTGCCACAGGACTCCCTAGCTAGTGGACGACCATCTCAGGATTACTCCTGCAACTTTCCATTCCCCGTCCTTATTTCCCGATATCTTGGTACTCGAGAGAGCTTCCATGGCCTCTGGGTGGTTCCTCAGTTGTTGAACTTTTAACCCACAGACCAGAAATCCTTGTAGTTGCCCAGCCCCAAGAAGAAAGGCAGGGAGAGAAACATCAGTGATTTATTGGAAACAGAGAACTTACCTCTCTGAAACAAAAGGTCTTGCAGCAACACCACCACCACTGACGGTTGAGAGCAACCTATACTACTCTGGAAGGAGGAGACTACCATTTTATAGGGGGAACTGATGTTGTGTTGGCTCATCAGTTACCATGGAAACCAGCAGCTGAGCCAGGTCCTTCACAGTCTCACAATGCCAATGACTATCACTAGAGCAGATGCTTCCCTTTAATAAACTAGCAGGTGGAGCCATTCTGGCCTAAGGATTAGAACAATCACTAGCGGGGTCAAGGAGCAAGCATGTTCATGGGAGTAGGATGCTGGTGAAACAGGGACTGGTTGAGTCGGGAGGTACAAAGACTAGGAGAATAGCCATCTTGAGTGGCCCGACAGCACAGCATGATGTAGCCATAAAAAGTAGATGACTAGCAGCATTTTAAAGTATGCTTTTCGGAGACAGAGCCATCATTCACTAAATAACACTTCTTTCATGAGTGCACAAATCTATGCACATATTTTACAAAGTTTTACCACCAGATGTCAGCCATTCACTGCACTTGTAATAACCACCCTGAAGCAATCTTTATGAGGAACCTACAAAAGTGGATGTTTCATCTCTCCTTCCCTCTGTCTCTCACTTCTTCCTGCTATTACTATCAACCAATCATCTATTGATCTATTATCAACTGATTTATTTATAATGCACATATCTATTCTAATCTATCTAAATAATGAAAATGATATACTAGGTATTTTAAGGAAGGTAACACTATAAAGAGAGGAGACTTCTTGTTAAGACCGTAGGAGTTCCCTCATGGTGAAGCAGGTTAAGAATCCGGGTTTGTTATTGCAGTGGCCTGGGTCACTGCTGTAGCACAGGTTCGATCCCTGGCCCAGGAATTTCCACTTGTCACAGGAGTGCCCCCCCCCCCCCAAAAAAAGGGTAGATCTCATATTAAGTGTTCTTATCACATTAAAAAAGAAAAAGAAGGGTTAATGGAACTCTGAGTTCTGAGGATTTAAGAAGAAAAACTCCTGACCTCTAGTGTGAACTTTAGGGAGGGAGAGAAGGAAGGCAGATGATGGTTCTGTGTCTGTAGGTGCAGATACGAAGACAGCCCCAACCCAAGACCCCTGGGCCTATCAGCACCTGTGTGTGAACTAAAAGTTCCCAGCATTGAAAACAGTGCCTGGAGGCCAAGTACAGCACTCTGGGAGGGCAGCCTGAATGGGGCAGCCTCAGGGCAGCAGGGGAGCAACAGCTTTCTCAGGACTGGTATAGAGAAAAATCTTCAACAGTGATATCATGAGTCAGCAAAAAAGAACTTTGCAGCATGGAAGAATTAAATTTAAATATGCTGCTGCTGTGTCTGCAAACCTACCTACTCTGTGCTCCATATTCTCCTTTTGGGATCTGAGATTATCCTGATAAATTCAGAAAAGGAAAGGAGGGGGAAGCCAATCATCAAAATGCTAATGACTAGCTTTCTGTCAATAAGACATGTACTTGAGCAATTAAGTACAATAATAAAAAGGCATTTGACCATACTTGTACCATGAATTCAGAGGGCCTGTCATATTGCTTATAAATAAAGTGGGGGGTTATTTCATGCCACTCTTTCTTGGGGTGAGAGTAAGATTCTCAGTCATTCACAGAAAATTGCTAGCTAATAAATGAAGATAAAATGATAGAATTAGAAGATCATCATTATTTAAGAACTCCCCCCAACGTTATATATTCAGGAAAAGATCATCAATTGATACTAAAACCATTGGGTAAAATTTGTTGGGGAATGCATTATTCACATTAAAATGTTTTCTCTCAGAAACACTTTCTAAGACAAAGTGGAAATGGAATGTATGTAACATAATGGAGAGATTTGTTGGACATCATCCCACTTAAGTGATCAGAGGTAGCATCTCCAACGATGGAGCAAAGTGACATTATGGCCTCAATACGAGGCAGTGGGAGGTAGGCAAGATCACCATCAGAACTCAATCATGAGGAAACAGATGAAGGCACACTGTGAAACCCTGTTCAAGACACTTGGCCTGGACTCTTAAAAATATTCATGTTTTGGAAGGGAAAAAAAATGACAAGAGAATTACCTTAAAGGAAACACAAGACACATGATAAACAAATGCCTCATGTGAATCTTACTTGCATCCCAGATCCAAAACAGGAAGCTCCAAAGGGCACTTTGGGGACATTGGGGGTTTGAATGTGGGCTACACATTGATTGATATTAAGGAATTGGTGTTAAATTGTTGGTGGTAATAGTGGTTTTGTGGGTATGTGGAAGAATGCATAGTTCTTAAGTGATACATGTTTGAATTACTTAGCGTAAAGGTGATAATATCCTTACTTATTTTCAAATGGTTCAGAAGTTAGCAAATTAGGGCGTGTGTGAATGTGTGTGTGTGTGTGTGTGTGTGTGTGTGTGTGCCTGTGCGTGTGAGTGCATATGTGAGAAAGGGTAAGCAAGTATGGCAAAATATTAGTCACTGGTCAATCTAAGTCAAGGTTATGTGGATATTCATTTGTAATTGTCTTCAATATTTCTGTAGCTTTGGAATTTTCAGAGGAAAAGCTGGGGATGAAAAACATAATTTGCTTTCATGTTTCTTTTGGAATGAAGAGGATTAACTGTGCACCAGTATTTATCTTTTTATAACTAAAGTCACCACCTCTTTTATTGATTGGAAACTGTTTCCATCAACTTTGGTTGAATAGAAATCATAGCATAAATATGGATTTTAGGCCTCAAATTTCTTCTCTTGGTCCTTTGTGTATATATATATATATATATATATATATGTTTTGTTCTTATTTTGACAAGCCGAAGTTGAACATTTGTTCTTATATTCAGTATTATTTGTGGGCATTTGAGACAATCTTCATGTATACAGTGGTCTAGAAAAATCAAAGACCCTTTTTAATGTAGTAATTTGACCACCACACATAGCTATTTTTCAGTAAATCCCCTTTTCTAGGAAATATGGTTAAGTGGTTATGGTCTTAAGATAATAATAGTGAATATCTGCTTTTTTTTTCTTTCCAGAATCCACCCTGTTCGACTAGCAACAATAGCTGAAATTTTCTTTGGGAAACGAACCCTTTATAAATCAGCAGTGTGATTACTATGGGATGTGACCTTGCCCAGGTTCAATGTATCGCACTCTCCCTGTCCAGTGACTGGTTCTGAGGTTGGTGCATGAACCAGATCAGGCCAACTAGTCAATGTACTGGCGCTCTTTAGAAAGAGAAGCAATTTGTTTCAGAGTTAATGCTGGTAGGATTTGAAACTAGAGCTGCTGGTTGCCACCTTTATTACCACATGTGGAGAGTCTGCATGAAAATGAATCCTATAGTGAAGACAGCCAAACTGAAAGATGGAGTGAGGCAGAGTCCTGATAGCATCATCTGAATCTCGGAATCTAGCTGTGCTTGGGCTTTACAGTTTGGTGACGCAATCAGTACTAATTCTTTTCTTGATATGTTATTTGTTCTGGACTACTATTTTCATTGTTATTTATCACATCATTTTTTTTTTTTGGTCTTTTTTGTCTTTTCTAGGGCCGCACCTGTGGCATATGGAGGTTCCCAGGCTAGGGGTCGAATCAGAGATGTAGCCGCCAGCCTACGTCACAGCCACAGCAATGCAGGATCCTTAACCCACTGAGCAAGGCCAGGGATCGAACCCACAACCTCACAGTTCCTAGTCGGATTCGTTAACCACTGAGCCACGACGGGAACCCCAGTATCATCATTTCTTAATAAATGAGTTGTTCTTCAGCCTATTTGAATTGAGTTTTCTAATACAATGGTGTATAAATCAATTCAAAAATTTGGAATTTCACATCTTTCTTATCTTAACCCAATGATTTTTCAAACTCAATGTCGGCTAAGACTGGGCCATACTACTGACTTTCTAAGTTATTTAAAACTTTTCTTTTTCTTTAAAATGAGTTAAAAACACTAGTGCAAGTGTGCTGTTGCATGCACTTGCATGCTTATCCCTCAGTTCCTACACAATGTATTTTGCAAAAGACATGGAGAATGTTGTAGTATAATAGAGGCAAAAGAGAATTCTCAAGTGACTGGTTTATTCATATTAGGAGACAGCATGCATAATGAAATGCATTTTGGATCAAAAATGAAAATGGTCTTTTCTGCTGTATAGCACTGGGAACTATATCTACTCTCTTATGATAGAGCATGATAATGTGAGAAAAAACATATATATGTAAGTGGGACTGGGTCACCTTGTTGTACAGCAGAAAATTGACAGAACACTGCAAACCAGCTATAATGGAAAAAAATAAAAATCATTAAATTAGTAAAAAATGAGAAGTCCTCTCTTCTACTGTCAAGCTTTTAGTAAACTCCTATTTCATATTTTATTTTGGTATATCAACCTTGTGTACTTTGTTATTAAGCCTTGGTAAACCCCTTCCCTATGACAGTACAGTGTGTACTCACTTTTGGGGCATGGAAAATACATGTGATTGTTTTGTACCTCTGGGTTACATATAATTGACATCTTTGTGCTTTGGTGTTTCAAACATTTTAAGGCACTAATGAAAAGTCACATTTCCCATCATTGCTGTATCCACTACAATGAATATGCTCCCTTAATTAAATCATGAAGCTGGAAAAATGCACCAATTTCTTGACTCTTGCCTTCTTCAGATGTGTTCCCACCTGCCCCCAACCTCCTCACTGCAGCAAAAAGAAGAAAACACAAAAAAACCCCAAAACACAAAGTCTAGCATGGTGACCTGCTGAAGACATTACTTGTATTTTTATTTGGTGCTTTTTTAAAGGAGATTTTAGGAAGGCCCCTAGTAGACTTTATAAGCCATTTCCTATGGTGACATAATCAGTGTCATGCAATTATAGAAAGGAGCTGCTGATAGGTAAGATCTGGCTCTGAAGATAATTTGTATCTGCATTTTCTGTGATCTGGGTTTCAGGAACTGGGGTGGATGACTTCTGGGCCTTACCATCACTCTGCAGAAACTACATATTTGAGAAAATGGTTTTGTGTACCAGATAATTTATTCTAAGGCTCAGCTACTCTTTGGGGGACTGTATTTCTTGGAGATGGTCCATGGAACACCTGGATCCAAATCGCCAGGGGTGCTTTTAAAAAATGCAACTCTTGGCGTTCCCGTCATGGTGCAGTGGAAACCAATCTGACTAGGAACCGTGGGGATGCCGGTTTGACCCCTGGCCTCGCTCAGTGGGTTAAGGATCTGGCATTGCCGTGAGCTATAGTGTAGGTCTCAGACACATCTCGGATCTGGCATTGCTGTGGCTCTGGTATAGGCCAGCAGCTCTAGCTCTGACTCAACCCCTAGCCTGGGAACTGCCATATGCCATGGGTGTGGCTCTAAAAAAGCAAAAAAAAAAAAAAAAAAAAGCAACTCTCTAGGCCCAACCAGTAGAGTGAATCGGAAACTCTGGGAAAGGGACCAAGAGTCAGTCCTCTTAAAATAAGTATCCCAGGTAATCCTTACATTCACTGAAATCTACTTCAGTAACTTGCTACAGGTTACATCAACTTTCAGCTACATCTAGAATAGCAGTACATTCATTATTGCTATAGGTTACCTCCACTTTGAGCTAGGAGGTAGGGGACAGTCTGGGGAATAAGACTACCCAAATTACAATTCTATGGCTTCCCTTGTCATTCAGCTACTTAAATATTTAATTTATATAACATGTGAGTGAGACTTTAAAGATGAATGGGGTGAGTTCCCGTCATGGCACAGTGGTTAACGAATCCGACTAGGAACCATGAGGTTGTGGGTTCGGTCCCTGCCCTTGCTCAGTGGGTTAACGATCTGGCATTGCTGTGAGCTGTGGTGTAGGTTGCAGACGCGGCTCGGATCCCGCGTTGCTGTGGCTGTGGCGTAGGCCGGTGGCTACAGCTCCGATTCAACCCCTAGCCTGGGAACCTCCATATGCCGCGGGAGCGGCCCAAGAAATAGCAACAACAACAACAATAACAACAACAAAAAAGACAAAAGACAAAAGACAAAAAAAAAAAGATGAATGGGAACTTTGAAAAAGAATGTTGATTTAATAAACTAAGAAAAATGCTTATAACAAAAGATTTTATGCGTATGATAATTCAAGGCTGATTCAGTGAATGACAAAGCCATTATTTTAACTCCCCCAAGTAATATTCTCTGGATAACTTATTGTAAAAAAACCAAACAAAATAAAAAAAAAGCACAGCTGTTTCCCTTTGCTTTTTCTTTTTGGCCATACTTGTAGTGTGTGGAAGTTCCTGGACCAGGGATTGAACCTGAGTCATAGCAGTGACAATGCTGGATCCTTACCCATTGAGCCACCAGGAAACTCCTCCCTTTGCTTTTTTAATTAGTTAATCATGCCTATTTTAATTATTTAATTTAAACAATTTAACAATTAAGGCATTCAGACTTTGGTACTAATGGTCATAGCAAAACACTTCAGACCCCATCTTCTCTCCAAATGTCTATAAACTATTAATTTATCTGAAAATACAGCTATCCATTTGCAGCAAATGGCAAAGTAAAACAGTCATTCTCAAAGACAGTGGTTTTCAACTGAAGGTGCACATTAGACTTACCTGGAGAAATTTTAAAACATGACCTATAGCAATATCCTATCCATCTAAATAGAGATCTCTGGAGGGAGTGTCCAACCATTTTTTCTTAAGTTCCCCAGTGACTCTACCATGAAGGGATCTATTCCTTTAGGCACTTCTCAGGCAGTACAACCTCTGACTTAATAAATGAAGTTCAGCTAAGAACAAAAATCAGTGGAGAGACTGCCTGAAGTCAATGCAGTTCATTCATTTCTAGTCTGCCATCTTTAGCTAAGCCAAGTTAGTAGAATAAGAGTGGTGTTTTAGGACAGGATGGTAATGTTCCCACGGACTTTCTTTTTCTGAATTTTCTTGTCGATAATGCTGTTTGCTTACGTTAGGCATATAAAGAATGCCATGTGTAATATTAAAGGACATATGTGAAAATAGACCTGGAAATGTATTTATCTATTCTATGGATATTGTTGAAGACTTTAATTACACAACATGATGCTATCTTTCAGAAGATACTTGGGAACAAATTTTTCTCAACTTATTAGGAATTCTAAATGTTCAAGGGACACCTGAATTATGTAACTCATCAAGTGTTATTTAATAAGTTGCTAGAAAGTTTAGGAGCTCCTGTTGTAGTTCAGTAGGTTAAGAATCTGACTAGTATCCATGAGGATAAGGGTTGCTCAGTGGGTTAAGGATCCAGCATTGCTGATAAGCTGTGGCATAGGTGGCAAATGTGGTTTGGATCTGGCATTGCTGTGGTGTAGCCCAGCAGCTGCAGGTCCAATTTGACTCCTAGCCTGGGAACTTCCATATGCTGTAGGTGCAGCCCCAGAAAGAAAAAAAAAAAAAAAAAAAAAAAGAAGAAGAAGAAAAAGTTGAGATCCAAATTCGCTCCATAAGCAAGTGTAATAGGAATTATTCTTGTATAAATTTTTCCATTTTTACTTTTGTTTTCTTTTTCTTTCCCACCTCCCTATAATTTATCATTTTGATCTACCTTATATCTACCTAATATCATTTTGATCTGTTTTTCTGCATTCATGAGTCACTGTAGAACTGTTTAGGAACAATATTAGGCATACATAATATTAAAAACATGTAGCTCATGGAGCTAATAATCAAATGTTGTACCACAAAAGATGGCTTTAGCGCAAATCAACTAATTTCCTCAATGTAAGAAAACTTGAACAGCATCAAAGTCAACCTATAACATATGTGTCTTAGGGATGGGATTAATTCTGGTGTTGAAATACAAATATGTAAGCTACAGTGAACAGGTACACATACATCAGAATAGTGCTGTTGTGATTCTACATTTACATATTTACCACTAATGTGGTGAAAGGGGCATAAAGGCGTGGGCAGAGGGAGGAAAAGTGTATTCTTCACTTGAGAAGGAAACAAATATTTCAATCAGATTAATTTATTATCAATTATGGGGGAAAAAAACTAGGTTAAGTTAGACAGTTAAAATAACATAGCTGGAAGACATTTTTTTGCCTTTTTTTTTGTTTGTTTTGCAAAGCACTCAGTATTGTTTTTGTGATTAGTCAATTAAATCTAATATGCCATTGCTAAAATGCCTGAATTACAAGTAAGCTCTGAAGGAAGAGTTCTGGAGTCAGATTATTATAAAAAGAAATATTATCAGGTTCTTAGTAAACTGCATTGATGGATTATGAAAAAGATGTTTTAAAAAGTAATTTGTAGTCACTTTAAGAGATGGATATTCCTATGAATACATGGGAATTTGGAGTAAGGTTATTCTTTAAAAAGAAAACTGTTAGGAGTTCCTGTTGTGGTACAGTGGAAATGAATCTGACTAGGAACCATGAGGTTATGGGTTCGATCCCTGGCCTCGCTCAGAGGATTGAGGATCTGGTGTTGCCATGAGTTGTGGTGTAGATTGCAGACGCAGCTCGGATCCCACATTGCTGTGGCTGTGGTGTAGGCTGGCAGCCATAGCTCCAATTAGACCCCTAGCCTGGGAACCTCCATATGCTGTGGATGTGACCCTAAAAGGCAAAAAGAAAAGAAAACTGTTAGCAGGATTCATTTGTATATGTAATTTGAGACACAGGTTTCCTCTTAGCTATGATCACCTTTTATTAAAGTATTTACCTTCTGATTGATATACAGGCAAAACCCCTCTTTGAATTTTAAAAGAGAACCTGGTTTTACACATGTATATAAACTATTAGGCTGGTTTTTAATTTATATTAGCTACATAATAAAATACTCTTCTTAATTTTAATACAATACATTTCTTTTGGATGAAGACATTGAATAGGTTTCACTATATCTGTGGTTTGTGTAATTATTACAAAAGTTGTATACAAAACCCTGCAAATATGCAAAAATCGCAAAATACACTCTGACAGCTAATGCTCTGAAAACACTTTATTACACAAATTACATTCAGATTCTGAAAATAGTGATCTAACAGTGTAACCATCTAAAAATAAGACATCCCCAAAACACATCAACTGAAGAAGAAAAATTAAAAAAAATTTAAATAGAGACTTTCTTTTTCTTTCCCTCATTGCAATATAATGTTAGTGATTTTAAAAAAATAGAAGGAGATTTAGCAGCTTTGTCGTCATGTAGCACAAAGTTTCTCTTTACTGCCACAGGCTGAGAATGCTGAACAGGAAAGGCACCAAAGAAAGACATTGGCAATGGAAGTGCTGTTGGGAAAATACTGTGTTCAAGCAGAGAATGGGATTATTTACAAACTACAGAAAAGTCTCAAAAATGCAGATGAGCAAACCTTCCATCATTAACTTACTAGTGTGATGGAAGAAGAGGACTGCTTCTCTATCCTATGTTCCTATAAAGACAATGGCACTGTTCTGAACTTTTAGGAAACTCCTCAACTAGAAACCGAAGCCAACTAAACCAAAATGAAGTAAAATGTGTACAGTCCCACACAGACTAGTACAGTTTACAGTTAAATACACAAAACTCTAAACGTGCTAAAGGGAAAGGAATCTGGCATTCTTGGTAAATCTCATCAACCTAAGTCAAAGCCTTGATCTCAGGAGGAAGGTGCGGGTGTGGGCAGTGGTGCGGAATACTCCTCTTCGGATTCACTCCCATCATCCTCGTCTTTCTCCTGGTCACTTCCCTCGGTGCTAAGGCGGTCAAACCCTTTCCGGCTATAGCCTTTCCGGCTTGCGAAGAAATTGCCGAGATTCAAGCCTCCGCTCCCCTTTCCTGAAGAAAGCAAACAGTAACAGAGGATTGAGGTAACGTTTGCATAAGTGATTCTCAGTTTCCTTGTAAATCCTTAAATGGTAAAGCTAGAAGTTGGGGATGGGAAAGGGTAGATCTCAGCAAAAACAAACAAAACAAAACACACACCAAAAAACAAAGAAACAAAACAGTGACATGCAGGAATACTTATCCTACAGAGTCAGAAAGATACTACTCCATGGACTTCTTAAAATAAAAAGGACAAAACCCAAAGCTCCCCAGGATTATGATGTGTTTCTGCAGGATTATTTCAGATTCACTTTTCACCCCCTGCCTTTCCCAGGCTCTCTGGAATGGGCATTCCCTTGAGCAGCTCTTGAAAAGGTCATCTTCACCACGACAAGCACTGACAAGCTGACAGGAGTGACAAAAAAATTCATGGAAGACAAATGAAGCCAGATAAAGAGGCAAGAGAATTCAATAATACAGAAGGGCAACGGGGGGGAAATGAGGCTGAGGAATGTGCTGCCTGCCAGAGCCCACTCTGGTTAGTTCCTGGTTTGCATTTTGCATTTACCACTCGGGGAGGCTATGCTGCATACAAGGATTTGAACTTCCCGAGAGAAAATAAGAAGTATCTCCTTGCTTTTTAAAAGACATGAGCTTGGTGACTTTGAATTGAATGTGAAGGATTCTAAAAGGTCACAGGCATACCTCTAAGTCTTCCCAGTACTCTTCCTGAACTTGCCTCAAGTTTGTGTTCAGAATCTGCTAGAAAAAAGACAATACATTTCAAAATGAGCCCCAGTCACCCTCCTTAATCCGTGGGCTCAACTTTCAAAACAAAATCAGGAATTAATTCATAAGTGATTAATAGTAAGGCCTGGCTCTTGTCCATATGTATTCTTGGACTTATAAGATGAAAAAGGCAGTGTATTATTGGAATGGAGACAAGGGCCAGAGCAAGGCTCTGCAAGGCTTTGTAATCTCAATAAAGTACTTCTCTGAGCCTCAGTTTTCTTTTCTGAGAAAAGAGGGATTAAAGACCATCCCTTCCTCTCTGCAAGGTTTAGATGGGATAGTGCATGTGACATGCTGAGAACAGTGTCTGGCACATACACAGTAAATGCTTAATAAATATGAGTTACCTACATTAGGACAAAATTCAGTTACCAACAATTTGTAAAAATTTGGAAGCTTTGATTATTACAGTTTAGAAATATTGGTCTGAGGCTTTTATTAAGAACAGTGCATGTCCTGCTTGAGGAAGCTTTGGATCCATGTTCATCATTTCCCCTTTATATAGACTGAAGGCCAACAACCTGAAACCCTGATGTTCTCAGCTGTTTGGCGACCCAAGTTATCCCCGTAGGGGTTCCCATCTCCTTGAAGGATCAACTTTCTTTCCTTATGGGGAGACTGAACTCTGGCCAGACTTCATTTCTCCTCTTGCTGTGTGTCTCCTGCATTCTCTGCCCTGTGTCCACCACTCCTCTAAGGGTTATGGTCAGGAAAACCCCTAAGGCTCAGGGTTCTGCTATGAAGTCTCTGACCAGCAGTGGAGGCAGCATCAAAAAAGCTCCAGGGAGAGGACAGAGCAAAGGAAGAAGAGTAGGTGAGGAGAGAAATAGGAAAGAAGGGAAGAAGGATCTTATGAGACTGTCAGAAAGCCAACAAACAGACTATAAATTCCACAAGGATGCAGGACAGTCCTTAGTCATTTTGCATCCCCTGTGCCTGGCACAGTGCCTGATTTGGAGCTGACATGCCGTAAGAGTATGCTAAATAAGTGGAAGGTCTTTCTCGAGGGTTACTAAAAACCCTCAGACTGGATAAGATCTGTCAAGAACAAATGTGGAAAAAAGGTGAGGGGCTGATCTACTTTTAGACTTAACTGTATTGGACTGAACTATATGAAACTATAATTTTTCTAAATTAGACATGATTGAATAATGGTAATTTCATATGGTTCGACCTGGGCCCATTTGTCTTCCCAACACACTCCCATAAACTCAGTATTCTGTTACCAGTGCCATGTCACCTGTGCCAACAGCATACAGGAGAGACTCCCCAGCCACCCCTCCTTCCAGTGCGGGTTGATTACAACCACCCCTGCTACCTGCCCCCAGGCCCCTTGTGTTCCTGATACTCTGTGCATTGATCACTGCACTTACCAGTGATAATACCTCTATTAATACCTTTATGCATCATTTCTTTACGTGTTTTTTTTTAAATGTGTCGTCTGTTCTATGAGCTCCATTTATTTATTCAGTCATTTTCTGAATGACTATTTATCAAACCCCTAGTGCCCTGAATTGTTATTTGTGCTGGGGATACATCAGTAAACAAATAAACATACAAGATTCTTGCTCTTTTGAAGCCTCCATCTCACTCTATGAAGACAATGACCATGTTTTTTACTTATTGTTGCCCTGCTCATCAGTTCCATACCCATGACAGGGGGCTCCATTGCAGTTCTTTTGGGGAAGGGTTAACTGTAATTATGCAGAGCTTTACTGATTGCAGATGAAAGGCAAATGAAAGTCTTAGAGAAATCCTCTTTCACGACTTTATAAATCGAATCTTCTGGTTTTATTTCGGTATCCTTTTCTGTGTCAGGGCTTTGCCATGGGCACTGAATCCCTGCCATGAACGCCTTTGATTGGAAATAGGATCAAACACCGTTTGTTTGTTTGTTTGTTTTTCTCTCTCTCTTTTTCTTTATTTTTAGGGCTGTACCCATGGCATATGGAAGTTCTCAGCTAGGGGTCAAATTGGAGCTGCAGCTGCCAGACTACACCACAGCCAAAGCAACGTCAGATCTGAGCCACATCTGTGACCTACACCACAGCTCACAGCAATGCTGGATCCTTAACCCACTAAGGCCAGTGATTGAACCCTCATCCTCACGGATACTAGCTGGGTTCTTAACCTGCTGAGCCACAACAGGAACTCTGGGTCAGATGGTGTTCTTGATCAAGGACTGCCTCCCACCCGGGTCCATGGATTCCTTCCCAGAAGCAGCTGTAGCCTCTTGCCTCAGGACCTGGCAACCCAGTCAAGGGACTGTTCCTGAGAGGTGAGAATCACATGTTGGATTCTTTCTTTCTTTATGTGGATACCTTGAAAGGAACTCAGTTTCTTGGTCTTATACTATGATCATGATCTGATAAAATACTGACACCATTATTGGATCCTCTCTGGTTAGGAAAGGCTGATGGCCTAAACTATGACTATTTTAAAACTATCACAGTTTCTTATAGAAATAGTTGGTTTCCTGAGAAAGCTGAGTTTTAAGACACATATCTTTTATGACTTCTTATTACTTTTATTACTTTATTACCAATGATTATTCCTCATAAAAACTGGTAGTATTATATTAATTGAGCACTTACTACATGCCAGGTACTGTGATACATGCTTTATGTACATTATTTCATTTAATCCTCACACACCCTTGTGAGTATTTTATCCCACTTTATAGATGAAAAACTGTGGCTTAGAGAGATTAAGTAACTTGCCCAAGGTCATGAAGCTAGTAGGTAGAGCCAGGTCCAGGTAGAAAATACAACTTCCAAAAAACAGACCCCGGGATTTTGAGGACTGGGCCTGTTTCTAGTAGCAGGAATCTCCTCCTTTCTGACCCTTCAGCTATTTTATACTGATTCTACTTTTCTATGCAGTTTCATATGGAGATTTTAATTGGGTATAAGTCAGTTACTAAAAGGTAATATTAAAGGTTAGATTTTGATTCAACTATCCAGATTTCTGAAGCTCCAGATATATTTCCCACTGTGATATTAATTATAGACAATATTTGGAACATAGACAATAACATTGAAAAAGGTAGAGAGCACTTAAAACACTGAAAAAATCACAACCGAACTTTGAGGATAATCAGGCCAAACATTCTTTAGAGGTAGGTTCCAAGTTCAAGGGGCTCATTTTACTTGCCTCCAAAGGCCCTTGATTTTTTCCACCGAATAAATAAGGCAATGGCCAGCAGGACAACCACCGGAATAACCAGCAGGGTTGTAATGAGAACAACGGGCACTCCTGAGCCTGGCTCTTTGATCAGTTTCTGTTTCTCTTGCATCTTCTGCAATTCTGAGGAGGTGGGTTTGTTCTCCATTTTGGTTTCAACAACTGCCTCGGATTCTTCAGGAAAAGAAGAGTTTACAATATTCAACGGACTCAAAGGCTCCAAACCACCCCCCCGACAGTCCCCTCCCCAATCAAATCAACAGTTGCTCACGAAGAACTTGTTGAGCTCAGTGCAAGTGGGGTTCATGTTTCAATATCTTCACCTACTAAGCTGGCAATTGTGATTGGCAAATTCCCACTGAATGGTTTTCACCTTTACATTGGTTTTCTTTGGTTCTACTCATTATTTTCTTTTCATACTTCTACAAAAGTTATATCCTCCTTTTGCATTTTTTTTTTAAAGTTAAAATGAACAGGCAGCATAGTGTAGGGGACAGAATTGGTGTACATACTGAAGTCAAATGAATGTGGGCTTAAATCCCATTTCTCCTATATAGCCAGCTCGTGTAACTTTGGGCAAGTTACTTAAATGATCTGGGCCTTAGTAACCTCTTCTGTATAAGTGTGATGATGATAACAACCTGCTTCATGAAATCATTGAGTATAAATGTTTATCATAAAAAGGGTGCTTAATAAGAATTTGTTTGTGTCTTTAGTTTATGAACCTCTTTCATGTTCAATGAATTATTGGTACCTCAATGCATAGTTGCACACATTACTTCTAGAATTAAAACCTGGAAAAAGGAACTGCGTCCTTTCCAGGTCCTTTTCTACAGTTTTAGCAAGCTCTAAGTTCACACAGATGCATGTATATCCATTTGCTGTAGATAAAAATAACTTGCACAACTATTCTGTGATACTGGCAGGTACTGGGTAGATAGCAGCCCTAAAGTACTACTTGGGAAACTAATACAATAAAACCACATATGCAGCCACGGCATATGGAGGTTCCCAGGCTAGGGTTCCAATCGGAGTTGTAGCTGCCGGCCTACGCCAGAGCCACAGCAATGCAGGATCCAAGCTGTGTCTGTGACCTATAACACAGCTCAAGGCAACGCTGGATCCTCAACCCACTGAGCAAGGCCAGGGATTGAACCTGCAACCTCATGGTTCCTAGTCGGATTCGTTAACTGCTGAGCCACGATGGGAACTCCACCAACATTTTTATTCCAGGGCAAAAAGTGCTTGCCAGTAATTCTATACATAACAATAATAGAAAAATACAGGACTAGGGATTTCTTCTACATGAGCGTGATATGAATGTCACTCAGTAGTATCGCCTGGGTAGAATCTCTACAAATGCCAAACAGTTCTATTTATTTATTTTATAATATTATCTTACCCCTTTCAACCTTGAGCCGGCTATATTTTCTTATCTGCCTATATAAAATCCCTAAACTCCCTCTTGGTTCTTGCTTCTTTTCATCTCTTTTCCACCTGCTTTTATGAGAAAGGAAAACAAGTAAGCCTAGGGTTAAGTCTGAATATCTCGGAAACTTATTTGTAAAGCAACTAATAACTGAATCACTTTGCTACTTAAACATTAGGAACACCTCTAGTGAGTTCTTAACTACACATGACCATATCAAAACCCTGAAAACGGTAGAGAATGTATAAATATAAAGTGATCCTAAGAACGGGAGAAAATAATCTGACTGGGATTCCAAATGAACCCAGTGGTTTTACCAGTAGCTAAATTCCATGTTCCCAATTCTAATCGTATATAGCAATGATATACTTATTTGTACATATGCATATGAATGTATGTATGTATATACACACACACAGTCCTTATAGGCCATAAGTCTCTTGAAGTCAGGTACACAGCTTCATTTCATTAAACCTGCTACAGTGTCTTACACATAGATGGCCGTCAGTAAATGTTGGGGCTGAATGGCACCAAGATTAGAGCTTATGGAGCAACTAATCTTTTTAGGTCCCAGAGTATTAACTCACCAAAGATACTTTTCACTTCTTTAGCTTAGAGCCCATTAAGAAAGGCCTTTTCCAGTGTGCTGGATGCTATTTTTCTGCTTGCCTGAGGTTAACATACTTCCAAAAGTGACTGACTGATTTTTTTTTTTCCCTCTCCAAACATCTCTGGTCCACTTGTTGTAGATTTATTATATCCCCAATCACTTTACATCACTTGGAATCAGTGAATTTGAGCTCCTTATTACTATACCATTTGTCAGAAAAAGCAGTGGCAACATGTAGGTTTAAAGGCTCAGGTACATAGTAGCAGTTATGGGTAAGTTATATATTATATTATATTGTATTATATCATATTATATTATGTTATATTATATTTTTGCCTGCTAATTTTCAAGTGTAATCAAGAACCATAAAAGAATTCAACACAAGTAGCCTTGGGCTTCACAGTCCACAAGAGGAATCTGACCAACCTTTGATTTCCTGGACCTCAATGCCAGCCTTTTTAACTGATCGATGTTCCATTTCTGTAACACAGCATAGCAAGGAGAGAGAAAATGAGAATCTCCAAAAAGGATATTTGAAAACTTAATTCTGATATTAATTTTTCTCACAAAATATTTCCTCAACTTGTCAAATACATTATATTAGAAAAGGGTTGGATACAAATCACTCATTAGATTCCAGGTCCATGAATTCTGGATAAAATCTTCAGCTGAAATAATATTTCTAAAGTCTTCATATTTAAAATGAGATTTTCTGTGTTTGGGTTTACAATACTGTATTATTTCTGAAATATCAAGTAGTTCTGTTTTCATGTGGACATCTTAGACTACTGGTTCTGCCATGTTTGATTATCAATCTTCTAGTTGACATGAATTGATCTGACTAGTTAAATATGAGCATATAAATAGCAAGACATCTGCTTCGTCTCCAATGGCAGTTTTACTGTTCCGAAAGTACTGTTTTCCAGATTTATTATTTGGTGGCATTCTGGACTACACAGAAGGCTTTTCCTCCTTTGAAACTGAATGCTATATTGCACTGCCTCAAGCCACATCCTCACGGACACTATGTCAGATTCTTAAGCCTCTGAACCACAGCAGGAACTCCTCTAACCCTTCTTCTTTCTATAGATCTTGAGTGGGGTCTGGCCATGTGCACTTTGTAAACCTTCCCTAAGTGACTTGGACATGCATCTCTGTTTAGTACCAACCACTAGAGTGGAATAAAGAATCTTAGACTGGAATCTTAATAACTTCAAGTATCATATTCTTATCCGTAAAATGAAGACACTAGTTAGATTTCTGAAATTTTTCTCTATCTTGAAAACTATTTATTCATTTTTCATTCTGAAAAGCCTAGGTTCAGTCATGTGATTGGGAATTATCCACCTCTTTTTGCTTTCCTGTTTGCCCATATTCTTCTCACATTCTTCTGTGAGAAGGCAGGCAGGAGGACAGCCACATGTGCAAGGGGAATGTGTGGCTCCTGCTGGAGCAGAATAGTCCATGGGCCTCCTCTGTGCACTCAACCCTAACTGGGTCCTCAATACAAAGCAGCAAAAGTTACTCAAAGGACAACTAAGAAGACAACAGTGACCAAATTTACTTGGGCTCCAAGAAGAAATTTTTGGACTCATCAATTTATTTTTCTTTGTTATAACCTGTACTTTTCCTTGTTATAATTTGCATTTTCCTTTTATAAGTAGTATTTCTTATCTTCATCAAGTTCACCAGTCTTTATTATTTATTTAAAACTGCCCACTGCAGTTCCTGGTAACCTCAGATTTATCATCCTTAATTCTTTTCCTTAGCCCCATCTTCTCCCATGGTTTGGGCCCGGCCATATTTTTATTTATTTATTTATTGGCCATGCCTGCGGTATGTGGAAGTTTCTGGGTCAGGGATGGAACATGCACCACGGCAGTAACCAGAGCCACAGCGGTGACAAACACTGGATCCTTAACCTGGTGAGCCACCAGGGAACTCCAGGGCCTGTCATATTTTTAAAGTATCTCTGGACATTGAGGTTTGTAGCCTACTAAGTATCAATACTGTTCTATTTAGAAAACTTTGGTTTTTAGTATGATATCAGAAGGCAGGTCTCAGTATATGTTTCAAAAATTAGAAATAATGTCAAAATTGCAATTAGAAATCCCTAAACTAGCTGGCCTGATCCTGACGGAGAAACTCTTCTGTTCCCAGACATACTGTGTGAATTACATGGGAATGTGGTTTAGGATTTGAAACATGCTGAAGTCTAAAGGGAAAATGGAGAGTGCTTCCTGTTTGGGATGATAGGTGTCCACGGATGCTGGCCTTCCTAAATGCTTAGCAGGTACTGAGAGCTGAAGAACCACATGAGAAGTCACTCTCTCTGTTCTGCCAGAGCCATCTCCTCCCTCTGGAACTAAGTTGGCATTAACATTGGCTTTCGATGTAACAGACATTACTTCAGGCAGCAGGAATTTCCTGTGGAATATCTGTTGAAACAAGGGGATAACTGCAAGAAAAAAAAGTTTCTCTCCACTTAAAAAAAAAAAAAGATCACCAAAATGTCTACCAAACAGGTCTTTTAACAACTGCTAATCACATCTTGATTTTCTATTCCACTCTAGCAATAAAATGAGAAGGATATACAATTTTTTTCACATGTTTTTAAGCAACAAAACTGAGGGAAAACATGGACAACAGCTCTGTAAAAGCCTTACTCTCAGTCAAGGTGAACTTCCACACGGTGTTGGTGTGAGCGTCTCCAACAAACACGGTCCCATCTTCAGACGCAGTGATATCATGAGGCATGTCAAAGTGCTGCCAAAATGAGAAGCACAGAGCAGGGTGGTAAGCCTACATTTCAGCTCTTTATGAAAGGGCAGAAAAACCCAGCAAAGCACACAACAAAATAATAAGCATGTTGCTCAAACCAAAGAACCAATGACGCCCATCAAAGCAGCTCTAAGCTAAAAAGGGTCATCCATTCATGCACTGGGCACTGCCTTGGCCAGACACATTGCTATGCACTGGAAATGCTGAGGGACCCTCACCACCGACTTCCATGTCTTTTAAAAAGTGAATATTTACAGGTAGATTATGGTTTTGTAGTGTTGTTCAGGTGGTGTCACATTTTTGCTTCATGTTTCATCCATCTTAAATCACTGTCAAATTTGCCTATTTTGATTTATATAACTAAGAACCGGGTATTAAGTTTTGTTATTATTCCCATAAAGCTATCATCTGCTGCCTTAAGAAATATTTTTAATTACTGATAAGAGGAATCATTTCAAAGCTTCAGGACATTCAGATTATTTCTGAAACGCATACTATGAGATAGGCAGTAATGTGGGGTTTTCTACTCTGCAGCCCATTGTTTACAATCTTTTCAGTTCAGCAAAGGAAACAAACTGTTTCCTCCAGCATTTCCTTGCTTTTGTACCTACTTCAGAAACACCAGCATTTAAATATATTTTTTCCTCATGACACATTTCCATTTCAAATCGTTGCCATCTCAATCACGAGGACCCAGGAGACAGGGGGCACTTTACATTGCTTCCTCAAGGTCACCGAGCTAGTTCCTGGAAGAGCAGCCTTCAAATCCTTAAAAGTGCTGTGCTGCTGCCTTTTCCACCTGCCTACTGAAGCTTGCAAAGGTGCCATGTGCCCTGCCAGTTGGCAGGATGTGGATGATTTTTTCACCTTTGAGGCCAGGAGGTCTGCCTGAGTGTACCTGTCTCAAAAATAGGATCACTGAGTATGAATAGGAACATTATTCCAACTGCGGGCTTATCAGCCAGCATCCGCCCACGTTGCTTTGCTGAGTATAAAGGGCGCTAATGAGGTAAACTCCTGTTCTTAGCTCCCTTTAGGAGGGGCAGAATACAGGCTTTGGAAAAAATATGCTGCTTTAAAAATCAGCAATAATTTGTCACATTGAAAAGAAAAATGAGACAGCCATGCCGAGGAGGCTCAATTGTTCAGACTACCAAATGACAAATGTTCAGGAAAAGGACAGAGAGCCAGAAATCAAAACGTTGCCTGGTCGGAATCTCCCAAGCCAGTCGTGAAATATTCATCCTTATTTTGGTTAGTTAATAGGTGGCAACAAACATGCAAATTAAGGGAGGGGAGTTCCTTTTCTATACCAAAATATGTTTTTAGAAACTGCTTTGCAAAACATAGGGTTGTAACGTACTTCACAGTTTCTGATGGGAAAAATGCTATAATGGGTGGGGGAATTAAGGTGAGGGGGTCTGTGCATCCAAAGAAATTCATCTAGGAACAGATAAGGACATTTATTCTAAATAAAACATAGTATACAGCTATGAACTCCTATCAATACCTAGCCTATTTAGTTTTATTCTCATGAAAACTGATACACAGTTAATGTATGTGAGTACCTTGCGCACTGGCTTGAAGACGTCTATAATTTCCCCATTGGAAAAGTTCATCACAAATCCTTGTACAGGTTCTTGGTCCTCAAAGTAAGGCTTTCCGTTCACAGCAAAGAGCAAACCTGTGACAACATATCCAGTTAGCCTTTCTTTAAAATATGTATCAGACTGGCTTGCACTAATTAATTAATTAATTAATTTATTTATTGCCTTTTAGGGCTGCACCCAGGGCATATAGAATTCCATTTCCAGGCTAAGCATGAATTGGAGCTGTAGCTGACAGTCTACACCACAGCCACAGCCAACGCGGGATCCGAGCCACGTCTGTGACCTACATCACAGACCACGGCAATGCCAGTTCCTTAACCCACTCAGTGAGGCCAGGAATTGAACCTGCATCCTCATGGATACTAGTCGGGTTCATTGGCACTAAGCCATGATGGGAACTCCCTTTAACTTAATATAATTAATTAATTAATTTATTTTTGCTTCAGACTGGCTTTGAAACACATGCATGTACGTCACACAAACAAAAAATGTAGGGTCAACCTGGTCCCTCCAATGGGCCATCAAAGTAAAAAATAAAATACATATACATTCTTCCTGAGTATTAAGATGGGGGCAAACAGGTTAGAGGGCAAATGGCCATACAATAGGAAAAACAGGAACTGCAAGGCCTGTCCTAGTCAGTAGAAATCAGGAAAATATAGATTTAGAGGAGATGACACAGGTAGAGAAATAGATACATAGATTATCACAGCTATTCTCAATAGGTTTGGGAAGAGTCAGGTTACTGAAGCCAATCATTTTGGAGAATGAGATCTTTTAAAAATACGTAATAGCTACTATAGCTACAAGTAGATACAGAGAAAAATGTGCAAAGAAAGTAAAGCTGTACTGTAAATAGAAGATAGATCTAATTCTAAACAACATTTGAAAATGTGAGATACATATATCAGATTATCAAAGATATATTTTTCCTAATTAAAAAATTACACCATATTTTAAAATTAATTCCATGAATACTCTTTGTAGTAAAGTTGTATTTCTTGGTATGGCAGTGTTTATCCAAAACAACAGAAACTGATATTTTGGTTCAATAACTATTCAGATGATTGAATATTATGTTTCAAGTAATTAAAACAATAAATTGGAAAATAATATAAAATATCTAATACTAAATGAGTAATGAAGGTTTTTTCATTTCTTTAAAGATTTCAGACTAGGGATCTTTGGCATATCAGACTAAGAAAAAAAATATCAACACTATCAATATCAATTACTATTGTGCAACATTGTAGAGAGAATTCCAACAATAAAATACTTTGTTTTTTGCTTAGATTCTCTTCTGAACCAGATTTCCTCTCATTTTTTTCTCCTGATATTTTTCTTCTCATATTTATTTTTATTCACTATAAACTAGATCACTCTCTTTGTTAAATAAATGGTTTTTCCAAACTTACTCTTGAAATCAGATTAAAAACATGAGAACTTATCTTTCATTGACATTAATAAGGGTTTAATAAGAGTCTTTTACTACTTATTCCTTAGGGAAGGCAAAAACTTGGTCCTATTTCAGTCACTTGAGTCCCTTTAGTCCATGTCCTAAATAAACTGGGGGGTTGCCTGAGAAGATGGTAGCCACATGTAACTTTAATAGCAAAGGAAATATAAATATTATAGTGATAACTATATAGTCAATGATACTTTAATATAGGTATAGATATATTTATGAAATATATTGTAAAAATTGTATGTAAATTCTAAAAATATATTTTTAGTTATAGTATTGATGAGATAAATCCATGCTAATTTATTTTTTAATATGAACTAAATGAATCTTATTCTGTAAGTTTGGGTTATTTTTCTGATTTTAAGTCAAGAAAATCTATTTTGAAAATGAAAAAAAAAAAATTCCAGATTTCACTGGTCATTCCTCTTTGCATTTACACAAAAGCCTCACTTACTTTACATACTTATCTTAAAAAAGAAAGAAAACAAGTTAAAAAAAACAGGCAACCACTCTTTAAAAAAATGTGAAGCAGAAGTATTTTGAATACTGATTTTACCAACATACACCATCTGTTGATGATGTGTGAACACATAATATTAATCATTTAATAACTAGAGAAAACAATCATAATTAAGGAAAAACAAAAATCAATGTTTGGGAACAGTTTTTTGAATCCATTACAAACAGTTGCTAAACTTTTTGAGTTCTTCATTATTTCCATATAAAGAACGCTGTCACTTGAGTTGAAAATGATTTACAATGCACTATTTTAAATACTCTATGACTTGCTATATAAGGCATCCCCAACCCCTTAATAAAAAAATTACAATAAAAGCATATTAAGACAAGACAAATACTTTGTAAGAATAGAGTGTAGTATGAAAAATATAAGAACAAAATATGAAATACCTGATACATATGAAATTGCAAATACATTTCTTCCGAACGATGCATGCTTAATCTCTCGCACAAATTCTTTGGTGTCAGTTTTAAAACACTGGATCCGACCGTTTTCCCTGTCTGCCACACATAATTGGCCCAAATGAGGCACAAGGGCCAAACTGTGAGGAACACTGAACTGGCCTGGTTTAGGGCTGTCCCCAGTAGACTCTACAGAACAAAAGAAAAATCTCAGATTCACAATTTGTAAAATCACCCAAAGTTTTACTCTAAAGTTTTCTTATTTTCAAGATTCATGATAGTAAACCGTTAACTAACTATCTGGAACCAGAGGAAAAAGAAGGTAAAGCAATCCGTATGTTTTACGCACAAACACATTACACTGGACAAATTTTAAAGTTTTTTGGTAGAAGCAATCTTTTTCCCTCTACTAAGATTCTGTGTGTGTGTGTGTGTGTGTGTAGCTAAATGGATGCATGGAGAGGTCCGGTCTTCCTCACTTCAGTGGACAATTACATTGTAATAAATGTGAAGGGTGGCCAATCTCCTGTTCCTAGTTATGTTGGCTAAGAATTTTTTTTTTTTTTTGCTTTGTAGGGCCACACACTTGGCATATGGAAGTTTCCAGGCTAGGGGTCGAATTGGAGCTATAGCTGCCCGCCTACACCACAGCCACAGTAACAGGGAATCTGAGCCATGTCTGCAACCTACATCACAGCTCACAGCAATGCTGGATCCTTAACCCACTGAGTGAGACCAGGGATCGAACCTGCATCCTCATGGATACTAGTCAGATTGTTTCCACTGCACCACAACTGGCACTCCTGTTGACTAAGAATTATAATCAGAGATCAAAAGTTTTAGTGAGTACCTTCTCCCCACTGTGTGATGTACTTTCCACTTGGTGAAAACTGCACAATCCGACTATTGCAGTAACCATCTGATACATAGATGGTTCCAGTGTCTGGATCCACAGCCACGTCAGTGGGTTGACAGAAGTGATTCTGGTCACTGCCTGGCTGCATGCTCTGTCCCAGGATTAACAGAGGGGCTTCTTTACTGTCTGGATCTAATTTGAACACCTTTTAAAAAAAGAATAAACACTTACCCAATCTGCATGGTTACTACTGACACACACCTACCTACGACTGCTTTCATAGGCAATTAGAGTGTAAACTCCCAGATGCATTTTAAAAGAAGATACTTTTTAGACCTGGATGGGAATATAGAAATCATCTGGTCTGATTCCTTCATTTGATAAATGAGGCCTATAGAGATTAAGTGACCTGTTCAAGGTCATCCAGGTCATTAATGGTGAGTGGAGACTACTGAATGGATATCCTGCTCCATCCACCCCTGCGCTTCCTTTCTGTCCTCCTTAGCTAATAGTATAATGCTCTCCGGGGCAACGCAAGAGCAAATACATGTTCACTGAGATAATGTTTGAAGACTCGAATCTATGCTTTCTGAGTTCTAGTTTTTTCTCTTAGTTTTCCTAGTTCTCTCCCACCTATTCATGGAACAGGTTTTAAACATGAGCTTATCTTTTGAGGAAAAGACAGTATGACTATTCTGTGATGGAAATATAAAACTTCCTTTATTTATTTATTTTTTGTCTTTTCTAGGGCAGCTCCCGCAGCATATGGAGGTTCTCAGGCTAGGGGTCTAATCGGAGCTGTAGCCACTAGCCTACACCAGAGCCACAGCAACGCGGGATCCGAGCCGCGTCTGCGACCTACACCACAGCTCACGGCAACGCTGGATCGTTAACCCACTGAGCAAGGGCAGGGACCGAACCCGCAACCTCATGGTTCCTAGTTGGATTCGTTAGCCACTGCGCCACGATGGGAACTCCTAAAACTTCCTTTAAAAAGAATAAACATTTGCTGTTTTATATATAAACATGTATATACTAGAGACGTTGCCTCGATTTATAGATCAAAGTGGCTTATGAAAAATATATAAAACACATAAAATGATAAAAAAAAAAACCACCCTAACCTGGGGACAGAGGAAAGAAAAGCAAATATGGAAAATATGGTTGATAGAGTGAAGCTTCATATCTGGCCCTAAGATTCCTGCCAGCACCACAAGAGAAGGATGACTTAATCATTTGCATATTAGTTTTTCCTAACACTGATTTCTAAAAGAACCATTTCAGATATGTTTCATTTTGTTGTCGTTGTTGTTATAAACTTACTGGGTCACAGACAAAGACCCAGACAATTCCAGAGCATGTGGTAAGCATAACTCCATTAACTTCTATTTGAATAACTGCCAAAGAGAAGATTACCTGATGAAGAGCCACATCTGTGACCCAATAATTTCCATCTTTATCTATACTCAAGCCATGTGGCAAGTAAAACCTGCAAAATAAAAATAATTGTTTTAATTATACAATTACTCCCAAAGCACACACGAGAGGAAATTTTTTTGCTAGTTAATCTCTAAAGGCAATATAAATTTATAAATTGATAAAAGTATATATACCTGTATTGCCACAGAAAAAACCAAAATGAATTGCTCAATGAAAATACCTATTTTAATGGAGATCTCCTGGTGAAAAACCTTAAGTGGTATTTAATCATTTAAAATGATGCCTATGTATCAATTACAAATATTTATTTTGAAGTATAGCATATTAAAAAACATAAATAGCATCAATTTAAAAAAAGTTTAAGATCATAAAGAAATGTATATAAAATAAATTGTCTAGAGAAATATAAATGGACTTGTATGGTTTGAAAAGTTTAAATATGCTGCAAGGTAATATAATGCTGCACAAATATAAAATATTAAATATATGACAAAAAAGATTTAAGAGTGTCTATTAAGGACAGTAAAACCTAAAGGAAACAACTTCAACAGACATGGGCTGTGATCAGCTAAGCAAAGTGAAGTGCCAGATAATCATTAGAGAAGATTAATCTATTTAACAAACCAATTGGGATGACCTGAGTGAGACAACTGTAAACTAACGTGGACAGAGACTCACAGGCTTAAAGAACTGAGACAGAGGTAACAAACACATGGACAACATCCTAATGTGGTTGTGGTCTAAGCTGACAATCCTCAAGCTACGTTTATCAGCTTCTAACCTTCACATGATGTTGGCACCACATTTTTTTTTTTTCATGAGCCAGGAATGTAACACCCTGATCTTCTCTAATAAACTGAACTAGATCTTTCTTTCAATGACTGAATGTGAGGGTTATGATTTGCTTTCAACAAAGACACTCCACTGTTGACCAAGTTGATTTAGCAGCAGTTGCTTTGCCTTCCCCTTTAATTCCTTCCTGGAATGGGAATGCTTCTGATTAATAGGTAGAGCACAGAACAGACAGGTTCAAATACAATAAGTTCTGGGGCTGCTATTAGGGTTTGGTCCCTGACTCACCATCTTAGAATCCTATAAAAGCTAATTATTACCATCTCCATTAGCAGCTGCATTCAAAGTAGATGGCTCCCTGCCCTTCAAAGAAGCTGGCTTTCCCTTCACCTAAGCAGATGGAGTGGGGTACAGTTCATGAAGCTGCCAGGTTACAATGGTTGCAGACACTCTGTAAGCAGGTGCCCCTTTCTTTCAATGATCATGAATAGCAGCCAACTTTATTTTGGCCACAAAATGCCATCTAGGAATAAGACCAAATAATGAATGACTTTCAAAGCCAAACTACCAATGCATGCTATGGAAAGCTGAAAATGCCATTTGTTTAGTCTTCACTTTGAGATGAGAAGAGAGAATACTTTTTTCTTAATGATGATTCATTGATGAATTTGGTTATGTAATTTTTCAGCCCAAGAATTTTTTTAATCTTCAGATCTAGCTGAGCAGCGACTCACTTCATTAGCCATGTGCCCCAAGTATATTTGATGCTGGACTATCCATTAGCATCACCTGGGGAGCTTTAAAAGTACAATTTTGATACCTGGGCCCCATCCCAGACTAAATCTGAATCTAATTTTTTGAAAGCTTCTCAGGTGATTCTAATATTCAGTCAAGGTTTAGAACAGCCTCTTTAGAAAATGAGAGATGGGAGGGCCTGATTTAGTCCCCTGCTTTCTTAAGCTGTGCTCTCTCACCTCTGCTGTATGATACATTTTATACAAACATACGTAGTCCAAGCCTTAATAACAATATAAATAATTTAACTCACAGATTTTTTCCACCGGACTGGAGCACTGCAGCACTATTTGGATCTATGACAAGAATAGTGTCTTCTTCAATTGGCCCGAGTCCTCTTTGCTGGTAAACAAACTTGCTGTCAAAAGAGCTAAAAAAAAAAAAAAAAAGCATTAGAATGCAAAATAAACCAATCAGACATATCAGTGATCTTGAGAAATGCAGGCCATGTACTTGAGATTCTTTTTTTTTTTTTGTCTTTTTAGGGCTGCACCTGTGGCATATGGAAGTTCCCAGACTAGGGGTCCAATCAGAGCTGTAGCCTCCGGCCTATGCCACAGACACAGCAATGCCAGATCCGAGCCGCATCTGCAACCTACACCATAGCTCATGGCAACTCACTGACTGTGCAAGGCCAGGGATTGAACCTGCGACCTCATGTTTCCTATGCAGATTCGTTTCTGCTGTGCCACAATGGGAACTCCTCACTTGAGATTCTAAATACAGAATTAAGAGAAAAGCTCAGATGCATCTGACATCACTCTTTGCCCTTTACATTTTAGTATCTAAGATCATGATAGCCCATTAGCCTGGAGAACTAGGGAATGGTCGGTGGAGGAGCAGCATGGCAACTGCCTGGAGATACAAGTTCTCAGACCCACCAAATCTGAATCCACAGTTTCAGAGGATCCCCAGCTGAGTCATATTCATAGGAGGGTTTGACTACCTAGAACTCTTAAAAAAAACTAATTCTTTCAAAAGCTCCTCAAAATTTTTTAACTCAATGGTTGTTTTCTTTCAAATTACAAAAGAAAGCATAGTTTGGAGTTCTCTTGTAGCTCAGTGGGTTAAGGATCCAGTGTTGTCACTGCTGCAGCTCAGGTAGTTACTGTGTGCAGGTTTGATCCCTGCCCTGGGAACCCAAGTTGTGGGTGTGGTCAAAAAAAAAAAAAAAAAAAGGAAAGCATAACATTTTAAGTTTCTGTGTGTAATGATAAGGAAAGCATAAATGATGGTAGGAAGGACAGTGATCAAAAACAGGTTTGCTATTTTACTTGCCAGAGATTCAACGTGCAAATACATACTATAAGGATACAGAACAGAATGTTCAGAATATTTCAAATATATAAAGCAACAGATACTTGAAAATGTGCTTAGAGACATAAAACTTCTTCCATGTGATAGTTTTTACGAAAGTACAAAACAGACAACTATATGATGGAGGATAATGTGAGAAAAAGAGTGTATATATGTATGTGTGACTGGGTCACCTTGCTGTACAGTAGAAAATTGACAGAACACTGGAAACCAGCTATAAGGGAAAAAATAAAAATCATTTAAAATAAAAAACCAGACAACTATGTAATAATTGATATAAACACTAAAATGAATAGGACAATTTCTGCTTTTTACCTCTGTGCCTCCCAGGTTATTATAAAATATTATAAGCACATATGTTTATATGTATATATTTCAATCTGAGTTATCAGTAACATCTTTCTTTAAATTGACAGTTATCACAGACATTGTACATTAAATTCCTGTTTTGGAAATTATCTGAGATAAACAACAAAGATAAACTCTTATAATCTAAGCTTATGTAGCAGAGAAGCATGAAGCAACAAGAGACTGACAACTTTTCAAAAACCAAGAGCTGATTAGCACACAGTTGAGCCATATATGTGTGGGGTGGTGGGGCATAAAATATACATATTCTGCCAGATCAAGTCAAGGGATGATCAATGAATACTTCTGTAAAATATAATTTCTTTTATAGAATCAGATAAAGCTGTAAAAAATATGAATAATTTGTAGTTAAACTGTATAAGCAAAAGAAGAATATGATAACTTTATTTATGAAGAAACATTTGGAATTTGGAAGGTGATAGGCTGCTCAGATCTGTCACAGACCTACTGATTAGTTGGCTGATAGTTTTATGGAACTTATGTAGAGTTGTAGTAGGAGAACAAAAATTTCAAAATTACATTCTCTTGCTTTAAAAAATATACATCATGGAGTTCGCATCGTGGCCCAGCAGTTAACAAATCTGACTAGCATCCATGAAGATGCAGGTTTGATTCTTGGCCTTGCTCAGCTCCAATTTGACCCCTAGCCAGGGAACTTCCATATGCCATGGATGTGGCCCTAAAAAAGCAAAAAATAAATAAATAATTAATTTTAAAAAATAGGGAGTTCTCGTCGTGGCGCAGTGGTTAACTAATCCGACTAGGAACCATGAGGTTGCGGGTTCGATCCCTGGCCTTGCTCAGTGGGTTAAGGATCTGGCGGCGTTGCCGTGAGCTGTGGTGTGGGTTGCAGATGCGGCTCTGATCCCGCGTTGCTGTGGCTCTGGTGTAGGCCGGCAGCTACAGCTCCGATTTGACCCCTAGCCTAGGAAACTCCATATGCCGCGGAAGCGGCCCAAGAAATGGCAAAAAGACCAAAAAAAAAAAAAAAAAATACACACACACACACATATATACACATCACACAATTATTTGAGCTTCCTGACTGTTACAGTCTTTTGGGTATATTTTTCCTGAAAGCTAATATGAGTCCCTGAAGTAGTTCTTATTAATGATGCATTCAATTGAATAAAAAATATTGATTCAGCTTTGTCAACCTAAAACTTAAGTAACACAGCTTACAATGCTATTATATGTAGTTAAAACCGCATGGCAGTAGCTAGAAAAAATATTTAAGTTTATGAAATGTAAGTAACATCACTAACAAAGCAGAATTTATAAGATAGTCATGGGATCATTATTAAATTTAAATATAAAATTTTATTAGATAGAACCATTGTAAGAATATGCAAGGTATTACTAAATCAGAGGACACTAAGAAAGGGCAAACATGAAGTGACTCTTTCTTAGTACTATGAAACACCAAAGAGTTCCTCCTATTTCTGAAACTCTATTTTTGATATGACTTTCTTTACTGAAACATCATGACCATTCTCCGAAAAACAAAGGTACTGGATTCAACCATCAATGATGTATATTTTCCCCAATTTGTCTATGATATTGGATAAATTAAGGTCAGCACATCTAAGCCTCACAGTATGTTTCAGTTTCACATTCATATGTAATAGGATGAAGTCTCATCATTTATTATCCCTTTAAGGATTAAGTTATATTCCTCATTATTCAGAAACATTTTAAGATTTGTAATTGCATAATGGAAATTTAAATAATGTGAGAATTCAAATGAATCTTTCCACAGAAAAGAAAATCATGGACATGGAGAACAGACTTGTGGTTGCCAAGGGGGAAGGGGAGGGAGTGGGATGGATTGGGAATTTGGGGTTAACAGATGTAAACTATTGCCTTTAGAATGGATAAGCAATGAGATCCTGCTGTATAGCACTGGGAACTATATCTAGTTACTCATGGTGGAGCATGATAATATAAGAAAAAAGAATGTGTACATGTATATGTAACTGGGTCACCTTGCTATACAGTAGAAAATTGACAGAACACTGTAAACCAGCTATAATGGAAAAAATAAAAATCATTATAAAAGAAAAAAATGTGAGGATTATGTTTTCTCTGACTTTAGGCATTTAAAATTTGTTTCCCCTTTTTTAAGATGAAATTTTGAGATAAATGTAGATTCATATGCAGTTGCAAGAAATAATACAGAGTGATTCCGTGTACACTTAACACAGTTTTCTCAATGGTAGCATTCTGCACAACTGTAGTACAATATCATAAACAGGATAGTGATATTGATAAAGTACAGTGATCCTATTTATCTTTTCCTTTACATTGTGTATTTCCTAAATTTTTCATTTATTCTTGCAGTTTATTTGCTTGGGCATAAAATATACTAATGTATTCCTTCTCCACCCCACCCCCACCTAGGAGTTAGTAATATGGAAAGCTGGGTCCTCATAATTCTTACCAAGTGATAGCCACTTGAATTGCAGACAGTGTTCTGACCCACTACTGATAGCTAATAATAGTGGCAGCCAATTGTCTATTGTATATCCTGACAAAACTGGAGCCTATCAGACCTCCTCCTATTTGCAAAATGTCAAACCATACAGGAAGCCCGACATACTTGTTCACTTGATTTCCCCAAGCAACAGGTTGTAGTACATTTTGGTCTGTCTTGCCAATGACTTACATATTCACCATTAGTCTTAAATCTCTGGTCCTACTATTTTAGGCAATAACATTCCTACAGTGTATTGATGAGAAAGCAGATCTTCTCAACCCCACCTTCAGAGGGATATGTTGAATTCCTCTAACTTAAATCATGATTTTTATAGCTCCAGCTTATTTCTCCAGACACTTAAATATTTTAAAATGTTAATTCTAGCTTAAATTACTCAATGGCAGCTCAAAGTCAAGGACCTGCAATGTTGGGCTTGGCTTCCAAGAAGACAAGCTATGTCAAGCAAGAAATATAAATAACCCAATCCCACAGTTCTTATGGTAGTCAGATGGAATGAAATGTTGTAGCTGATGCGTAGGTAAGTGAAAAACATCTTTTTATCAATGGTACTGTTCTGCACTGCTCATGAATACTGAAAAAATGTATCAAGATGTTGACGTTTTGCTGTCACAAACCCAAACTGTGTGTAGGCATCTATACTCATAATCTAGAATTGTCAAATTTCTAATGGAGGCAATGGTAAAAAAATAGAAAAATTAACTAATTTTTATTTTTATCTTATTATCCATTTTTGGTGATATTGTAATAATTTGTGAAATAGCAAATTAAAGAGCCCAAAGAAAAATAAGTTAAAAAATAAACTGTAGAGAAAATAATCAAATTTTTATAATAAAAAACTAGATACACAGAAAATATCATATCTCTTGACTTATCAAGATATTTTCTTAGTATCTTATTACAGTATAACAACTAATAATACAGTTTGATTTTTAGGGTTTTTTTGCTATCACAAATTACTCCCACGTTTTTAGCATGTACAGATGGAATTTTATTTGATGCTTTAGACCAGCCATTTTTCCTATGGTATTCAGCTCTATGATTATTCTTCATAGTATTACTACACTTCCCCTGTATCCATTAACAATCTCAGTGATTAGGCAAGTTCTCTTGAATTAACTGATTAGAGAATCTATTCATTTAACCACCATCTCTAAAACAAAGGAAAAAAAAGCACAAAGCATAAAAACATAGCAAAACAAAAACCAAAGATAACATTCTACATATATTAGCATCATTTAAATATGTTAATTTGCTTCATTAACGCAAATAACAAATAATAACATTTTAGAATTCTTAGGAAGATTATTACTTTCAAGGAACTAACCATAGCACAATAGGCCCAACTATTTGATTGAAAATCTTTTGTGATACTCCTTAACAGATGTCTATACATTTAAACGGGCAGCATCAATCACTCAGTGGATTGGGTGACAAGTGCTAATCCTTTCAATTGGGATAGCTGGAGCTTCACGCAAGTAACAACTGGCCCCTAGCAGTTACAGGGGGAAAGTGTAAGGAATTGATCTTTTTTCTTAAATGAGAGAAATCACACACACATGCACGCCCCACAATTAAATCTGCCAAATAAAGTAATTTATAAACTCTCTTGTAATTCAAACAAAAGTAACCCTTGAATAGTTCATAAATGGATGTCAGATTATAGAGCTGGATACACCATTGCTATAGCAAACTGCTTATTTAGTGTTCTAAAGCAGTCACCCCGCATTATATGCTGCAGAGAGGTCTTTATTTCAACCACATTTAACTTTTTACAGGATATAATAATACCCTGCACATTTCACATAGTGCCTGGAGCGCTGCTGATTTCTGTTTGCTTCTCTGAAAAAGCACTCAGTGGAAAAGACTGAACTGCAGCCTGTGGGCTGGAATTCATCAGTTCTTTATTTTAGCAGTTTGAATTCCCCATTAATGATTTTTCACATTAGCAGCTAATCAAATAGTTTAGATAAGGCTAAAAAGAAATGCTTTTTATATTCACATACAAAAGAACTAGAATAGGGAGAAAATAAACTTCTGTGCCATCAATCAAAATTAAGGGAATGCAAAATAAATAATAGCAACTGAAGAGATAAGTAAAATATAATGTTGTAATTATATAAATTAAAGAGGCTGGAGAAAGAACCATAGGTTTTCAAGTGAGAAAAGTGGAAATGTACCCTCAATGCTAAGAAAGCAAAGATATACCATACAAAGGCTAAAGACTTTAAATGGAATATAATTTAATACTATGTTAAAAACACTTCTGAATATATACACATTGCAAATATTCCCTATGAGGAGGAAAAGAGATGGACAGACAAAGAAACCAGCATGACTGTTTAGTGCCAAGGTGGACCTATCACTAGAGACATCTCCAGTAGGGATGAAAAGGACAAAGAACCGAATATCACAGCACCAGGCACTGTTTGGTCAGTAAGGCCACTTGGGATGAGTCACTTAATGAAGAACTTTATGTTACTCCACAGGATGAGACACATTCTAACACCCTCATTTTTTGGACTAAGAAACAGAGAAAGGGAGTTCAAATGTCTTGATATAGGTCTCGAGGCTAGGAAATGGTAATGAAGATTCAAACCCAGGTCTCCTGTCTTAAAAAAGTGGATGGACTGGGAGTCTGGGATTAATAGATGTAAACTATTAATAGATGTCAACTAAATGTTTACATTTAGAATGGATAAGCAACAAAGTCCTGCTCTATAGCACAGGGAACCATATTCAATCTCTTGGGATAGACCATGATGGAAAAGAATATAAAAAAGAATGTGTGTATACATACATGAATAATGGAGTCACTCTGTTGTACAGTAGAAAGTGGAACAACATTGCAAACCAACTATACTTTACAAAAATCTTTTTTTTTGTTGTTTTTTTTTGTTGTTGTTGTTGCTATTTCTTGGGCCGCTGCCGCAGCATATGGAGGTTCCCAGGCTAGGGGTTGAATCGGAGCTGTAGCCACAGGCCTACGCCAGAGCCACAGCAACGCGGGATCCGAGCCGCGTCTGCAACCTACACCACAGCTCACGGCAACGCCGGATCGTTAACCCACTGAGCAAAGGCAGGGACCGAACCCGCAACCTCATGGTTCCTAGTCGGATTCGTTAACCACTGCGCCACGACGGGAACTCCACAAAAAATCTTTTTAAATGTGTTTTTCTCTTACTAGAATTGACATCATTGGCCTGGAAAATCTCCCCACCAGTTATCGAATTTAATTTGTATAAGAGATGGAAGAATAGTTACATAGCCAAGGAGAATCAGAGAAAGTGGCATAGGACAGGAAGAAAAGAGCTAGAATAAAATGGGAAATGGCAATATGAGAGAGAAGAGTAAAATATGGAAACATTCTATTTGTAGAACTCCTTACAATTTTCTCTCAGATGAAAGTACTTAGTAAGATACCACTCAATTCTCAAGGTATGAAAGAATTTACAGATACTGAAACAGAACCCCAAGCAGATATATCTTAACTGAGACTCCAGAACACTAGTCAGGAAAATCTTTTTTTTTTCTTTTTTTTTCTTGTAGGGCCACACCTGTGGCATATGTAAGTCCCCAGGCGATGGGTTGAATTGGACCTGTAGCTGCCGGCCTACACCACGGCCACAACAATGCCAGATCCAAGCCACATTTGCCACTTACACCACAGCTCATGGCCATACCAGATCCTTAACCCACTGAGTGAGGCCAGGGTTTGAACCTGCAACCTCATGAATACTAGTCACATTTGTTTCCACTAGGCCATGATGGGAACTCCAGTCAGCAAATCTTGAAATGATTTTTACAAAAGTTTAGGAAGCAGATAGTTTTCTGAAACAATAGATATTGGCAAAATTTCATAAAACACTGATGAAGTTTGTGAGCTATTTGGGAGGAAAATGGGAGAAGATTCTCAGGAGACCACTTCTCTATGTACGAAACTTGCTAAACCAATCATTCACCTAGACAACTTTTATAAACATGTATAAAGATATGAATAGTCATGCTCATCAAACATATCTAATACCAGTTTGGGAGGGAGCGCTCATTCTCTGGTTAATTAAGAATAAAATAACATCTTTAAATTGAAGCAATGTTAAATCTAATACAGTGAAATGTAACTGGAATAAAATCCTGAATTCAGTATTTCAAAAATACCACATAAGTATAAATTTCCAGTAAAGCTTTAGCACAATTTTGTGAAACATATACTTGAAGATTCTATTAGATCACAACTTTATTTATTTATTTATTTATTTGTCTTTTTGCTATTTCTTTGGGCCGCTCCCGCGGCATATGGAGGTTCCCAGGCTAGGGGTCTAATCGGAGCTGTAGCCACAGGCCTACGCCAGAGCCACAGCAATGCGGGATCCGAGCCGCCGCATCTGCAACCTACACCACAGCTCACGGCAACGCCGGATCATTAACCCACTGAGCAAGGGCAGGGACCGAACCCGCAACCTCATGGTTCCTAGTCGGATTCGTTAACCACTGCGCCATGACGGGAACTCCTAGATTACAACTTTAAGACAAAGAAAAAAAGTGAACGCAATCCTTTTATACTAATAGATCTAGAATATAGATCAAGGAAAGTAACTGCATTGCTAATCAGATATATGAGTTGTTGTGGCCATTTAACCAAATGCTTTAAAGGACTGATATACCAGAGTGCCTTCAGATGAAAGTATCATGTCAGCCTGAAGAGTGGCTAAGGGCCTTGAGGATATTTAGTCTGGAGAAGATAAGACTTCTTTCAAATATGCAAATAACTGACATGAATAAATGGAAGTAAATTCATTTTGCATTTAGCTCTCATGAAGGTGAAGTTACAGGATTCAGATTTGAATTTAACATAATAACTTTATGACATCAGATGAGTCCCATAATTGGAAAGTATGTCATATCTAGGGAATTTCAGAAATTTCTTGGCACTAATGGAGTTCAAGCACCAGATGACTGGAAGAGTTTGGATAGTGATGTCTGCATTAGGCAGGAAGTTGGAGATGACCTCTCTGGTGGACACTTGCTATTCTGGAAGGCCAATGTCTACGGCCCTGTTTTGTACTAATGAAATATCAATTTTTCTTTAGCTTAGGCTCAGTCCACTTGCTTTTGACAATGTCACATTCCAGGGATAGAGCAAAAAACATAGGCTAAGCCAAAGAATGGATTTTATTCCTCTGCCCATAATGATTGGTTCAGGGATGGAGGTGACATGACCTAAAGTTAGGTCAAAGAATGCTAAAAGACTTAATTTAAGGATTTCCTGCTGACCTACCAAGAACACTGACCATCTCTTCTGCAATTCTGAAGATGCAAGTGGGGAAGGAGACTCATCAGGGCCTAAGAATAGAGCCAACCAGAGCAAATGTGTTAAATAGATCCTAAGGATGTTGTTTAGGTTACCATTCCCTTAAAGTTTTTATTTATACTAAGTAATAAATTTCTTATTTTCTAAGCCAGATTGTGTTGGGTTTCCTCTCTTATTGGTTACAAAAAGAATTCCAAATAATACAACTTCCAAAATCTTTCAACTCTAGGTGAAGATATGACAAGTGATATAATAGAAACAACCTTTAGCACAGAAATTAGGGCTAAAACCCAAGGTTTACTTTAAGAGGGTATGTGATGTGAGGCCTGCAGAGCAGCACCTCAACTATAGCTGAGATAAATTTAAAAAAAATGCCAGAGGAGTTCCCGTCGTGGCGCAGTGGTTAACGAATCCGAGTAGGAACCATGAGGTTGCAGGTTCGGTCCCTGCCCTTGCTCAGTGGGTTAACGATCCGGCGTTGCCCTGAGCTGTGGTGTAGGTTGCAGACGTGGCTCGGATCCCGCGTTGCTGTGGCTCTGGTGTAGTCCGGTGGCTACGGCTCCGATTCGACCCCTAGCCTGGGAACCTCCACATGCCGCAGGAGTGGCCCAAGAAATAGCAAAAAGACAAAAAAAAAAAAAAATGCCAGAAAGCAAGCCTTTTTACAATGGTAGTGATTTGAAGACAGACACCCAGGAACAGCCTTTATTGAGGCAGGAGCTCCCCGACTCCTGCTGGGAGGCATTTAAATTTTACAGAGCTGCAGCTGCCAAGATGCCCTAACCCCAGGGCAGACAAGAGACTCTTTAAAGTTTCACAACACCCTGCTGGTAATAGGCATTTCCTATTTCACCTAGAAGGGTCTAAAAGTAGCCATAATAAAGTAAGGGACAAATAGGGAGGAAAATAGAAATCAAAGTAAAAAAGGGAGTGACAGTCATCTTTCAGGAGGGTAAGTGTTTTATCATCATTATTACTATTACTATTATCTTTGTGGCCATGCTTATTGAGCAAGACTGAGTAGAAGAATAAGAGCTGATCAAGGCTACAAGGTAGGAACGAAAAGTAATGTTTATAAAAACAGTTGATGTGATGATACCCAAAGAGTTTCGAGTAGAGAGTATTAATTAAGAGCTATTATTAACTCTAAGCATTCTATGATAAAGAATGATCAACTCCTAAAAATTAGGGGATATAAATGGCTAAGATCTGATTTAAAACAAGCTCTGGCCTTATGGAATTTATAATTTTGTGAACATGAGAAGTATTAGGATAGGAAAGATCCCAAGGAAAATTAATACAGGATTTTTTACTCCTCTGTCCAAAAAGTAGTAGCAACAAGAATGCAATTTTCATCCAAACTTTAATTTCCATTGTCTCTCACCAGCACATCATAAATTCCTCAGAAAGGTGCTGTCTTTTTTTTTATTTTATTTTGTACAATAGTTGGATATTCAGTGAGGGAGAAGAAAAACTATCTACTTTGTCTATTTTACATAATGGACTTATGAATGTAGCAAAGATAGTTATGCATGTCCTTCAACGAGCAGGGCCAGCACATCCAAATCTATTTTCCTAAACAATAGCTAACAGAGTAATCCACTTCTAATTCTTTTCCTGAATAAGAAAGAAGAGAATGGTTAAAAGCAGAAATCAAAGTGCCATAAGAGAACTTTCTTATAACCATGAACTGTAAAGGCTGCTAGAGGCCAACAGACAATACAAGAGAAGCAAAGGAAGACAGTAACACGTATTCTTGCATCCAAAAGATACAGATGAAGAAGAAAGAAGAAACAGATTTAATGGGCTAAATCAGCATGCCTGCTTTGAAGAAGTCTCGCATTTTTAACAATGCACCTTTGTCGATACCATTTATCAGGGTAAACACACGGGGGCTTTGGCAATGAAACTGGAATCTATTTACACGTGACACTGGCTATCTAGATAAAAGCAAGATGCCATGAAACAGCAGCTCTTCAAGTTAGGACTGCCATATAAGTCACAGAAAATGTTCTTAATGTGGTTCTTGTTACATAGACTTGTGTCATCTGCCTCAAGCTGGCCTTTACTGATCCTCTTTTTTTTTTTTTTTCCTCTCTATTAAACTATTCCAGCCTCTGCTGTTTACTTGGAATGAATATCACATTAAAATGGAAAATTTGGACTTTGTCCAATTTAGCTTTAGCCAGCTGAAACAGTATCAATGGGAGAAAATGATGCTGTAATTTTCTCATCTGGTAAAATGTAGCTAGAAATCCATGCAGAAAATGTAACAATATTCATTAAAATGAAGAATATGCTACAGTGAATAGTAATAGTTTGCTTTTGAAAGCACTTGTTAAAATACCATTAGATGTTCAATAATAACTAAGACGGTGTAACAGAGATGTATGAATAGGGATGTTGAATTCGATTGCTTTAACTCTGAGGTGATCTCTTTCTCAGATTCCATTTTCAAGTGCGACAACTGGAAAGGATAATTAAACTAACAAAGCTATCAATCTATTTTGAAATGCTGATTGAATTCTATCTTCAATTGCACAAAGAAAACTACATACATGTATATGTGACAGAGCAAGTTCAGCATAAACTTAATCACCATCTCTGAAAATGGAGGGAAAAAAACCAATTGAATGGTATATACGGATTCTCAATTATCCAAAGGAGACCCTACAGTTGTACACTTGAAAGGAGAAGATTCATTATATTTCATTCATAAGCTATTGTAAAATTACCTTCATATGCAAATTCGTGATAAAATAAATGAATAAATGGATATTCGTTACTTGGGAGAATTAAGATAACATGCTAAATTTTGGAATAAGCTTTTAAAAATAAAATCATGTACATATGTTCACAATCCTCTAAAAGGCAGTAGTAGGGAGTTCCCTTTTGGCACAATGGGTTAAGGACCCAGCATTTTCATTACAGCCCTGCTTGCCTGCTTGGGTGGCTGCTGTGGCCAGGGGTGCTGCAAAAAAAAAAAAAAAAAAAAAAAAGGAAAGAAAGAAAGAAAAGAAAAAGAAAGTAAAAAAAACTGCAGTAAGTACCACAACATAGGTGGGCCAAGTCTGGAGTCAGATGGAAAGCAACAGAAGCCTGGCTTGCTAATTGTGAAATTTGTGGCAGAACACTTACCTTCTCTTGGTTTCTTCATCTGTGAATGAAAATATGAACGACAGTGATAATAACAGTACCTAACTGTTTTGAGATAATTTATGTAAACATTTAGAGCAGTCACTGGAGCACAGTAAAACTCAATAAACGTTAGGTATTTTTTACCAAAAATTCCTGTCAGAAGATAGTGGAATATAGAATAAAAGAGCAGGGATATTAGGCTCAGTGTTATTCTTAAGTCTTCTGTGCTCATGAAAAGAGCACATCTGAGTAATAAAATGTGAAGGCTGAGGCACTGATTATTTCTAAACATGTGGTAGCCAAACTGCTCCAACCACAGCCCTGGAAGGAAGGCTAACTGTTATCACTGACAGGGAGCAGGCTTTTAAAGGCAGAGTCCAATGGCCTTAGAATAGTTCTGTACCAAGTATATGAAAATAACAAAATGCTTTTTTGTAGCCAGCTAATAACTTTTCTGAGTTGATCATTTATCATGATGCACTTTCTCTGAAGTCTTGAAATGCCTCAGCCATGTACAACTTTAACTGCCTTTAATGTTATTCCTTAGGACTGTGAAGGTAGCTTCAAGGAGAAGGGAGCAAAACAGTAAGTAGGCAGAATCAGAGACAGTTACTGCTTTCTTTCCATAAACCAATTTGTGAAACTATCTTGTTCTTTTTTTTTTTTCTAGCCGCACCCCAGAAGTTCCCAGGCCAGGGATTGAACCTGTGCCACAGCAGGGACGCAAGCTGCTTCAGTAACAACACTGGATCCTTAACTTGTTGCACCACAACAGAATCCAAAACTATATTGTTCTCAAGTGCACAGGACTTCCTCTCTTCTACTTACCACCGTCATTTGTTAAAAGAACAAATATGTTTGCTCATGAAAATTAAGTTCAAAAAGAACCTTGATAGTTCTCTCACCCATTATTCTTAATTTTTTGAAAAGTGATGCATGCTATTTTTATTTTCATTTATTCCTTGAAGGAAAAATTATTACTTACTTTCCATCCCAGACATGGTCACCTCTGTGGAAAATCACCAGGTTATTCTTAGGGTCCAGAGCCACCCCAGAAACCTGGCCTGGTAACAAGTATACTCCGGGCCAATCCAGTGCCTCTTCTACATGGAAATCTAAAAGATAAATCCGTAATACATTTAGTGTAAAATAGAGCTAGCATAAACTCATGAAAATTCACAATGATTGTAAGGAATTCATGCAGTAATGTCACTGGATGCAAAGAAAAAAAAATCAAGCCGTGCGCTACATAAAATATTACCACATGCACATGCCAAGTAGCTTCCTGAGCTATAAATAAAGTAAGTGCCTGTGAACTAGCTTGGGGACTATATACTCTTTTCCTGTTTATAAGAGGACTTGTAAAACCAGCTCATCCTTAGGTCATTAAGGAGCAAATGTGAGACTGCCTTCTTCTGGACAAGATTCTTTCTTTAAATTAGTATCTTTGGAAAATACAGCAACATGGATGGCATCATTTTAATACAAAGCTTTTAAATGTTGTAAATAAATAGCATAAGCCTGTGTGTGTGTGTGTGTGTGGCTATTTGTCTCTCATATCTAACTTCTGTGTAAATTGCAGATGTTCAATTACATTAAACCATCACTGATAATCCCTTGCACAAGGAACTATGTAAAATATTAGTCTCTTTTCACTAACTTGAGTGTTCCTGTAACAATGGAAATGGAGAGATATTCTTCCACTGTTTATATTTCACATGAGAAAGGAAAAATGACAGAAACTCTGTGACTGAATGACTTACAAATTATTCTCACTTCTGATCAGAATATACTTATACTTAGAGAATACCTAGGTTCAGTTGTATTCCCTTTTATAAAAATGCTCACAAATAAAGAAGAGGTACAGAGTAGCTATACTGAGGGGATAAAGTTATGAAGATACTGTAAAATCCTTTGTATCGCTGTCAATATTTCCCTCTGAAATGCTTCACCAGAGATGCTGAGAAGTACAAAAGCAGCAATTTGAATCCCCTTTCTCCTTCCCATCCTCTGGAGGATGTGGCAACATGTGGTGAAGTCCTCAAAGATAAGCATTAAAGACTGGAGAAGAAAGGGAAGCACGGGGCTTGTATAATCAGCTTCTGAAAACTTAAGAGGAGGCCAGGGTGAAAATAAACACTTTAAAGCAATTCTCTCAACTACACAAAGGAAAGAGTATTTCACTCAAAATACGTTTGCCTTTGCACATTTAATTTTTTAAAATAAAAACCAACAAAACATAGCACAATCAACAGGATGCCTAGAACAGTTTTGCCTACAATCTTTGCTGAAAAATCTTCAACAGCTATTTCCTAAGTATACTGTCTATGTAAGGCATTATGCTCTGAGAATACAAAGAAATAAAACATTATTTGAGGCCTTGAGGAACTCCTAGGATAAAATGAGAAACAACTGGAAAGCAAATACGTATGACACAGTGTAGAGCAGGAACACAAGCAAGGGTCCATAACCCTTCCTGACGTTTGGCTGGGATAGCGGAGGATTAAGGTCAGACCTGAGAGGTTTCCCAGGGCAAGAAACCTTTGTTCTCACTGAAAGGTTCATCATATATATATTTTAGTAGAGATGCTTCAGTCAGAAACATGGAAAGATGGAAAGTGAGGATGTTTCTAATTGTAGAATATGTTTCAAGACCTTTAAGAAATTTGCCTATCTTTAAGGATATCAGTCTCTGTCAGGTTGGGGTATGGGAGTGAGAGGCGGGATTAACAGACCCTGAATAATCTAGTTTAAACTGGAAAATACATGCTAAATGCAAGGATTTAACCATGAATGAATGCAGTTCTGACCTGTGGGCTCTGGATCTACATTATGTTGAATTTTGAGGTATGCTGCAAGTACTTTATTAGCAGCAGTAAAGCACACAGCTTGGGAATAATTTACTTCTGAAATATGTTCGAGCACATGTGACTATCATTCTCACTCACGTGTGTTTTGCTATGTCTTCTTGAGGTGGAGAGAAGAGGGGCAGGGTTACAGCTGGCATGCCTAAATTTGCAAACAGTTCTGGGCACAGCAGTGGATATGAATGGGCTTTTCAGACCAACAATATTCATCATCTATCACGCTTGTCATCACAGGAGAAAAGGACACAAATTGTCGCTACAGGAGACTGGAAGTCTCTGAAAGTTTTCAAGCATGGGGTGACATGATTAAAACTGTGTTTTTCAAAGTGAACTCAGGAAACAGTGTAAGTATTATAATCAGGTATATATATATGGATTCCCCAAAGATGTTTTACATTATTTGAAAGTTGTTTGACTCTCAGGTTGTGCATAATTGATTCTCATCTCAGTTACAGTTCAGTGGTCATTCTATACTCATTCAGCAGCTCCTGAAGATTCTAGATGGGCTCCAAGGGAGCCCTGAACCTCATAACAATATCGATATTTAACTGCTTTTATCAGCTTCTCAGAGCCCAGCACCACTGAAACTACATGGGATTTCATGAGGGCAGGGATCCTCCTGCATAGGGCAAAGTTCACTTTGATGGCCTCATAAATGCACTCAACTGAACTCTATGCTCCCGTCTCCACTTGCTTATGTTGTCAACTAGCATTTAAACACATGTATAAACTTAAGGTTCACTTATACTACCTCTTTTGACTCCTAGCACTATGCTGAAGACACTGTGAAGAGTCTTAATAAAGGTGCTGAGTGGTTAATAATTTTCATTACAGACAATAAACAAATGTCTTATTTTCTGGAACTTTTCTATACAATGGTCCACCAATAGGTACTGGAAACTAGGTGCTCATGAAGATGCAGAGATAACTAATTCTGATAGAAAATATTCAGTGGCTCAAATAAACATACTGTTCTGGGATCAAATGTGGATTTCGTAAAATATTGGAGATATTGGATAGTGAACTTTAATCTGGCTGTGAATAATCCCAGTTATCACAGCCCTAACTTGAAACACTTGAAAGTCTGCAAAAAGCACTGACTCATAGGTTAACAAATGTTACATTGTTACATCTAAAAATCCATTTTGGTTGGGAATTTTCAAGAAGCAAAAGCAGTGTAAATATCTAGACCATATTTATACACTTTAGGTGAATTTTCAAAACAGTAAAGGTGATATATAAAGAAATACATGAGGGTGAACACTGCGAGCAACCTGGCTCTTTCGGTTCTGAATCGATGCAAAGAACTATTTTGTGCATGGCAAAAACATTCAGATAAATTATAGTGAATTTATTTCAAATTTCATTTTAAAATGTGATTGCACATTTATAAAGATTACCTAGCCAAGAAAGACCTCAAAGCTTTTAGGATCTAAGTTTCTGTGTTAACTACAAATTCTAAAATAGTTAAAGGACAACTGAGTTCACATTTTCTTCTGTGAACCCTAATTGATATTTTTGCTTCCAGTATCATTGTCTTTTTCATTATTAGGTACTTAGAGGCTGTTCCCTTTAAAGGCAAACGAGACCCCTAGCCTGGGAACCTCCATATGTCGTGGGTGCAGCCCTAGAAAAGATGAAAATAAAAAATAAAAAAATAAAAATAAAAGTAAACGATCAGTTATCAAGGCAGTCATAGAGGGCTAGTGGTATATGGAGATGGAATGAATATTGATGTTTTCCTCCTTCCCTGTCCATTGCTGTAAGAGAATCAGACTTCTAGAACTCATCCCAGGCCATTTTCTCTATTCACAGAAAAGGAACTTGGGCCAGACTTCAGTCATCAATAGCAAGGATGATTATTTTCTAATCCCCAATTAAGGAATATTTCAAGTCCTTAAAAAAATTGTGTAATAAAATATATTTAAGTTCTAACTGAAATTTAATATTTTCAATTACAGATAAGTTAAAAATTTAAGTTCAGATTCCTCTTAGCCTTTTTTTTTTTTAGAAGAAATTCAGTATGTGACTAACATTGTTTTTAGAAGTAATTCAGTATATGACTAATGTTGTAGACTTACAGTTTTAATTTGAAAATTAAATACAAACTCCTCACACATGGTTTTGGGCAAGCCGGTCACAACTCCAAGTGTCAGCTGCTCTAAATTCAGATGTCAAATGATAGGATTATTTCAGAAAAATCCTTGCATTCATTATAAATAAAGGTAAATGTGCAGCCTCATATTGCACCACACAGTTAGAAAAAAGTTACTACTTTCAGAAAAAAATTAAATTAAATTAAAATTGTTTCAATAAATCACTAAGAGGATTAACACATTACACCTTTCCAGGAAAGATTAATGTTAGTGATCAATGCTGCTTTCATATGAAACTATTTTTTTTTTTTTTGGTCTTTTTGCCATTTCTTGGGCCGCTCCCACAGCATATGGAGGTTCCCAAGCTAGGGGTCAAAACGGAGCTGTAGCCACTGGCCTACACCAGAGCCACAGCAACACAGGATCCGAGCCGCGTCTGCGACCTACACCACAGCTCACGGCAACGCCGGATCTCTAACCCACTGAGCAAGGCCAGGGATCGAACCCCAAACCTCATGGTTCCTAGTCAGATTTGTTAACCACTGAGCCATGACGGGAACTCCACATATGAAACTATTAAAAAGCATTTAAAAGGGCATTCATTCATCTGTGTGCATAAGGACTAACAGAACTAGACAAAGTTGAGAAAAAATATAATTTCAAACCTGGGTGCATAACTTAACCATAACAGGGCTCTTCACATTTAATCTTAAGGAAAAGACCCTAGAGAAATCACTAGAAGATTTCAACAAGAATGAAATAAAGTGGTTCCTTTTCTCTACTTCCAAATTCTCATTTAGTGAGGAAGAGATGACTTATTTTGGTCAGGGACTGTTTTTCATCAGGAGTGCCAACAATAACTATAATTAACTAAAACTATAGGAGAAATATTTATACTCAAGTGAGAAAGAAAACAGGTATTAATTATAATGTTTCATTTAGTGGGAATGAAATGAGGAAGAGAGTTAAGACACAAATAGGGGCTCAAAATTATTGTCAGACTTCTTTTTTTTAAAAAAACATTTAATTGCAAGTGAATCTTCACTTCAGTCAAGTTGTTTGGATATTGATTGAGAAAGTAAGTCTAAAGGCAGTCTATACCTAGAGTTATAATTGAGGTAAGATATGGTGTGATTGGAAAAATGTCATTCTAACTATCTACCTACCTACCTGTCTTCTGTCTATCTACGTATCTACATATTACTTTATTATGAGAGGCAGAATAATAAAGTGAGTGAAAACCAAGACTTAGGGCAAATCCGCCTGGCTTTGAATCTTGGTTCATCAGGCTGTGGCACTCTTTGCTTCACCTTTTTATGCCTCAGAAGGTGTTCTTCTATAAAAGAGTTTATAAATTGGGTTGCTATGAGAATTAAATGATTTTTTTTTTTTTTGGTCTTTTTGCTATTTCTTTGGGCTGCTCCCGCGGCATATGGAGATTCCCAGGCTAGTGGCTGAATCGGAGCTGTAGCCACCGGCCTATGCCAGAGCCACAGCAACGCGGAATCCGAGCCGCGTCTGCAACCTACACCACAGCTCACGGCAATGCCGGATCGTTAACCCACTAAGCAAGGGCAGGGACCGAACCCGCAACCTCATGGTTCCTAGTCGGATTCGTTAACCACTGCGCCACGATGGGAACTCCAGAATTAAATGATTTAATGAATCTAAAACACTTAGCCTGGCTCATGATAAGGGCTATGCATGTGTTTGTTTTCATTGTTTTCCTCCCCTCCAGAGATGAAAATTTAGCCTACTGGATGCCTTATTTTACCTGGGGAATCCAGTAAGGCTTGAACCTAGGGGTCAGCATATGGCTGAAATATATTAAAAGTATGGACTCAGAGTCACGGAAATGTTGTCCATAGAACATAAGTAAAATTTAAATGAATCATAACAATATTTAAAGAATCTGTGTGTTTTCTTATCTGATGGGAAGCATCAGACAAATGTAGATGTATTTTCTGATGTCCAGAGGTGTGCAACATATGTGAATCAGGCTTCCATATGCTAGCAAAGAGTAATCCAATCAAATTTGACAGCAAGAGAACAGCTATCTGTAGTTTTAAATTTATTTTTTGATGAATCTAGTTTCCAAAAGGAAACTAGAATACACTATATTTGTCTTTCTATTCTATTAATACTGTCTCAATATAGATATCAAACTAATAGTAGAAACCAAATGACGTTAAGTATACAAAGGAGTGCATTTGCTTCTCAATTTACCAAGTTGCATATTTTCATACTGTATATCATATATCACAGGAAAACATCAAGACAGATCAATGTAAGTGATTAGTGATTTGAAAAATGACAAATTGTTGTTATGGTAGAACATTGCCAATGCATGTTCTCAATTTACCAAATTAGAGTGCCAACTTTTGCAGCTTTCCTACACACTGCAATAATTCTACGCAATCCTCTCATGGATGCTGCCTAAGTTAAAATAATTAATGTTTAGTTCTACTACTCTGGTGTTTAAATTTTTGAAGTATTAGTCCAACATGACATTAATGGTGGCAATTATAATCATAATTATTGTTAACATATGACACTTATTAAGTACTTTTCATCAGTTAATGTTATATATTGCGTTGTGTTACAGTAAACACTGAAAAAAAATTGAAAAGACTTTCAGAAATTGTTTACCTAAACATGTTTTGCTGTTTTGAATTTAATTAAAAAACTTTTTTGAATCAGGGTAATGAAATAACACTAAAGAAAATCATTTCAGAAAGGAAATACATGGACATTTTCTACCTATAACTAGAATTTCTAGTATTTCTATAATTCATTGCCTTATTTATTTCAATGACATTCACCCACATACTTAAAATGAAGGTAAACTTCCTGAACCAGATCCTGGAGAAATATTTTTTTTTTCTCTTGGGTACTGCCATTTCGACTATCACGAGATATGAGGAGATTTGGCCAGCAAATGTATTTTGAATAGTTTAAGCATTTCTTTCTTACAAAAACTAAGTAGGTTTTAGAAATACAGTTCCTTAAGTAAAACTATGATTTTTACATTGACACTTACGATGCCTATAAATGACTGTGATATTATTTTAAATTGAAGAGTAACAGAGGCAAGTCACAAACAACTAGAAACTAAATTTTTGGTGGTGAGCACACTGTAGGGTACACAGAAATATAATGTTGTACATGTGAAAATTATATATAATGTCATAAGCCACTTACTACAATAAAAAATAAATTAAAAAAAGACAAGTCATAGAATAAAGCAGGCTACAACGCTAACATCTCACACTTGAACAGAATTGTATTCCTGTCCAAGAGGCCCTTTTGCCCTTTATGTGTTGTCTGGGTCACAATGTATTGTCCTTAATATAGAGGTCCAGAGAGACACCCTAGGCTGTCTATGAAATGGTCAGAGACACAATACACTGCAGATTTCTAAACACCATACCCAGAGATGTCAATTCAGTTATTCTTTGATACTACTCGGGAATCTAGATTTTTCATAAGTAAGAAAGTGGGTCCAGGGACCACCTTTGGAGAAACACAGTTTTATTAAGTAAATTTAGAAGGTCTTAGAGCAGGGCTGATCTTGTTTATATATGAAGAGGCAAAAATCTGGCTTCCTGTTAACATCTCACAGAGACTATTAGGCCAGTTCTAAAGGACAATGCTTGAAACTTCAGTGTGAGCAAAAGACACTGCATGCTAATTTTTTTCAATTATAAATAAAAATCAGCTGGGTGTTGAATAATTTATGGCTTCCTGCAAAGCTGTATTTGAAAACATCAAGCTGGCAGCCTATGCCATTCCAGCCCACGCATGGACAGCTGCCATGCACACATATCTGTTACTTTTTTGGAGATTATCTCCACATGCTGTATTATCTGGCTTTCCACATTAGCAAGTAACATGAAGCACAATCGATATCACAGAAGCCACAACACAATTAAAGACAAAGATGCGGCATCCATAGCTGGTACAGAAACCTGAAGGGAATAAAGTATTGTCCTCCAATTATGGAAGCTAATCCTGGTTAGAAGTAAAGATAAATCTGATAGTTACTGACTTGCTGGAGTTCCCTTTACTTATAGCTACTCAACTTTCCAATTAGAATGGTAATTGATAATGGAACTTAAGAAGTCAAATTCATAAAAATGGTTGCATTTTAGGAGTCAATTGGATGAGAATGTTGGAAGTGTAAGATTCCTCTGAGAGGAATTTAATTATCTTAAAAGGTAGTAGATAACCATTTCATACACCGATACTTTACATATCAGGTTTGAATTTTCAGTGCATTCTCATTGAACTAAATAGAGAATACTGATTTGGTAAGAATTTGTTGCTTTGACTTTCATATGCTACCCTCCCCAACATGATCCAAAGATTTTTGGTACTGGTAATTCTGCTTCATCAACTGAACAGAAACTGAATTTATTCAGTATTAGACCAAGACAAAAAGAAAAACTCAAACAAAGGTGATATCTGATAACTTAAATATGAGTCATGTTTTTTCCTAATGATAAGTCCTTTCCATTGATGAGTTTTTTCACTCATCAATTATTATTCCCTTCAGATTTTGTTTATGTGGATTGTAGCTTTTCACAGTTTATTCTTAAAAGAAGCCCTAAACGCACCTCCTGTGTGTTCTGGTTCCCAGGTGCCTTCACCAGGTAGGGGCTGCTGTAATGACAAAACTCTGCTCTCTGCTGGCCTCAAAGTAGATACTAGTCTGTGGAATTTGTGAATTCTGTCTCTGACAAGAATAGCATTGTCCCTCTCATGTTCTGTACTCTCTCTGGCATCAGATGGACTGAGATCCTTCTTTTGGACTACATTTGCAATCTCAGCTACCAGGTCTGACTCTGATTCTGCCTTTTCTGTAGGATTATATTTATGCACATGAACAACATCTTCCCTTTCTCCTAGCAGCTTGGAAAGTAGTGAATAGAAATCACCTGTGGAAAAAAGAGAAGAGATAAGGGGTGGAGAGTTAAGACTCCAAAATTTACAAAATTTTACGCCTTAAAAACATCATCTCCTGATTCCTCATAATAAGCAAGAGAGAAGGTTGCTCTCAGATGCTCAAGTATGGGAAGAGGGGGAAAGATGATTTTCCAGAACAGTAAAAAATAGTATGCTTCACATTTCATTTTATAAACCACCCATTTCTTTCTGTTATCTCAGGAACCAACAACACTAGATAACATCTATTAGCATAACAGTAGAAACAAAATAATGCACAGGTGATTGCATGGCATGTTTCAATCAATGGTTTTCATGATGTAGTTGAATTGATTTGGAAGTCAGATTTCATCGGCTTTCTAAAATAAAACATTATCAACAGCTACATCAGAAAACAGCCATCCACACAGGTAAACCCCTTGAAGTTGTCTTTAAAAGCCTATCAAAGATTAATCCCCAAAAAACAAATGTATATTTTTGGGCAAGTGCTATAAAACCAAAAAAATGTAACATCTACTTGGCAACTGGAAAACCAAAGTTTTATTATTATTATGTTAGTGGTATTACTGTAAGTAGCTTCAGTTGTTCATTAAGACATGAACAAATTTTGGAAAAATAACTTTTAACAAACTAGTATTATTGCCATGATTCATCACTAAAATGCATTTCATGTCTTCCTGCACTGAGTAAACTTGTATATGATAATATAATTCCACGAAAACAAATTATTTATAAAATATGACAGATACAAACTAGACTATGGAAGGTTCACGAAGCATTTAATCCTCATCATTTATATCTGTGGCTTCAAATCCATTTATAACAACTGTGTGAATGGGAAACTTATGTATGTTCTCAATGGAATCATAAATCTTCTTTCCTAACCCAAACCCAAAGGTAATCCACAGCGCTTCTTCTTTCCTCACTCTGTACTAAGTATTGCTAATGGAACTTATGACTATGGAGTCCCATTGCTTAATGTTCATTATATTTACAGCACAATCAGATAACATTTATAAAATCTTTTTTATGACCATTCGGAAATAAAAATAATAAGTGCTTCAGTCAGGACATACTTTACTAAAGAATACATTATGAAAATATTGGTGCAAGGGGATATGAAGTCTTTCCAAAGTGATGCTAAGAGAGCTGGCCATGTTTACAAATAAACTTGGTTTAATGTTTCGAAGTTGGTTTTCAGTTCTTGCTCATGAAAGCAGCTTATCCCAGGTGAAATCTTCAATCAGAAAATAATCACCGAGTTTTAGAGCCAATATCAGAACAAAGCAAATTACAATGCAACCAACTCTGGTAGACCACAGTGACATTCTGCCTCATAGAAGAAAAATTAACCCATTGCTGCAAAATTCTCCTGCTCCACAAACTAAATATCAATGGCTTAATATGTTATTGTGAAATGAAACATTTTATATAGAAAACTAAAATGATTTCAGGGACAGATAAAGAACATAATTTAAAAACTTGAGGGTGTTCCCACTGTGGCTCAGGGGTAATGAACCTGACTAGTACCCATGAGGATATAGGTTCAATTCCCGGCCTCAAGCAGGAGGTTAAGGAACCAGTGTTGCCACGTGTTGTGGTGTAGGTTGCAGATGCAGCTCAGATCCTGTGTTGCTGTGCCTGTGGTGTAGGCTGGCAGGTGTAGCTTCAATTGGACCCCTAGCCTGGAAACTTCCATGTGTGGCAGGTGTGGCCCCAAAATGCAAACAAAAACAAAAACAAAAAATTTGAATCCATGATATTAGGCTAATGTTGATGGAGGAACACAAGCCTAGTTATTCAGGTTTGTCAATAAAAATCTAAAAGCTGTGATAAAATACCAAATGCAGAGCACTTGGTTCCTTTGAAATGAACCGTTACAATTACCACTGGGTTAGGAAAACAAAAAAATTAGCAATGTAATGGGCTTGGCTGCATACTGATTGCACTGCTCTTGTGAGAACAGAGCTTCAGAGTAGCATCTCACAGAGAGTACATGTGGGAGACCACTAGATGGCTACCTCTTACATTCTTATACACACACCAAAAAGGTTTTTTTTTTTCCCTTTTCTTCTTCTGGCTTATTGAATATATGAAATCCTGAAACATTAGCCATTTTTCTTAGTCTTATTAAGGTCTTGATTTAGGAAATCTATCTAAGCTTGAGTGCAACGGATGGAACAGAATATAAGTGGAGGAAGTTGGGTGGTGTCTACCCCAGTTTTGTCTCTCAACATTCTCTTCTTTTCATTTTATAATATAGCCCTATTGGGCTTTCACTTCCTTGAATATCAACTCTAAGAACATGCTGTTTCTTCTTCCTAGAACAGTCTCTCCCCAGTAATCAACTAGTTCCTCACCCTTCAGATGTTACTTAGGATCACTTACATCCAAGAAGACAATCCAGGAGTTCCCGTCGTGGCGCAGTGGTTAACGAACCCGACTAGGAACCATGAGGTTGCGGGTTCGGTCCCTGCCCTTGCTCAGTGGGTTAATGATCCGGCGTTGCCGTGAGCTGTGGTGTAGGTTGCAGACGTGGCTCAGATCCCGCGTTGCTGTGGCTCTGGCGTAGGCCAGTGGCTACAGCTCCGATTCGACCCCTAGCCTGGGAACCTCCATATGCCGTGGGAGCGGCCCAAGAAATAGCAAAAAGACTAAAAAAAAAAAAAAAAGACAATCCAGTGAGGGGTGGCTGCTCTGTGCACCTACAGCACTTGGCTCTTTCTGGTAGTATTGTTACTACCCAGTGTCTGGTCTGTATTTCACACAAGTGTTCAAATTCAACCCCTGACAATAGCTACTGACACTTAGTAGCTACTCTGGGCCTTTTAGCAAGCTCATACTTAACCTTTTAAAATAGGTAATGACAACTACCCTCAAGAACTGTTTTGTGGATTTAAAGAAGATAGTTAATGTAAAATGCCCAGGCCAACATATATCATAAAGTAGGTATTACTAAATCATGGCTATTATAATTACTAATGATAAAGATATAAACTCTAGTTCCAACATGCATCTGCTCCAATCTATTATTTACCTAAAATTAAAGAAAAAAATCAATTCCTATTTCATATTGAAGTAATGGGATTTTCATAATGGAAAAAGCCCCCTTCAAGTTTATAGCCCTCTTCTTTTTTTTTCTCAGTAAGTCACTATTGCTGCCACTGTGATTTGCTTCCTGGCTTTGCCAGAGGAGAACATATCTGCTCACTCACTTTCCTTCCTTTCTTCCTTCCTTTCTTTCTTTCTCTCCATCTTTCTTTCTTTCAGCTTATTTTTGGAGAAAGAATTATCCCTACTCAAGTTGTCTGGATGCCGTCCCTCCCTTAGCCTTCTAGAGCCTTTTCTACCTGCTTTTTATTACCTTTTCTAATACAACTTCTCGGCCAAAGATTTGATTCAAGCTATAAACACACTCACTTTGGGCTTATCTTGAGTGGTTTTGGAGGTGAGAAGAAATCCTCCTCTGACATAGTATGTCTTTCAAACTTTTCCATTTTCCCTCTTTCTTTAACAAGTTCTAGCACCACAAGACCTTTCTGTGATAATGGAAGTAGTCTGTGCTTGTGTTACCCCATATAACAGCCCCTAGAGACATGGGGCTATTGCGTACTTGCAGTGTGGCTAGTGTGACTGAGAAACTTAATTTTAAGTTTACTTACATTTATACTCAAAAATAAACAGCCATATGTGGTTAATGTCAACCATGTCAGTGTGGGGTTACACGCTGCTTCATCCTTCCTCATATCCTCTTTCTCCCTAAATGGAAGGCACCTGCTTCTACTCCCTACTTCATTCCCGAACGGTTTCTGCATGAGTTGCTCAAGACTCCTTGGAGTTCCCTGGTGGCTCAGTGGGTTAAGGATCTGGTGTTGTTACTGCTGTGGCTCTGGTTGCTGCTGTGGTAGGGATTCGATCCCTGGCCTGGGAGAACTTCCGCATGTCAGGGGTACAGCCAAAAAAAAAAAAAAAAAGCTTCTAGTTGCCAAAGCCAACAGACTCTTCATCTTGACCTACTGGTGGCATGTAGCATTTTTAAAGTCCCTTTGGAAGCTCTCTTCTCATAATATTGTTCTTTCCAGATTTTTCTGTCATCTTTGCTTCCTCTTATTCTGCCCAGCATATGTTGGTGTTTCCTGTCTATCCCTGGTATTCTGTTATTTTCCCTGGCTAAGGCCTCCTTCTAATAAGTCATCTTACTCACAAAGCTTAAGCTGCTGTATCGATAAGTGACTCAACATGTCTAAAACAGAACTCTTAATCTTCTCCCCATACTCTATCTTTCTATAGTATCTTTCTCAGTGATAAAAGTGTGTTTTGGGTCAATCCATATAGAAAATTATATTTATTCTTCTCTTACCAGCGAATTACAAAGTCAATTGGTTCATCAATGCTGATGTGTCAGAATCACCTTTTCCCTCCCCTGAGTCTTACTATCCTATGAATGTCATGCTGACAATCTACCCCTCCTTCTTTAGAACAGACCCCCATTCCTGCCTTCGACGGAAAAATGTGTATGGAATGGTATTAAAGCTGCTCTACATTTGTGCAAATGACTTGTGATTGGAGGTAACCTGCCTCTGCTAGATACTCCCCAGTTATGTGCCCCTTTCCTCAGCTCTGTCAACCTATGTGGGTAGTATTCTATAATTCTGGGTAGTATTCTCTAATTCTCTTCTGTTCTGGGTCCTGCTGTTATGGGGACCATATAATTTAATTCCCATACTGGGACACATTTGAGAAAGAAAGGGGTGCTGTTAAAATTCATACTAGGCATAAATTGGTAGAGTTCTGGAAAAACTGGGATGTATAATTATCCTGCTAATTCTTGACAGAAGTAACATATAAAGAAGTACTTTGTAAACTACAAATGACTAATAGTAATAGCAACTAATATTTTTTGAGAGCTTAGCATGAGGAAATCACATTACTGAATGCTTTGTACAATGTAACACATTTAATCTCCTTTTAGACAAGGAACCTAATGAAACAGTACTAAAGTGCACAGCTGGTAGGAAGTTGAACTGGGATTCAAAGAACACAGCCTGGGGAGTTCCCTGGTGGTCTAGCAGGTAGGATATGGTGTTTGCACTGCTGTGGCCTGGGTTTGATCCATGGTCTGGGAAGTGGGATCCCATATCAAGCCACTGCATGCTTCAGCCAAACCTTCTCTCCCAAACAAACAAAAAACAAAAACCGAAGGAGAGAGCCTGACTGAGAGGCCCTCCTTCTGAGTGATCCTGGATCTAGGTTTCCTTATTTTTTCTGTACTGGCCAAAACTCTTTCAAATTCTTTCCTGTGAATTCAGTCCTGTCAATCTTATTATATTAATTTTTTTTTTCTTTTGAGCTCCAAGAATCTTCTGAACTGAGATGTCAGATTTATTCTCTAACCAAGGAAGTTTATTTTTGTCCTATCCTGGCTATCTTCTTTTTCTTATACTAAGACTCTAATAAACTAGTTAATATATACGTATACCATGGCGATGTGCACAAAACTGGCCTAAAGAACAATGCCTGGTTTTCTTTGGTTTGAAAAAGTAGAAGAAATGAAAAAAATGCTCTAGGACTTGAAGTAATTTGGCTGAGTGCGTTTGATGTTTGGAAAACACAAGTGTAGCAGCAGCTAATGTGTTAGGAAAAGGAACACAGCAAAATATAGAGAATCTAAAACACTACCAATTAAATTCCAAGTTTATTAGCTGTGTGCTTGCATCAAGTATTTCATGGCTCAATGGACATTTTTCTATCTAGTGGGGATTACTCACCATTTTCTCCCACCAGCCCATAAATTACTCTGGTTTATTTTCAGGAATATAGTGAGATCAAACTAAACAAGAAGGGCACATACTTTCAAAAACTGCCCCATGCATTTTTAAAAATGTTTTAAGATTATTGGATTTAAAAAAGTATCCCTACTTTCAGACAGCACAAAATCTTAATTGCAGCAGGCATTTTTATTTTGAAAATGATCAAGAACCTCCTGGCAATCCTTCAGAATACAAACTCACATTTACAACACAAATCACTAGTACTTCATTACCTAGAAAAACAGCTCTTGTTATTGCCTATTGCTCTGTGATTTCTATGGCACATGGAGAGTAAATAGGATATTCATCAGCAATTTAACCAGTAACAAGTAACCATGCTAATGAGATTACAACTACGCAACAAGTGATTAATAAGAGGGATATGAGGAATGAAAAAATAAAAGCATTTCTTTTTAGATTTTCATATTTTGGGCTTTTGACTCAGTCATAGCTGACTTTCCCTTCTGGTTAAAGTTGATCTGGCTTTTTACTGTTTACCTATTACTAACCTATGACATTTATCCTACTAGCTTTAGAAAAATAAAACACATGATCAGGATAACCAGCTCAAGGATCACAAAGTGAACTTTATTATTTTTTTCCTCCTGTAGAACTCATCTGGCTGAGAAACAATCAGAAATGGCCTTCTGACTCCTTTTTTTTTTAATAAAGAAAATGAGACAAATATTAAAATGGAGAAATTAGGAGATGATGGTTTTTGCAACTTCTATACACACTGATCTATATTGGAAAGTACAACCATGTGATAAATGATCATTCACATCTGCCTATTCTGTTATTAGGAAACCAATCAAAAGAGCATCCAGTCAGCTTCCCAGAGCCTTGGGGGGTATTTAGAATTGCATTTGATAGATGAGTTCAATATATAAAGACTTGGGAGCTGCTCATAAATCATAACAAACCAATAAATTTTTAGTGAATGGAAATACAAACAAGACTTGTACGTTCTTTAAAACAGCAAAGGGGCATTGAGAATGTTTAGATTTAGCTAAGACAATGCTACTAAAATCATTTGGCCTTTATTAGGGTATGTAGGGAGTGTCCTCTTTTGAACAAAACAAAGGAATATAAATTTTAACTACTAAGCCCAGCCTGTATTTCACTCCTCTCAGAAGTGGTTTACCAACTGTTACTTTAAGAAGCTTTTGCAGTAGAACATTGTCTTTTTAGCTTGTAACCTTGTTTCCTTGATTCTGCTTACTTGGTAAAGCATGCTCATGGTAATTCATTTTTGTTAGCATAAAACCACTGTGAAATTATTCTGTTTCACAGAAGGTGTCTGAAGACCTTTAACTATCTGGGGCCATGGAGTATTTTCCCTCTACAAATTGTATTTTTGTCATATTCTCCCTGCCTTGGGAATAAGCAGATCATGCTGACCTTTGAGTAGAAAGATTGATTATATGAGGGCACAAAGACTACAATGAGAAGAGTTTGGTGCAAACTGAATAAAACATGTTAAAGGCCCTTTCTACAGCAAAAGAACTGCTGTTCAGAGCATAATGTACAATAACAAGGACTTACTGGTATTGTAGATTTGACTTCAATTCTGCCTTGAGTTTTTTTTAAGGCATCAAATCTTCCCAATACAACTGACATAAATTTCAATAATACAGCTATACTTTGAATTTTAAAAGAGAGCAACATTCAAATTCAGAAAGCCTAAAAGTCGATGTATAGATGCGCGCTAGTAGCTGGCAAGCATCTTAGTTTCAGCCCACATTCCTTGCCTAAAGGGTATTGATAGAAAGTTCAGGCTGTATTTCTGTTATCGTGAACAAATATAAAAAATCATAATGCATAAGAAATAAAGAGGAAAACAATAAAGAGGAAAAAACATGTATTTGTTTCCTTAAAGTGCCAACCAGAACAGATAAGTAAGAGATACGTTTATGTGTGTCTCCTCTGGAAAATCTCAACACCTTTCTCATTCTGTATAGTCTCCTAGGATTTATTTCCTTCACCTACAATCACTATCTAATTGGGTTTATTGTTTAGTTTATTGTACTTATTACATACACAGGTAATTCTTCACTTACAACATTTTCAAAGCATGGTGACATTTCTGTTTGTTTTGAATATCCATTAGTGCTTTTCTACATGGAGGCAGACATAATCAACTCATTCATATAAGCTCACCTACAGACAAATAGGCTATTTTCAAAGCACTGTGGGCAGGAATATATACATATCATGTAGCCATTAAAAATCATGCATGCCAATGACTTTAGTAGTTGGAGGAAATGTTCAAGATACAGTATTTTAAAAAGGAATATACAAAAACTACATACATTATGATTTAAGTATTGTTTAAATAATGTGCATAGGTATATGTATAATATATATTTCACATACAGAGTACACCTATACACCCATATTTCTGGGGATTTTGGATGATTTTTATTTATGTCTTCATACTTCTGTATAATTTATATATCTTGTATAATGAATGACTTAAAAACAGTCAATTAAGCATGATTTTAAAAAATAATCTCTGCAGATTTAATTAAAGCCTCATTGAAATGCTCTCCATTGTCCATGATCCAGGACAAACTAATAGATAAAGACGTCCATTTAATGAGGATCTTGTGATGTCTCCATAATGACATCTTTTGAGATAGAGCCTGAGATACATGTACCTTTGGCCAAATTTTGTTCTAGAGGGAGCAGATGCAGACAAGGATGCTGCAGAAGGTAAGTGCGCTTGTGAGTAATCACAGGCTGTGCAATCTACATGGATTCACATAACTCAGATCTCTTTTAAACTAATTAATTTCCAATCAAGGATAATATTCTGGAAAAATTAAGACCTAGCAATTTTAAGTGATTGGAATTTCAAAGAAAAAAATACTCACTTCTCTCAAGGAAACAGAGTATTAGATAAACCCTTGTTAAATGTATTATTGGTTTCCTTTGATTTTTTTTCTCTCCATGTTGGAGGTACTTACTACTTCCTGTCCATTGGTGGCACAGCTACATTTCTTTTTCAGCTTATGGCATATGAGCATTTTTCTCTCCCCCATCCCTTTTTTTAACTACCTCAACACTGTATTTATTTATTTATTTATTTTATTTATTTTTTATTGTTTATATTATTGATACTTTTATTATTTTTTCTTTTATTATTATTATTTTTTAAAATAGTTATTTCCACAATATCATGACCTTTCTCTTCCTATCTGCTTTCCCAATGTCTTAGGCAGGAAGCAAAAAAAAATATTGTTTGTATTGTCCAGGTAGAACTTTATTATTTAGCCACTAATCTGTACAGAGCTTACTTTGAGTACATGTCCTCTGATGTTTTAGGTTTTTTCTTTCCTGCCCCTCAACTGTTTTCTTTCCAATGGGAATCTCATATCTGGTGTGACAAACATAGATGTTATCTATTAGTTTCTGGCCAGCACAACTGAAACAATTCAGGGTTTTTATTTATTGGAAATTTGAAATATTAAAAGAATCAATACTATCAGGAGGAACCCTTGAACATAAATTGTTTCTGCCAGAACATCAAAATAGGGCAAAAGGTTAAGTTTGAGGGCTTTCTTTAAAAATTAGCATATATGGCATAATTTATGTGAATAATTAGAGCCCTCCTATCAGCTACTTGGTCAATTTAACACCCTAGGGAATGCATACAAATAGAAGGTTTGTGCAAACAAACATCTCTGAGAAGAATGGGCTATTCTCAGTAATGAGCAGTTTTGCCCTGTGTATTACAAGGAGACAGATTGATCTCATTAACAAATCAAATGAACTATATGTACAGATATGCATTTAGTATATTTCTGTATTTCTCTTTAAATTCCAGGCTGATGATCCCCAAAGACCAGTAGAATAATAGGTGACACTAGCCCTTGAAATGGTTTTGGTGAGGTATTTGTCTTCACATAAGCTAGGAGGTAACATTCTGATGGTCCCACCTAATTTCAACATATGAATGCTATAGCCTAATTTCAACATATGAATGCTATAGCCTAATTTCTGCAGTATCAAAACTGAGTCAAGCTAATGATTTTTTTTCTTCCTAAATCACTTTACAGTATTTTAATTCATAAGTAGAATAAAATGGTAACTATAGAAAAGTAATTTATTATGTATCCATAGAATTGTTCTTTGAAACCATTAGGCTATACTGGGTATATAGCCAAATATAAATATCTGAGTATATTTAAAAATCTTAATACCATATGCATATGCTACCAAACACACAAGGGTAAATGAATGGTAATATATGAAAGTGTACTAAGGGATTTGGTTTTTAGGCATATATGACACCTCCTAAAAACCTATTGTTTGGAAATAACAGATTAAACCTAACATTTAAAATTCTCTCTGCTAATAAAACCTAATCTTTTCTAATCTTTCAGGGGTTTCAGTGTTTTCCTTGATCAACTTAAATAACTTCAATAGGAAAACATAGTCCAGCCTCATTGTCCATAGAAACATTTTACAAGCTGCATCTACTAAGGGGTGGTCCCATTGCATACTGCATCACACATGTTGGTATTTCAAAATGTATTCTAAGACAACTCAAATTATTCAAAGACATACATTTTAAACAGTATGCACAATGTCAAAATAATCATTTTAAGTCTGATCAAATTTTAGGACAATTACAGTAAACACAAAACTACTATATTTAAACTACTGATTTCCTTACAAATACATATATATATACATGATTGATAAATTTAGCTATTTTAAGTCGTAATCAATAGTTCATTATAAACCGTTCTGAATAAACTATTTAGTATAAAATCATCGCCCCTTTTACGATTTAATATGAAAATAAAAAAACTTTGAGCTAAGTTTTTTGTTTTTTGGTTTTTTTTTTAAGGCCCTTTGTTAGAATGGGATGTAATGGTACATACTCTATATAATTTCAAAACTTTTATATTACAGTTTACCCTATTCCCCTTTCAGAGTTTTTTTCCTTTAAAAAGTCTGAGTTTTTAATTTTGCAAATACTATTAGCGCAAGAGTAATATCTTTGACCTATACATTTTGAATAATTCCAATAGTGGTTTACAATATCCAAAGAGTCACAAATTTCTATAAGTTGCTAATAGAACAATCCTATCTATTTCCTATACACTTTATGTTGACATTAGAAGTGGGTTTATATTAACAGTAAAATAATATTTTTAAATATATTAAATCTAGGCCAAAGATGACTCGATAACATACTTCAACACCTATGCAAAGTACTTATCTTCCAAACAACTGGCAAGAAAGCAAGATTCAGGAGAATAAATTTTCAGTGCCAACACATGCAGAATATGACATAAAACATCAAGTATTACCACTTCAAATAAATAGGACAGAGGAAGAATGAAGCATTCTTAACTCATCAGGTGGCAACACACTACAAATGCATAAGACAATTATTCCCTCCTACCTTAACTGAAGGCAGAGAAGACTGACTTAATAGAGAGGCAAGATGCGGTTTAATACTTAATTTCTTTTTTTTCATGAACCTCAAATACAGTCAATGAACACACCATATGAAACATAGGAGAATTTAAATGGTAAACATCACAAGGTTTCAAAAGCAGCCCACTGATTGTTTCTAAGGTTATATGTGCACTTACCTGCACTATACATAAAAGTTACAATATTAGATAAAATAAAACAAAGACAGAAAAATCTAAAGACACTAAATTATACTAAAGAATTTCACTTTCAAAGCCAAAGTGCAACTGTTGACCATTTTCTCATGAATTATGTATTATATAAAATCAGCAATACATAGGGTAAGAGGCTGACAGAGAAAAACCTAAAGCATTGCAATACCTTTAAAATTTGGTTGCCTATTTGGATAATGAATACTTTTAAAGGCCTAGTTATAGAAGTCAGCATACATACCCTGTTCTAACACTTCCTCTTCTTCTCGTTTTGGCTGCTGTAGAATAGAAGTCTTATCTTTATTCTCTGTTTCTGTAAAGGATCAAAAAAGCTGAGCATAAATTTATGTACTTTAAATACTTTATTGGAAATATGCCATCAACATAAAAATATTTTCAGGGACCTGTCTTCCATAAAAAAATAGTATTAAGAATTTATGAGTTCCTTTTGTGGCTCAGGAGATTAAGGAATGAGTATTGCTGCAAGCTGTGGCATAGGTTGAAGATGCAATTTGGATCTGGTGTTGCCCTGGCTGTGGTGTAAGCTGCAGCTGCAACTCCAATTTGACCCATGGCCCAGGAATTTCCATATGCTGCGGGTGTGGCTGTAAAAAAGAAAAAAAAAAAGAATTTATATGGCAGAAATGTCCTAATTCACAAAAAAACTCTAGCATAACTACTAAGTATCGGGCTCTGACTTAATAATTAGAACAACTATACTTTAAATAACACGTTAATGACACAGAATTTTAAAATGCATTAATAAAACTGTATTTAAAAAATTAATTTAGTAATATTTTTAGGATATTTACAGAACATTTTAAGGTACATTTTACAAAAATGTTAAAGCTCTTAATAAAGGGCCTGATTGCTATGTTAACCTCTATGAAGTTTTCTATAGAAAGAAATAAGAACTTGTTCTGGCATTTTAAGATTGAACTTGCAAAACTCAGTAAAGTCAGCACACTTCACCCAGTAAAAAAAGTATGTGAGTTTTGCAATTTTAAACTAAAGAAATGACAATCAATATGACCATTTTTCAGATGAATAGTTAAGTTAAAGAACAATTTGGAGAATGAGACCAAAAAGGCTAAGACTAGAAATGCCTCATAAATTAAGAATTGTTCTTTGCTTGAAGAGGCCCATTAAACAGATAACTTAGGATATGGTTGGAGATAAAAACCATTTTCTTTGGCAAACTGTAGCACTCTTTAGAACATGGTGTATAAATCCATAAATTGCATAATTCATTACTGGTTATGGGAGGAATGAAATGAAGAAACTAGAAACATGAATTAAATGAAGAAAGATCTACATTTATGGAATTGGCCCCCAAATAAATCTGTTTCATTGCTAATGGAGAGTTTTCATTGTAACCGTTTTCATGGGGACATATCATGAGGGGAGATAGAGGGAGATAAAGGAGGGAGTATAAGAGAAGGAAAAGAGGGAAATAGATTATGTGTATACACATGACAGGAGGATGGTCTTATCAGTCAGATGAGACACATATGAAAATATAAGATACAGATATACAAATATAAAATACAAAATCTATGTTGCTTTAAACAGCAATTTTACCTTTGTGATGTCCATGCATCATAACCATATCAGACTTAACAGGAATTGGAATATTGGCCTCTGTTGGTATGGTTCTGAATATATCCGGAGCTACATTCTGTGTACAGGTCATGAAAGAAACTGCATGCTTGGCTTCCATGTAATACATAATGTATAAGTTGCACATTTCATCACTAGATGTACCACTGCAGGCAAAAAAAAAAAAGAAAAAAAAAAACCCCACAGATACAACAAATCAGCCATTCACATAAAATACATTCTTAATGCAAGAAAAATGCATCCAGTAAATCTACCAGCAATGGATTCAAAGGTGGAAACATTGTGCATTTATTTTACAGCTTTCATTAAAACCTACCACAGTTTTCAACATCAGAAGTACATTGTCAAAGGCTTATTTCCACTTAATAATGGAGTATCCATTTGCGGTCACTCCACATATATCACCAAATACTGCAGGTAAAAGTGGCGTTTCCAAGGGGAGAAGGAGGGAGTGGGATGGACTGGGAATCTGGGGTTAACAGATGCAAACTATTGCCTTTGGAGTGGATAAGCCATGAGATCCTGCCATATAGCACTGGGAACCATATCTAGTCACTTATGATGGAGGATAATGTGAGAAAAAGAATGTATATATGTATGTGTGACTGGGTCACTTTGCTGTACAGTAGAAAATTGACTGACACTGTAAACCAGCTGTAATGGAAAAAATAAAAATCATTTAAAAAGTGGCATTTTAGTTGCAGTGATTCTTTCCTCTTCTACATCCTTTTATTCTTTCATCTTTCTTCCATTTTTAAAAAATTCATAGATTGGCAAAGTACTTTGCTCATGGGAAATGTTTTTTTGTTTTTTGTTTTTTTTTTTTTGCTTTTAGGGCCACACCCACAGCATATGGAAGTTTCCAGGTTAGGGGTTTAATCGGAGCTACAGCTGCTGGCCTACACAACAGCCACAGCAATGCCAGATCCGAACTGTGTCTGCAATCTACACCACAGTTCATGGCAACAGAGGATCCTAAATCCACTGAGCGAGGCCAGGGACTTAACCTGCAACCTCGTGGTTCCTACCTGGATCCGTTTCCACTGCACCAGGACGGGAACTCCAGGAGATCTTAATTATTTACTTAATAACGGTAAATTTCAGAACAGTTCAACAGAAATATATATTATTTATAAGTTTAAAAAAATGGGCTTTTTCCATTTAACCCTGAGAATCTGAGATCTTGTTTTCAGTAACTGCCTTGTTCCTCAGCGTGATACGAATCAAGAATCATGTGTTGCAACTAGGACATCATAAACATATCTCTGAATTTGACTTGGCCCCTTGGCTTCTATAGCTGGGAAGAGAAGAATGTCTCAGGAATGATACAAAATGAAATCAGGCCTAATCTCTTTTAGGGGCTCTGACCTGAGTAGGGTAGTTCTGTACAACTGAATGATTCAATGTTAAAAACAGTTTCTGAAACAGTGCGATGGTCATTTCCAAGGAAAAAAGTTCCAAATAATATAAACTATGTCTAATGGTTTATAAAACACCTTTTCCTTTTCCTCAATTCACATGGGTTACTATATATTTCCTTCTCTTTACTATTACTAGAAAGGAACTATTTAGGTACACCTTCACAAAAAAGTCTTATATACCAAGGTGGTTTGGGCAAAGGAACATTTCCTTTTTGGTATTAGTTCTGACAATTTTTAGCAAGCCTTTACTAATAAAAAACAAGCTATAAAGTGGACTAGTTGCTGTACAGAAATACGTCAGTGTTGATTTTTCCAGCAATGTCAGGCAGCACTCATTTCCTCTCCATAGCAACAGTAATGACATCAGCAGGGAAGGAAAAGAAAAAGAAAAATCTTTTCCAAACGGGCCAGAGATGAGGTTTCTCTAAGCTCTGAAAATGTAGAGTCCCTGAGAGACCAGAGGAATGAGCCCCTGCCAGGGGAAACTCTGCTTATGTTTTAAAAATAATATGGCTTCTCACTCTCTGAATCTAAAACCTGTCAATGTAATTCCCTCTCCCATGAAATATAAGCAGAATGAAGTGCAATCCCAAACACCTGTTTACTACACACATCTTCATGCGTCAAAACACCACTGGTAAGAATTACATTTTAGCGACCTTGGAGTTGTTTAGAAAATTATGTGCTATAAAAGGAATGACTGGTGCTAAAGTGATAAGCCAGAGCCTCCCACCATATTATCCTCCTTCCCCCCCATTCGAAATGAGGAAAAAGGTAGAGATTAAGAGGGAGAAATGAGGGGAAAAGAATTTAAGATATGGACCTAGCTTATTAGAAAACCTTGAATCACTGTGCAGAGAGGGGAAGCAAAATGGAAGCTTCCTAAATTGGTGAAAGGAAAAAAATTGAATAAATTTATATAATAATAAATAAAACTTGCAATCAATCCATGAATAGATCCTTCAATAGTTTATCCATCTGGGAATGTAACGCCCACGTTCATCTCTAAACACATGCAATTTTGTGAGACAACCTAATCAGCTCACCAATATAGTTCATTTTAGGTACTGATTCTATGATACAATATTAAACTGATAAAATAATTTACAAACCTTAACAATCAGGAGTTCCTGCTGTGGCGCAATAGGTTAAGAATCTGCAGTGGCAGGGGTCGAAGTGGAGGCATAGGTTTGATACCTGACCCAGGTTATGATTATGGTGTTGCAGCAACTGCAGTTCAGATTCCACCCCTGGCTTGGAAACTTCCACATACTGCAGTGCGACCATAAAACAAAACAACGAAAAAAAAAAAAAGGTTCTTTGTATAATAAACATGACCCTTAAGGAAAATGAAATAAGAATAAATACTTTCCCATTCTGATAAATTTCTTACTTAATACAAAACTGTTTTGCTTGATGCTTGGATAAACTACACTTACGTGAATTGCAACATACAATTTTAGGTACAGGATAATAATGATCCACAGATGAATAATAATAATGTTAATTCTATAAAATTCATACAGCCATTATGATAAACCTTTTCAAGGAATTTATTCTACAAATGCTTGAATCTTCACAATCACAAATAAAATTTTATTAAGCAGCTAAAGAAAAAGAAAAGTTATACTTTATTCCTTTCCTTCTATAACTGAATTTGTCAGCAAAGTAACTCTGAGCTCCTACCTGACAGAGAAACTATAATATTCCAAACAACTTAGGATTCAAATCATCCTTAGGATCAGCAGCACAGTTTGCCTATTTTATTCCAGATTCATCTTTCTTTCACTCAAAAAAAAATCTGACTTTAAACCAAACTGCCTTCTGCATTCCTAAGGGAGAATTCTGACACATCTACCCTTATTTTCCATAAAGAACAACACATGCAATTCAACTCTGTCAATCTTAATGCTTGTTACCCTGGAGAAAGTATAAAGGGAGATGGTGTTCATACTTCTGTGCTGGTTCCACTGAATGGCCCTTTAAACACTCCCTAATGTCAGTGGGATTCCCTTAAATGATGACACCTGCCATCCCCTATATCTCCAAATTATAGTGGTGCATATCTTTCACCTTCATGCATAATAAGGTGCTTAGGCAATAACTACTTCTCAGATATCACCTAGCTTTAAATCTGACAAAGTGTGATGAGCTTGAAAATAGCATGCCCTAAATAAATATTTGTTGAATGAGGAAGAATGAATAATATATCTTAACAAATGTTTACAATGTATTACAGCATAAGCTGTTACCCCTAATATATCATACTGCTGAGTCAGGCCAATTTTACAAACTCAATTTACAGTATTTCTGAAAAATATTTACAGCTCTCTGTTTATCTTTTTTTTAATCTATCTACTTACCAACCTACCTTCCTAGTTCTATCAGGGTTTTTATAAAACTGTACCATTTCATGTTTTAAAGATATGTAATAGACATGTGAGAAAGTACCAAGCATTCCAAACTGTATCATTTTGTAAGACACAAACATTGTGGAACTATGTTTCAGACAGTGATACCTCACTTTGGTGATTCCCTCATCCCTAGGCTCTGCCCCTTATAGTCAACAAATGCTTACATTTGAAAATAACCAATGATGGGTAAGACTAATTTTGGAAAGAGATATGAAAACTTTAAAGATACTATTTTACAAAACTTTGAATTATTTTATAAGAGGTTTCATGCTGCTTTAAAACTTATATATTAAGGAGTTATTGATCATATAACCATATTTTTGGGAAAAAACAAACTAAAAACCAAAAAAGAAATACAATATATTTGGATTAAAACTGGTACCATTATGTAAATTTATTAATATATTTTGTCTTATATGGTGATGACATACTTTAAATACTGATGAAAGTGCTTGGTAACTATGAATATTTATTAGACATTCTCATATGTGTATGAAAAAACTGGTTCCAAATGAAAAATATGACCAACAAAACTGACCAAACAGGTAAATAATACCTACCAATTTTCAAGAATTAATTTTAAATTTTAGCATACATGCTTTTAGGCAAATTAGCTGACTTAATTAGCTTAATTGGCTGATTTAATTAAATTCTTTTTTGGTTGTTTAAACTTGACTAAACATTTGAAATGAATTTTACAGAAGAGTCATGTTGAATATAAAATATGTAATGCAGTCAGACACAAAATATTGCTTCTTTGTAGGTTAGTACTACATTGTCAATATACACATTGGTACAACTTTGCCTAATCTATATTACTCATATTTACTATTTAAAAATAAATATAACATATCTGGTTGTTCCCTGGTGGTTTAGTGGGTTAAGGATCCAGCATTGTCATTGCTATCTATGGCCCTGGCCCAGGAACTTCTGCATGCTGCAGGCATGGCCAAAAAAAAAAAAAAAAACCCAAAACCAAAAAAGAAATATATCTGGATTAAAACTGGTACCATTATGTAAATTTATTAATATATTTTGTCTTAAGTTCATCTGTTTTCTAATGGTTGTATTTTGAGATGAATCCTTGGTTTGGGGAAATCTGTCCCTAGTTTTTTAAGTGCTTTTTATTAGTTAGCTTTGATTGCTCTACCTAAGCTTTCTCCACTCCTAAAGTTTCTAGCTTAATGCAGAATTAAGTTAGGACTGGGTAGAAGAATCACTCAACTGAAAATCTTCCTAGTAGGCCATTGATAGTATGATTTCCCTGTAAAACATAGTTTCCAGTTGGCTGCAGAATAAAATTTAAAACTTGAAGCTCATAGTTCTTGCAGTGCATGGAAGGGGCATCTTCTGGCCCCATACCACCTTTAGATAAGCAGAATTTGTACCTAGGTCAGCTCCATGGTCAGGGCTCAAACCTGTGCCCGTGGGTGTACATGTTTACATATGTGGGGTGGAGGGTAAATGGGAACAGAGAAGAGAGAGAGGAGATTTACATAGTATAATTTAAAAGACATCATAAAAATACTAGTTTTCTCTTTTTACAGGTTATTCTCAATTGTGATTCTACAGTACCCAATGGAAGTGGCACCCTTTATTTCCAAAACAGATGCATTGCTGCTCTTACTTTTCTAAAACTAAAAAGAGGAGTTCCCGTCATGGCTCAGAGGTTAGTGAACCTGACCAGCATCCTTGAGGATGCAGATTTGATCCCTGGCCTCACTCAGTGGTTTAAGGATCTGGCATTGCCGTGAGCTGTGGTGGAGCTTGCAGATGTGACTCGGATCCTTTGTTGCTGTGGCTGTGGTGTAGGCCAGCAGCTGCAGCTGTGATTGGACCCCTAGCCTGGGAACCTCCATGTGCCACGAGCGAGGCCCTAAAAGTCACAAAGACCAAAAAAATAAAAAATAAAACTAAAAAGATATTAAGTACAATAGGAATGCTTTGCCTTATTAAGAAGATGTAATTCATATTTAAATTTATTTCAAAATTCTCTTACTAGTTTATCATTCCACCTAAAAAAATTCCTTCCTTAGTATAAGTTAAATATTCAGAATAAGGACTCACCCATTAAGTTAATTTCCTATAATTTCTTTCTATTTCATTTGTTTAACAAAATGGAATTTCCCTTAGCCCATGTGAGATTTACAAAAAGATAGATTGGCGTAGTCATTTTAGGGTATTATTTTAAAGCAAAATGTACATTTTAAAAAAGACTAGAGTTATTCTGAACTCATGAAACTGAAAGAGGCCTCCAGAGATCACTTTGGCTTCTTATTCTGGTGCTATAAGATGTCATTAATTTCTATGGCTGCTATTGCCTCACAGAGGATACTCAAAGGATAGAATCTGGCCAAAGTTACAAGCCCTTCCAAATTGTAAGTAGGCTTCAAAGCAAAAAAAAATTTATTTATTCCACTGGAACTTGTAAATTAATACAAAGAATATGTTGAAAAGGATTTTTTATTACTTCATTTATTCAAAGGTTAATAAAATAACCAATGACATTTAAACAAAATTCCAGAGGTTCTATACTTCGTGTATTTAAAGATTGTTAATAAGTGAATTATCAGACTCTTCAAATTTAATTATGTATATTTTTTCAATGATTTTGTTACCATTTATGTAACAATAACTTTATTGCTTTCCTCAAGTCTCTCAAATTTGTCAAATGCATCCCAAAGAAAAGCTATTAAAAACTTGCTTAAAATAAATTTATAACTTTGTCTATTTTAGCTTTAAAATTGATGCTTGTTAATATATAACCCTTTTATGATGACATAAAAAATCCTATTTCACTATCTCAAATGCTTTTTTTTTTCCTTTTACCTGCATCAGTACCTTTTCTGTTTCCCCTGACAACCAACAGCTAGTGCTGTTATCATCAGAATCATCTTTTGTGCATCTAATGCATTTTTATGTGCCTACTTTCTGTAACTTCTCTTTGATCACAAGATAAGTGGTTTAAAGTTCCATCTTCTAGGTGGCATCAGTAAATATTTTATAATATAGTTTAATATGAAAAGGGGGGCTTCTTGGTTGTTTTCTAACAAAAAAACATGGTAAGAGACGTTATCTTTCATTTTTAATTTAGGCAAACCTTCTTTTGGAAGAGTTCATTGTGCTTTTGAAAATTTGCTTAGTGTATAAAATATAGTTATATCAAAGTGGCTCAGTATTTTGATAATTACTTCCAAGTCTGATACTCTTTCATGGAAAAGTATTGCAATAGTATTATTCTCATTTGGTTTCTCATTTGGAAAACAATAGGTACATAAGAGGTGTTTCAAGAGGCAGAAAAAAAGTCATGGTTCTGAGGAATTAATGTGTACCATTAAAAACATACGTATTTGCCTAAATTTGAGCACAGGGCAAAAGGACACTTGAGAAAAAAATTCATAATCCTTATATTTTTCGTTATTAAGATGTATAGGAAAAGAAGCATGAAAAAATAAGCACGTTTTGGAGTTTATTCAAATCAATTAGTTCTATATATAGTTTGTTGTAACTGTTCATAACAGAGAAAAATGTGCCATTTAATAACAAAGATAAGTGTCACCTATAATCATGCCTTGTTCTAATAAAGTCATTTTAAATAGTGGAATATGAAAAAAAACATACCCAATGTGTGTGGCTTCTGTCCTTCCTTCACCAGTGAATACACATCTTGCTGCCAGTATGTCGCCAAAACTAATATCTACTGGGTGTTCTACAGGGTAGAAAGCCTGCCAAGAAGACAAATACAATGGTTCATTAAAATTATCAATAAAACCCAGAACCACATGCTTCAATAACATGAGGTTGGGGCACCCTGGGTATGGAGGATGAAAACACACATAAACACACACACACTCTTCACCACCATGCTTAGAAACATTAAGAGAACTGATAAGGAAACCACCAAGTTGGAAATTGTAAAAAAAAAAAGGTTATACACAGCTTAGATATACGGTAAAGTTAGATTTAGAGATGTTGTGATGTTAGAGAAATTGATGAGGGTTCAGGAGGAGTTTTAAAATTACTATCTGACCAAGGAGGAGGCATAGCTCTCCCAGACTTCAGGCAATATTACAAAGCTACAGTAATCAAGACTGTTGTACTGGTGTGGTACTGGTACCAAAACAGACAAACAGACTAATGGAACAGAATAGAGAACCCAGACACCTGTGGTCAATTAGTCTTCAACAAAGGAGGCAAGAATATAAAATTCGAAAAAGACAGTCTTTTCAGCAAGTGGTGCTGGGAAAACTGGACAGCCACATGTAAACCAATGAAACTGGAACACACGCTCACACCACGCACAAAAATAAACTCAAAATGCCTGAAAGATTTAAATATACTCCAGGACAACATCAAACTCCTAGAAGAGAACATAGGCAAAACATTCTCTGATATCAACCTTACAAATGTCTTCTCAGGTCAGTCTCCCAAAGCAACAGAAATAAAAGCAAAAGTAAACCAATGGGACCCAATCAAACTGACAAGTTTTTGCACAGCAAAGGAAACCATAAAAAAAACCAGGAGGAGTTCCTGTCGTGGCGCAGTGGTTAACGAATCCAACTAGGAAACATGAGGTTGCGGGTTCGGTCCCTGCCCTTGCTCAGTGGGTTAACAATCTGGCGTTGCCCTGAGCTGTGGTGTAGACGCGGCTCGGATCCCGCGTTGCTGTGGCTCTGGTGTAGGCCAGTGGCTACAGCTCTGATTCGACCCCTAGCCTGGGAAGCTCCATATGCCGCGGGAGCGGCCCAAGAAATAGCAACAACAACAACAACAACAACAACAAAGACAAAAAGACAAAAAAAAAAAACAGAAAGACAACTTACAGAATGGGAGAAAATAGTATCAAACAATGCAACTGACAAGGACTTAATCTCTAAAATATACAAACAACTTATACAACTCAACAGCAAAAAAGCCAACAACCCAATGGAAAAATGGGCAAAAGACCTGAATAGACATTTTTCCAAAGAAGATATAAAGATGGCCAATGAGCACAGGAAAAAATGATCAACATCCCTGATTATTACAGAAATTCAAATCAAAACTACTATGAGGTACTACCTCACACCAGTCAGAATGGCCCATTAATAAGTCCACAAATAACAAATGCTGGAGAGGGTGTGGAGAAAAGGGAACCTTTCTGTATTGTTGGTGGGAATGTAAATTGGTACAACCATTATGGAAAACAGTATGGAGGTACCTCAGAAAACTATATATAGAACTACCATATGATCCAGCAATCCTACCCTTGGGCATACATCCGGACAAAACTTTCCTTGAAAAAGACATTTTTTCTTTTTCAATAGCCAACACATGGAAAAAAACCTAAATGTCCACTGATAGATGATGGGATTAAGAAGATGTGATACACACACACACAAACCCATACACAATGGAATACTACTCAGCCATAAAAAAGAACAAAATAATGCCATCTGCAGCATCATGGATGGAACTAGAGTTAAGTGAAGTAAGTCAGAAAGAGAAAGACAGATACCAGGTGGCATCACTTTTATCTGGAATCTAATATATGGCACAAATGAACATTTCCACAGGAAAAAAAAATCATGGACATAGAGAACACACCTGTGGTTGCCAAGGGGGAGGGAATGGGATGGACTGGGAATCTGGGGTTACTAAATGCAAGCTATTACCTTTGGAATGGATAAGCATTGAGATCCTGCTGTATAGCACTGGGAACTATATCTAGTCACTTATGATGGAGCATGATAATGTGAGAAAAAAGAATGTGTATATGTATGTGTGACTGGGTCATCTTGCTGTAAAGTAGAAAATTGACAGAACACTGTAAACCAGCTATAAGGGAAAAAATGAAAATCATTAAATAAAAAAAGAAAAAGAAGAAAAGAAAATTACTATCTGTTGATTAGTTTTTTCCTCAAAACTCTACTATATTCCACACACCTGTGGCAGCTGGGGGCTCTGGCGTCCAATCAGTGTCCACTGTCCATTTCTTACTCTGTATCCACTTACTACCTTACCTGTAATGAACAAAAATTATAATTATATAAGGTATTAGAAGAATGAAAGGCATCATTTTCTTTCTTATTTCAAAATAAAATCCGAATATAGAAACCCCAAGGGCTAGGGATTTTTTTTTTTTGTCTTTTTTGCCTTTTCTAGGGCCACTCCAGCAGCATATGGAGGTTCCCAGGCTAGGGGTCGAATTGGAGCTGTAGTGCCGGCCTACACCAGAGCCACAACAACTCAGGATCCGAGCCGAGTCTGCAACCTACACCATGGCTCACGGCAACGCTGTAATCGTGAACTTTTAACCCACTGAGCAAGGCCAGGGATCGAACCCGCAACCTCATGGTTCCTAGTCAGATTCGTTAACCACTGCGCCACGACGGGAACTCCAGGGCTAGGGATTTTAATGAAAACAATATGATGAAAAAATATGCAGAATTTCAAGGTATTGCACAAAATCTCTTTCACTGAAACAGGTTTAAGGTCAAATATAAATGCATTCATAGCATTAGCAAGCACAATGGTACATAATTTAACATGTAGTTTAAAGTTCTTACCTAAATGGTGAGTGTGAACTCTGTAGGCAAACACATGCATTGGATACTTTTTATAATGGCATGAAATGTCAGAATTCACCACTGATAGAAGTAAAAACACAGAAGAAAGTCAATATTCAACTGGAAAATAACATTATTCTTGTCTGAAAGTACATACAGAGTACTCACAAGTAGCAAGACATGGGAGTTTTCTCATGTACTCACATATTCAGCAGAAATTAATAAGGACTTATGTGCCAGCTTCTTTGCTAAGACAAGTTGGGAATGCCTTACCCTCTTTTTTTTTTTTTTTTTTTGCCACACCAGTGCCATGTGGAAGTTCCCGGGCCAGAGAATGAACCTGCACCACAGCAATGACCCCCCCAAGCCACTGCAGTGACAATGTCGGATTCTTAACCTGCTGTGCTACAGGAGAATTCCCTCTTACCGTCACATTTTATTCCACTCACAAACAAAACAACCTGGCCAAATCAATACACTTTCTCAGTGAAATCATAGGCTTTATCATGAAATTTATACAGTTGAAAAAGCTTAAAAACTGGTTTTTATTTTTGGAAAAAGATTTTTGAGAAATTGATTGCAAACACCTAAGGTAACTAGATTGACAATTCCTGTTGACAAGGAAACATTTCATCTACTTTCCTTCCTTACAGTCTAACACATAGTAGCTATTCAATAAATATGTCTTTCAAAATAAGCAAATAAAAAGTAACAAGATTATACTTGTCATTAACTTTAAGAGATTCCAAGTAAAAACAAATGAATAATATTTAATATGACATTTTCACCAAAGAATGAGATACACTGATAAGTAATCTTATACTATTCCAAAGCTTTTTGTAAGTTTAGGAGAAATCAGCTATTACTATCCCTGCTTTAACAAATGGAGAAACAAGCCCAGTAAATCTACTTTCAAAGACTTGAGTCAGTACAGGATTTGCTAGCTTCTGATTCTGAACTTAATATTCTCTGTAGTAGTTTATGCCACAGTATGACATGAAGTTTGTCTTTGGCATCTAAAGAATGGATGATTGATCTGTAAAACAGTCAAGAATTATTCTTTAATTTATATAACCTACCACCTAACCATGGGTCTCAACACTTAGCGTCTCAGTAAAAAGATGGAAAATAATAAAGTACTGGCTTGGAATGATACAAAAATCTATTTTAAATCCAAGGATAATAAAGAACTGGTTTATTTTTCAGGGACTTAAAAATAGTGGTCATTTCAGGTGTTTATAGAAAATATACTATAAATACATTTTTAAAGATTAGGTAATGAGGTAATGGTAAATTCTAAAAGGTCATTACTCACCTTTCTCTCCTGCTGGTATAACAGTGTCAACAGACATCATAAGGTACATGCCAGCAATTAAAGGCTGTCTGTAGAAAACAATAATATTTATCTTAATTATTTCAAAAGTCAAAACTATCACTTTGGAAAAATAAGATATATTTCAATATGAACATGATTCATGTGAAAATTGAAACAAAATAATATGAGAAAAGAGAATATATATTTTCTCTTAAGAGTAATTTTCTTGGACAAATAGCTGAATGAATACACAATTTTTTTTTTGTGGCATTGTAAATGTGCAAGGCATTCTCTATATGGTTCCTGTGATGGTTAATTGTATATATCGACTTGGCTAGGCTGTAATGTCCAGTTGTTTGGCCAAGCACTAGTCCAGATGTTGCTGTGAAAGTATTTTTTAAATGTAATTAATACTTAAATCACTGACTTTGGGCAAAGCAGATTATGGTCCACATATGCAGGTGGGTCTCAAAAGAAAAGATTGAGGTCCCAGGAAGAGGAAGGAATTCTGCCTCCAGACTGCCCTTGGACTGCAAGATGGCAAAATAGACTTCCGCCAGAATTTCCCACCTGCCAGCCTGCCCTGAAGCTTTCAGACTTGCCAACCCCCACAATCGGGAGGGACAATTCCTTAAATTGTCCCTCAATTTCTCTTTCATTTGTTTTTTTCCCCTCTCGTAAATTCTATTGGTTCAGTTTCTCTGGAGAACCCTGACCTATTCAGCTTGTAGTGATTCCCAGCTCTGACATTCATGCCCTTGTCCAATCCTTCTCCCTTGAGTGTGGGCTGAACCTAGTAATTTGACCTAGTAATTTATTATGTCTAACCAATAAAACACAGCAAAAGTGACTTCATTTTTTTTCTCTCTTGGCATCAAAGTATGATAATTTATGGCAAGTATTTTCTTCATCTGTCAGACTTAGGTATTAAAATCAGTAACTTCTGAGATGAGGTTACAATTTGACTCTGGCTTCCATCTTGCTTTCTCCCTTGCTGGCTGTGACAGAAGCCGGCTGTCCTGTTTAGAGCCCACATGGGGAATAAATAAGGGATTCCTCCAGTCCACAGCCAGCAAGGAAGTGAATCCCGTTAAAAGCCACGTGAATGATCTTGGAAGCGAATCCTCCTGGGGTGAGTCCTCAGATGGCTGAAACCCTGGCTGAGACTTTGATGGGAGCCGTTGTGTGAGACTGCCAGACCCTGCAACCAGCTAAGTCGTGCCCAGATTCCTGAGCCACAGGAAACTGAGACAATAAATATTTCTTATTAAAAGCCACTAACTTTGAATTATCTGCTGTACAGCAATAGCTAATGAACATGGTGGATTTCCCCCTTTTAAGCTCCTGAAGATCTTAAAGTTGTCACTCGTCTAGGAAAACTGAAAGTACTTACGGCAGGCGTGTGAGGTGTAAGGACACACCAGAACAGTCTTTGTGATTATCTGAAAGCACACACACACACACACAAAAGAGGCATCTTAAATAGGAAAATGTGAAAAATGGATTTCAAAGTAAGACACTTTAAATAGTTACAACTCAATACCAAAAAACATATATTTCATTTGTATGGTGTTTTATAGTTTACAAGGTACTTTCATATTCATGAATCCATTTACTTTCATATATCACAGTGCAACAACAAAACTACCATTTCAGGCAGTCTATGGTTCTTTTCTTGACTCATCAAACTGACCGGTTATCTCCTTTCCTGCAGACATACTAAATATGAGTCATAAGCTCACAAAAGAAAGCTGTGGCTATTCTCTCTGCATTATCTGTATTGCTGAAATATCCAGAAAACTGAATGGTTTGTTCTATGGGGTTCTAAACAACTAGGTTTTCTACTTTTCAAAACTGAAACAGTCCATAATTTAAGCTTTCAAAGTATTACTATTCTTCGAATCTATAATGTTTCAAATTTATGTATAGGAATCTTATTCGGTTTCTAAGCCTCTCTTATTCTCACCTTTGAAATAGGAACCTAATGTTCATTCTTTTTACACTCTAATTTCAGTGGAAAGCCTCTGAGTATCTCTGCATCTTTGCTAAGGATACTTCAGAGACCTCTTATAAACCCTCTCTCTTCTTTCTGCTTTTGCCTTCCCCATGTAGAAATAAGGTAAAAATTTAAACCCATTCAAATTTTTATCTTTGTTGAACTTGGTGAGACCATAGCACAGAGACCATGAAAAGTAACTCTGGGTTATTCCTTCTAATCTAGTATATTAAATTCTTTCTACTTCACATTTTATTCTAAGTAATTATAAAACTTTAAATCTCAATTTTGAGTTGATTTTAATAAAAAATAACTATTGCATATATGTGTGCAAGATTGATAGATTTACATTAGCAATTTAAGAAGTGTACTAGTAAATAATAGCACATGGGGAGTTCCTGTCATCGCTCAGCAGTTAATGAATCTGACTAGCATCCATGAGAATGCAGGTTCAATCCCTGGCCTTGCTCAGTGGGTTAAGGATCCGGTGTTGCCACGAGCTATAGTATAGGTTGCCAGTGCAGCTTGGATCCTGTGTTGCTATGGCTGTGGCATAGGCCAGCAGCTACAGCTCCCATTCAACCCCTAGCCATATGCTGCGAGTGCAGCTCCAAAAAGCAATAATAATAATAATAGTAATAGCACATGGAATAATTTTTAAGACAAGTTTTTTCTTTCATCTGTATTTCTCATGAGAAAAGCAAAAGTAGATTCATATAAAAATATATAACAACGGGTAACTTAACAATATATGAGTTTTGATTTACCACAGATAAAATTAAGAAAGTATATAAATCATTTTTAATACTTTGGTAATAAAACACAAAGGAAATTATATAGTATTAAGTTTGATCTTAACAAAAATAGTACAGAAATAAATTCAATTATAAACATTTTATATTTACTCAGTTGGATCTTTTTGTTTTGTTATTTTACAAAGGAATCTTTATCCAATCTCCTAAATCAAGTTCAGTGTGATTTTATTTTCATAACTTCAGTGAGTTCTTTTTTTTAAAATTTCAATTGTGTTTTAAATGGATGACGAGAAAATACTAACAAAAATAATAAATAACAACGGTTTTACCTTAATTTTTGCCTACACTTTTAAATATAGAAAGGATAATTGAGCATTATTCTAATTTATTAAAAAATTTTTTATTTTTGAAAACAAGTTTTCCTAAATGTACTGCATAGGATTTAGTAAATATGCCTAGTCTGTACTACTTTAAAAATGATTAGCCATTGACTCCACCCAGAATTATCTAAATATCTCCAATGATTAAAAGAGAATGGTAGGGGAGTTCCTGCTGTGGTGCAATGGTAATGGTGGAATCTCTGCAGCTCTAGGACTCAGGTTTGATCCCTGGCCTGGCACAGAAGATTCAAGGATCCAGCATTGCCATAACTGTATCAAAGGTTGCACATGGGACTTGGATCTGACCCCTGGATCAAGAATTTCATATACAAGGAGAGGGAGGTGACAAAAAAGAAAAAAGAGAGAGAGAGAGAATGGTGGGGAGTTTCCTCGTGGCTCAGGGGATTAAGGATTTGATGCTGTCACTGCTGTAGCTCTGGTGACAGCTGTGGCACTGGTTGGATCTCTGGCTTGGGAACCTCTGCATGCTGTGGGTACAGCGACGACCACTCACCCCCGAAAAAAAAAAAAAAGGGAATGGTAAAACAATGTATACCATTCATTTGTACCAAATGAATTCTAAACTCCAGAGATGCACATAATTAGCTTAGTTGTTTTCAGAAAACATTTCTTGTGTGTATAAATATATATATATATATATATCTCCTAAGGCTACTTTGAGAAATGGTAACCATCCATTCATTCAGTAACATTCATCAAGCAATTGTTATATGCAGAAATTGCTCTACACAATGGGGATACAGTGAAAAACATTATGTTCTAATTTACTGCAGTCACTAATTTACTGTTAGTGCTTGTGCTCTAACTGGAGTGGAGAGATAGGGAAATGGGGTAGGAGGGACAGGGAAAAACAAAACACCAAATACATAAACATGATAATGTCACACAGTGAACTCAGTAGGATAATATGATGTCAGATAGCTGTTTTAGCTATCATGGTCAAGGACAGAGCAGCCAAGAGGCTGGAGACTATCTAGGTCAGGCAGAGTGTGGTAAGAGCCTGGGTTATTGTCTGCAAAAGTCCCATCTGAAGATTTTAAGCAATGGAGGAAAAGATTGCGTAGGGTATCTGCCTGACACATTACTTACAGGTTGCTTGCTAATTACTGAATGTTGGAGTCTGTGATGTTTTTCTTTAACCATACTGGGTGGGGTTTTTTCCCCCTACAGTGTCCATTCAAGCAAAAGGGTCAGTGTTATGAGAACTGTTTTTCGTTTTCACAATATGTTCTTGCATTGAAAGAATCAAGTGAATCAGATTTTAATATCCAACTTGGCTGACTTAAAAATATTAAATGGGATAAATTAATAAATTAACACATTTCAGGAACTATTAAAGAAGTTTATCATTAAAGTTGAAATGTGTCTTCAAATTAAGAGTAGTAAGAATGTTACAGTAACATGCTAGCTATTGCCAGTAATGGTACATCTTCCTGTTAGATAATATTCTTTATTAGAATTGTCTAAATTGAGCAGATTTTTACTCAAAGAAAAGCACAAAATAAAAACAAATTTTAATTTGAAGACATTTTCTAGGCACACATCAAAATTTTCTCCAAATTAAATAATGGCAATTATTATGTAATTGTTTTCTATTTGCTTCCCTATAGAGTTTTACAAGTGAGCCACAGTCTCACCACTCCAGTGCAAAGACTAAGTACCAGGTTTTCTTTAGATCCCACATATTTAACAACTACCTGTCATACTCTGTAAGAAGGTCAAGGATATCACACAATAATAACAAATCAGCTAAAATCTCAAATAGTAATAGGAGGTGCTCAGTACATTCTGGAGAAAAATAGAATGAACTTCTGACTTATGTATTAAAACATAATGACTTCAGGGAAAACTGACTTTTTGAGAATTTAAGTTTTGTCTTAGAGAATGTAAATCTTATATGGGTAGAGGGCTGATGAATAGACAAAGATCCAAAGTGAAAATCTTGCCTGTTTTATAAAAAAAGCTCCAGAAATCAAAATATACAGAAGGAAAATTAGTGCAGTGATATGCTTAAAAACCCCACTAAACAGAGTTTCTGAGTCACAAATGAATTTGTTTACATCAGATTTATCTGATCAATTTGATCCACTGAATCAGCAAGAAATGAGGCATTTCTAAAAACCTCACTGTGAGTATGAGCACGCAGATATTATGTTTTAAATTATGAATAACACTTTATATTGTTATTACTTATCCATGGGGGTGATAGAATTATAACACTAACTGTATAACTTTAGGAAATTCTGTTACTTAGTAATGGATAAACATTTTAACAACAATATTTTAGTTGAGCAAAATTCTCAGAGTTATCACAAAGTAAATATTTATAAAGCATATTTACATACATTTTAGACATTGAATCAACTGCTCTCTTATATATTCATTACTTCAAAATCAAATTTTATTATGTAAATGACTGTGATTTCTTCCAGTTCAACTTTCTGCACGTTGACCTAAACAGCCCATGTGTTTGCATTATACACACAGTGAGAACTTCCAGTGGGAGCAACTTGAACTCATTCACACAAAGCTGTCTAGATGTGGATCCACAACTATTCCTGGATCCACAACTATTCCTATAGTTAGTGGCAGCTTTGGCGAGAAGCATATTTAAGCCTAGTGTTTGGTGTGAAGATTATGACCTTTTAACTCCAACGTGATCCTTGCCACAGTGATGCATTACTATTTCCACAACCTCCACAGTGATCTTACTTCTGGTGAACTCAGAAACTTTAGCTGGTTTTGCATATTTTACTGATGATTTTCAGTGTGTTCTGACTTTGCTTGCCATTCCACTGTAACACAGAGCTTTGGCCACAAGATGTGAAACCTCAGAAGAATGAATTCATTTCAATTCACTAGGCTAGAAATGAAATCTCTTAAAATGGGTGACACTTTAAAGGTTTATTATAATAAAGAAACACATCAGTGCTTCTGATAATACTTTTACCATATAAGATGAAACACAAAATCAGAACTGAGATAGTTAAGAAATATATGGAAAATGAACTCAGAGTATCAAAATCATATGCTGGCTGAGAAAGATAGTCAGAAAGATTCTGTGACTAGAATGAAAGTAAACAGAAGAGAGGAGAGGAGAAGAAATAGATGGAAAAATTAATGCAGGGCAGAAGACCAGAGAAATGGAATCCTACAGCTTTAAAGATGGAACATGAGTGAAATAACTGAAATGGCCTTAAATCATAGGACTGATTTGTCTGAGAGGTCCTTGACCTTGCTTAATGGCTACACTATTATTATTTTACTTGAAAGTTTCCCATTCTTTCTTGAGTTTTCTTGCTTCTCTGATTAAATGTATTATTTGACTAAAGTTTTTCTACAGACAAAAGACAGACAGAGGATATGGAAGGGGTCCATTCTGGGAAGCCGAATGGGAATCCTGCTTGGAAAAAAGAGTAGATTTGACAAGTGTCCTTCACTGGTATCTGGATATTCTTTTCTTGGTGGGACAGTAATGAGTGAAACAACTAAAATGGCCTGAAATCATAGGATTGAATTTGTCTGAATGAAAAGTAGAACAGGAAGTTAGGACTATTCCCCTGATTTATATTTCAATATAAATATTGTACATTTCTAGTGTACAACATGCAAAATTTGTTGGGTGGAAAGTTTAGACTTAATCTGTGCATTTTAGTTTTTAACTTTTTTCTTGATTTCTTTCTTCCTTTTTTTTTTTTTTGTCTTTTTAGGGCCGCATCCAAAGCATACGGAGGTTCCCAAGCTAAGGGTCGAAATGGAGCTGCAGTTGTCGGCTTGTGCCACAGCCATAGCAATGCGGGACCTGAGCCACGTCTGTGACCTACAACACAGCTCAAGTCAATGCCAGATCCTTAACCCACTGAATAAGGCCAGGGATTAAATGGATAACCTCAGGGATACTAGTTGGGTTTGTTAACCACTGAGCCATGATGGGATCTCCAATTTTTTTTTCTTTTTACCACCACACCTGCAGAATATGGAAGTTCCCAGGCTAAGGGTCGAATTGGAGCTGCAGCTGAAGCCTACACCATAGCCACAGAAATGCCATATCTGAGCCACGTCTGTGACATAAGCCAAAAACTGCAGCAATGCTGGACCCTTCTGATTGAGGCCAGGGATTGAACCTGCATCCTCATATAGACAACACTGCTGAGCCACAGTGGGAACTCCAATCTGTACATTTTAATCACATACAGTTATTTGACCACAGTGCCTTACAAGATCATCACCAGCCTTCAACTAGATGCTCACTGAGTTCCTTTGTTTAAAATGAGTAGATCTAGGAATTCCCGCTGCAGTGCAATGGGATCCATGGCATCGCTGCAGCACCAGGAGACAGGTTTGATCCCTGGCCTGGCACAGCAGGTTAAAAGAATTGGCATTCCCAAAGCTGTGATGTAGGTTGCAACTGGGGATTGGATCCGATCCCTGGCCCAGCAACTCCATATGCCATGGGGTGGCCGGAAAAGAAAAAAAAATGAGTAGGATCTAGAAGGTTATCTCTTTAATACTTGGTAGATTACCACTCATGATCAATATTGATACCACTTAGAAACTCTAGTGTATAAATGAGGCAATCTGTAAAAAATGTAGCATTCAAATTTGGAGCAAAGATAAATACCAAAATATTAGTTATTATTATCATTATTCTTTTTTTTTGGTAGTTTCAAAAAATATTAGCAATGAATATTTGACTTTTAAGAAGTATATTTTCATAGTTATTGGTCAGGAAATGCTTTAATTGGAGAAACTTGCTACATGTCAAATTTCTCTAACTTAATAACAGGAAGAAAGGGGCAAAACATGGGAGTGCTAAAAGAGTATGGAGATGGTTAAAAAAAGGAATTAAAACTGAAATGGTATGTGAAAAATATTATACAAAATAGATATTCTCAAAATAAGAATAGAAATCCTGATTCAGAGTGGTCTGAACTAGGTAGATACAGAACAGAATCATCAGTGAAAAAGAGAAATTTTAGTGAAGACATGAAAACATCACAGTATGACTAAAATTAAATTATTGGGTTAGGGACCACAGGACCATGGGGAAGTTGACAATACATTGTCCGAAGGTCCTTCTGTGACTTTCACTAATACATCTCCCATTGACCAGATTCAAGACAATTTGCTTCTTTCTAAGTTCAGTGCTAGAAGTTAGCTCAAAGGATTCTATGTTTGGAGAGAAAAGAGTGAGATTTTTATATTGATATTAAAATTACTCTTTTGGAGTTTCCGTCGTGGCGCAGTGGTTAACGAATCCAACTAGGAACCATGAGGTTGCTGGTAGGATCCCTGGCCTTGCTGGATTAACGATCCAGCATTGCCGTGAGTTGTGGTGTGGGTGAAGACGAGGCTCGGATCTTGCGTTGCTGTGACTGTGGTGTAGGCTGGCAGCTACAGCTCCGATTAGACCCCTAGCCTGGGAATCTCCATGTACCTCTGAAGCGGCCCTAGAAAAGGCAAATTGCCAAAAACAAAACAAAACAAAAACAAAAACAAAAAATAAAATAAAATTACTCTTTTAATCTATATTTATTCACTTATCCTATACAACCATCACCATGCAAAAATCCTGGCAGTTCTTCTTTCTAGGTATCTTTATTTATTTTAGTCTTCTTATTCCATAGTAAATTACTTATTCCATAGTAAATCTCTTTCACTAAATGGGCTACAGGTTCACTATCTTTCCAAGTGGTGAATACTTGACTTTTAGCTGCTGTTAATGTTCTGTATATACAGAGGATTGAACCAAAAATATCCCAGTTTAAGGGATCTTTCATGATTGCTGTTCTCATTCAGTAAGAAATAATTTTAGCCTGATTGACTTCAAGATATGGTGATGAAACTTCACTTACTAGATGGGTATCAGATGACACTGGGAGATAAATTTCATTTTATGTCCTTATAGTCCATTATAAGGTAATATGTATGTACTAGAAACTTTTGTAATGGTGAAGATATTAACAGTGAAAAAGTTAAAAGAACCATTTTTACAAAGAAATGTAAAATCAAGTCTAATAATGCCTTAGAGCCCATCAGAGCACAGGAGAGTACTGCAGTACTGGTGATTGAGCGGTAAGACTTCTAAAGAATAGTTTGATAATGAAAGAAACAAGTATTTCCAGACACTGGATGAAACTTGAAAATTGCATTCAATCAGAATCTAATCTTGAGTAAGATGAAAACTGGATGACTGCTCCACAAGGGTCTCAGCCTCCCTTTTTTTGAGAAATTGCTCCCCTCTGCTTAGGCAGAGATGTATAACCACAGCAAGGCACTATATCAAATATATAGTCTCAGAATTTTAGAATTGGAGGGAACCCTGGAGATGACAGAGTTCAACTTTTGCACTTTATAAACAGGGGGAAAGAAGCTATAGATATTAAGAGTGTTGGCCAAAGTAATTCAGCTTACTAGTGACACACTTGGGTATCAAAACTAATTTTTGAATGTTAGTATTTAGTAAACATGATTTAAATTTAAAAACTGATTCTATTTTTTAAAGACTTCCAAGTCATTTTCTCTATAAAATGTCCTGAAGCTAAGATACAGGAATTAAGCAAGAATGGGTAAGTAACCAGTGGTACTTAAGGATATCCACTTAAGTAGGAAGTTCATTTCTTTTAATGGGGGGTGAATGCATGGAATATGAGGTTATCAATTCCAAACTATTTAGCTTGCTTTTCTAATAATAGCTTTTAGTTCCTGCTTGGATTCATAGCTAAGTAGTAAAGGAAGTATGTGGAATAATGCATGATAATAACCTATTACATCTTAGGTCCTTAGAAGTCTGTTGGTCTCGCCTAATCTTTCCCTCAAGAGTATACCTTCATGAGCTCATCTTGTCCTGGTTGTTTCCTGCTTCAATAAAAAAAGATAGGTTAATCATCGATCCTAAGGGAACCAATGTATTGTTATAAACTACATCCCACTAATTGGAAAAGTCCTCCAGAAAGACAGCCGTAGAGAGCTGATTTCAATTCACTGCACTCTCCTCAGAAGATAAAGGATAAAGAACACCCATTATCTACTATCCCAACCACTGTTTTAGATAATGGATCCTTTCCTTATGGAAGTACTGAAAAAGCATACCTGGAGCCATTGCCAAGTCAAGGGAAAGAAAAAGTCCTTAATAATAAAAACGTATTTTAGAAATTTTGTGAGGAAACAGTAAACTAAACAGTAAAATATCATACCCTTCCATCTTCTCAGAATGTTCTGTGTTCAGAACATAATTTAAAGGCCACCTTCCTGACTTTTTGCTTGTCTTGAATAAACAGACAAAAACGAATAGAGGATATCATAATACACACCAATATTTTTTCAATAATGTATGTACATAGGTATTGTAATAGCTATTTGATCATTGAGCTGGCTTGATCTTTACCTTATAGTTCTTTGTTCTGAATGAACAACATTAAATTAATGAAAAACTTCTTCTTTTTTTTTTTTTTGTCTTTTCAGGGCCACACCAAGGCATATGGAAGTTCCCAAGTTAGGGGTTGAATTGGAGCTGCAGCCACCAGCCTACACCACAGCCACAGCAACGCCGGATCCAAGCCACATCTGTGACCTACACCACAGCTCACAGCAACACGAGATCCTTAACCCACTGAGCAAGGCCAGGGATCGAACCTGTGACCTCCTGTATACTAACCAGATTAGTTTCCACTGAGCCACAATGGGAACTCCAGGAAAAATTTCATATAGTCCAAATTACTTGGAAAATCCCTTAGGAGAGTGGAGAGTGAGTTCTCTTAATAGATCCAACGCAGACAGTTTCCTTAGCATTGGAACAGACTGCTGTCAGTTTTGTCAGTTGGGCCATGTCATTTTTTTAAAAAGAAACAAAACATTTCTATGTAGTTGGACTGTGTGGTTATATAAAAAGCTTTTTTTTTTTTTTCCCCCTGTATATTTGAAACCCTGCAGCAGCAGAGAGGGACACAAGCAGGAAAGGCAAACTGGAAACTGCAGAGAGAACAACAGTTTGGAGTCTTGTGTTCATTCTGGGCAGAGGCTCGTTGAATGGAACACTGGTTTTAACCAAGGTAAGACGCAGCTCCTTTACTGCTTTCTTAGTATCACTTGGATTATAAATACAGGTCCTATAGTCACCTGACAGTACTCAGTAAAAAGATGATTCTCCAAACTAACCAGAAAATGCATATATTACTTTTGTTAGTTTCCTCAAAACCAAATCCCAGTCACCAAATTACTCCTAGAGAATTTATTTTTACCACATCAGGACTCTACAGTTACAGATTCATTGATATAAAATAGTCTCCACTCAAAAGCACTAATATCTTAAACTGTCACAGCAAACATGTATCTGCTTAGCAAATGTAACTGAAATGGGACACTGTTAATACATGACACAAACTGCACAGAGGTTTTCCTGGAGGCTGCTGAAAGCTGGCTTAGCAGAAAGCCTTCATTGCTAAATAAACCATCACTGCAAAAAAAAAAAAAAAAAAAATCTTCAAAAAAGAATTCCTTTTGAAGCTGTCACTGCAGTGAGTTAGCCTCTTTTGATTTTGTATTCACTGCTGTGGGACTAGAAATTACTAGCTTCCATTTGTCCTGTGGCAAGGAAGATAAAATGCATTTACCTATCCTGCAAGAAGACTTTCACAAATGATGGCCTGTGCTGATCCCAAAAGAGATCAAATGGAAGGCAGCCAGGCAGGCTCACCAACGAGCTTTTAGAATTGCTGTGTGTGTGGAGAATGTTACGGCACGACATGTCAGAGCACTCGCCTGTTTCCACCTTTTATGAATGCAAAGAAAAGAATCAACAGTGAAGCTTAAGGTTTACACTATTTTTTTCCTCTCAGAATTTTGAGCCTGCTCCAGAATCATACTTCTAAGAAAGTAAAATTAAAAGACGAAACCCACCAACCCTAGGCAAATAACAGAATTTTTACAAAACATGACACAGTTTTAAAATTGTTTTTTGACTTTTTGTTTAACTATAATATACAGAAAGTTACAGAAATCAGAAGGTACAGCTTAAGGGATTTTTTAAAAACTACCATAGTCCTGAAACCAGCACCCAGATCTAAAAGCAAAAACCCTCCATTTGTGTCCCTTTCCTGAGTCACTATGTTTTAAATCTTTATGTTAGTGTACCTAGCATATTTAAACACTTATTTGCCTTTCTGAAGGAGTTGTCTTTTTGGCTAAAACCAGACACCTTTAACTAGCTTGTCCAAGAGCTTCATGGGCTTTGACTGGACATTTTTAAAATACTATACATGGTCACTAAGTAATACTGTATTATTTCCCCTTTCTCTCAGTGCAAAGTCCTATCAACCACTTTTTACTTCTGTCTCAGTTTTTAATATGTATACATTTTTAAAGTGAAAGTCAATTTTCTTTTGCATTCTCCCAGTTTTTGTCTGTTATTCCCACTGAGGGCAGAGTGTACCTGCAAAAGTCTAGGAACCACAGAAAAGGAATCAGACAGGATGAAAAGGAATTTTAGGGTTTTAATCAAAGAAATTTTTAGGAGTTCCCATCGTGGCGCAGTGGTTAACAAATCTAACAAGGAACCATGAGGTTGCAGGTTTGCTCCCTGCCCTTGCTCAGTGGGTTAAGGATCAGGCATTGCTGTGAGCTGTGGTGTAGGTTGCAGACATGGCTCGGATCCTGCGTTGCTGTGGCTCTGGCATAGGCTGCCGGCTACAGCTCGGATTAGACCCCTAGCCTGGGAACCTCCATATGCCATGGGAAGCAGCCCTAGAAAAGACAAAAAAAAAAAAGAAATTTAAAAATTCTATTTGAAATATAAAACTAAGCAATATATTTTTCTTATAAAATGCCCTATTAGAATTGCTGAATCATTTTGAGGGTAGTTTTTTTACACACATAAAAGGTTTATCTTTCACCCCTTTGCAATTCTCAACTATTTTTGCAACAAAATGTTAGCCAATTTTTATTTAACTTAATCTTCTAAATGCTTATGAATGATAAAGAGAGGGTAACCTAGTGACAATACCACCCTATTTTGTTTTGAAAACCCGAAGTTTATATTCTGCCAAAGCTGTAATTTATTTATTTTTATTTATTTTTTAAAGGATATCTTTTTTTTTTTTTGGTCTTTTTAGGGCTGCACCTGTGGCATATGGAGGTTCCCAGGCTAGGGGTCTAATTGGAGCTGTAGCCACCAGCCTATGCCACAGACACAGCCACTCAGGATCTGAGCCGCATCTGTGACCTACACCACAGCTCACGGCAACACCAGATCCATAACCCACTGAGTGAAGGCCGGGGATCAAACCCTCATCCTCATGGATGCTAGTTGAGTTCTTTAACTGCTACTGAAACATATATTTCATTGGAATATATGTCTTTTGAAGCTTAACCTAAAATCATTTGCTATATTTTCAACCCAATTATCTTCATCAACTCAAAACTACTCTGTATTGTATTTTGGTTCTTCAATGACAAAAATAAATCCAAAGTCTCTAATTTACATATAATTATGCATACATGGAGTCTTTGGTATTAATTAGGGAATATACTTTGAATACTATAGCTCATATATTTGACTTAGAATTAATTTTCAGTCATTCAATATGTTTACACTGTAATGTGGTATGAGGATTACTAAAGTAATTTTTATAAAGACTAGTGAGTTGAGAAGTAAGAGGAAAACAATGAAACCCCTTGGTGGCCCAAATTATCTCTCAAAGTTTGCTAGGTAAATCTTCATACTGTAGGATAAAGGGTCAGTTTGGACAGGTCTTCAGTTACTGCTAAAATTTCATTCTTTTTTTTTTTGTCTTTTTGTCTTTTTCTAGGGCCGCACCCGTGGCATATGGAGGTTCCCAGGCTAGGGGTCTAATCAGAGCTGCAGATGCCAGTCCACGCCAAAGCCTCAGCAATGCCAGATCCAAGCTGCGTCTGCAACCTACACCACAGCTCATGGCAATGCCGGATGCTTAACCCACTGAGCAAGGCCAGGGATCAAACCTGCAACCTCATGGTTCCTAGTTAGATTCATTAACCACTGCACCACGATGGGAACTCCTAAAATTTTATTCTTTCTGTGACTATAGCTGATACATTACAGTTAAGTTGGGGAGACAAGGATAAGGAATATTTCTGAGGAAATGGAGCTCAAAAAGTATGGGGAGGGGAGATATCCCTATAAGAAGACAGATTCTAAAAAGTTTTCCAAAAAAATAAAAGTTTTCCAAGACAGAGAAAAGAAGAATCAATAAGGAATGAGAAGAAACGGGGAGCAGGATGAGGAGATTCCAAATTGGATGAAGAGGAGAGTAATGTTCCATTTGGCAGAAAGAGGGAAGTTAGAAGGGTCTCTTCCAGGCCTAAGGAAGGCTGGATTTTATTTCTCGAACAGAATATTTTGTAAATGTCATTAAGTATTATATTTGAATGGTTTTCATCAAACATCTTTTTTGGTCATGTATTTATTTAGGGTACCTCTTGCAATGAATAAGTAAGGCAGTCAACTAGCATAAAGGAGAATTAATAGAAAACAGTAAATGGAATTTACAAATCCTAGTTTTGCTATCTAATGACTTTCATCTTTTACCAGAATTCCTAAAACACAGTAAAAAAAACATAGACATGCCAAGGGAATGAGGGGAGGAGTCAGGGACAGGGTGCAGAAACCAGAAGGAGTATGTGAAAAACACGCCTTGGATTTTCTAATTTTGATGTAAGCCAACAGGCAAGAAACTTTATTTCTCCTCTAAAGTACTTATGGTTAAAAATTAAATATTATGTGCTATGCATTTCAATGATTATTAATTAGCTGATGACTATGTAACCCTGACCAGCTTAAAAAAAGGACTTAATAATTATGAGAGTTTTATAAAGCCTGGATTACAAAAGGATAAATGAAGGTAAAGTATACCGCTTTCTCAGACAACTAGAAAATAAAGGTGAAATGTGAAGAACTCAATTGTATTAGGGGAAGTTTTTTTTTTTTTCCCCCAATAGACATCACTTAAGCTAAATATTATAAGGTTCAATGTTAAATTGTTTGAAAAACACATTTTAAGGAATAAAGGACATTCTGACTACATTGTTTAAAAAGTAATAAAACCATACTGCTTTACATATTTTCTCATAACCAAGTGAATGACAATGTAATTCCTGATCCTGAATGACTATATTTAGGTATTAAAATAAACAGGTGTCCCATGGAATGAATGAGATGAATAAGGACCATTAGTCTTCCAAACTGAAGATGATTAACAAAATTAAATGCGAGAAGCTAAAGAATCAGGGAGCTTACATTTATGTGAAGAGATTGGCAAGAGCGAAAAAATACTGCATGATAAGAGGCTTTTGGATTGTTTCAGAGGTACTGAATAGTCCTAAAATCATTCCATGACTCAACAAGATGGTTGTGTATAATAAAGGTTAGAAAAGAACAAGAAGAACATCCTATTACAATTCTTCTGAAATCAGTGGGATTATCTAGCAACCTGATTTAGAAGTAGCTCCACATAAGGGAAATGGATTACTTCATATATTAGAATGAAAAGGCATAAATGAGATGAGGTAAATGATTCTCATCTTTATTCATATTTATTCTATTGTGCATAAATGGTTTTATTCCTCTTCATTCCCAGTGGTTCAAAGGACTTTTAGAAGGACTGATTCCATCATTTGTTTATATAGTTAGGATGTGAACTTTAACAAACTACAAACTAGAAATCCAACACAAATTAAATTCTTTTAGTCTTTAATAGCATTGGAGTAGTACCTATACCACTTTAGGCAAGTCACTTAACCTTTCAAAGTATCGATTTCCATTTCTGTGAAATGTAGGGGCTGGGCTAGATGGTCCCTTCTAGCCATATTGTTCTCCTTCCATCACCTGAAGACTCGGTCTCTTGTATTAAAAACAAGTGCTTAAAAAAGAATAAAAGAATGCAGAACAGAAACAAACTCACAGACTTTGAAAAGAAACTTATGGTTACCAAAGGGGACAGGTGGGGGGATGGGAGGGCTAGACTGGGGGTTTGGGATTGGCATGTGAATAATGAGGTACATGGAATGAATGGCCAACAGGGACCTGCCTCATACCACAGAGAATTCTATCCAAAATTTGGTGATAATCTATGTGGGAAGATAATCTGAAAGAGAATGGCTGTGTGTGTATGTATAACTGAATCACTTTTTTGTACAGCAGAAATTGTCACAACATTGTAAATGAACTATATTCAATAAAACGTTAAAAAGTAAAAAAAAAGAATTAACACAGATTTATTCAGAAGAAAAGTCATGATTTTCTTTTCAACAGTGCCTTTTCAGCCATGTTTCAATCTCTTCCTTTGATCTGAAAAGGCCTAAAAGGCTACGGAATTTCATGCAGATTGAATGTTACTTTCTCACCATTTCTCTCTCTGTCACTCCATAAATTCCACTTTAAAAAAATGTAAAAAATGGGAGTTCCCGTCGTGGCGCAGTGGATAATGAATCCGACTAGGAACCATGAGGTTGCGGGTTCGGTCCCTGCCCTTGCTCAGTGGGTTAACGATCCGGCGTTGCCGTGAGCTGTGGTGTAGGTTGCAGACGCGGCTCGGATCCCGCGTTGCTGTGGCTCTGGCATAGGCCGGTGGCTACAGCTTCGATTCCACCCCTAGCCTGGGAACCTCCATATGCCGAGGGAGCGGCCCAAGAAATAGCAACAACAACAACGACAACAAAAAAGACAAAAGACAAAAAAAAAAGTAAAAAACGGAAGGATAGAACTTATTTTTGCTCATTCTTCCAAAAGGTTTATCTAGATTAAGTGTCAAGAAGGAATAAGAAAGTCATAGATGTATTCTAAGTGTCTTCTACCACAAGAGTAGAATAACATTTTAAAATCCAAACACCAAATTTTGTGAAAAAGTTAAGAATAAATATAGTCCTTCAAATTTCTAAGTGAAATGAGTTAAGTGCTAGAATAATCAGATAGTAATTAAATGCATTTTCTTCTTTCAAAGCTCCCCTTTTCTTAAGAGAATTGAGAGTTAATTATACTTATTTTGATAAATGCAATTTATTCTGCTCATGTCCCAAGCCCCAGGAAATTTTCCTGACACACCTGTAGTACAGAAAAAAAAAAAATGTAAAGGTAACTTCAGTCCTTACTAGGAATATCTGAGCCTCAACTGTCAAATGTTTTTTGCATAAAAACCAACTGGGGAGCTTGTTAAAATTTCGGAATCCTGGGTTCATTGATGTGCTGATAACACACTGGCTCTCTGAAAAAATATGCATGTGTGTATAAATATATATTCATTATAGTTTTTATTAGTAGTAAAGATATGTAGGAAACAAAAATAAAAAATAAATACTTTTTATCATAAATTCATATAACAAGTTGAATTTCACAGACTTCTTCTCTTAATTTTGCTGAAGTTTTCATTAGCCAATCCATGGTTTGTAACTGATGAGTGAGCAGTTCAGACAAAAATGTTTCCTAATGTTCTTGTTTATTGAAACAACAAAGATATATGTTGGAATTGCACTTGCTCGTCAATGAAATGAGCAAAATCTTTGCAGTACTAGAGAGTAATTTTTGAATACAGAAAGATTATTTCCTCAAATTTTTTTTTGCTATTCCCAATAATCTGCTTTACTAATATCTTTTCCATCATTTTTTTAAATCTAAACGACTAACAAAATAATGTATGAAGCACTGATTTTTAGCATTTGTCAACTTCAACAGTATAAATTTTCCTACTACAGCTGATTTCAAGCTACCAATGTGACATTACTGAACGCTGGGTTGGGAAGAGATGAGCCCTTAACACACATTTTTATAGTATTTCCACCATACAGATACAATAGACATAAGTACTCTCCAGAGCATAGATAATAATAAAAGGTAGTAAAATAATTAGGGGATGATGATCTTTGAGTATTTATTGCCTTTATTTTAAATCATAGGGAGTTCCTGTCGTGGCACAGTGGTTAACGAATCTGACTAGGAACCATGAGGTTGCGGGTTCGATCCCTGCCCTTGCTCAGTGGGTTAACGATCCAGCATTGCCGTGAGCTGTGGCGTAGGTCGCAGACTCGGCTCGGATCCCGCGTTGCTGTGGCTCTGGCGTAGGCCGGTGGCTACAGCTCCGATTCAACCCCTAGCCTGGGAACCTCCCATATGCCGCAGGAGCGGCCCAAGAAATGGCAAAAAGACAAAAAGAAATAAGAATAATAAAAATAAATAAATAAATAAATAAATCATAGCTACACTTAACAATCAGCTCACAAAACATCTGGAAATTAACAAGTGGCCCTTGTGCGTTAATATGAGCCAGTCCCAGTACACCAGTGCCCAGCTTCTACTTTCTGTGCATTTGATTCAGTAGATCTGGTTGGAAATGGGAAGTTTTCATTTTAAAAAGCACTCTAAGATTCAGGCACAGATAGTCCAGAGATGAGATTTTGAGAAATCCTGACATAGACTATGTACTTTAGAGGTAATTCTATTAAGAACTTCCAGCTAATTCTAATCCTTTTATTGAAATAGTAAGAGGAGTTCCTTGGTTAAGTAAACACTGGGCAAAATGTTTCAACTGTGAAAATAACTAGTGCAGGTAAGGATACAGGGCTTGCTCATTCACCATGGAATGAAAATTGGAAAAACTCTTTTGTCAGGTAATTTGGTGGAATCTGTTAAGGTTTAAACACTTCATAACCCAAAAATCCCATTTCTAGAAATCCACCTAGGAGTAGCACTACATGGTTATTTAAAATGTCTCTAATGTTTAAGTTCACTGCAACGTTGCTTGTATTAGCAAAAACTTCAGAACTTAAACATCTTTAATAGGGAACAGGATGTATAAATTATAATATATCCACACAACAGAATACTGGGCAGTCATTATAAATAATGAAAGAGTTTTACATGTGCTGCCTTAGAATTATGCCTAGGGTACATTGTTAAATTAAAAACAACAGCAGGAGTTCCCGTCATGGCGCAGTGGTTAACGAATCCGACTAGGAACCATGAGGTTGCGGGTTTGATCCCTGCCCTTGCTCAGTGGGTTAACGATCCGGCGTTGCCGTGAGCTGTGGTGTAGGTCGCAGACTCGGCTCGGATCCCGAGTTGCTGTGGCTCTGGCGTAGGCTGGTGGCTACAGCTCGGATTAGACCCCTAGCCTGGGAACCTCCATATGCCGCGGGAGTGGCCCAAGAAATGGCAAAAAGACAAAAAGACAAAAAAAAAACAAAAAACAAAAAACACAACAGCAGATGCAGATCTGCAAAGTGTGATCTGAATTTTGTCCAAAAAAAAAAAAAGAGAGAGAGAGAAAGGTGTAGATATACATATCTGTGCTTTCTGTGCATATACAGAAATGCTGGGATAAGCATAAGAAGAATGGGCATATATAAATGGCAGTTACCTCGGGGTGGAGGGAGAGGTAGAAAGGTAGATGGGACTGAAGAAGGTATTAGTTCTTTTCTTTCTAATCTAGATACCTTTTCTTCAATAGCTTTACTGAGATACAATTTACATATCTTGCAGTTCACCCCTTTAAAATGTACAATTCAATGGCTTTTTCATATATCCACAGATATGTGCAACTATCTCCTTATATTATAGATTTTTAAATGGTAAGGTATTGTGACTTTTTTACCTTTCTTTTTAATGTTTTTCTGTATTTTCCAAAAAATGAAAAATAATGTTTGGGAGAGATTTTTTTAATGGGAAGATATTCAGATATATTCAGAGTCTTTCAAGCCTTGTTAGTATTTTTAACCAATTAACTCAAATATTAAAGAATAAGGTTTTTTTGTTCCAATATTAGAACTTTTTGCAATCCTGAAACCTGAAAAGGCTTGGAAGCCTAAAGTTTTTTCATAATGTTTGGCAGGAAAATATGATCTGAAAGAATATGGTCTGTCTTTATACCTCTTGTAGTGTGACCATTTGAACATTCTGCTAAAGGAATATTAGCATATTGATTAGGAATAGAGCTTTAGACTTGCAGAGGTGACATTAATGTAATTCATGCTTTATGCATTTGAAAGGTTTAAATGCAAAGGTTTAAATGTTTAAAGTTCTTACTTCCAACCAGCATCTATCCCAAAGTATGTGAATAAAAGTCTGTGCCCCTATATAAAGGAATATTAGAGCAACAGAATAGTGGGAAGTAAAGAAGGAAGAAAGGAGACTTGCTGAACGGCATATGTATCCCAGCCTTGGGAGAGAAAAGGGAAACGGAGGTCAAGTGCACCCCTCCTGGGACCACAGGGCTGCTGTCCCTGGAGTTGAACTTGCAAACATTATGTGTGCCCTGGAAAAATATCATAGTGGAGAACTAACCTATATTCTGGAAGGGATTAAGCTCACTGGAGTGTGTGTATGTCAGGGTCCTATTCAGGGAAGGCCAGTCTGAACACTAGAATGGTGCCATCTCTGTCTCCCTTCTATAAGAATCAGTGGCTTATCTCCCTGGGTGAAGGGAAATGTTAATAACTCCCTCCACATTTGGAATTTCAAAGGAGATTCTCAAACATGGGAAAGTAATCTAGAATGCCTGAAAACACATGGGTTTAAATACCTACCCAATCCAAAGTTATTCCTCACTTTGGACCAGGAGTGAGTAAAAGCAGGCTTGAGATATAGATAGATAGATAGACAGATAGATAGATACATATACCCCTCTCACTGGAAAGCACTCGGGAGCAAGCTACTTCAACAGATTTAGAAAAAACAACACAGAAGCAACAGGGAGCAATGTTCCACTAGTTTCCCACTATCTCTACAATCAGGTGTCAGGGAGTCAGGAGAACCTCTAACATTGAGACTGAAATCAGAGTCGTCTGCTTTATACTGGCATGAAATAATTTTAAGTGTAGCTACCCTGCCACTGATCTATGCTCCATCTTGCTCAAAAATGCATTAGCAAAGGATTTTTCCTGGCTTCACAATTTCAAGGCTTTTTCCAATAGCTTCCCGGCAGTAGCTTTGGAAGAGGCAGATATGCGGCAGGAATCACGGTGGAATTAGAATTGCCTTAGAGTTCTGTGATTTCCCTTTGCCTGCCACTGTCCCCATTGCCTGATGCTCACTCTACTACTCCTTTATTGTGGTGAGAAAGGAATCCCTGTGTGTATATGAGTGCAGAGCTTGCATTTCATGACTGCGGCCCTATGTCTAGTAACAGGCACCTATCTGGAATGAAACTATTCAGAAGCCACACTGAAAACAGCTAACAGCTAGGATGGAACAACATAAATAGGGCAGGGAGAATTCAAATCTGAAAGTTACCAACTCTAGGCACTAGTGTTCTCATGATTTTATTAAAGCAGTTCCTTTTAAGAATGTGCTTATCCTAAATTTACAAACAATTATATGAAAATTAGCTGCCTGGACTCCACATCATCAATTTACCACAGGGAGAAAGATGCCTATAGGAAATCAATCTGGCAACAGGAAATCTTTTTCTAAACCCGGTGGTCTTGTTCGCTTCTCAACTCCCTTAATGCACTGACTGTACTGGCTTGTGTGATTACAGTTATTGTTTTATTTTTATTTTCCCCCACTGGACAGTGAGCTATATGAAGGCAGACTTTTGTTCTGATTCACCTTTGCCTCTATGCACTGCAATGTTTGAATTAAAATGAGTTAAAATGGTGGCTTGACAACAAAGGAAGCTACAGAAAATAGAGAGAAGCAGAGAGAAGGCAACAAGCCCAGTAACACACAAAAACTCTATCTACTCCTAAAATTTGGAGGAAATCACTGTGCAGTAGTTGATATTCAGAATAATAGCCAAAAGTTATGAAGAAAAGGGGAAAGACAAATAGCATTTATTGCCAGTCTTGCTCGTTGCTGGGTACAGCAGCAGGACTTAACACCTCCCACCTATTTTAATTTCATGAGACATATAATATATTGAGGAAATATTTCTGTCCAAAATGTTTTAAGGTTACAGTACTGAAAGAGTTAAAACCTTAGCTTTCTGGAAAACTGGGCTATTGAAAATGATTCATTCTTTACGGATTCTAACTAAAATTTTGTGATCTGATTTTCCTAATATAACCCAATAAATTGGAGATGACTATTCTTAGAGCTCACTCTTATATAATAGAGAGTTGAAAACTGAATCGCTACAACATTGTTAGTCAACTATACTCCAATAAAATCGAATACTAAAAAAAAGACAGTAAGTAGTTTATAGCTTGGAAATTCTGCCTACTCAAAGGCAGTCAAAGCTTGGGCAGTTGGGAAGAAGAAATTCTTGCATCCTTTTTAACTTAGCAGCTCCAATTTCAGTTGGTGTGCACAAGGGTTTCCTAATGTGAGAAATGAGTTACTGTCGGAGACTAATAATCTAATGTTAAAAACTCTGAAGAAACCAGTTTTCTTAAAATTCCCCTGGGCCAAAATACCTAGAAGAAATGTGACAAATTTCCGAAACAATCTCAGGGGAATTCTCTCTATGGAATAAGATTTTATAGAAAATAATTGGCAGAAAGAAAAAAAAAGAAAAGAAAGAGCATCAGGAGGAATCTCTAGCTCCTGCTATTCTGATTTCCTTAAAAGCAGGGACTTGGTTTTGGAGTTTATCTTTGTGTAACTGAACTATGAATAACAAATACTGCTGTGGAGAAAAGGAAACAGAGCATAACTAAGAAACTTCTACTTACAACGTGACAGACATAAATACAGTTCTGTATACATAACGAGAACTTTTAGTGCCTTTGAAAAGTAACCATTGTACTCTTTGTATTGTGGGCAACCATGACAAAAGGTTGCCTTTAGGAAAACTTATGTCACATTCAAGTCTTTTATATGGACTATAACAATAGCAGTTAATATGGACTGCTTGTCAGATACCCTTATATGAACCATTACAATCCCATTTTAGAGATGAGGAGGGCAGAGAGGTTTAGAAACTTGGTGAGGATAACAAAACTAGCAAGTGACAGCCAGGTTATCTGGTCTCAGAGTTTGATCGCCTAACTCAATACTATGCTTATAGTGGACATCCATATCTAATTAGATTACATTCTATTTTCCAAGGAATATTCCTACATTTACAAAAGAACTCATCCTGTCTCTCCCTGGGCTCCTAACACCCAGTCTTTCCTCACAAGTCCATTAGATTTTTGGTGCACTCAAGACTAGGATTGAAGTAAAAATCTGATCAGTTTACTGCAGATAAGCACTCTGGGTGCTTTCAGAATAAAGCCCTAACAAGGATCTAATAGTCTGGTCTCCACCTTTTCTCATGTCTTGCTACTTCTCCCTTTGCATTTCACACACCAGCAAGGCAACATTACCAAGAGTTCCTTGCGGACCTCAGCTGGGCTTTTGACTCCCCTACGTCTATGCACATACTTTACCTTTGGAATGTATCTTCCCTCTGCCCCCACCTATCTGTAGGCTCCTCATCACTGTTCAAATACTTGCAATGGTTCCATCTTCTTAGCAGCCTTTCCCAGATGACATTCCCCCTGCCCTTTCAGGCAGACCTATCTGCTCCTCTCCATAGTCTCTGAATCTGGTATACATTTCCATCATGCCTATAAATGCTCTGTTCTTGTGCTTGTCTCTCCTGCTATAATGCGCTAAACTCCTGCAGGCTTGAAGATTAATATTCCCAGCACGAGCCCAGGTCTGACACCATGACTCACACAGCATTTAATAAAGTTGACTCCTTTTAAATGATGCTTTTACAGCTTTACATTCTCCTCAATTTCAAAAACAAAGACCAAAACAAAATAAACATTTCAGGTGATCCCACAGAACTTACTCTATAACCACACCCAACCTTTCCTCCTACTAGACATCCTGATCCAAGACTCAGCCAGCTGGCTTCAGGTTATGTTGTCTTTGATATTTTATAATATTCCAACAGCTTTTAGAAGATAATTTACCTACACTGTTGTTGCCCTGTTAAAAAGAAGTCCTAGGCTTCTCAACTCTCTAAAACCTTCCCTGTGTAGAAAAATGCTCATATCCTTAAGCCAAACATTTTCGTACTTTTCATCAGAGTTCAGTGATGTCCATATAGTGTTAGTCTGCTTCTGATTTAGTATTTATATACTTAAAAATATCTCCAATAGTCTTAACATCATTAAGTTCAAATCTTCATTGACACTAAGATGTTTATGCATATACGTGCAAGTATATATAATATTACATATATAACATACATATAATACATTTTTAATCATTAAAAGATGTGATAATGTAATTCCGCTATTAGGTGCATCTGTAGATAAGTGTGTGATCACATTATAGAATCGTTTTACAGTGCAAGTCACTTCCTACAGTAAATCAGGCACATAGAAATCGGCTTTAATTCTGTCAGGAGGGTATGAATGGGAATTTTACACATTAACTGGCAGTACTGAAGAATTTAACATAGTGTTTATATGTGTGGAATTTAAAAACATTAAGACATAATCCTGTCTTTCAGGCTTATTGACTGTTTCCTTTTATTCCTTGTTCCTTATAATCCTTAGAAACGTACAAGAATACATATAGTTTTATGTAATCTATAAAAAAACTTTACGATTTGCTATTTTTCTTGTTATACAATTTATTTAATTAGTTCCCTATTAAGGGACATTTGTTAACTTTCCAGGTTTTCATATTACTGTTAATAGTTTAGAAATAACTGTGGGTAGGTAGCTCATTAAAAAACAAACAAACCAAAAAATCCAGTAAAACCTTTCATTTAGGATAAAGGCCTAGAGCAAGATCTTTAGTATAAAATGTATATAATATTATAAGGCTGTTTTCCAAAAAAATTGTACTAATTCACAAAGCTCTCCAAACTGTACCATATTCATCTAAACCATGGAAGTCCTGGGTTTTATAATTCAATCTCCACTCACACCCAGTTAAGTAAATGTAAACTGCTCCCTCGTTGTTTTAGTGAGATTTGATATTTTTCCATTTGTTTACTTACTATTCTAAGACATGTATAGCACTTTAAGGCACAAGATAGTATCTATGCTACTGAATGAATTACATGGGTGAAACTTTCTGTTTGCATTTTTATTACATTAAAATAAGATCTATGAATTACAGGATGGGTAATCTTCCCACCTCATACCTCCCATAACCCTTCTTTTAGAAAAACAGTTCTCAAAAAAGTGAAAAATGTAAAATTAAAAACTAATATGAAAGTTTCTAATCCATCTCTTACGGTAATAAAACTGTATATAACTATATGTAATATAATATATAAACAATAATAACTATGTTTACATATTAAATATCAGAACTTTATCTCAAATTAAATATAAATTATAAAACAATTAATCCCTCACTAGCAATAAATTATTAATATTAATATTATATTATATTATTAGTAATTAAATTACTAGAGTAATATGTTTTAAAAACTATCATGTGTATGTGTATCATCCATTTCCCCTGGGGTATCAGTACAGTATCTGCTAGGAGGTCCTACAAAGCTCAGAGGAATTAGGTTAGAATGTTAAGTCTAGAGTTCTATGGAGGCACAGAGAGTGGGGGTCAGGGTGTGGGTATGACTAGCTACCAAGCTATAGTGACTGGGGAAAGCCTTCCTTGCCTTCATTGGAAAATAATGGTCTTGTCAATGCTTTGAAAGTCAGCAGTCTTAGAATCTGCCTGTTACCCTGATAACAACATGGTAAATTTTTAGAGCAGATAATTTCTGTCTTTGTTCCTCAAACATGAACATTATTTATTCCTTTATTTTCAACAAAATCATGGCTCAGCACTACAGTTAACAACTTAAGATTTTAAATTCTGTTCTAAAAGTGGAAAGCGATTTGCATATAACTCAAAGCATATTTTTAATATAAAGCAGGTTTTACTTAGAAGTTAGGTTCATGGGCTGGTCCACAGAAGCTGGTTTAACTGCTGATATATCTGCCTGCAGTACTAATGATACTTTATTTGACAGCCCTTTCCAGAGGAAGACTCCACTTATTGTCCCAGTTCTGAATGCTGAGAACTTATGGAAACTCCTACCATGGAATGTTCTTAGCGAAAGCCACAGAGGATATTTCATTTGCAGAGATGGACATGTATTTCTAGACTTAGTTGCTAGATAGAAAGCTAATGTGTCTGAAGAGGAAAATGTATCATGTTAGTTAGGAGAAATACATTGTTAAATTAGAGAATTTGGGAAAATAAGTGTAAGTCAGCAAGACAAAGTGGAAAGGCTGATGAGCCAAGGAGAAGACTGCTTAAGGTTTACACTCCCATGAACACTGAAGTGTAAACCTGAAATGCAGCTGGAGTTTGACTAAATGCAGCAGAAGGATTAACGAGTATAGTCCCAGTTGCCTTGGGAACAGGGCCTCTTCCTCATGTTAATGATTCTATATAATAAGAAAAGAAACATTTAAACAAAGTGCATAGCATGGGTAGACCCACAGTGTCTAGGGCAGTGTTCGGCAGCCTCTACCGAGTGGGTAGGGTCTGTGCATTAGTGCAGTGGACGAAGGGTGCAGTGGATGAAGGAGGCGTTCATGAAGGGGCAAGTTTGAATTACAGATAAAACAGTGACATGAACCTGAGAATTTCGCTGGCATTGCAAAACATGCTGACTCTCCCAGTGCTTTGCTTCTAGCAATATAAATAACTAGTCCCTAATCTTTCTGACAATGCTGCTTAATAGGAAAATGTGGGTAAGACAATACTTTGGAAAGCAAAAAACCCTAAAGTCAGCATAAGAGAAAGCATAGTAGGATGCACACAAGAATATGTGCATAAGAGATTACAACTTTCAGAATTAAAGTTATTTCTTCAATAGTGCCAAATTACAGGAGACAAAAGTATCTGTTTTCTAGCGGGCAGAGAGTGTGGTCAAGTCTTCATTTTATTACATAGATAATAGTATGTATATTTTAAACAACATAGTATTGAAAGTTGTGCTTAGTTCTAACATTTCAAAACTTACCTCTAAAAGCACTAATGTCCCCATAGTGTACTTGAAGTACAAAGTATTTACTTCCAGTCTCCCCTCCAACTCTGAATCCAACACCTGAAGATTTTCAAAAGAAGGTAAATATTTTAGAAATGGAAGTCTAAATTGGAGCTAATCAGAGGTCGCCGATCTATGAAATCTAAAGGGAAATAAAATAGCATATAAGAAGAAATTATGTTAAATAAAAATGGAAATAAACTGAAAATCTCTAACTTTTCTAGTACAGCTATCATTCCGTCTCAAAACTCTGCTAGAATTCTAGTCATAGTCTCCAATTCGGAGCCAGGGAAATCAGTCACACTTTAAGAGGACAATTCACCCATTTCTCAAGAAACAGAACAAAACAAAATTCTGTTCTTGTTGATTACATCACAGAGATACAGAAACCCATTCTTTCATTCTGTCTTGTTTGTATGCATATTCACTTTTACTTTCTAATTGAATATAGGAAATAACAGACTTCCTAGAAGCATCTTAGGGGAATTGTTTTTCTTCCCATATGAAAACAGGTATCTGCAAAAATGTCACCGGAAATCCTATAAAATTGGATTGTGATGATCATTGTACAACCATAAATGTAATAAATTCACTGAGAAATTAAAAAAATAAGTCACTGAAGAAATCAATTACCTACTAGATTATCAATAAATTTTTGGAATATGAAAGGTTCCTAGGAGTCTTACTATTAGCACATTTTACTAGCAAGCTAAAAATAATCTACAGATAAAAAAAATATTTACAGGCAGAGAAAAAATTTTTTCATCTTCTCTACTAATGGATCTTAAAAATGTCGACAAGTCTATAATAGACCTACCTCCCTTTTAGTTTCCAAACTTGTTTGGTAGTGGCTGCCTGTTAAACCCTAGAGAGGATTCTGAGACTCATTTGAAGTAAAGTAAAACAGACATTAAACTATTGGGAGAAGGATAGGCTCAAGGACGTATTGTACAATACGTGGAATACAGCCAATATTTTGTAATAATTATAAATGCAAAGTAACCTTTAAAAACTGTATAAATATAAAGAAATTTAAAAAATCAAAAAAAAATTAGTGCTGGCATGATTTAGTGAGGCATCACAAGACACCATCCCTTCACCACCACTAACCCTAACCCTAACCCTAACCCTAAACCCTAACCCTAACCCTACTCTGTAAGAGAACTGCACATTCCCTTTGATGCTAAGAAAGATCCAGGGAATAAAGAAGAGTCTGGCAATTCAGTCACACATTGGAGGCAATGAACAATTCAGAAGTGAATTCAGAAAGCCAGCAGAGGAGTTCCCGTCGTGGTGCAGTGGTTAACGAATCCGACTAGGAACCATGAGGTTGCGGGTTCGGTCCCTGCCCTTGCTCAGTGGGTTAACGATCCGGCATTGCCCTGAGCTGTGGTGTAGGTTGCAGACGCGGCTCGGATCCCGCGTTGCTGTGGCTCTGGCGTAGGCCGGTGGCTACAGCTCCGATTTGACCCCTAGCCTGGGAACCTCCATATGCCGCGGGAGCGGTCCAAGAAATAGCAACAACAACAACAACAACAACAAAAAAGACAAAAAGACAAAAAAAAAGGAAAGCCAGCAGAGATTGGCATCACATTAAATACCCAGGTTTACAAGACTACTGAAAAAAAAAAAAATCTGTTTGCTGAAACAGCAATTTATTTAATTCCTAGCTCTCTTGGCTCATGAAATGCTCTTGCTGTCAAGAACCAATGTGCCTTAGGCCAAAGGTAGCTTGAGGTATTCTTGGTTATTTTCTAACTCTATCTAAACTGTTGTGTGAGCAAATGACTTAGCAAAGAGAGGCAAAGAAATAGTAACTACCTAAATGAAATCTTTTCAATACAAAGTAGGCAATACAGGTACATTTATAGCATGAAGTTGCAACATAAAACATGGACAACAGCTATTGGAAAGAACATATAATAAAAATTACTTTGGAATCAAAAACTAGGCAGCTTATTATAAGACCTTCCAAGAGGCCTCAGGTATACCTTTGGGGAGCCTGGTAGGTGGAGCATTTCTTGCCCAGGCATATAGAATATTGGCTTTATCTGTGCAGGTTCCTTCATCACAAAACCTGGAAGAAGAAAAAAAAAAGGCAGCTAGACATGAAGATTCAACTGGTAAAATGCATAAATCACTCTCTGTGGAAGAAGAGGGGAGAAAGAGGTTTGAAAAGGTAAAGAAAAGCACATAAATATATCATCATTACAGTGATATCAGCTTTAAGACTGTAACAAAAACTGGAGCAAAGAACAATTTTATATGTGAAAAAAGCACATATAAAGGGAGATTGTTTGTTAGTTGCCCAATGTGAAATGGTCCTATGAGGTAGATATGCAGTTTATAACTCACTATGTCCATCCTTGGAATGGACTCTATATAATAAGGTAGAAAAGTAAGCACTTCACAAAGCATGAGACAACCCAAGCTAACATAGCGGAATTATGGAAGTGGACTAAAAGAAATGTCATACGCATTTCTCTTTCGGGGAACAGTGTTATTAATAAATATTTGGCCACGACAACTAACAGTGCATAGTGCATCCTTTAGTAGGGGAGCAATACAGGTGTACCTCACTTACAGGGCTCCTGTGGCTTTTTTAAGTTTATGCCATTTATGAATTGTTTCATGGGGTGCAAGTCAATCTTACAGAACCTCGGTTTTCTCTCTTATAAAACAGGGATAGTTATACTTACCTCACAGAGTTGTTCTGTAAATCAAATGGTACATAAGTTAAAGCACTTCATAAACCTCAAAGCACCATACCAAGGCAATGCATTATTTAACAAAACGTTCCCTTTAACTAAAGAGTCACTGTTGAGAGGCAGTGTTGTATGGTGAAAGGAGCACAGGCAGAAAGAGACATCTGGAGTTGAATCCCAGAACCTCCCCTTAATGACTGTGTATCTTGGACATGGTCATTAGCCCTTAAAGGCCCAGTTTCTTTGTGGAAGCCTCTCTGATAGGGCTATAGTGGTGACACATGTCAGGCACCCAGCAAGATAACTAGCACATTGGCATTTGTGTTGGTAGACCCAGTTTCATAAATGGTAAACCGTCTGACTCCAAACCACACATTCCCCCTGCCCCCATTACCCTACATCTCTTAGCTGTGTATTTTACTACGTCTCTTAGATAATTTGACTTGTTCAAAACACTGTTAGGGGACACTTTTATGCTGCTTTTAGGTATTTGTGTTTTGAGTAACTGGCACCAAGCAAGGTCAGAATCAGGAGGTTAGGCAGATCTGAAAGTTCTGAAGACAATCAAGGACAAGGACAAATGCAGCTTTTTGGCAAGGAGGTTGGCTTGCATGAGAGAAAAAGTGCACTGCCCATGGCCTGGAAGGGAAGAGAAGGCAGACCATGGAGGCTTCCTAAGCCAGTTAGAAACTGAGCCTAGAAACCTGGAGAACAACCAGGCTACAGTTGTGAAAACCACCAGTAAGAAGTCCCTTCATACTCAGAGGCAGGAACCCCTAACATGCTTCCTGCTTGGAGCCAGAAATGAGGTGAGAGGTTAGGGTGTGAGTGTAGACAACTGTTATCTGTGTGAATAAAGGGCCAAGAACAAGGAGGTTCCCATAAGATTATGTTTAGCAAATGCTCTTGCTTCTATAAATCAGACTGCAGAAAGAAATTGGGTAATGTGCAATGTAAAACACATCAACCAGGGGTTTCTTACTGTTCACTGTCAAGAACAATATACTTAAGATGAAAGATCATTACCATGTGAGACTTGTGTGTTGGAACAAATGTCTTTGACATCTTTGTGCCAAGTGTGTTAAAAGGCTTGGGGTATTGGACAGGACCCAAAAGCAGAATTTTCCTCCCTGGCCCATGCTATAATAGTTTAAGAAATGAGACTGTCAGATGTGATGAACTTGGTGTCTCACGGCTATGAGCTACTAAAATTTAAAGATCTGAATGGCAATTTTCATAGCTTTCAACAAAGATCATAAATATACAAGTGCCTAACATTAACGTGATAACAGCCTTAGGTTAAACAAGATAATTGTTTCCTCTGATAATGGAAGTCAATTCAGTGTATGACTAGAAAGAATCCAGAATGGAGTACAACAGAGAAAAAAATGGTTTAGTAAAATTTTCTAAGCTTACATATCTGATTATGTCATTTGCTGGCACAAAATCTTTCAAATGCTTCCCCAAAATAACACCAAAATAAAGTCTAAACATTGAAGTATTACACATAAGGAGGCCTTTTATGATCTGGGACCTTGTTATATATCTCTAGGAGAAAAAAACTTTTCAGTCATGCCAAGTTGCTGCTGGTTTCTAATCTCTCTCTTCTCCACTGTTCTCTTTGCCTGGAAAACCCATTCCCTAACTCTCTGCCTGAAAACCTTGTACTCACCTTCTAGTTCAAGATTCAATTCAAGTCTTTCCCCTCAGGGAAGCTTTCTCTGATGCCCATCCCAGGCAACCTCCATTCTTAAACCATAGCACGTGTCCTAGATACCAGTTTACTCATCTCCTCTATAACCAGACTGTGCAGACTTTAAGGTTTTGGGTCATATCTATCTTTCTCTCCTTTTCTCTTTCTCTCTTTCTCTTCCTTCCTTTCTTTGTTTCTGCCTTTCTTTCTTTCTCTGTCTTTTTCTTTTTTTGTCTTTTTAGGGCTGCACCTGGCATATGGAAGTTCCCAAGCTAGGAGTCGAATCGGAGCTGTAGCCACTGGCCTGTGTCACAGCCACAGCAACACTAGATCCTAGGCATGTTAGAGTTCATGGCAACGGTGGATTCTTAACCCAGTGAGCAAGGCTAGGGATTCAACTGGTGTCCTTATGGATACTAGTCAGATTCGTTTCTGCTGAGTATGACGGGAACTCTCGGGTGTCATATCTTTCACCCTGTACTCCCAGTAGCTGCAGCGCCTGGCTTTTAGTAAATATTTATGAAATTTTTGAGGAGGTTAACTCCTAAGTAAGTTTTTAATTTTTATATACAAACACTTAAATGATTGGATTGGCCTAAAACTTATTGTACTGCCAAGTATGACATTAAAAAAATTTAGTTTGAGAGTTTTAACTAAAACATTAAATACCAATACATTTAATTATTATTTGCCTGATAGTACAAATAAGCTCATACTCTCACAAGAACATTACAAGTAGGTTATACTTTACAGCTGAGTAAGCTCAGAGAGTCTAAGTAACTTTGAAAAAGTCATACAGCCAAGCCACGATTCAAAGCTCTGGCTATCATAATCTCTTATGTCTCTATTCATGGGACTGATTTATGGGCAGAAACTTTGTGGTATTATACAAAGATCAGCTTTGATGATTACTGTCATACCTGAACTAATTTGCAATTTGAGTATGAAATTCTAAAATCAAAATTTTTGAAAAGTTCTTCTGACTTATTCACAAAGAGACAATGGGTTGGTATTTTATTCTCTCATCAGCTCTAGTAAAAGAAGAGCTCCAAAAGCAAACTTTGGCTTGATTTTAAAATCCTGTTTTGTAATTTTTGAAAAACTGTATACAATTCAAGGATTCATGGGAGAGTGTAATGAGTGAGAGGACTCCATGAAGAGGAAAAATAAGAGGCCAAGAGTAATGAGTCCATCCATAACAGATAATACAAAGGAGTGGCAAAGGAAATCTGGATAAAATGTCTGTACCCTTTCATTTTAAAATTTTCATTTCATATTTTATTTTTTTGTCTTTTCTAGGGCCACACCTGAGGCATATGGAGGTTCCCAGGATAGGGGTCTAATCGGAGCTGTAGCCACCAGCCTACGCCAGAGCCACAGCAACACCGGATCTGAGCCTAGTCTGCGACCTACACCACAGCGCACGGCAACGCTGGATTCTTAACCCACCAAGCGAGGCCAGAGATCGAATCCGCAACCTCATGGTTCCTAGTTGGATTCGTTAACCACTGAGCCACGACGGGAACTCCCTCATTTCCTATTTTAAATGGCAACGATTTTTCATTTTCTCCACATAAAATGACCAACAGTATAAAGATGTTGATTTTCCAAAGGTCCTATAAAAATGTTGAGACTTTTTACTGTTCTTATTAAGAAGAAGAGTATTAAGGCTAGGGAGCAAAGTAACCCTTGATCAATGACTGCTGTAATTTCAGGCCTCATCAACCAGGTTTCTTATTCTTGTAATTCTAGCAGCTTCTCCTAAAGGCTCCTCAAGATTAAGCCAATTAATTGTGAAAGGATTCACATAGCTCCCTAGTGGTTTCTTAGTATTCATAGCAAAAATGATGAGAATTAACATTTGAACATAAAACTACTCTGGATTCTTGGACCTTTGCTAGAGAACCTTTTCACCTCTAATCCATGGGGAAATCTTTCAGAGGGCATGAATACTTCCAGACTATGCCAAACAGAAAAGTGCTAGCCTGTCATTTTGAATTATCCAAATAAAGCACGACTGACCATTAAAGTACTCCTCTGGTTCTATTTGTTAAAGGCAAGTTAAAATCCAAGGTTACTCAGGGAAAATCAGAACTGAGAAGTCATTTCTTGTTTTGTCTGGATTTTTTTTTTTCTTTTTCGGCTGTACCTGTAGCATATAGAAGTTCCCCAGCCAGGGATCAAATCCAAGCTGCAGCCATGACCTAAGTCACAGCCTAACCTTAACTGTGCAGGCTGGGGATCAAACTTGTGCTGCCTCAGAGACAATGTTAGATTCTTAGCCTGCTGTGCCACAATGGGAACTCCCTGAACGAAAAATTTTTTTAATAAAATTGTCATGCCCTAAAGTTAAGTCTGTATAGTCTTAAATTCCATTTTTTTTTGTCTTTTGTCTTTTGTCTGTTGTTGTTGTTGTTGCCATTTCTTGGGCCGCTCCCGCGGCATATGGAGGTTCCCAGGCTAGGGGTTGAATCGGAGCTATAGCCACCGGCCTACGCCAGAGCCACAGCAACGCGGGATCCGAGCCGCGTCTGCAGCCTACACCACAGCTCACGGCAACGCCGGATCGTTAACCCACTGAGCAAGGCCAGGGACTGAACCCACAACCTCATGGTTCCTACTCGGATTCGTTAACCACTGCGCCACAACGGGAACTCCTTAAATTCCAATTTTAATGCATTAAGTATCTAACAGTATCGTAGGAAAATTAATTCAAAGTTAGAAAGTTTCTTTAAGAAACACATATAAAATCAATGGCATGTGTGGAATGTCCTTACCTTTCAAAATTGCATCCAGCATGAGTCAGGTATTCAAATTTCTTTAACTGCTCTATAAACCAATAGAACATACTTCCCAATTCAGACCAATCCTATGTGAATTTCGATGCAATGAGTATGCATTAATATAGTAATTAGAGGATACTTAATGGAAATCTAAATAAGAGGGGTGATTAGAAGGCACTACCCTGAAAAATAGCACCACAGTATCTACCCCTTGTCCTCATTCCTCATCCTCCTCTACTCCCCTCCACCATCACATTGGAAATGCTATAAAATCTACAAGAGCAAAAGGTGTCACCAAATTCTAAATACCTAATAATATGCTTGGTACATACTGCATGGTTAATAGATATTGTATTAATAAATGAATAAAGATAGTAGCTGCCATTTATTAAGCACTTCCATGTGCCAGGCACTGCAGCATCCATATTATGTACATCCTCTCATTTATTCTTCACAATGGTCCAATCAGGAGGAATCAGTAACCTCGTTTTATAGATGAGGAAACAGATATACAGATATACATAAATAGAGATACAGATATACAGATAGTTAGCCATACAGAAATGAGGTTGTATAATTTGACCAATGCAACTATCAAGTGTAGAGCTGAGATTTGAACCAAGATGCTCTGAGTTCAAAGTTCTGGCTCTATACTAAATGTTAAAGCACTGTGCTACAACATTACTATCCCATTTAACATAAATAGTTCTCTTGTGAGAAAGTAATAGTATTCAAAATTATATAATGTTAGCTTCTGCTGAAACTGTCAAAATGTCATTCTATTTCACCGAAGTTGCTATTAGTCCGCTAAGAATTGGGCAGTTGCTAAGGAACTCTTAGCAACACCTCTAACCCAGGAGCCTAAAAATTAGTCAAGGAATATGATCGTTGATGACTAGAAGTTAGAGCAAGATGCCAGCTATATTTTAATGAAGATCCTTTATACTATTCTAATACACAGTATAATGTGAATCAATTACAATATTAAAGTAGAAAAAGGAAATGGATGCAATTACTTTTGGCCTAGCAGAAATTTATTTCCAAACTTTGCTGCTATACTCAAAGACACATTTTATGGTGCTTAGAACAAGGGATATCACAGATTTTGGAGACTGTGTTATTTTTATTTATACTGACAAGGATGTTATGTATGTTTATAAGTTTCATTACGGCAGAAAAAACAATGAGAGGACTGCATAAGACACTCTTGGAAATCTTGCTGTATACTGTTTGGATGATAGCTAGTATGTGGAGAAGGTGCATAAAGCAGCATATGCAAATACCATTCTCAGCCTAAGAATCATTGAAATCATAAGGGAGGCAACAAAACTGTAGACCTATCTGGAAAGTAACATCACCCTAAAAAAAACAGTCATTTAAATGACTAACCAAGCAGGTTAGATACTTTTCTCTTTCCCCTCATCAGCATCTGTAACCCTGTAGAGAGAGTGGCATTTAAAAAGACACAGCAGGTGGTTAATAAATAGAAGCAGTTGAAAGGGATTTAAGCTAAAGCTTCATAGGATGGTAAAGCACCACTGCTTTAGCTTAAGAATGATTCCAAGTTAGAACAGCTGGAAACAGCCTCATTTAACCAGCTGGGATTCTTCTTTTCAAAAATGATTCAACAAGACGTAGAAGCCCCCTTAGATTTGTAAAGACGCTTATGCAGTTGGTCATCAGTGTCATTAGAAATAGCTTTCAAATCAAATATTAATTGCCCAAGACTGAAAACCATAATTTTAGCTCCACATAGAAGATCATGTCAAAGTACAAGGCATAATACAGAAGAAGCCCATTCACTTAAATCACCCAATATTGAGAAAACACAGTCTTGGGGTTTTCGGTCAAAAGTTGCCTTAAGCCCTAAGTCCTGTGCGCATTGGAACAGAAAGTGTGTAAGACTATGTAACCTTGGGAATTCCTGTTGTGACTCAGCAGTGGCAAACTGGACTAGAATCCATGAGGCTGCAGGTTCAATCCCTGGCCTCGCTCAGTGGGTTAAGGATCTGGCATTGCCATAAGCTGTGGTGTAGGTCTCAGACACGGCTTGGATCTTGCATTGCTGTGGCTGTGGTGTAGGCTGGCAACTGTAGCTCCGATTGGACCCCTAGCCTGGGAACTTCCATATGCATGAGTGTGTCCCTAAAAAGCCAAAAAATAAAAATAAAAAAATAAAATAAAAGCAAAAAAAGACTATACAATCTCATATCACAAAGAGAAAGACAGTGCTCCAGAATCACACCAAATGACAAAACAATTTGTATGAACAAAACATCATGATTTTCAAAGCCTGAAAGTCTGTGTAGCTAACCACTCATTATTTTGTTTTAAAAAAATGATTGTTAGGGTAAAAATAGAATAAAAGTATTCATTGACTAGATAAATGGATATTTCAATTTCTAACATCTCCTAAAATTTACCATATTTTCATGGAAGAGAGGGGGCATAAATTTTTTTTTTATCACTCAAATGAATTTATCACATCTGTAGTTGTATAATGATCATAACAATCTGATTTCACAGGATTCATAAATTTTTTTAATATCTAAATTTCCTAGTTTTCAGTACCTCATTTCTTTACTGACCCTAAAAAGCCCCAAAGACCATCTACTCAGTTATGGCTTATACTCAGACAACAAATCTGGGGGACTTAGAACTGCCATACTTTGAATTAAGTCTGCAAACACAAATGGAGTCCAACATAATCTTGCTATTGCTATGCTTGCTCCAATCTTGGTGCTATTACTTCCTCCTGGTCCCTAGATGCAGTTAATTGTCTCCTCCTTTAAAAGCCTGGGAAAGAAGGCATGCAGGTTACATCTGACAGGTATTGCTGCTTTCCTGACATGGGCCAGCAGAGTGGCTGCTTTTTCATCAGCTAGTCCTTATTTGCATCCTCGAGAGGTATGTTAATTTAGAATTGAGCACCAGGCCCACTCTAACTATAAAGGGACCACCCTGCAGTATATTAAAAGGTTCACATCAATGTATGCAATTTAAATGCACATGCATATAATTAACTAGACACATTACCAGTGTGAGTTGCTAATTTGGAATGAGACACAAAAGACTGGAATATGTGGAGAGGAAAAAAAAACTTCAAAATTAAAATGACTACATAATGAAAACTGCTTCATGCTGTGTCTACTATTTCCATGTAAACTTAATATAACTGTAAATATATTTTAATGAACAGTAGAAAGAGGCAATTACAAAGAGCAAAGGAGGGCAGCACAACAGTGAAACATCATCAGAATAGCTCTCTGCCTTCATATTAAAAGTGCTGCTTGAAGACAGGGGATGAATTATAACTTCATAATTTCAGAAGAAAAGTGTTTACTTTATTAGAGACATACACTTATATGCCAACTTGCTGGCAATGAAAATAGAACATTAAAGTGAAAACAGGGGGAAATTCTAGCTAACAAACAGAAAAGAGAGGAAATCTGAGCTTGATGTTTCGGTTGTCAACAAAAAAATTAATAGTCTAAGAAAGAAATGGAAAATTTTACTGGAGCCAAACTGAAGTTTCTAACCCAGGAGACAGTCTCTCAGGGATCTCTGAAAACTGTTCCGAAGAGGCAAAGGGGGAGGTCAGTATATAAGTGATTTTGGTGCAGGAAGTACATGTAGTCAAGCACACATCTCGGTAAAAGGGTGCTATTTAGTCATGAGGAACAGACACCTTTTCGATGGCTTCAGGGCTTTGCTAAGTATGGGAAGATGCAACAAACTGAGTTCATGAAAGTTTTCTCCCGAAATTGTCTATGTAAGGGCCAGTTCTGCCAGCTTTCCCAGAGCACGAAGGGCTTCATCCTGATCTTTGCCCTGAATTCCTTTCAGGGTGTACTGTAGGTCAGCAACTGGAATGGCTGATGACTTGATTCTCATATAAATGGATGGTGGGCAACATTCTTTATTTTATAATCCCTTCTCTTTTGGTCTTAAATCTGAGAAAGGTTTGGGAGGTATTTTGTGACCAATTGTCCCATGATGCTAGGAATGCTCATTCCCAGACCAGGTGACTCTTTTGTTGATAGGCCACTCAGTGTGCTGTTTCTGGACTAGGCCCTGTTAACTGTAGCCAAAAGCCTCCAGACCCTGTCTCTTAGTAGACTGTTATGGTCCAGTTTCCTCTTGTTGCTTCTTCCCATATCTAGAGTTACACTCTTAAAATCATTGATCTTCTAAGACTATATATCTGGTCAATCATTTCAAGGCACCTGATCATCATTAATTTTATGTGAATCTCAGTCACATATTTGGTAGCATAAGAAACAATAATCTAGTAAAATAGGCAGAATACAAATAATATAGCTAGTGACATTAATAATATCATAAGTAAGTATTTAAGCTAAGGTCTTCCACTAGGTGTGGCCCAGTACCTCTTCAGGTTGTCTGACCAGTCTGTTCTGCATCAATTACTACCTTTAAGGAAAATGACATATTGACATGTGACATTGTTCACCAAAGATGTCTGCATGTGCAAGGCAAGTGGCAGGCCATCATGACCCTTGACAAGATTGAGAAAGGAATGTTATCTTCTAAGGAATTACATAGCTGTCACCAGAAGAAGAAAAATTGATCTTTACAGTTGAGCAGGTTTTTCTGCCATTGGGAAGTTCTGGTTAACACATGATGCAAATGCACAATGCACATTAGAGGGAAGGGAGGAGGCCAAAGGGCAGAGAAAAAGTTTTATGTTTAATTTTTTCTTGTCTTGCCTTAAAATGTGAGGTGGTGTTAAAATATCCTATTCACTATCTTCTTTCACTAGAACAGCTTTGTATTCCCAAAATGATTTCCTTAGAAGCGTGCATGTGTTCTTGATATTCTTATACATCAAAACCCACTACTGACATCATAACTGAAATTACATGTGAAAGTTTGGGAATCTTCATTTATGTCCTGTCCCTATTTTGGAGCTACTGAAGAATAGATTTGCAACTGTAAAATGAGTGTGATAAATTCCATGACTCAAATAATTTAGAAAAATAATGCAAGCCTTTGACACTGATAGATTCTTGTTATTAGTATTATAATTCAGGAGGGAGGATAAGAGGCTAAGCAGTTGGAAAACATCCGCTGATTATCTCCTGGGCTGAGGCTGATTGGCACTGGGGGTAGGGAGTAGAGGATGTTTCTGTGAAGCAACTGAAATGGTCAGCCCATGAAATATACTCTGAGTTCTAATGCTTTAAAGAGGCATGGATTTTGCCACATATTGGGGCATTAAAAAGCCTACACCATTTCTAAATGGAGAATAAGGCTGGATTGTGGAAGCCAGGGTCACTAGAACAATTTTACTTAACACACGTCTACTGGTTTGCATATTGGACAGATATTACATACATACAATGAAAAGATCCTACTTTTTTATGTCTGATGAACACTTTCAGCTTGGTTGAAAGAAGAGAAATAACAGCATCAATTATTGTCCTCAGTGTATGATTATAAGGTCAATTATAACAATCCTATAGATTAACAGGGAATATGTACTCCAAGGCAGAGTTAAAAAAATCTATTTAACAAGAACCTACTGTACAGCCAGGAAAATCTATTCAATTGTTTGTAATAACCTATATAGGAAAAAAGAATGGATATGTTTATAGGTATAATTGATTCACTTTGCTGTACACCTGAAACTAATACAACACCGTAAATCAAATATGCTCCAATAAAATTAAATTTCAAAAATAAGTAAAAATACATTGAAAATGACATGGGTATAATATCACTTAGAATTCTAATTACTCAGTGATGCAACTCAATGACAAACTGCAGTGGACTGCCTGCTTGAGGTGAGTCAACCAGGGCACACATCTCCATCTCCTAATAATGATGCCTTTCCAATCTGACTCAGCATTTGTATGCGATTTACATTCATAGAATTACGGAATTTTAGAGCATAGAGGAGTTCTACAAATGATCTAGTATTAGTGCCTTGCTAGAATGAAAAAAATCAAAGATAGCCCACATGGAATAAATAATTTACTCAGGAATCTAGACAGTTCACTACACATTCACTCTACTAATGTTGCCCTTCAAACAATAATTTTAGCAAAAAAAAGAAAAAAAATGCATGCTGTTTTCACTCTCATTTACATTTTTCTTTGAATTCTCTCTTTCCCCAACTTGGAAGTCTTTGGGAAAATAGATTTTAAAAACTTAATTTCAAAATAGTACATTTAAGAATATTAATATTTTAAAAGAGCCAAAATAATGTGTTTGCTCTGATATTCCCTTAACATAAGAACAGTGAACCAGACTTAGTTCATTTTACATAATTTATCTTAACAATTAGAGCCATAATAACATGTAAATGATGTTTTATTTTTTCACTCTTTCCCTTTAACCAAGGTGAGACTAAAACAGATTTTAAAAGCTTACACCCCTTGTAGCCATTTTCACTAATTCCAATTCAAAGGTAAACATTACTAATTCCAAAAGAAATACTTTTAAAACATAAAAACAAAAAGATGTGATTTGCTGAATAAGATTCATAAAAAGCTGTCACAGAATAATATTTTAATCTCAGGATTTTATTTACAAAATTTACTGAAAAGCAAAAACTGGAATGTTGATATCAAAGAGTATTAACTGTGATTTGCTGACTCCATTTTTACATAAACCCAGTCATGTGAGCTGAGTTCCTATGCGATATGCCCCTTTCATCAAATAACTTAAGCCTATTAACAAATGCTTTGATGGTACTTGGTCCACTGAGATTTCTGCTAATTGCCCTGTGCTTTTAACAGTTCCAAATACATATTACAATTGTTTATTATAAAATGACTAGAAAGCAGTTGCTGCATGCCTCACATTAGCCTGATGGATATTAGAATGCACAGAGAAAGCTCTATCCATATACATGATTATGCAGGGGCAGCACCACAGAACAGATCTCTTTCCAATGCAAAGCAGGACACACCAGTCATTCTGGTCTGTTAAATATATACCAGTGATTCTGGCTATAGGTGCAAAATATGAGGCTTAAAATGCATGGCCATTTTCAAAGAAAGGGAGGATCTCAAGCCATAATTATGCTGTAAGTTTCTGGGGGTAGAAAATACATCTATTTATCCTAGAACATCCTACCGTACCTGCTACAGTTCTGGCATATAACAGACATTTAATAGACATTTATTGATTGTTCATGACATGATATTAAGATTCACCACAGTGATTAAAATAAACTCCAAAACTGCAACAGTTACTTGAATAAATGGAAGGCAGTGTGGCAAAATGGAAATAACTTTGGATTTGGAGCCAGACAACCTAGGTTTCAATCCTGGTGTGACACCAACAAGCCAGGTTACCTTGGGTAAGTCACTGAATCTCTGAGCTTCAGGCTCCTTGTCTGAAAAGTGAGAACAATAATACCTGCCTTGCAAAGACGTTAGGCTAAATTTCATTTTCATTTTAAATGGTATGTACAGATTACCTAGCACAGTGTCTGGAATAAAGGATTACTCAATGAACAGATCCACAGTGTTCTTTGAGGCTGAATCATTAACATAAAAAAGGAAACATCAGAGTATCCATTATTTAAATTTCAGTCTCTCTTTACAAGCTGTCTGCACCTTGACACACTATGACAACAGATGTATATGTATTAAGTCAGTGACAAAGACTAATGATTGTGTTCCACAGCAGACTAAATAACTGATAATCAAGCGATGATAACCATGTGATGCAAAAGAACAATTTTTTTTTTGAAAAAACAAGTATTTGTTTATTTATTAATCAGTTGTAAAATACGTGCAAAAATGCACTTTGTACTTATAAAAAACATATTTTCTACACCCCTTTGTACTATAAACCCATTATCCCTTACCAGTAATTTCCAGTGGATGCTGGCATATTGCATCCAAAGAGTAACATGTGATGGACAGTATCCATGCTGGCACGGGGTTTGAAGTCAACTGTTAAGAGAAAATGATAATGAAAGTGAATACAAGTTACGCATCTGTGTACAAGTGTCAAGAGACCTCAACATTCAACAGTTAGAACAGCTGTACAAGAAACATGTTTTGATGCTCTTATGATAGAATGTCCTGGTTGTACAAATCATCTTATTCCTTAGGATGAACATGATTTGATAATTTAATTTAGTAGGACAGTAAACTATTACATAGCAAAAGAGAAAATAATAAGAAACAGGCTGAAACTACATATATACCCTCACACACTTATTAATGAAAGCTCCTTTTTAAAGTAATGAGAACATTACATGGGTATAAAATGAAAGCTCCAAAATATATCTTGACAACATATTTCATTCCAGATTTTGGTATGCTTCTGAGTACTGTACAACACTGCACAACATTGCACTGAAACAGAAGCCATGATGAATGGTCAAAATATAAGCAAAAAGATTCATAACACAAATTTATTACCATCTTAAAATAACAGTAGTAATCAGATATGATATGGGGAAACAATTTACTAGAAAATAAAATAAAAGTGGCAAGTGCATCATTACAAAAATATAGATGAAGAAAAATTACTGTCCTAGATGAGCACTGTGCACTTGTTAAAAGGATACAGAAACTTACACAATGTCATTTCTATTTTGTCCCAATAATAGTCGTTGAAAGGCATTAAAATAGACAAAAATGAGTTCAAAGGTAAAACAAAGAAAAGTTAAGAGTAAGTTATCTGGAGTTCCCATTGTGACTCAGTGGGTTATAAAACTGACTCGTGTCCACAAGGATGCAGGTTCAATTCCTGGCCCTGCTCAGTGGGTTAAGGAGCTGGTGTTGCCATGAGTTGTGGTGTAGGTCACAGATGCAGCTTGGATCCCATGGTGCTATGGCTGTGACGAAGGCTGGCATCTCCAACTCTGATTCGACCCCTAGCCTAATATCTTCCATATGCCACAGGTGCAGTTTAAAAAAGAAAAAAAAAAAAAAAGAATAAGTTATCTTATTTTGTATGGCCAATCCTGAGCATGAGCTTCCTTTCCTAGTCTGGGTTTTGCTCATCCCCTTCTGTCCACATTCAAAATGTTTCTGACTAGGCAGTTTCCAGGTCACCTTTACTCATAAAAATGCTATATAGTTTAAAATCATCTTAAGTCTTAGGTGTGTGCAAAACTTCATTTTTTTTTAGCTCTTTCTATTTCATAAAATTAATAAAACACCTTTTATTGCTGAAATGAGACATGCATATTTTATAAAATAAAAACATGTTCTACAAAAAACCATAGCACCATGACTTGCAAACTATGGCAGTTTAAGAACTTAACATAGTGTCTGTGAGGATGCAGGTTTGATCTCTGGCCTCGTTCAGTGGGTTAAGGATCCTGCATTGCCGTAAGTTGTGGGTGTAAGCCACAGATGCAGCTAGGATCTGGCATTGCTGTGGCTGTGGTAAAGGCCTGCAGCTGCAGCTCCAATTCGACCTCTAGCTCAGGAACTTCTATATGCTGCAAGTGCAGCACTAAAAAAGAAAAAAAAAAAAAATTAAACTGTTAGATGCAAAAGAATGTGAGTTTGAGGTTAAGCTAAAAATCCAGGTGGAACGACTGAGTAGAAGAATCGAATTATGTGACTTATTCAGGGAAGAAGAGAATTACATGTTTGGGAATCATCCAAAAACTGAACCCTAAAGCCATGAGGGTGGACAAAAGTGCCAAAGGTGACAGTAAGTTCCATTGAGAAGGCTCATTACAGAGTTTTAGGGAAAGCCCTGAGCTGTCAGAATCTGTGCAGGAGACCCCCAACAGCGTCTTTTTTTTTTTTTTTTTTTAACATTAATGCAGTGTGTGTACTGCTGTGAAAAAAGCAAAACCCTTTTTGGAAAAAGAGTGGGCTACATTAAATTTATAAAGTGAAATATTCAGGTAAGGACAAAGAGGAAACCTACTGGGAGGGGAACAGATCATGAATACAACAACATTCACTCTCTGTGGCTTTGCATTAGGAAGGAAAGCCAAAAGTTTTGCCCGGGGCCCTGCTTATGCAAGAGGATCTTCTCATTGTCCTTTGTAAAGTAAAGGGCAAACATTATTCAAAGTATAACCTCTCTAGACATTTTCTGATTTTTTTTGTTCCCTTCTGACATATTAAGAACCACTTATTTGTTCCACATTGAACTCTTACTAGATATGTGTTTAATTTTAGTTTCTATAATGAGAAACAAATCAATATCTTTAAGTGGTGGTAAAAGAAAATCCCTGAGTTCCCTACCAAAAAATGTATCCTCACTGACTCATACATTCCTCCAGAAACTGAAGATATAATTTAAATGCTAAGTAAATTATTGGTACAAAGTGAAAACAAACAACTATCCATCTTTTTCATTTCCCAAAGAAAGAGTGTAATATCAATATATTCATACAATTATAACTCAAAGTAAAATACATTTCATGTTAAAATGAAAAATACGTCCAGCAAGAGGAATGTCATATCAAAATATAAATCTAAACCAAACAGTAGATGCCATAATATAGAGCAAAAATAAAGCAAGACTTGGACAATTTCATTGAAGGGCCTGCTGCCAGTACTGGGCAGAGGTCAATTGGGAAAAGATTAGGCTGACAGGCTCATTTTCTGGGTTTGCGACACTCCTACTTATAATTCCTGGCTTTGCTAAAGAAGACCCCATCCCTAGTGAATAAGAATAATGTCTGCTGAGCATAAGATACATAGATAACTATGCTGGAGATTTCAACACTGCAAAACACAATATGGAAAAATATTTAAAAATCGCATCTTAAATTTGCCCTTCTTTCTTTTTCTATTACACACCAAAGAAATAAAGGATTCAAGGGGAAGAGAGCTAGAGGATAATCATGAAAACAACTGCATTTAAGTGTGTGATTCTGACAGGCAGAATAAACAAAGGCAGCCTTGGGATGGTGACAAACAGGCAGAAACACAGCCTTGTGAGAATGCAAGGGAATACTATATCTGCTAAGATTAAAAGTGACATTGACTCTGCTAACTCAATAATATGACAGTTGCTTAAGTGGAAATGGTACTTCAGTCTCAATGGGTGTTTAAGCAGTTCAGATTGCCTGATATATAAGACCAGTGAAAATTTTATAAGCAAGGAAGTATGAGTAAGTCCTGGGAACTAAACACTTTTGAAGGGCCAGGACTCCAGAAATAGTAATTCATGACCATTAATTAAGGAAATGTGATGATACTGAAAGTGCATAGGTTAGAGGATTTCTCAAAGAATAATGTCATATGAAATGAAAGGCTTGAAAGTATCTGTGTGGGCGACATATTGAACAGAGAGATAACTAGGTCTATTTTCTGGAATTCTAAGCAAAATGTGTTCTAACTGCATGAGTTTGTTCGGGATTTATGGCCTCTTTTAGCTAACATCAGACTACAATCAGGGCCATAAAATTCTCTAAAAATGCGACCTAGGAGAGAATTTCATTTAGCACTTGGCTTTCTCTCCATTTTTCCTTTCCAAATGGATATCCATGTCTGCATGTCAAATTTTGATGTATCTGCCAGACCAAGGATGTGGAAATATTTCAAAGAACTATGTAGCCAGGTGAGGAAACATGCAATTTAGCATCTATGTACACATATAACCATCCCTAAAATACCACTCGAAATGGGAGGAACACCTTTTTGAGCTAAAGACAGGAAGTAGAGAAATATTACAGACCATGATAATTAACCTATCGAATGAAAAAAACTGACTTGGAAATGCAGACTAAGCTTGGATCGCCAAAACTCAGGCATTCCTGAATTGCTGCCTGTAGTATATATCATCTGAGAAAACTGTTAACTTTGTTTCTTTTTTCCTCCCAGTGGAATCATATAAATGGTCTATTTCATATATGTGGATATTTTTACATGTTATTAAACAATTTTTGTCAATGGTACTTTTCAGCTAGTGCTATGTATTAGATTTACCCTATGGGGTTTGTTAAAAACAGAGGTGCTCAGGGTCAGTTCTAGATCAGGCCAGCCCCTTCCACCATCAATATCTTACTTAAATCTCCACAGGTTGTTCCAGGCAAGTATATATTTGCAAAATTCCACAGGTGAATCAGAGGTGATTCTGACTACAGTCAACGTTTATATTCTACTACGTGAGCATACTCAGAATTTAGTTAACTCATCTCATCACCTTGGATTGTATAGCTCTTTTAAACATACAGGGTAAACAGTAAAAAGAAGGTCTCTTTTAAAATGAATTTATGAACGTTTTTGAAGGCAAAAATGAGTTGATCCTTTAGAATTGTTTTATTCAAAGAGATCACTGCAACTCCACATTACATCAGGCAATTTTAGCTGTATCACCTAAAATCATTTTACGGCTAAGGTCTCAAGTAAGTGTACAAATGGAGCCTCTGGAATTATGTTCATGTCTGCGATGGAGTCGGCATTCTAACAATCCTTGTGCTTTCAAGCCATTTTCAATACTGAGAAAATAGAGAGGTGTAAGGTTCAAGAAACAATAATGTAAAAGAGTTGTCATAATTTAAACAAATTACTGCCCCCCATCTTTATATCACTCCCATAAACATTTCTTTATTTCCCCCCTCCAAAAAAAGGACTATACGTCAAAAATCATTCATGGGAACAGAAGATAATGCTCTAAACTGTGATTTAAGTGTAGGATAAGATCAAACTTAATGTTCATAATCTTGGAGTTGGATGGGTGAGAAAAGTTCAGACAAATGTAAAGCTCACAGTAGCAGAGTGCATTTGGCAGCAAGTTGAAAACCCACGACAATGGCATATTTTATCATCTTTTGCTAGCTTCCCGCAAGCCATAAAGCAATTCTACACTAAAATAAAGAGCTCTGCTTGAACATTTTTAATCAGAAAGTTTAATAAAGAAATTGTCGTTAGGTCTTGCTAGCTTGGATGGTGATGTACCTACCACTCAGAAAGAATCCTTAACCTGGTTTATGAGGACTTTAAACTACTCTTGCCAAATTAACTAAGAAATAAGACACTTGACCAAGCCTATAAATTGAACACAAATTTAAAATGAAATAATCCTTACTGCTCAATGAAGGAATTTCAACAGAAAAAAGAAATAAACTTGTAGATGATATACCTTTAAAAAAGGAACTTTCTGTTTTATGCCAGAACCAACTAAATAATCAATAAATAGACTCTGGCTAGGCTATGCAAGGTAAAATTGCACAAGCTTCATTAAGCCCTGTTTTTGTAATGTCATCTTTATAATCTCCTATTAATTTCCTACAGAATCAAATCCACATTCCTCTTCCTGCCTCTCCATGATATTGCTGCCATCAGCAGTCTCCAATTCTACCACGTTTCCAACAGTACTATCTCCAACACACACTCAGTGCTCTCACGCGCTGTCCTCCTCACCTAGTAACCATATCCACTAACATTTACTGAGGGCTTATCCTGGACATGGCTCATTTACTGCTCACAACAACCCTATGAGCCTGGTTCTTTCCCCCTCAAACATCAGCCTGGAGGAAAGAGATGCTGGTAGCCGCCCACAGCTATGTAGCCAGCAAGTGTTGAGACTCAAACATGTGCCCGGATGGCCCTTCAGTGCTCAAACAGCCAGCAGCTGGAATACTCTTCCCTCTCTGCAGACCCAATAAACTGTCTTTCCAGATCCAGATCAAACCTTGCCATCTCTCTAATGAAATTTTCTCCGACTACATCAGTTCACAATAGTCTTTTTAGACTTGGCCACTGAAATTGTCCTCACTGAAATAGCTGAAACGGCTACTTCAGAATGACTGTCAGCATGTCAAGAACCCTGAGACACTGAAGGACGTTTACACACCGAATCTCCTTCAACCCTGGCATTTCTGAATTGGCCATTTTCTGGGAAGTGGGGAGGGGTGGTTTTTTTGTTATTACCTCACTAAAAAAGCTTCATCAACATGTGAGTTACTTTTTGTTGATCTCTACATGCATCAAATTGAAGATATTCCTAACTCTCTTTTTAAAATACAATGAAATGGTTCTTACTCCTCCCTTCCTTTTTTGCTACCTGACAAAACTTGGGGGGGATTAGGGGCTGGAAATGTGGGTACATGGGTGACCAAAGGATAGCGGACATTCAAGAAAGACCCTGACACAGAGTAAATAGCAACAGCTTCTCCTTCATGATTATGACCAAGCAAATTAGGCTTTATCTACTCATCAGAGACCTCCAGTACAGTGTTATCTTATTTATGCTATCTCAGCTCTCTCCAAGTAGCTTTCACTAAGAAATGAAAATAGCCTCCAAGGGTGTCTGCTTGGAAGGTACCCAATGGGTTATGTGGAAGACAGACACTAAATTATTCATGCTGGAGAAAAGCCAAGTGAAGAGAGAAAGGAAAGCATGTGTAGTCAACTAATTGGAAGCAGAAAGGTGACAGAGTGATTGCATGGGGATGGGGACAAACACACACAAACACACACACCCTTCTATTTACTGCTGTCAAAGTCATAAGTCATTATATGTGGGTAAATGAGCAGTACATCCTGCCAGACCTTGGTCTTTATAGTCGTATTATGTAGTTGACCCATTAGAATGATCAAAATTAGATTGTCCTGGCAGTTTTTGAAGCATTCCAACATCACCTTAACATGGCTTATTTAAGAAACAGTCAAGTCTAATTGCACAATTCTGCAGCAGAAATCATTCTGCATTCAAGACGGAAGCCCAAGAAAACAAAAAGCAAAGAATCATTGGGTTAATTTTCATCTATTTCTAAATTCAATGGCTTCTATCTCATTCATGTAGTGTAATTTGATAGATAGGGACCAGCCATCAGTCACTAAGGAAAAGACACATTTATTTACTGGTCATCCATGTGAGGGAAAGCAAGTGGATGAAGATGACAGTCAAATTTCTTGGCTGAGTGGGCTGCTGTCAGACCCAATTCTTCTGAGTGTCTGTAAAACACCTTTTAGACAGCATCACAGTTCAGTGGTCAAATGCAGATTTTATCATACCCTCACCCATTCCAATTCTGTGGTTTCTTCTAAAAACAACAAATAACTGCAGTGCTCTAGCGAACGCTATGATTTTGTTCAAAATATAAAAATTATACTTTTCATTGGTGTATTTTCTCAAATACCTACTTTAGTTCACATTTAATATTCAATGCCAGCATATAAACACATCAAACATGTTGTGCATGCTCATATGGCAGGCATATGCACATAAAATTCCACGACAGTTGTGATTCAGAAGTATTTTATCAAAATTAAGAAGTATGTTTATTTAAAATGAGTTACATGATTAGTCACACAAGCATAAAGCCAAAATAGTGAATATCCAAATGTAATTTAAGCTTTTAACACCATTGAGAGAATTTGTTTTACTCCTCTCCACCACTTTTTTTTTTTTTTTTTGCTTTTTAGGGCCACAAGGCAAATAGAAGTTGCCAGGCTTGGGGTCGAATCTGAGCTGTAGCTACCGGCCTACACCACAGCCACAGCAAAGCCAGATTTGAGCCACCACAAGCCACAACGGGAACTCTGGTTTTACTCCAAATAAGCAGTCTGCCTTTTGTGATTTTCTTCAGAAATTTGGAAAGCAAAAGGAGAAAGTCCTTTTCATCTAGAATCCTGCCAGGGTGTGATTTCCTTGAATTTATATCATACCTCACACCCCCTGTTGCCTAGCCCAATAAATGGCACACAGCAGAATTTCTTACGTTTGTTGAATTTACAAACAAGTGACTTTTCTTAAAAAAAATCACTCCCTTATATTCAAACAAGTATAATTTAAGATGAAAGAGTAAATTGACTCCTATTTAATACATTGCCTTAGAAAACAAAATAAAACACTTTTTTAGTGTTCTCTCATGTATTAAGCAAGAAGTTGCTGAGTCCCTACCATATCCTGTGGCACATATTCTGCTGGCATTCAACAAATTTAAAGGTGCAGATAATGAAAACAGAAGGTATAAAATGGTGTCTTAAGAAAACAATGAACCAAGTTTTATAGGTCTTACAAATCTTCATTTCGACCATGTTTTAATCTTAATAATAAAGCCCCCTGAGACCCAGAATTTCAGACAACCCACAAAAAGGCCAATGTTTCATTCATGGAAAAGCCTTAGTTACCCCACAAGTAAAACTCTCACTTTGGGAGTCTGATAAGCTATGTATCATCACCTTCCCAACATGTAACCTGTATTTCCCAAGGCCTTTTTTCTACCGCAGATGTTGAAATCTTCACATGTATTGGGTTTTGTTTTACAAGATAGTTTGAGGTTTATTTTACCTTTTGGCAGAACAGACCAAAATGTTTCCAGTAGGGAGTGAAGGTAAGGGAATGAAAGAATAACTGTATTCAATGTGAGGAAGCCAGTGACATGCTATTGTGATATTTCAGCTCCTTCTACCCATCTGATTGCTTCTTCTTTTCCTTCCCTGTACCACTATCCCCACATCCAAATCTGTTATGATTTAAATAGCATATGCCAAGGGAGCAATATATAGTAAAAACCTTGGGCATGTTCCTTAACCTCTCTGACCTTCTGTTTCTTTTTCTGTGAAATGGCTTAAATATGCTTGGCTTCAAGTCTTCAGTCAATGATGGCTGGTGGTGGGCTGATTATAGGAACATATATTCCTGTAATAGGACAGACTATCATTCTAGGTCCTGATTAAATCACAGAAGCAGATGATCCTGTCTCTGTTTCTCTATAAAATGGGACAACCTACAGTGTTGTCCTAAGAATTAGTGAGATTATACATGCAAATCTTCCCTTACTTATTCCTTTACATGAGTAATTGTTTGGTACTTCTCTTTGGTTTTCAAATTTCCAGCTCTATTTTGCCTCCACCTGAACTTATGTGGTTGCTAGATTATGCAAACAGTGGTAACCACAGACCTCCTGAGGGTAGTCTTCAAAGACTAACAGTGAAGATGAAACAATCCTGTTCTGAACAGGTGATCAAATCTTTAGTATGCATGCAAGCTTCTCGACAAACATGTAAAGAAGAAATACTGAAAATAGTTATTATTCCTATAAGATCCCTCAAGGACCTCAGAACGAGGAACAATTTAATCTTAGATGAGAGCTGCCTAAGAAAATGCAGACTGTTTAGCACCCTGGTTCTAACAGAGCCCTTTATGTTTTTCCTATGCATATTTTTCTTGACTGAATATATTGACTTGTAATTTCAATTTTAAATTATGTGAAAATAAGCATATTTACATTAGGAGAGCATTAGTGCATTCCAGGATACATATTTATAGGCCTGAAAGTCACCGGCTCTGAAATCGTACCCTACCACCACCTCCAGAAACAAACCAGTAACCTATTAATGTGAGACCCATAATACCTCTCTGGAACACAACTATCCTATTTATAAAGGTGTGTAGAGTGGCCTTCTTGTCAAAAAACAGGAAGAACTAAGTCTACCCCTGAACTTGGACAAAGAAAATATAAAATTAGTAAAGAAAAACCTCAGGTAAAATTCCTTTTTATGAGTAAACATTATTTTCTCCTAGGCTGCCGAATACGTGGATATGAAATTGAGGAAAACTTTACTGTTATCATTTTATTTCTGCATTTATAACCTAAATTGCTTCTCGTGTTACTGAAAGCCCTACAATTAGGAACTTAAATTATTTTTCTCCCTGTAAAGTTAAAGTTCAGGATCTGGAAGCACCACACTTCCTAACTTTTTCCTGGTAATGCTGAGTTATTATATAAAGTAGCTATAGTCAGGTAATGCTCAGCTTTCTAAGGTCTGACTTACTTTTAAGAATTAGCTATGGAGCCAGCTTCATTTACAGAGTTGTTACAGGTGGTATTTTCTTCTGTGATTGCCACCAAAATGTGTGAAAAAAATAGATGCACACTGTTCTGGCTTTGCAGATCTATAACGTATTTTCCTGTGGTGAACACCTCATGAAAATTCTTCCTCAGATGGCCCCAAGGCTACTGTACACATTCTACAATTCACACAATAGCCATTACAGACAGCCCACTTGAAGATTATTTTCAAGAGACCAAAGTACAACTTTCGGGAGTTCCCGTCGTGGCGCAGTGGTTAACGAATCCGAGTAGGAACCATGAGGTTGCAGGTTCGGTCCCTGCCCTTGCTCAGTGGGTTAACGATCCGGCGTTGCCCTGAGCTGTGGTGTAGGTTGCAGACGCGGCTCGGATCCCGCGTTGCTGTGGCTCTGGCGTAGGCCGGTGGCTACAGCTCCGATTCGACCCCTAGCCTGGGAACCTCCATATGCCGCGGGGGCGGCCCAAGAAATAGCAACAACAACAACAACAAAAAGACAAAAGACAAAAAAAAAGTACAACTTTCATTACCATCACTTTCTCGCCAAAGTCAACTTCTCGAACCAGAAAAGTAAGGGAGGGGGGAAATTCCATGAATAATTTACCAATTTCATGTCTTCCCTAAACAGTTAAAAATCTGCCATAAGGGATGTTTAAAATAAAACAAACCAGATGAAAACAGATGGTGCTTTGTCACTTTCCCTATCTGATTTAAAGGCTCAGCTGGGGAAGGATCATTTGAGAGTCCTCCTATTCTGCGATAAAGACAACAGGACAGATGCTCCTTCTGTCCTCCCTCCCTCCCTCTTTCCCTTCCTTCCTTCTCTCTTTCTTTCCTTCCTTCCTTTCTATCCATATACCTATCAAACAGGTAAAATCTTACATTCCCCAATGCTGATGTTAAGTGCAGGAGAATCATAGCATGAACCAGGAGGTAAATAAAGAGTCTGTTGAGCAGAGCAGAATTAAACATCCAGCCACAGACAGAAAGCCAATATTCTACAAATGGGACCACATGATATTGGAGGCCGTTGACATCTGCATGCCACTCCTTAACTACTATTACTCACGAGTCTCTCCAGATACAGGTTGTAATCTTGTCTCTCAATGGCTCACTTGTTTCTGCATTAGGCATTATAAATGCATTTTACAAACTGACAGTAAAAGATTAATATGCTCATAACCAGCAAAGAGAACCTTTCACTGATTTCAAATAGCTGCCTTTCCTTTAAGATGCCACCCTTCCACACCATCCAATTAATACTTACTCACGAAGGCTTCCTCATCCACTGGCAAACGCATTGACATGCAGAAGTATGTATCAGACTATTAAAGAAAAAAGATACAAAATTCCAATTAGATTGCTGCTAGTAAAGAATAAATAATAACTTGTTAAAGTACAGACCTATGGCTAAAAAAGAACTATTGGTCCACTGAGGTAAAGTTGTCTGCCAAATGCTGGGTGACAGCTTAATGAAAAGGCTAAGTCTAGAGCTTAGGTATCTAAACATTTTTCTACAATTCCTTCCTAAATGATGTCAAATCTTACTTATAAAATCAATTATATGAGTGATATTTCTAGTATTGTCACCATTAAAAAGTGACATTTTAAATGCTTCTATAGGAAGAGTAAAACAATTTAATGCACTTGACTTTAAAATGGTAGGAGTTAGTCTTGACCATCTTTGTTATTTGCATAATTAAATACTGAATTTCTGAATCACTTTATAAGTACCCAAATTTTATGTGTTGAACTGAAGAAATCAACTCGTTATTAGCTCGTTATTCTTTCTTCTCAAGTTAGTAGTCTCTTATCTAAGTTGCCATTTTCCTTTATCAAATATACTGACATCAAGAACTTTTAGTATAAATGTTGCAAATTAAGGAGGATGGGCATCTGTTGATCTATGTATTCCACTTCTGTAATGAAAATCCATATATAGTGAAGTATGTGCTATGATAGATAATATACCCAATACAAATAGAGTCTGAACATATTTAGTAATTCAGACTTCATGGATTATAACTGCACAGTGCTGGAATCTAGAGACTCCACAAATATGAAGAGAGATCATCTGGGTTTCCTACACCTACTGGTTAGCACCAAAAATTGCGAAATTTGTAGCTCTTTTTTCACTTCTATATCAGTTAGGAAGCAAGGAGGTTCAAACACACATCAAAGAGGTGTCTTAAAATTAGAAAAATTACAAAAATATGATTCAGTCTTTATTTCTACTTTTGTATAGGCCATTTTTTTATTTGAGCAAATCGTTTCATTTCTTAAAGGGCTTTATAATAACTTAGATTCACTCTTATTTTGATAAGAAGAATGGACTGGGAAATGTTGAAGGTTGTACAATAAGGACATGCAGTTGAGTTAAGCCACATACATGCTGGAGATGTGAGCTCTGTATCCATGATCCAAGAAATATGCTGGCAAAAAATGCTTAAAGATCTTATAATCATGTACCAGATTGCTCACAAATATTTTTCCAACCTCTGAATTACAAAACATATGAACTCTATTTTAACAGAAATAAATAAACCCATTTGGTCATCCTGAGCTATGAGCAATTCAGATCTAAAAGATATTGAGTGACTACTATAGCTGCTGCTGCTACTAATATTATTTCTATCCAACAGTTCTCAATGTTTTAAATGTACTATATCATTTAATAACAAAAGTGATCCAATATGGTAGATACGTACTACTATTAACTCCTTTAAAGGTAATAAGAGTAATAACTAGCATTTATTGAGTTTACTGTGGCAACACTACTCTAAGTGCTTTACAAGCATTAACTCCTTTAATCCTTAAAACACATTCCCACAATACAGGTACTATTATTATCACCATTTTAATAGATGAGGAAAATGAGGCAAATCAAGGTTAAGTAACTTTACTGTTCATTCCAGCCAAAACCTGGTAATAGGTGGACAGACTCCTGAATTCCTCTTAGTGCAGTTTAGAAAGCTGGCAATTATAAATCCTTCCTCTGTCTCTTTGAATTGTAACTCTTTTACCACTTAGAACTGTCTTCTCACATTCAAGGAGATAATTCTGCCCTAGTTCTCAGCCAGTGGATGCCTTGTTCTAAGTTATATCACTGCCTCCTGTCATAAAGATAGGAGAAATTTGTTTTTCCTCTAGGTAAGTGCCAATCAACAAACCCAGATGGCCACACGGACCAGTCCCCACACCCAACACCTCTCAGTGTCTTTCCATTAGCAACCCAGCCTTTAAAATAACGTCTCTTGCTTTTTGTTTCAGCAAAACTGAATTCAGTTTATGTTGGACTGCCTCATTATTTGCAATAGTTTTTACTGAAAAAAATCTGCCCTTTCCACTTTAAATAGTGACCACCTGCACTAACAAGTGCAGGACATGCAATCTAAACATAGGCAGTCTGACTAATGCCTCACAGATCATTTAAAGCAATATGAGCAACTAATGACTTAGAAGCAAATATGAAACAAAAGTGAATTTAAAGTAGTTAAGCAGGGGTTCCCATCGGGCTCAGCAAAAATGAATCTAACTAGCGTCCATGAGGACACAGGTTCGATTCCTGGCCTTGCTCAGTGGGTTAAGGATCTGGCATTACTGTGAGCTGTGGTGTACGTCACAGAAGCAGCTTGGATCTGGCGTTGCTCTGGCTATGGCATAGGCCAGCGGCTACAGCTCCTATTTGACCCCTAGCCTGGGAACCTCCATATGCTGTGGGTGTGGCCCTGAAAAGACAAAAGATAAAAAAAAATTAAAAAATAAAGTAGCTAAGCATATACTTATAAAAGAAATAATCTAATGGATGGATTCAGAGGTTGCAATGAAATGCAAACCAAACAGAAGTTCTTGTAAATTTGTACTTCTAATTTGGGGTTTTATTTTATTTTGCATTTTGTTATAAGCCACCTCAAGTTATTTTTGGAATAGATAAGTTATAGGCATAAACATGTATGTCAAATTCAGCAAGGTTTTTTTTTGATTAAAAAAAACCTAATCTATATATACAGAATAAAGGGAACTACATTTATACTCAGAATTGATCAGAACCATATTGTAATTCTTGCTCTTATATCAGTTGTGTAATTTCAAATGACAAAATAACTTGGAAATGTCTTTCTTCAATCAATTTATATATCTTGGCTTATAAATTCTCTAATAATAAGAATGTGTTCAGATTTCAAATGTTTCTTTTCTGTTATGGCAAAGCCAGTTTTAAAAAGAGAGAAGAGATGACATAGATCCTCCAAAGTAAACAGTATCCTTCAAAATTACTTTAGGAGAGTCTATGGTACACACTGCATCAGTGTCTACCATGCACCATCACACTCTGATTTAGGATTTTATTTATGCACCATTTTCAAGATAAATAATAATTCAGTTAGAAGGAAAGAAGGTAAAACCCTTCTTTTTAAACATAAGCACATTAAAAAATATGGTGTATATCAGATCAATAATTAGCCTTCTTCTGAAAGCTCTGAAGGTCACAGTTCAGTAGAATAAAGAATAGCAAAAAGTAATTTATTTTTTTTTCTGCAACTGTAGAAAGTACCAGTGATTTTGTTCTGAAGTTTTCTGGTACTACAGTTTGGTTTCTAGAATCAGGTTGAAAGTTCAAGTTTCTAAGGGTCATTTCGATGGTTCAGTGGGAGAAGCCAAATCTCAAAGATGACTAAGGGCCAAGGGCTGTCTCCTTTGGGCTGCTTAGTATAAATAAGCACACTTTTGTTTTACTTCATTTTCTTCTTACAATTACGCTGGGAGTATAATTGGTACTGTATCTTTTTTTACAGAAATAAAAACTTTCACAGAAAGGTTATTGATCCACCTAAGGCCAGAACTAGGATTAAAAATTCTCAGGTTTATGCCTTCCAGATGATTAGAAATAATTATGTATCTTTCTTGCCACTTTCTTGTCATTAAGTTTTAATCCCATTAAATTGTGATTCTAGAGAGTCTTTCAACCTTCAAACATCTGTTTTTCTAACTATGAAACTAAATATTACATTCTAAATAAAATTTGAGTCTTCATAGATAAATGGATAAGCTTTTTTATAAAAAAAACTAGATATGTAATATATTGATGAATTGATTGGACAGTGGCCTTTATCAAAGCATTATAAACCCATTATAGCATGGAGAAAGATAGCTTATTTAGGTGATTACAAAATTGTGTTTCAAAAATACAGGTTAATTTTTACACCAGGTCACCAAGAATGCATAGTACCTTAAATTTAAATTCCATGCTGTAAGCAAAAGTTGGTTTAAGAATTTAAGACTATGTTAACATGTAATCACATAGTTAACTACAACCAAACCTTTGATGAGAAACTCTTTTTTTTAAAAAAAGGCAACAATGTTAAGAAAACTGGAACAATAAAACTCTCAAAGTAATAAAATCGTTATATCCCTGATATAAGTAACCAGCTGTGGGTTTGTTTTTTTTTTCCAGGATGAACGCCAGGAAAACTGTTAAACAATATACTGATTAGGTAAATATGAACCCATTACCTCTGTCTTTCAACTATACAAAAACATTCAAATGATTTAAACATATAATCAATATTTAGCACATGAAACCTTATAAAAGAGAGAACATTTATTGAGCCTTCTAACTTCATTCTAGAAGCTTTCCATTATAATTATTTCTCATGATAACACCATCAGGTAGGTATTACAGACTCTGCTTTAAAGATGGAAAAACTAAAGTTTAAGAAGGTAAGTAACTTGTGATTTAAAAAAAAAAAAATTCAAAACTGATGAAATGGAATTTGAACCCAGTTCACTAAAGCACTTCTCTTTCTACTATAAAAAGACAGCTATTTAAAGGTTGTTTTTTCAAATCTCTCAAATATTTATTTTTTAAAATGTCAGTTCTTAGGAGTTCCCATTGTGGCTCAGTAGTAATGAACCTGACTAGTATCCATGAGGATGCAGATTCGATCCCTGGCCTCGCTAAGCTGGTTAAAGGATTTGGTGTTGCTGTAAGCTGTGGTGTAGTTCAAAAATGCGGCTTGGATCTGGCGTTGCTGTGGCTGTGGCGTAAGTCAGCAGCTGCAGCTCCAATTTGAACCCTAAACTGGGAACTTCCGTATGCCTCTTTAGGTATGGCCCTAAAAAGAAAAAAAAAGTCAATTCTTAGACACAGTTTTAAGTGTCCATTTGATTAATGGAAAAAAATAAAGGAATCAAAGAAAATTTAACAAGAAGTTTTAGTTGAAGTCCTCTAAATTTTCAATAGCACTTAAGAACATTTCATGTAAGCTTGCTGACAAACCATAGTGAATTAGACCAGAGCCACAGCTATTTAATTTTGTCTTTATTTTGTTTCTGCAAAGTAAAGCCATTTGAAAACATACACGTAATTCAAATCAATGTTTCTCTCTAATACTCTCTACCACTCTGAAGACACAAAAACAGCACCTTAGCACCCATTATAATAGTTTCTTCATTTGAACTCACAATCCTAGAAAGGATGCTTCTGTAATTCACCCTAAATGACCAGTGCAACCTTTTACAGTTTTCCATATATCATCATGAATCCTCTTTTTCTCTCTGTGGGAAGAACACTGAGTCTGAGAGGACTGTCTGTAAAATACCGCAGATTCAAATTGCCAACATAAGGCTCAGATGTACAAAAAGGGAGAAATAATGTGAATCTATATAGCCACATCTCCCCTTGCTATCTCTTATGGCACATCAGCTGAAACTGAATCAAGAGGGATGTGATAGCTTATGCCTTTTTACTGCTGCTATTGGAAACTGTCCAAGAAAAGCATATCTTTCAGACAAAAGAAGATAGTGTGATAGTAATGAAAAAAAAAAAACTCTTGTATCTAAAGAACTGTTATTATATTCAATTATTACCCATTTAAAACGAAGAGGTCTCATGTAGACAACAGTGTTCAGTAATGCCTTGCTTACATTATTTAAGAAAAAAGTATTTTTTTATCTCAATTTAGTCATTTGTGAGTCAGAAATGCAGTGGATTCTATGGAACAAGTAGTTAATAAAATAAACTCCTTATTTAAATTAATATGGGACAAACAAAACCATCTGTACACTATTACACAGGAAAACAATTCACATAAAACCTGTAATTTTTGTTCTGGGAAACCAGAGGTACCATTCAGATGCTAGCATTGAGCACTATGATTTGATCCTGATAGGATAACATTCTCACTTCCCTTTTATTGTTCAGGCTTAAAGAATCCCCGCAGACTGTCTTTCTTAAGGAGACTATACAATGCGATGACACAGATGGGTGTAGAAATAGACAACATGACCTGGTTTTACCTGGATATAGCCCCTTTGCTTATATGTGTGGCTATTTGCAAGTTTGTTGTTCTCTGTAAATAGGGCATAACCTATAGAAATATTATATTGTCTATTAGGTTGCTGATAACTTTTCTCAGTCATCCTTTGCTAAATAACCAGAGCAGTGGAACCACCTCATGATGGCAGTTGTGACTTCGTGCCCTAGAGTAGCTGCCAAAAAATGTGGTAGTAAGCTCTCTCCTAACCCAGATCATGCACAGTTTAAATTTGAACTAGATAAAACACTAAGGATCCATAAAGCCCAATATTTTTACCCAGTACCATTTAGGGTTCCAACAATTTGAATCCTGCAAAGAACAAACGGAAGTCTCTGAGACTGACAGTAGTGCTGCCAGACCAACAAGAGCAAAGTACAGAAAGTGATGAGGCCTTTCTGATGAGAATTTGTGAATGAAAAATTACTTTTCAAAGTTTTCTTTGAATTGATCCAACTAGATAATAGAATCAAATGGCTATTTTCCAAAGTAATTTTAATTCACGTGTAGTAAGTTTACACTAACTCAGTGGTATTTGTACTTTCAACCATTTCCAAGAATAAAAAGAAGCCAGGGCAAAGGAAAACTATGCCAAAGCATGCATGGTTTTCTGCTGTGAAAAGTTCAAATTTAAAACATCTACTTGTCTAATACCAGAATTTAAAGACACCTCTACAGATAAAATCCTGAAACTATTACTTTTGGATGCAGTCTAATTTTCCTTTTCCTACTGTCTTTGTCTTACCATTTAAATAAAAGGTATGCTGCCTATTTATATTTATTCTGCTCTGGCAGAGTAATCAGATCTTATGTTAAAACATTCCCAAATGACCAAAAAAGAGCGTATTCTCCAAAATTCTCTGTTCTGTTTCTTACCATTAAGCAATGCTCCAGGGAGTTCCCGTTGTGGCGCAGTGGTTAATGAATCCGACTAGGAACCATAAGGTTGCGGGTTCGGTCCCTGCCCTTGCTCAGTGGGTTAACGATCACATCCGGCATTGCCATGAGCTGTGGCGTAGGTTGCAGACGCGGCTCGGATCCCACGTTGCTGTGGCTCTGGCGTAGGCCGGTGGCTACAGCTCCGATTTGACCCCTAGCCTGGGAACCTCCATATGCCAAGGGAGTGGCCCAAGAAATAGCAAAAAGACAAAAAAAGAAAAAGCAATGCTCCAGCCTTACCAAGTTTTGGATGTTTATTCCAACTCATAATGTAATCTTATTGTAACAATGTCTGCCAGCATCCTAAGCATTTAGAAAAATATCTGGCACACACTGGAAGCTCTATAAATATTTGTTGGATTTTACATCTACCTTCCTCTTCTGCAGGCGATAAACTTGCAGTTTAAGAAAGGCTGAACTGAAACCTGTATTATAGATGCCGCCTAATTAGGGTTTTATACAGCATCACTTTTTCATATGAATTTTATCCTTCAGTTGATTCATCCCAGAATCCCATTTGCATTTTTAAACTATAATCACACTGTGGCTGATGATGACAAGATTCTCAATGCCAAGTAGCTCAAATGGAAGCTACTTTCCTGGCAAAGGCTTTTCTTTGGGAATTACAAATCTGTACAAGCAAATGATACAGGAAAAAATATTTTGGTGAGGGAACATCTGTCTTAGAGCTCTTGTATGCTTTCATTTAAGAGGAAAGAAAAAGGAGCATAGTAATAATGGTTTATAATTAATCGCCTATGCACAACAGGTGGTGACAATGGCAGGATCCTCCTTGGCTTCCTGGTTACTGGGGGAGTTATGACAGGGGAAACTGCTCTGAACAGGGCTTCCTGATGACCTATATGACTCATCTTGCCCAAGCTGAAGCTAGTGGTTTACGCTTTTCATCAAGTTTCCCTTAAGATGAAAGCAGTCAGTTTTATGAACTTTTGCCAACACTAACTGGTCGATCCATGTTTCTGTCCTTTAGCACAGATGATTGGAAACTGACTCTATTTATCCAATCTGTTTGGAGATGCTGCAAAACAAAAAAGGCTCCACGATCACCACTACAGGCCCAGAAAGAACAGAAAGTATGTATATACCATTTTGGTATCTGATGGTTCATTTTAAACTTCAAGAGAAGAGAATAAAACTCAATTAGTAAAGTAGTTGACAGACCGATTCAAGTCTAGAGCTTCTCTTCCATGATGCTGTTTTGTCCCCAAATCAAATGTAAGCCACTTAGCAAGAAATATGGGGGGCAGTGATCGTGGAGTCTTTTTTTTTTTGTTTTAAAACCCTTATTTTCGGAGTTCCCATTGTGGCTCAGTGGTTAACGAATCTGACTAGGAACCATGAGGCTGTGGGTTGGAACCCTGGCCTTGCTCAGTGGGTTAAGGATCCGGTGTTGCCGTGAGCTGTGGTGTAGTTCGCAGACGTGGCTCGGAGCCCGCATTGCTGTGGCTGTGGTGTAGGTCAGCGGCTACAGCTCCGATTCAACCCCTAGCCTGAGAACCTCCATATGCCGCAGGAAGTGGCCCTAGAAAAAGCAAAAAGACAAAAAATGAAAAAAATAAAAAATAAAGAAATAAAATCCCTATTTTCTTTGCATACTTAAAGAATAGTGTGTAAATTGTGACTCTGTCACATATAAAAGCAAAGAACAATTTGTAAATTAATTAATGTATTACTTGTATTTTTACTTTTTGTTGTGCATCGATAACCGGCATTAGCAAAGTATACCACTGACTGATAGCATTCCTGTGGAAGAAAAGATGTAAAAGATGCAAATAATCAGGCAAAGCTCAAATATTTTTAAGGAATCATGGCAACTATTATCAGAATTTTCAACCTGAAAGATGATTAATTTTTTATCTTATTTCTGGTGGCACTTAAAATTGGTACAAATTGTAAGAAAGCAATACGGCAGCACATTGTTAGGAGAAAACCCTTTTTCTCTTTAGAGTGAATTGAGCATAGTCATCAGGACATACCACAAAGACCAGAGTAAATCAAATATATTCCAATTCAGTCACAGGTAGGAGGTCTAAGAAAATGTTAATCATCATTAAGAATAAATTTGGTTGCAAAGTGCAGAAGACCATCTCAAAATGGCTTAAGTTAACAGAGGTATAGGCTTACACAATGAGAAGTACTCAAGTAGGAAGGATACAAGAAGGGTTATTTCCCCAGAAACTCAACATCATCATCAAGGTCCTAGGTTCTTTCCATTTTCCAGCCTTTTCATATTCAATATATTGCCTTTCATCTGTAGAATTTTTTTTTCATGATCATAAGATGCTTGCAGTAGCTTCCGCTAACAAGGCAATTCTCAAAATCCTCTTCCTCAAGTTTCTCTTTCAGCACTTCTCCTCCAGCAGAATTCCCTTCACATCTAAACGGCCAGATCTGTGTCACATGCCCATCTTTAAACCAATCATTAGCAAGGGAAACCTAGTCAAGATTTGTTCTCTGGGGAGTTCTTGTTGTGGCTCAGTAGGTTAAGAACCTGACTAGTGTCCATAAGGATGTGGGTTCAATCCCTGCCTCACTCAGTGGATTAAGGATCTGGCGTTGCTGTGAGCTGTGGTGTAGGTTGCAGACATGGCTTAGGTCCCATGTTGCTGTGGCTGTGGCGAGCAGCTGTAACTCCAATTTCACCCTTAAATTTACATATGCCACAGGTGCAGCCCTAAAGAGAGAAAAAAAAAAAATTGCTCTCTGGGCTGGGAGGCCAATGCTGGAACAAAGCAGGGTTCTGTTTGCAAGAAAGAAAGGGTTGCAGAGTAGGCAACCAATATGTTCTGACAAGTACATTTCTGAAAACAAATTTTCATAATACTAAATTTAACCAGAGGTAGATAATCTTTGGGCAATGCGGTCCATTTCAACATACGAATCTACAATATTCAGAATTTCTCGAACTCTGTCTTCCTGTCTAATAAAATAACTATGTCAATTAACTCTATTTTCAATTAGACATTGGCTGGTGCATCTCTTAACTAGATGCTATGATACACAGAGATATAGAGGTCAAGAGTGGATAAAATGTCAATTCCTAGTTCCTCAAGCCTGACAATCTTAAAGGAAATAAGAAACGGAAAGCCAATTCAACTCTAAATAAAGGAAAGTGAAAACTTTTTTCTTCAAAAACAGAGGTATAACATGGATAGGATACTCATGTTTAATGATGAAGTTATATATTTAACTCTAACGATCAAGGGTGGAGTTGTTTTGCTTCTCTCCACCTCCTTGACAGCAATTCCATGAAGTTATTTTCCTAAGACTTCTAACTCATAAAGAAAACATTACAAAAGATTTGCATCCTTTGCCTTGAACTCCTAAGAGGAAGTAAAAAAATCAAGTATAAAAATATTCTTTGAAATGTTCTGTTTTTCCTTTTCTCTTCATAAACATCTCTGTTTCAACATTAGTCAATTACAACAAAGCTTCTTGTTTGCTAGTCTGTCTCCTGCTACTGGGCTGTGTTTTAAGGGCTGAAGCCCTGATTTATCTTGTTTGTTCTTGCAACGACCACCTGGCAATAGCCCTGGGTATGTAGTGAATGTTGGTTGAATTAGCTGAATTTTCATATGCTACATGACTAATAACCTTTCATAAAGGGCCTATTCCTACAAAAATAGCTCCAGAGCACTGAGTCCTTTTTTTCCTTTAAGGATTTTATTTTTTTTTTTAAAGGCTATCAAATCAAATTTATCCCACTGTAATTTTCCAACTTCCATTGAAAGACAATATTAATAATTCAAGAAAAGGAATGATGCTACAAAAGGTTTGCTTCTCTTTGCATCTAAACTCCCAGAGGTGAATACTTGTCATAAAGTTAACAGATATATTATTATAATGAACCAAATAGCTGTAGAAACTACAAATGTCCATTTTACAGATAGGTTTTTACTTTTCATCAGTTCATTTTACATTAAAAACATAAGTACAGCACACCAGCATGACATCTTTCTTTAAGCAATCTTAGAAACTTCCTAATACTACATGGAAAAGTAAATTCAATGGTTTGCAGTTAAAACCAGCTTTACTTTCCTATGCTTTCTCAGACTCTCTCTCTCTCACACACACACACACACACACACACACACACACACTCACACAAACCACATAATCCTAAATTATCATCATTATAAAATAAGGTTTGAATAGTCAGTGGTCCTTAATTGGTACTGTAAGAAAACCTGACCTTTAACATACAGTAGTTTCTAGAACATAAACTGTAGAAACAATATAAACTGAACTTAAGAGTGATCAAACAGTTTACGGAAAAAAAAAAGTGATCAAACAGTTTATGGGGGAAAATTTCTTTTTATAGAAATATTCCCACTGACAAATTCAGAAGGAATGATAGAATTAGAATACTCATCATAGGCAATGATAAATATTCATGGCTGCTAAAACCAATAGGTGAAAAAGTGATAGGAAACTTCATAATGGATTACTCAATCTCACAGTTCCTGACTTAGTAAGATTAACATCATAAGAAGAGAGACGAACACTATGTGCTTCCTTCGGGTTCTATGTAACATTACTTATGAAATATTCTTGCCAAAAACTCTAACCTAAATCTGAACAAACCTTTAGATGTATCAGTACAGACAAACAAAGGTTAGAGGGACATGCTAAATGATACTCTAGTGATGTAATCAGCAAATTCTAGAATGCAGAAAACACTACAGGAGAAATATCCTGTTTTCTTCACGAATAAATTACGAGGAAAAAGAGACATAGGGAATCTCAAGATTCTTAGGAGACTTATCAATATGATTTACCATGTGGACTACACTCAGATCCTGATGCAAACAAGCCAATATGTAAAAATATAACAATCAGAAAATTTGACACTGACTAGATATTTGAGGAGAGAGATCTAGGAGAAATACAAATAGGACCTGTTAGGGTGCAGGGGAGGAAGTCCACATGCCTGGACTAATATGCAGGGCCTTTTTTCCTAAAAAGATTCGGCAGGAAGTAACAGATACAGAACCGAAAAAGGATGACACTTATCTTACAACTTTTAACTTCTGACCAGATTTCACCATTTGTAATACACGGATTATTTTACAAACCCTATAATTTTCTTATGAATGGCACTGCCTTATTTTTATAATGTAAATATTAATTTTGTGTTAAATATTTAAAACTTATCAGTCAAGATTCCCTTAGGAAACAGAAGGTACAAACAAAGGGGGCAATTGAGAATCTAACCAAAGAACCCAGGACATAGCTGTTGGCTAGGTAAAGAGAGCCATGTAAGGGATGTTGAAACACCCTAGGGATTTACAAAATAGCAAGCTATTACCACTCAAAGGCGTATGAGTCAAGAAGAGGAAGAGTTATCAAGACCAGAAACTGTTACAGCCATAGGAGATGACAGGAGCTATGACATAGGGAGAGAACAGCAGTCACTGTCAACCTACTGCCCAATAGAGAGGGAACCAAGGAAATATATACCCTGACCTTACACTGCTGCTTTTCAATCTTCTGCCAGTTCCTCCCACTGACTAAAACCAGCAGGAAGCCAGAGGGCAAGGGAGCCTATTGATGGCATCCATAGAAGTCAGTCTCCTGGAGTCTGGCATAGGCTGTAGAAGAGTGGAAAGTGTATCTGCAGAGGCCAATGAAGGACAGCCAGAACGTAGAATACATCCCTGCTGTTATGCCCCTGCTTTGGCATTTCTTCATACATAAAAAGTGACTAAACGGAAGTTCAAAAATAAAAGGAAGTGATCCAGGCTTCTGTTAGCATCTGAGGGACCCTGAACAGAGAAACTGAGCCTCTAGGAAGGGGAAGATTTCAGATAAACAAAGGAAAGAAGAAGACCTGAGCCAAAAACAAAACAAAACACAGAGATGAAAATAAGTGTGGTGGAGGCAGAGATAAAGGGGTGAATGGATTACCAGGCACCAAACGTGGCATTGTAGGGAGTTCTGAGCAAAGAAGCTGGATGAATCTGAATTGAGTGAGATAATAAAAGGACTTGAGAGATGGAGAGAATTTAGATTTGACCAGTTTAGATGTGATGTTAGTCCCGGTGGGCGAGTGAGGTGGAGCATGAAACCATGAGAGCAGTTTTTTAGGAAGAACACTTGGATGGAACCGAGGATGAGCCATGAGGATACAATGGGAGAAGGGAGGCAGTGCAGCCTAGAACCAAACCGGGAGATGCTATCAAATGGCATTATGTCTGCAACAGGAGAGGAACAGTGGAAATCCATCCATTTATTCAGCCACATGCCCCACAGTCTATCTATCCCACAAAGGTATACTGAGTCTACTATTAGCAGACCCTGGACTAGACAGCGAGGATACACTGGTGAGCAAAAGCAGATGTGTTCCCTGCTCTTACACAGCCTGCAATCTGATGGGGAAATAAAGGCATGAATGGAGTAATGACATGAGCAAATGTAAAATTACAGTTTTGAAGGATATTCTGAAAGAGTCATGAAATGCTATGAGAGCTATGATAGCTCTCTGAAAGGTGGGGTTGGGGAGTGGAGTAGGAGAAATGGGGGGATGGGATGGTTAGGAAAAGCCTCTCTGAGAGAATGAGGCTCAGGCTGAGACTTGAAAGACAGGAAGGCATTACCCAGGGCAAACAGGGAGGAGAAAGCAAGCACAGCACGGACAGGATGCGGGCAAATACTCTGGACAGGGAGAATAGACAGCACAGAGAATGAAGAAAGCCAAATCATTGGAACAGAGAGGAAAAGGGAAAAATCTAAAAGATGTTTCAAAGGAAGAAAGAATTGTAGATACCTAGAATTTAGACCATTGAGGAGGTAAAACAATCTAATGTGGCTCCAACCACTTGAAGCAAAGAGATGAGATGTTTAACTACTTAATCAATCTGTATTTTCTAATGTGCTCTGTGCCTTGACCAAAGGCACAAGCAATTCTCAACAAACATTTATTAGGTGCTCTGCAAGGCACCAGGAATAGGGCCTTAACTAGACCGACAATCTTTATTACAGCATATGGGTCATCAGCCAACTTGCTTTCCTACATGTCACTAAGAGCAGAAGAAATAGCTAGGCAGACAGTCAAGGAAGGTCTACTAACAAATATTCACTGGGGTACCTTCCATGTGCAAGACACAATAAAAAGCATCGTGCAAATAATATCTTGTCTACAGGACAGTTATGAGCTGGCTTCTTTTAAATATAGATCGTGATGTTTGCTTCCTCAGCATGAGCATAAACTGACAAAAATATGCACATAGATGAATGAGATGCAGTCATTGGTTTCAAAGGCCCTTTAATGGGAGAGATTTAAAACATGAGAATGAATCACTGTAAGTGACAATACAATAGGTCTATAAGAGTGGTGTAAATTATTACGGCACTAGATCAGATCAGTCTGAGGAAATCAGGTAGGTTCTTGGGAAAAGGGACACAGGTCTGTAACTTAATGGGGTATATTTCAATAGGTGAAGATGAGGAACATTTTATATTATATTAATTACAAGAAGAAAAAAAATAACATCAGGAGATTTAAAGGCATCTGCTTGTAGGAATAACAAACAGGCTAAGTATGGTAGAAAGTGGAGAATTCAGGAATGAGCAATGCAGGAAATTAAAAAGTAAAGTGGCACAGGTGGGGACCATAGGGCTAAGAATTTAAAAGCCAGAATATGGCCTAGAGAATGTATTTGGACAGAATAAGGAGATACTGAAGATTTTTGAGTAGGAGACTAGCATTATCAGAGATGATTATTTAAAAATTACATGGAATGAAAAACTTTCTAACATAGTGGTTTAAAAGCACAGGATCTAGAGCCAGCCTGCCTGAGTTACAGTCCAGACTCTCCCATGGCTACCACTTAACAATAAAAGTGAACAAACTACTGATAAACACAATGTCATGGATGAGTCACAAAAACACCATGCTCAATGAAAGAAGTCAGACACCAAAGACTTAAATACTGTTGTGATTACATCCATATGTAAATCTAGAAAAGGCCAAACTATAGTGAAAGAAAGATCAGCAGTTGCCAGGGGATAGTGGATGGTGATGGGGAAAGGCATAGGGGCAGGAAGGGGCAGAAGGGAATGTTTTGAGAAGATGGAAATGCTCTTTCCTATATCTTGGTGGCAGTTACACAACCACCTATATTTGCGAGCATTCATCAAACTGTACACTTAAAATTGGTTTTTATTTTTGAGTAAATTATATCTCAAAAAGATAAAAATGAAAATATCGTGCAAGAGAAAAAGTTAGATAACAGATAAAATAAAAACAATGAACTTCAGAATACTTCTTATATATGAAGCACATGGCTGCAGGGGACTCCTAAATGGTGATAACTATAGAGACATAAAAGTACTACAGTCACTGGTGTGAGAGGGAGTGTGTGTGAGTGTGTGTGTGTGTGTGTGGGTTTACTCAGGTTTAGAAGCCTTAAGGAGGGACAGGAAATATTTTTTCTATGCAGACAATTTACTTCTCTTCTAAAAGAAAATTAATGAATCTTCATCAGACATGGCATTGTTTTCGGCCCAAAGAACAGAGTAGTGAACAAGACAGGTCTTTCCTCTTAACGAACTTGACAGAACATCTCAAGAAGGATAGAGGTGAGGTTGATATCTCAATAAAAAGGCATGAAATGTAGATTTGTGCCCAGAGTGATGAATACTCAGATGGAATTGAGACTTCTCCCCAGGCAGAAAGAAATAATACTGTAAATAATGGCTGGCTAACCAAGGTGTTCTATTCATTGCATTACACAACAGGTTAGGTATGTTATAGTGACTGCTGTACTTTGGTGTTACAATGGTGACATGAGATTATTTTATAAAACATTTTTTATTATTTTAAAAGTCATTGTATAAAATGGCCTGGAAGATTGATATTTAGAAACAGACCAGTTGGAAAAATCAGTTCAACTTTGTTTACATTTCAATACCCAAGCAAAATTACTGTAAAGATATTATAGATGCCTGAATTAACTCTACAAATACTAACATATATGCAATGATATCTTTGGATTTTGCTATAGTAAGTTTGAATATAGTTCAAAGAAAAAACTCATTCCAAATTGATGATTTCCTGAATTGACTACAACAATGAAGATTCAAGACAGCTCTTAATTTGATTAGTGTGCTCCTTCATAACATGGTGATTCACAGGTTTGCAAATCTCTATTCTCTATAAAGTTCTTAACAACAATAGGAGTTCCCGTCGTGGCGCAGTGGTTAACGAATCCGACTAGGAACCATGAGGTTGTGGGTTTGGTCCCTGCCCTTGCTCAGTGGGTTAACGATCCGGCATTGCCGTGAGCTGTGGTGTAGGTTGCAGACGCGGCTCGGATCCTGCGTTGCTGTGGCTCTGGCATAGGCCAGTGGCTACAGCTCCGATTGGACCCCTAGCCTGGGAACCTCCATATGCCGCAGGAGCGGCCCAAGAAATAGCAAAAAAAAAAAAAAAAAAAAGACAAAAAAACCCCACAACAATAAATAGGTTATAGAAAGTTTAAAGATGTAAGGAAATGATCTTGGATTCATACACATGTCAACTTTTTGGATAACTGAATTTTTATTTTGGGGAAAACACATTATGGAAAAAAAGGGAAATGGGGAAATAAATGATATTACAGTCTTCCAACAAACTCGGAGTATTCCAACAGCAGCTGACTTTAAAGCACTAAAAGAGTGCTGGATTTGGCTTTTATTTGCTTCAGTGGCACTTCAAATCTCTTTGGCTATTGTAGAAGGTTTTCAGGTCAACACAAACCAAAGTGAAAAGGGAATATTGCGGGCAGTAACTGCATGAAATACCTTATTTATTTCAACTGACTCCTGCCACAATTGATTGAAGGACTAAAAGTCCCCTTATACCTAAAAGCCATGGGCTTTTAGACCCAGTTTACTAGGCTGATTAAATAAATGATAGGTAGAAGAAAGAATGGTATATACCTCTGGCAGAGTCGAACAATTCATGTTGAGTAAGATAAATTTTTTACTCTCAACTCTGAGCTGTTTAGGGCAGGAACTTAATTTCCTCACCCCTGAGCACAATTTTCTCCATTTTGTATTATGGAGTGGTTATGACTGCAAAAAACAATACAGAGACTCTTTGTTAACTTCTAAACTTGTCTGACCTCACTACAGTCACCTTTTTAACACCTGCATTTACCCAGGCTACCAATCTATCTTCTTTCTAACATCTAGTGTGTCCGCCTTTAAAGTCTGAGGCAAGTAGATAAAACCACAACAGTAAAATATCTGTGAATACTGCCTTAGCACTAATGAAAAATACATGGAGATAGTTAATATTTTAACATGTCCAAAACAGGGAAGCTAAATAATACAACTAATAACATCAACTGGAGAAACAGTAAGGTAAACAGAGAAGCTGCATTTTCATAGCAAAGTAATCATTCAGTTGGAAGCAAATGATTTAACCATAGCTCAAGCTAGCTCACCAGAAAATAAATAATTTTTTATTTCCATAGTGAAGGCTGAAATATTTTCATGGTGTTTTTCTGCCTGAATTTAAACTGAAGTCAGTTTAAGAGTTTGTTCTGTTTTGGATTCTATTTCCAAATGAAAACATTTAAAGATAATCTAGCAAAGCCTTTTCAATCTTACACAAAATTATTAAATAAGGGTGTTAAAATGTTAACTGTATGCACATCTGAGATCTATGAAAGGAAATTCTCCAATCTAGCAGAAACATCATTTGCCCTTTGTAAATCGATGTTGCCATGGCAAATGTTTTTATTTAATACTGTATTAGCTGAGTTGGGAGGATGACATGATGCATAGTAGCAATGTACTTCCTATTTTTATATACCTTCCTCTCCAAAAATGTTCTGAGCTTCATTGGATGGAGTGACTTCTACATGCTGAAGCAGAGCCATGTCTTTAAAGTGTACATCAGATTTGTCCCTTTATACATGATTGAGTAGAATACATTATCTGTGAAAAGCAATCTGTGCCTGGAAAGAGTGTGTTCTGCACTTTTGCTTAAAGAATTCAACATTCAGGTGGAATGGCTCCAAATGCTCCTCTTGAATGGGGTTATTGAAATATTAATTCAGGCTACATAAATCTGAAAATAAGTGAAACAAAGGATTTTCCTGGTGGCTAATAAGTGCAGAGAGGATCACTTTTCTTGCTAATGTGGAAACATAGGCATGATTGCTTCCACAAATATCTTCAGACTGACTATAATAGAAGAATGACCCCCCTACAAATCTGGCTGTATTTGTTTCTAACCTTGTACCACATTTCCTAAAGTCTTTCATTAATCAGGCTCTCTTAATAGCACTGTTGCAAAGCAGAGGAATAAGAATTAAAAATTTATCAATTAGAAGCATTGTGTGGAAAATCCCTCCAAAGATTTCCAAGAATGTTAGGAGTTTATATCAGGAAGATAGAGGATCCTTTTTGGTGATACTGTTTATTTCCTTGTTAAATTTTAACAATTACAAAATAATAGAGGATTTTTTAAAATGACAAAACAACTTTGATATATACTAAAAAATCTGTTGTTGTCCTCCTCCCCTGCTACCTCCCCAAAGGAACAGTTTCCAACTTAATATACCCCCTTCCAACTGCCCTCATGTTTGTACAAAAATATCTACCCAAACAAATATAAAGAAACATTTTATTAAGATTAACATGGAGCCACACTCTGAACATGACTCTGCAGTTTTCTTTCCTTTTTTTTTTTTTTTTTTTTAGGGTGGCATATGGAAGTTCCCAGGCTAAGGGTTGAAGTGGTGCTGCAGCTGCTGGCCTACACTACAACCACAGCAATGCCAGATCCGAGCCATGTCTGTGACCTACATTACAGCTCACGGCAACTTCAGATCCTTAACCCAATGAGTGAGGCCAGGGATTGAACCCACATCCTCATGATACTACTCAGGCTCATTACTAATGGGCCACAACAGGAACTTCCTGCAGTTTGCTTTTCTCGCATAACGACAATGCTTCTGGAGCAAGACACACAGACCTATCTTAGTCTTTCACTTAATGCATAATATTCTATAGAATGATCTCCCACAATTTTAGAGATGAATACTTTAAAAGATAATTCCAGATAACATTCTTTAAAAGCTTGTGGCAATGCATCCTCTACCAACAATGTGTGAGCCTGCCCATGTCTTTTCATCCTTAAAACTCCATATATTATTGCTCTTTACAATTTTTCTGCCATATCAATGAGTGAAAAAAAAATAGTATCATTTTTTCTTTAATTTTAATTTCTATGATTACTAACAGGGTTGAACTTTTTCAATCTGTTAATTTAACACGAATATTTTTTGTTTACTTTCCTTTAGGGTTGCTTGTCTTCTCAGCAGTCTATAGGACCTCGTTTTATATTTAGCATATTAGTCCTTTTTCTGTCACATATGTTTTTACTCATCCTTAGCCTGTTGTTGGTTAAATAATTCTCAACTTTGAAAGTTTGTGTGTGCATACACATATATATGCATATGTGTGTAAGTGCATATATTTTTACCTTTCCAGTCTCTTCTGTAGTTAGTAGTCTGCTCAGATTTTTAAACATCTTTTTAGGTCAACCTGGATACCTAAGTATTTTCTAGAAAATCATTTCCTTAAGATTATAAAATTTACCAACAGAGGTGTACATAACAGTGTCTAAATTTTTTTCATCTTTTCGAATACTTAATAATGTATAATTTTTGCACTTTTTTATCCTTAGGTTTGACGTGGGCTTATCCATTTTATTATATATTTTTTTTATTTTTTGGCCATGCCCACATTATATAGAAGTTCCTAGGCCAGGGACTAAATCCATGCCACAGCAGTGACCCAAGCCACTGCAGTGACAGTGCTGGATCCTTAACCCACTGCACCACAAGGGAACTCCAGCTTATCCATTTTAATGGATGTTCAAAGAAATGGTTTCTTATTTTGTTTAGATTACTTTTGTCCTATTTTATTAATTTAAACTTTTGTCTTTATTATTAATTTTTCCTTTTTATTGCTATGACTGCTCTTTTTCTCACTTTTTAAAGTTTATGTGATTTTAATTTTATTCTACTTTCTCATTATAAAAGAATTTAAGGCTGTGAATTTTACTCTGAGTACTGCTTTAGCTGGGTCTCATGGGTTTTTGTTATCAAGTATTCTCCTTATATTATTCTCTAGATAATTAAGAATTTCAGTTTTAATTTTTCTCCTTGTTTCATTGGTTGTATAGAGAATGGTCCTTAATTTCTAAGTAGCTAAGTTTCCATGGCATCTCTTCATGATCTAATTCCAGTTTTATTGGATTATATCAGAGGATAATAGCTATAAAACTCAAATTATTACAGTACGTTTAAGTTTCTTATTGTCCAGCTACGTATTTTTTAAATAAATGTTTTATATACATTCAAAAAATGTATATTCTCTTCCTAAAATGTAAAATTTTATATCTACATGGATATTAAATTATATTCATTCTATGCTAAATATACATTAAATTAGTCTGTTGATTAAAATATACAAATTGTATACAATTTCCTTCATTGCCTTTTGGAATCTATTTGATATACAAACTATCCCTCTATAATTGTATGTTAACTAACCTTGCTTTGAATTTTTGTTTTACATGTTTGACAGTGATGGCTTTTGGTGCCTAAAGGTTTATAGTTATCCTCAGTAAACTGTACTACTAGATTCTTTTAAAGACAAAATTATAAAAGTTGAGATTCTGATTATTTAATCTGTTTATAGCATTATTTCTAGGATGGTGCCTTTATAATGAATCTGTTTTTTTCCAAAATCTCTACACATTCTTTAAATCCTATTGCCTCCACAAAGATTCTCCTAATGAAGCAAGAGAGAAATGCAGATTCTAATCTACTTGTATGAGGTGCCTTAGAAAATGAAGATTATGGTCCTGACTAAAGTATTGTTGCAATTACCCTCTTCATGTTCAACTTGATCCTCTGCAATTCTTCAACTATTCTAAGGAATTTATAATACCTTAGTGTCTTGCATTAGTTATTTGATAACATGTCTTAACTTACTCATTGTAATGTACTTCGGGGAAGAAATAATAAAAACTAATGGTTTGCTGAATGGTATTGGGCTTTACACATATAAATTCACCAAGATACAATCCTATCAGATGAGAGCTATTATTGGCATCATTTTACAGGTAAGGAAACTGACGCTCATTAAGGGTTAAGGGACTTGCCTAAGATCTTGCAACCAGCAAGCTGCCAAACTGAACATGTGGTTTATCTTATTCTCATAATGTCTTATAACAGAAATGAGGGATGAGAGACAAAGGAGTAAGGAAAGACTGCAGGAAAAATAAAGAGCTTTAGAGGTTGCTGTAAAGTTTTCAGTTTTAAATGTGAGGGGTACAGGAAGCTCTAAAAGGGTAATCATAGAGGGTGCTGTGATCTGATTTCTGTCTAATTAGGAGCTCTGTAGATGTAGGAAGAAGGACAGATTCTAGGAATATAAGGGTGAAGGCAGATCAGTTAGGAGAGCTGCTGTAATAGTCCAGGAAAGAGAGAAGGGTGCATGGGCCAGGGAGGGAAAGATGGGTGTGGTGACAAAAGGCTGGATTCTGGATATATTTGGAAGTAGAACCAATAGGATTTTCTGGCATATTGTTTATGGGGTGTGAGAAACAGGAGCCAAGAAAGACGCCAGTGTATTTGGTCTAGAGTAACTAACACAAGAACTGCCATTTACAATGCAGTATTTCAAACAACAGAACTTTTTTTATGACCATTTACTTATGAAAACTGAATAGGTAACTAAGGGACAAAGATCATAGTGCTGTTAACCATATATTGGTATTTTTATTCTCTATGTTCTCTAAGTCAGAAGACACAGTTCATGAGATGTCAAAGGTTAAATCTATTTATTAGCCTAAATGGCATATGCAATGGTTTCATTCAGGGATCAAGACACAACAGTCCATGGATGGCTGCCTGTTTCAGTAAATAAAGTTTTTAATTGGAACACAGCCAAGCCATTCATTTACATATTGTCTATGGCTGTTTCTAACTATAGAACTTACAAGTGGGACCTTATGGCTGGCAAGCCAAAATATTTACTATCTGACACTTTAAGAAATAATTTTCTAATCTCTGGCTTAGATTTGGACAGGAGTAATTCAAAATTGTGTTAAACTACACTAGGATGACTGCAATGTGTTTTTCAACAGCCAGGTAATCAGAAATATTTTATCAGAATTCAGATTAGTAGCATTTCCTTCTGGATAGACATGAGAAAATATAAAAAAAAATAGTTATTGAATAATTTAGGATAAAGCCACTAACATATATTTGGTTTGTTTAAAAGGAAACTTTTATTTTATAAGATATGTGTAATAAAAAAACAAGTGAGTGTGTGTGCATTTGTACATAGACATGCACATATAAAAATATACAATAGTAACGTTTTCTGGGAAAGATATAGGCCATTAACAGATTGGAGGTTCAAAATCATGAAAAATAAGCATGCATCTCAGATTCAAATAGATCTGTATTCAAATCCTTATTCTTCAATTTACTGGCTACCTGGCTATGGACAGGTTATTTAATATCCATGAGTTTCAATTTCTCATAAAAAAGTGGGAACAGGAGTTCCCGTTGTGGCTCAGTGGTTATCGAAACTGACTAGGAACCATGAGGTTGTGGGTTCAAGCCCTGGCCTTGCTCAGTGGGTTAAGGGTCCAGCGTTGCCATGAGCTGTGGTGTAGGTTGCAGATGTGACTAGGATCCCGCGTTGCTGTGGCTCTGGCGTAGGCTGGCAGCTACAGCTTCGATTCGACCCCTAGCCTGGGGACCTCCATATGCCACGAGAGCCCCCCAAGAAAGGGTAAATAGACAAAAAAAGTGGGAATAACAGTACTTTGAACAGAAAATTTTTATGAGAATTAATGAAACAATGCTTGTACAGTGCCTATTATAATAATTTACATAATGAGCACTCGACAATGTTTTCTCCTTTAAAAAATTCAATAGAAAAAAATCAAACCAAAAGGACTCCAAATCTTATTGAAAAAAAAAATAGATGATTATTAGGGAGTCTCTTACACTGTAGTTACTTTCTCTAACATCCTCTTAAGTATTGCGTTAATTCAAAAATAGCAAAACTTGCTGGATCATGTGGTAGCTCTATAATTAGTTTTCTGAGGTACCTCCATGCTGTTTTCTGTAGTGGTTGTACCAATTTACATTCCCACCAAGAGTGTAGGAGGGTTCCCTTTTCTCCACACCCTCCCTACCATTTGTTATTTGTAGACTTACTACTGATGGCCATTCTGATTGGTGTGAAATGGTACCTCATTATAGTTTTCACTTGCATTTCTCTAATAATTAGTGATGTTGAACATTTTTTCATGTGTCTGTTGGCCATTCGTGTGTCTTCTTTGGAGAAATGTCTATTCAGGTCTTCTGCCCATTTTTCAGTTGTGTTGTTTGTTTTTTTGCCATTGAGTTGTATGGATAATGTGAGAAAAAGAATGTGTATATATATGTATAACTGGGTTACTTTACAGAACACTGTAAATCAACTCCAATAAAACTTTTTTTAAAAATATCAAAAATTAATTGAAAATAAAAGTCTCCTTTCTGTTTCTCATTTTTAATAAGGAAAAATGGTCAGTGTATATTTGCAGCTCTCAACCAAGATATCTAACAGGTTTAGACTACAGTCACAGTGGAAAACAGTTAATAGTTCAATCATATCTTCCATAAGTGAATATTAAATAGATTTCTGTAAAAATAAAGAGGAAGCATCATAATTCAAACTTAAATAATTAGCAATCAACTATATGAGATCTTCACTTGTCATTTACAAGATCCATTTAACACTTTTGTATTCTATTTAGTTGTATAATTGAACCCTGCTGTTAATGACTTGCCTTTTTGTTGTGTTTTTTTTTTTCTTTGGCTGTGCCATGGCAGGCAAAAGTTCCGGGGCCAGGAATCACACCCATGCCACAGCAGTGACCTGAGCTGCTGCAGTGACAAGGAGTTGCCACAAGAGAAGTCCAGCCTTGCTGTTATTTGTTGAATTATAAAAATAAATACAACTTAATAATTTGATATGCAGCATCCTAAATGATACCAATCCCCTATTAAAATATAAAATGGGACAACAATTTAATGTGAGGCAGCTAAATAAACAAAACAAGGGCCTGATGACCAACCACCCTTTCTAATAATCACCACATTTTCTTTGCTATTAGCTTCTCCATTGGTAAAATAGATAACATTACTTCCTCACTTGAGGAAGAAGAAGGGTATATCATTTTAATTCTTCTGTTGCTCTTTTTCCAAATCCTGGAATTTTATACACATTGCCTAAGTCTTTTTAAATAAGAAGCAAATACTAATCCAGAATTAGGCTATTTCTCGATTTTTCTTCCTCAATGGCAAAATTTCTATGCTTCTTCTATTTTTTTTTTTTTCGTAAAGGGAGAAAAACTAAGAACGGAAGAAAAAGAAACACTAAAGACCATGAGTCATGTTCATTTTAGCACAGTGACTTAATGCACTCTGTCTTCACACATGGTCTATTTTTTCCTGCAACAGAAATGTACTCGTGCAAGATGGGCTACTGGAGCACCATTTCTGTCTTTTATACTCATAGTCTCACAAGTCTTAGTTATTTCCCAGGCAGCTTCTCTCAGTCAAATCCCATTAGCTATGTTTGTTCTAGTGTGTAGATGAATCAGAACAGGACGAAGTATATAGTGGCAGATAGGTCAGAGGGCTGGAGAAGGCAAAAAGGAATGTGGCTGCTGTGTGGTCAGGGCATCCACTGGGGTTGCAGATGCAAACTCTGGAGTTAGGTGTGGCTCCTCCCTGGGCATTTTCCACCAATTCCCCAGCTGCTTTAGGAAGAGCTCAGATACACTCTCTACAATTAGCATAACAGATAATCTACTGTTGGTGCCTAGAAGGCTGAGGTTAAATTTTCTCCTTTTGTGAAATGAGGCTTAATCTGAAAGTCAAACTGGCATGTGAGGGGAAATGGAGAAATGCAAGTATGGGGTGTCTCCCTTCCTTTTATTTTTGTGTCCAAAAGAATACTTAAGAGTTTCTATTTTTTAAAAATGCAAATACTGTTACATACCAGTAACTAGAAAGGAGACAAGTAAATCACAACCCCGAAAGAACTAAAACTCATTCCACTAAAGCCTCATTTTTCTGAGGTCCTTGTTAATTTTGCCCTGAATTTTAAGCACTGACTGGAGATACTTTTTTTTTTTTGCTTTTGCTTTTTAGGGCCACACTCATGGTATTTGGAGGTTCCCAGGCTAGGGGTCAAATTGGAGCTACAGCTGCCGTCCTTGGCCACAGCCACAGCAACTCCAGATCCAAGCCACGTCTGTGACCTACACCACAGTTCATGGCAACTCCAGATCCTTATTCCACTGAGCAAGGCCAGGGATCGGATCAAACCTGCAACTTCATGGTACCTAGTCGGATTCATTACAAAGGGAACTCTTTTTTTCTTTCTTCTTCTTCTTCTTTTTTTTTTTTTTTTAAATGAGAGTTGCAACATTTATTTAAGGTTCTCTCTTCGGTTTTTTGCTTCTATTTTTTTTTTCTTTCTTTTTTGCCACACAGGCAGTATATGGGAATTCCCGGGCCAGGGACTGAACCCATGCTGCACAGCAGTAACCAGAGCCTCAGCGGTGAGAATGCAGGAACCTTAACCTGTGGGCCATTAGAGAATTCTCTGGGGTTACTTTTTTTAATTCCACAGTGATTGAATTAAAAATAGATTTAATATATTATAATATCCCCCAAATCAGCCATAAGCCAAACTTTCATACAAGTGACTTTGCATGAAAAAGTTTAATTGGCATTCTGAATATAAAAAAATTAAAGCACCACAGCAATTCCGCATCTGTATTACATACCTTATGTATTACATTCCTTATATATTACATCTTTGATAAATAGATATCCTGGGGAAATCTGTTTGTAAGTGATGTTATGTTAAGAGCCTGATATTTTAAAACTGATTTCTTAAACTAGTTCAGAAAGAAAAGCCTATGAAAGCTGGGTTCTTATTACATGATTATACATATTGTGGAGGCAAGGGGACTTTCTTCAGTTAGAAGATGAAAAAGTTAACATATACATTTCTTTTCTTTTCTTTTTTTTTTTTTTTGGTCTTTTTGCCTTTTCTAGGGCCGCTTCCACGGCATATGGAGGTTCCCAGGTTAGGGGTCTAATCCGAGCTGCAGCCGCCGGCCTACACCAGAGCCACAGCAACGCGGGATCCGAGCGGCCTCTGCGACCTATACCACAGCTCAGGGCAACAACAGATCCTTAACCCACTGAGCAAGGACAGGGATCGAACCCGAAACCTCATGGTTCCTAGTCGGATTCCCTTAACCACTGTGCCACGATGCGAACTCCCTATATACATTTCTTTTTTCTTTTTTTTTTCTTTTTTTTTGTCTTTTTGCCTTTTCTAGGGCTGCTCCTGCGGCATATGGAGGTTCCCAGGTTAGGGGTCTAATCCGAGCTGTAGCCTCCGGCCTACACCAGAGCCACAGCAACTCGGGATCCGAGCGGCCTCTGCAACCTACGCCACAGCTCACACCAACAATGGATCCTTAACCCACTGAGCAAGGCCAGGGATCCAACCTGCAACCTCATGGTTCCTAGCTGGATTCGTTAACCACTGCGCCACAACGGGAACTCCTTTTTTTCTGAACCCATATACATTTCTTAATGGTTGTTTATTTGGTGGAAAAAGCAAAGAGGAAGATCGTGGGAAGCTCTTGAGAAAATTTTGTCGGGAGTATATTGTTCGTTGTGCTTTTATTTCAACAACTACATTCTTTCATCGTCATTTAAAAATAAGTGATAACTTAAGCCTTGAGTTTCATTTTTCGACTTGTTGCCCTGGGGTGTCTGATCTTTAAACTCAGAATCATTTATTTTTCTGTTGTTCTTGGTGATAGATATTTTGTGCTCAAGAACACAGGGAAAGACGGCTTTACAATTTCAAAGCTGATCTGTGACTGGTCAAGAGACAAATATAGAAGGAGACCAGAATTTATAAGAGGTTCAGAAAGAAAAAGTGTATTCCTCCACAGTTCTCAAACTACTCCCAAAATAAGGAAGGAAAATGACAGTCTAATAATCCTAGGAAAGAAATTCATTTATTATATGGTTTCAAGTTATGACGTTCAGAGAAAATATTTAATTTTGCAAAATTATATTTTCAAAAAATTAGTTTACATTTGTAAATCCTTAAATCAAGATTGCAGGGAACCTAAGCGGCAGACATAACACATGAGTAAAATGCAATCTAAACATAGGATTTGAAAAGACTTATATTAGATGAGTCCTTTTTTAATAAAGTCAATTTACAAAGTTCTCAGTAAAGTGGAAAAATCCAAGCTGATTTCAAATAAATATAAAAAACATTATGGTTTCACACTGACGAAACTGCTTTTGATAACTTCTTTTCTAGGCATAAAAGAACTTTAAGAAAAACATATCCATTTGCAGTGTTCATTCTCTGATCATAAAGGCCATTTTCAACGGAAATTACTTACGAATAAGCACACTGAGAAACTTACCTCCTTGCTTACTCTCCCCAGGTTTCTCTTACATGGGTTCATGTTTACTGTTACTTGTTTGTTTGGCTACCTCTCCTCTCCTCACCATGTTGTCTTACCTTCTCCATGAAGTCATGACTGAAATTACAAGGTCTGGCAATTTCTTCTTCATCCTAAGGCTCATTCCCATCTCCCTCAATACACAACATAACAATGAATTCACATTTCGTGAGAACTTAGCAGGCAGGGGGCAACTGAACATATCAATGGTGTTACCTTGCTCAGTCCTCAGAATAATCCTGGTTAGGTACTATTATTATTCTGTCTACAGATGCAAGACTAGCTGGTTAAGAAAATTCCAGAGATGACACTACAAAAGCTGGGAAGAAACTGCTGTCAGTCTGGTGCTAAAGCCTATATTCTAGCCTACTGGATTTGGTTTAGATTGAGACAATATAATTTATGTAAAATCACTGTAATTATGCCTTATTTATTCTATTTTATAATCAAACCCCTATGGGATAGTTAACACATTACATTGATGATAATACCTTACAATGACCATGAGCTGGCAGTTTATCAAATTATTTTATTTGTCTATATGAGAGTTGGTGATAGCAAAAACCGTCAGGGTCCCTGGTCAGAAAGAAAATCAAATGAGGAAGAAAAAGTGCTAAAAGAGTCTCAAAATACCACTACTTCAAGTCTCTGGATTTGAAGCCGGTGCCATCAGACACCAGATTCTTCTTACTTTACCTCTATTCTAGGCTACTTAAAAGCTGCTCACTCTTTTCTCCTTCATCTTCCCCAAACCTGAAATACACTGATTAAAAAGAAATTTATTAAAGAGGATAGAAATTATTTTTTTAGGCATTCCCGTCATGGCTCAGTGTTAACGAATCCGACTAGGAACCATGAGGTTTTGGGTTCGATCCCTGGCCTTGCTCAGTGGGTTAAGGATCTGGCATTGCCGTGACCTGTGGTGTGGGTCACAGATGTGGCTCAGATCCTCAGTTGCTGTGGCTGTGGTATGTGGTGTAGGCCGGCGGCTACAGCTCCGATTGGACCCCTAGCCTGGGAACCTCCATATGCCATGATTGTGGCCCTAGAAAAGACAAATCAGACAAAAAAAAGAAAAAAAGAAAAAAGAAATAAACTATTTTTTAAAAATTTCAAGTCAGAGAAAAGAAAGAGTGAGTTTACTTTGAATATAAAACTGATATTGCAATAGGTAATAAGCCACTTTCCTGAGACTCTCAACAGCTGGTTTAATGGGAGCAATTTTTTTTTTTTTTTTTGGTCTTTTTGCTATTTCTTTGGGCCGCTCCCGCGGCACATGTAGGTTCCCAGGCTAGGGGTCGAATCGGAGCTGCAGCCACTGGCCTACGCCAGAGCCACAGCAACGCGGGATCCGAGCTGCGTCTGCAACCTACACCACAGCTCACGGCAACGCCGGATCGCTAACCCACTGAGCAAGGGCAGGGACCGAACCCACAACCTCATGGTTCCTACTCGGATTCGTTAACCACTGCGCCACGACGGGAACTCCAATGGGAGCAATTTTTTTAAAGGTTGCTCTGAAGTCGATGGTATGGCAGAATGGACTGCATCCCAGAGGTCTGACACGGCTGGACAGTCTTTGCTAAGACACTAATGCAGACCTGAGAGCCATCAACAAAACTAGTTAGCTGTACTATATGTACTATTGCTAAGTATACCTTCTCTTCACTGCTATTGCACATCTGCTTGTTTCTCTATCCAAACTTACCTAATGATCTCAAGTTGAACGTAAATCAGAGTCACTGATGCATCTTTCCTATTGCCAAAACTTAAGATTTACTTTATAAAACAAACAAAACAAAATAAAAAAAACCAACTTGTTGAGTGAATATACCTCTTTAACCAACCTGGTCTGCCTCAAATACCAACTCAAGTTTTGGGTCTTCAGTTCTTTATTTCCTTAACTTTTGTTGCTCTTCTTGATCTTCTGCCATTAAAAAAATACACTTTAACTTCTCAAGGGCCTTCCTTGTTTCTACATTTTAATTACTCCTCTTTTTCTTACATGATTTTCAAATGTTCTAGTCTTCATATTATAGTTATTCTTGATTTCTTTTTCTTTTTGTTCTTTATCATTCTATTTTCTTGATTTTTTTTGCCAACTACTTATTCCTTTTCATCTTTTATTCCTTTCCTCTAACATTTTTTCTTTTGTTTCCTTTCTTACTTGCTTATCTCCTCTCCTCTTAAAGATGGGTATTAAACTTAGTTTCATCTACATTTTAAGACAAGAATACTTTCTTCACCAAAAGTACTCATATTATCACAGTTCTGAATCTTCCTCATTCAGTTCATGAGGAAAAAGTTCATGAGAAAAAGAGTTTCTGGGGTTTCTGTATCTATTTCTTCCTGAGTATTCTCAATAGGATAATTATCATTTCTCATGAAAGTTTATGAGGTATATGACCTATATGCCAGCTGGATAAAGTCATGGCACATGATCAATAGGGAGTGATAGGGAAAGTGGAAGAAACCAGTTCTGAGATGATCAGACAGAACAAGTAATTACTTACACAGGTAGGAAGTTGAAGTTTCAAGTCAGAGAAAACCCAACTCAATCTGGATGAAACAAGAAAGGCTAACATAAAGGAAAAGTCCCTAAGTAGCAATGTGACCAAGAGCCTCTATTCTTTCAGTATCTCTGCACTGTCATCAACAGTACGAGTTTTATTCTAGACATGGCTCCTCTCATGAATTCAGCAGACCCTAGGACTTCATACCTTCTGTTCACATGCATGAAAAAAAAAAATGCATTCCCAGCAAAGGTCCTAAGATTTGACTGGACTGGTCTAGGTCACATGCCTTCTTCTGAACCAATCATAAAGAAAAGGGAAGTAGAAGACAGTGATTTGCTAATTCTAGTCCCTGTGCTCCACCTCTGGATCCTGGGTAAACAGTTCCCTGGGAACCACAGTGAGAAGGAATGGTAGGCTGGAAAGGCAACCAGCAAACGTGCATTGCAAGAGGCAAAGCTGAACGCAGACAGTTCAAAATAACATGCTGCAATTTCCTTATTAATATATGTTGTTTTATCCATAGAGTTATTTTGATAATTACAAGATTATGAAAATTGAGCTCCTCTTCCTTCTTTTATAATTAATTCCCCTAGGAACTTTTTCTGAGAATGTTCACCCCAACACATTAACTATTATGATTATTGTTAAATAATTTAAGTGTTTTTATTGTAAAAAAAAGGGAAGAAAAAAAATAACAACAGAATAATAACAAACTACAACAAATGACTATTTGAGAAAATGATATTTTTGTTGGAAAAGAGGGCTTAATGAGTAACCAGTGAATATTTTTACAAAGTAATATAAAGTCATTTTAAGCAAATACAGCAGAAAAATCACTTTTAAAAGTGAGAAGAGACAAGAAGAAGCAGATTTGAGAAGTGAGCCACTATCACTGTTCTTTCCTCTTCCCAATCTCATTATACCTCTTTTTACTAAATACTAAATAAAGAGCTTATAAAGTGAAAAGGCCAGGACACTAATAACTAAACATACAGAAAAGTCATCTGCTTGGTCATTTCGGGATAGGCAGGGCTGAGGGAGTAAGGGCCAATTTTACAACAGTAGTTATTTATAAATACTTAGACAACACATGGATATTCAAATAAATGAATGTCAATCCTTAGTTGTCCAAAAAGGACCATGTATATCTTTGAGCTTCTGAACATCAATTTCAAAAGAATTCTCCACAGTATGTAGAACATTTTTATTTTCTCAGTACTTTAAAAAAGAAAGAAAGAAAAAGAAAGGACAAGGGGGAGGCTACCTGCAACAGTGAGTCATCAGCCACTGCAGCTCTACAACACCTAGGTCTTTCCCTGTCTCTGCAGCGCCTCAAAAGAAGAAGACTATCTTTTAATGACATACATAAATCCCTGCACTGTCTGGCTGAAAAGCATAATCAATTCTGGCTTTTTCATGCTCAATGAAACACCTTGCACACATGACAGTAGTGGGTTTGAGCTTTTCGTTTACATGTAAAATAGGGAAAGCCCTAGCAACAACCTAGTTCTACTCAAAATGCTCTTTAAGTCACGGTAGCTTGAGTTCTGCCACTATTTCTTCAAAATATATTCTCTTATGACAAGCAAGTCATGCTAAAGAAAACTCACAATCGGCCACCTGTAAGAACAGTTTTTTTTTTTTTTAACTTTTCAAAGTGTAGAATATTTTATTTTTCAAATTCTTGGCAGTGAACTCACGCTTTTACTTTTCAACCTGTGGCTGCCATAGAAGGGTATTCATACAACACAATCTCTCAGCTGCAGCTTCTCAATATCATATATCTTTATTACAACATTTTTTTCATATTTTAATATATACTTACATGCTGCCTTAGAGGCTATTACTCCATTGAGAATTTCAACACATAAATTTTCAAGGTTCCATTTCAAAACACAAATAATATGGGTAAACTTTTTAAAAAGAAATTTAACCAAAAATTTACTCCTCTTTATATTTAATTATTCTATCCCTATCTGAGGAGTCTTGGAAGCAAATGTCTCCTTTTAAAGAACTAACTACTGCTATAAATGCAGTATTTTTCTTTTAATTATAGACTGTATACAGAACATGTGAACAATGAAATACAGAATTCCTCTCACCTGTTTAGGTGTAACCCCAGGCATGCGAATATCCAATGCAAAATCTGATGAATCAATAGGAATTACTGGTCTGGTGGTACCAAGACATTCATTAGAAAATGATCTGGAAGTTTCTTTAAACCTTAAAAAATAAGAAAATTTCTTTGAACATAATGGAATCTTAACTGGACATGAGATGGAACATGCTTGAACATAATGGAATCTTGACATGAGATGAAAAAAATGAATTCTATGACTTTAAAGATTGTTAAAAAAAAACAAAAAAAGATTAAAGATTGTTGATTTAGACCCAGAAAAGATGTAATAACCATATAACGTTCTGTAACATTCTCAGAATTGAATTGTAGAGTCCAACAGCAACATATACTCAACTTGTAAACAAAATATAATCAAAGTAACCAAGGATACATTTAAAACTTGATTCAATAAAAACTTGTCAAAATATGTATTTGTTTCTAGCTAATGAAAGTACAGAATGAATTAACTAGAATTATCACAGGCTGGCCAATCTTCTAATGGCAGAAATGTTAACTACAAGCCAGTAAAATTTCTGTAACTTATTTTATGAATAACTATTACTAGTCAGAAACAAAAAACGGACAATAATATTGCTAGGAGGCAGAGCTGTATGAGGGGGTAAAAGATTGCAACATGAATTACAAATGTACAAGTGCATAAATATTTAACACAGTAATTAAGAGGAGCCTGCATACAGCTCAGTGTTTTTCACCAGCTATTACAGTCCATGATCTGCTTCTCCCCATCACTTACCTCTCTTGCTATTTTACTCTTTAGGCTGTTATAAACAAGAAGGCATTCAAGGCTAAACGACTACATTGTAGTTTCTGAAATACCTCCCCAAGAGGGAGTAATTAGTATTGGAAATCACAACTTCCAATTGGAGTTTTGAGAGCCAGTGCAGCTTGGCTACCAAACAGTGGGCTTTTTCTGTCGGGTGGACTTTACAAGAAGTTACTGTGCTAAAATTCCAAATGATTCCAGCGAAGTTAATCAACCATGTATATTTCTCCAACATTCTGGTTCATAAGTGATTCCATTTTTCAACAGCATGCACAGAAACCATCCAAACAACATTCCGCATGTTTTTTTTTTAAAAAACAAACAAACACACCCACCTCTTAAAGACAGAAAGTGGGCTTCTGAAACCCAAACAGCTGCTTTGAAAAACAAGGAGAACTAGCAGGCTAGGAAAGCCAGCCATGTCCACGCTGCTCCGGCCCCGCCGGGAGGACCCGGCAGCTCGGCGCTGGGCTGGGGCCGGCGGTAGGGCAGCGGCGCCGCCAGCAGCCGCTACTTCATGGCCGGGGCGCGGCGGGCGTCCAGCGGCGGCCACACACCATCTGCCCCGAGAGCCGCGAGGTGGACCGGCCGAGGTGTCCGAGCCCCGTGGGAAGGCGGTACTTTTGTTCGGTCAGCGAGCGGAAGCTCTCCTCCCTTCAGAGGTGCTTTCTGCCTTGGTGCTGGGGCTAGACGTGCGGGTTCCTTATCGCTCGGGAGTGACAGGGACTGTGAGGGATATCACACAAACCCGCGTCAGTCATCATTCAGAACCTGCAAAAATAGAAGCAGATAATGGATGACTAACACATTACAGCATTTGTCCTCAGCAAATCCCAGCTGAGGTTCTTTAATACATTAGTAGTTTCACAAGCTTGAGCCCAAGCCTGGGGAAAATGCTGGTCTGTTGAGTTCCCTCCCCTAGGACCAGCCCCCAAGATTTCACAAACCCTCATAGCCCCTCTTCTGCTTTTCGCTCTTTCCTCCTTCCTCACACCCACTCTCTTTTTCTTTACTTACTTCTTTCCCCCTTTTCCTTCACATACACTCCACTCTCCGAATTTCTTCTCCTTACTTCCTGTATCACTCTCTTCTATTATAAAAATGCACTTAATACCTCTGCAGAATGTAAACAAAGTTATTCACACAAGTGATAGGCTAAGGCACAAGAAAGGGGGGAAAAAAACCTAAGGCAGAGACAAAGCACTTGGATACAACAGTAATCAGATAGAAAAGGACTTTGAGAACAAAGGCATGTTTATATACATGCATCACAGAGCTATAGATCAAAGGAGAAAACACCCCCCCGCCAGCATGATCACCACAGAAGTAAGCAATCACTGATGTTCTCAGAATTATTTTAAAACAAACCAAAAATCTACAGCTATCATGCTATATGAAATGGCCTATTTAAAAATCCTAAATCTAATATACAAAGTAATAATTCTTTACTTATAATACACACCTCCCAAAAGATACTCTTTCTTGAATAAAGTTTGAAGACTTAATGCAATGCAATTAGAAGCAGTAAGGAGAATCTAAGCTGCCCCACATGAATTTTATCTACTAAGGGTATGATCAAGAAGTTAACATTAATGTAGATGAGAGGCTGTGCAGAACTATTACAACATCTCAATATTTTGTGAAGAGGGCTCGACTAGGCCAAATTTTAAAATATGTGTGTTTTGACTTTACTGTTGTTCTGAATATATTACAGACAATGTAACCAAATATGTTGTTTTAGTCTGAAGGCATTATTTTAAAACCTATCACTCAAAATGTAAAAATACTTTCAAAGAAAAAAGATTTCCTAAAGTTTTACTTATCACTGAATATAAACATATTTTGGGGAATCACAAATAAATCCATTGGTCAGATGAATAACAGTAAAAAACAAAAATCAGTAAGATCATATAGAAGTGCTCCATGAATAATAAATTAGTCTCTAAATCATCCTCTGGAGATCACAAGACACTAAAGCTAAACAATACAAAACAAGCAAACAAAAACTAAAACTAAAACAAACAAAAAATGTGAACTAAACTTTAAATCAGAAGAATTCATGGTCATTTCTTGCTAGAAGAAACATACCTTACACCAAATATAAATAAAATGTGATTGGCTGTCCAACCTATTCAAGGATGCTTGAGGTTCACCAGCATCCAAGGACCACAGTTAATTTACATAAGCAATGGCATTTTTAAAAGACTGATGATATTTGTTTGAACTTTCTCTTTGGCTTGCTATGTGAGCTTTCAGAACAAAAATGTTCAGCTTGGTCAGAATCCTGTGGGTAAAGGAAAGAACTCCTTATGGGAGAAGACAAACAACTGGCCAGAAGGCTATGCTATTGCCTTTGCTGACAATAAAATGTAATCTGTATAAGGATAATACTACACATTCCCTGAAGTTCTTTCTCTTTATACATGTGTGAAGAAGGGATTATATTTTATTATTTCATGCAGAACAGCATTCAAGGACAGTCCTTTGTCAGTTGGCAAGGAGATTAGGTGTTATACAAACACTTGAAAATAAATTTGGTGTTAAAATTCTTTAACAGGAACACATCCTTAAGTGCTAGTCTTTGAAAAAAATTCCACTTAGCTCTTTGATTGATTTTATTACCTTTGATGTCCCTGAACCACACACTAAAAAAAAAGGGAACTGAAGTTGTGGGTAAAAGCAAAGTTGTTATTGCAGCCATGCAGAGAACAAAAGGTCTTATAAAAATGAAAGCTAATTGTGCTTCTCGGTTCTTGATGCCTTGTCAACTAAAGACAAAATACAAATCATCATATGAAAAAATCATGTCTAATCATTTCATTTGTTATTTTACAATACCTGATAATTGTGGAATATATATATATATATTTCTATGTATAATATTCAAATCTCAGTAGTCTTCTTCAGGATTAAAATATTCAAAATATATTCCTTGAGCTAATTCATTTTCTAATTCAAAAATACTTAATTTCATATTCTGTACAAAATATTATATGTTGGGATTTTATAAAATGAAGTAAAAGAGAAAATAGTTTATTAAGGGAGATGTGGACTTGACACAAGTAATATCAAGTGTTTTTAGAATGTAGCAGTCCTGTGAGAATAGGGTAAAAGGGACTCAGGGAATTTTAGGGAAGGAAAGATCATTGCAACCTTCAAGAGGAGGGTAAGAAAAAAGAGAAAGGTAAAGCAGTCTTCAATGGAAAAGGTGGCCACTGAGCAAGAGCTTGGAGTGTGATTGGTTTTCTGCAGTGGGAGCTAGAGAGCATCTATTCCAGGTGAGGGACACAGGAGCCCAAATGGGGAGAAAGGATGTTTGAAAAACAAGTAATAGATTCTGCCTCCTAGATGCAAGCTGCAGACCCAGATTTGATATTTTATTTGTAACACAAAGCAAATACTCTGTTTATACATTATAAATAAATTCTTAGCAAGCATGATGTATAGTTTATACCTGTACAAATGTTAATTCTAGGAGCAGTACTATTATGTAGACAGTAAAGTCTAGGACAGAGGACCATAAAACTAATATGGCTTTTAAAAGTGAGCAGTCTATTCTTTTCCATTTTTATTTGAAAAAAAAAAGATGGTTGAAATTTGTAATTAGTCAAAGAAACAAATAAATATATTGTCCTTTCACTTACTGATTCATTTATCAACAAGAGAGCACCAGTACAGCATAGAGTCCAACAGCTTGTAAACTGAAGAAAAACTGCCTGGACTTCACCGTTGACTAGCCTCAATTTCCTCATCTGCAAAATGGAAATAATTCTACCATCTATCCTTGTTATAAGGAGTAAACGAATTCATACCATTAGAATAGTGCCAGACACATAAATAAATTTTCATTTTAAGGAGATTTTGTGTGGTTTCCTACAATAACTTATGATTAAACTGATTAAAGGAAGGATACATATCCATTCACTTAGCAATTGGACTCTAAGGATTTATTTTTGGGCAAAAATTGAACAAGGGCACAAACATGTTAATAAGAGTATCTACTAAAATGGATTATAATAACAGATAGCTGTTATCAATGCCCATCAATAGGAGATTGGTAAAATTTGGGGAGAATATCATGCATCCCTTTAAAAAAGGACAAATGGGTATATTTTTATAGGCAAGGTCATATTTTATGACAGACTTTTTCTTTCTGCATAACTTAAAAAAATGTTTAAACAATCTCAAATCTACAGAAATACTGTGAGTAGAAAGATTTTTTTTTTTTCTTTTACCATTTGAGAATAACCAGTTGCTGACCTGATGTCTCATCACCCCTGGAGTCTTTAGTGTGTATTTCCTAAAGTACATTCCACTATAGAACTACAATATAACTATCAAAATAAAAATACTCACTTTGATACATTACTTTCATCTAATCCTCAGTCACCAAACTTTGTCAACTATCCCAATAATATCCCTTATAGCAAGAGAATCTAGTTCAGAACCAAGCATTTCATGTAAAATTATCAAGTCTCTCCAGAGTTTCCTTCACTCAAGGACAGTTTCAGTCTTTAACTTTTATGCCCTTGAGTATATTGAAGATTGCAGGCCAATTATTTTGTAGAATGCCACTCCATTAGTGTTTGTTCTTTACTTACTAGGACTATATTCAGGTTGTGCATCTGTAGCAGGAATACCACAGAGATGATGCTGTATTCTTCTCCCTGCATTTGTATTAGTTATACATTGCTGCATACCAAATTACCTCAAAACTTAGTAGTTGAAAACAATAAACATTCTCTCATGTAGTTTCTATGCATCAGGTAAAGAAAAAGCTTAGGTGGGTGATTCTCTCATGAGGTTGTAAGCCAGATGTTGGCAAGGGCTGCAGTCATCTGAAAGCTTGACTGGGGATGAAGGATTTGCTTGCCTGATGGCTTACTCACAAGGCTGGCAAGCTAGTGCTTGTTGTTGGCAGAAACAACATCTCCTCACAATGTGGCCCTCTCTCTAGTGCTGCTTGAGTGTCCTTATAACATGCCAGCTGATTTCTCCTACACTCAGTGATATCTTATTGGATCTAGCATCAGAAGTCACACACCATCACTTCTGTAATATCCTATCCATTACACAGATCAGCCCCACTCAGTGTGGATAAAGACTAATAAGGCCAGGAAAATGAGGAGACGAGGATCATCTTAGAATCTGGCTACCACAGTATCTTATTAGATATAATTTTGATTTGTCTCATTACTGAAGATGTAAATTTTGCTCATATCATTAAGTGATGTCTTCTAGACTTTTCCACTGTAAAGTTACCGCTTTTCTCTTTGTAGTTAATATTTTTTGGTGAAGAAGTTATTTTTGACTTTGTAACTATTCCATTTCCCACCAAAATTTAATTTTATCCCTTTACTTATTATAAATCTGGACACAAAGTTTCCTATTTATTTCAGTGGGTTTTTTTGTTTTCTGTTTTTTTTGTTTTGTTTTTTGTTTTCTTTTTTTTGTCTTTTTGCCTTTTCTAGGGCTGCTTCTGCGGCATATGGAGTTCCCAGGCTAGGGGTCTAATCGGAGCTACAACTGCCTGCCTACACCACAGCAACAGCAAGGCCAGATCCAAGCCGTGTCTGCAACCTACATCACAGCTCACGGCAACACCGGGTCCTTAACCCACTGAGCGAGGCCAGGGATCGAACCCGCAACCTCATGGTTCCCAGGTGGATTTGTTAACCACTGAGCCACGATGGGAACTCCTCAGTAGGTTTTGATCTGTTTATTTATTTACATTACTTACTTTGATGCTCAGAGTATCTCAGTCATGACCCCTTAAGCTCGCTTTCATGTCATTTTGATATGTCCTATCCTCCTTCCTTGCTTTTTGTGCCCTCCTCTATCTGGGCTCAAAACCCTCCACCAGACCTTGCTCCTTGTGTTTTTTATCCCATTTGGCCTTTGCTGACACCCTACACCAGGCTGCCTACACACATGGATGCCCTCCTCACCCTGTTTCAGATGTGACACCCCAGTCCAAGCCATCAAACTCTGCTCTCCTCCTTACTCCAGGTGGGCTTCAAACCCCATGCCAGGCCACCCATCCTGAATGCCTGCCTTACTCTGCCCCAAATAACAGCTTTAGGACTGAATTTTTTCAGAAAGAGAAAAGACGTTAATTTAAAGAAATCAAATTATAGAACAGTATACACATACATTTAAAATTCTGAAGTAACAGAACGCAGATTTCCAATGATCTTCAATGGGGATAGGTTAAACAAAGAAAAAAACAGGGAGGCATTCACGGTCCATTTATACGCTTCTGCAGTCCTTTTAACTTTCACAAGCTTATATTACTTTTGAAAGCATAATAGGGATATATTTATATGTGTGTGTGTAATACATAAATATTTCTATAAAATATTTTATAAATATTTTTGTATTTTGTATAACATTTAAAATACTGAATATGATTCTACAGATTTTAATTTATGAGTCAATTTCTGAATTCAGATTGTATTTTGAAATATAACTCTTCTTTTGTTGGGAAAAAACTTTACAAACTAAATTTTATGGTGGTTATATAGCTCTAAGGTAAGGTTTCTCAAGCTCGGCACTAGCAACATTTTGGGCTCAATAATTCTTTGTTGCAGAAGACTGCCCTGTGCATTACAAGATGTTTAACAGCATCTCTGGGTTCTACCCACTAGATTTCAGTTGCACTCCCTGGGGTTGTTAACAACTAAAAATGCCTCCACTGTTATATAAGTACTGCTCACTAACCGACTGCACCACTGGAGATCCAGGTATTGCCAAATGTCTTCTGGAAGGACAAATCAAAAATCACCCAAGCCGATGGGAGTTCCCATCATGGCGCAGTGGAAATGAATATGACTAGGAACCATAAGGTTGCGGGTTCAATCCCTAGCCCCAGTCAGGGGGTTAAGGATCCAGCGTTGCCATGAGCTGTGGTATGGGTCACAGACGCGACTTGGATCTGGTGTTGCTGTGGTTGTGGCATAGGCCAGCAGCTGTATTCCGATTGGACCCCTAGCCTGGGAACCTCCATATGCTACAGGTGCAGCCCTCAAAAAGCAAAACAAAACAAAACAAAAATGCCATCGTTGAGAACCACTGTTGTAAAAGTTTATTAACATGCAGCTTAATTTTAAATAAAATGTGATATAATAATACCTGAATCACTGTAAATCAACTATACTTCAGTTTTTAAAAAGTGATATCATTCCCTTCAACTATATATATATATATATAAAATGAGATATAAATTGATTTTTAAAAGTACTTGCAAATATGTAACTTTTAAAGAATGGGAAAAGAATAATCATAATAGCAACTAACATTTATTGACATAGGCTAGGCATTGACCTTATGCATATTACCTCACTGAACTCTTATCAATTTTAAGTACCAGTTATTATTCTCATTTTATAGATGAGCTTAGAAAAATTAACTAACTTGCTCTGGTTATAAAGCAGTAGAGCAAGGATTCAAATCTTGGCTTGCAGACTCCAGAATTGATCCTCTTAACTCATGTTCTTCAATATGAAACAAATTATCAGCATAGCTAAGGGTTGTTTTCTTAAAGTACAACAAAAAGCAAATTCTCTGAATATCATTTTATTTAAAAAAAAAAAAACAGCCAATGTTTATCAAGAAGTTACTATACAGCAGGCACTGTGCTAATAATAAGCATTGTATACAGATTAGCTCATCTGAATCCTTATTCAAATTTCCTATGAAATTTGTACTATTATATCATTCCCATTTTACTGAAGTGAAAACTGGAAACAGAATTGGTAACTTGCCCAGGGCACACAGCCAAAATATAAACACAGGCAATCTGACGCCACAGTTGAAGACCTTAATTATTCAGCTATAAATGCAACCTAGTTTGTTTTTTATTTTTTTCATTCATATATTAGGAAGCATTAACATTCTACAACGTTCAAAACATTCCTCATTTAGCTAACTCAGAAAGAAAAAAAAGAAGATCTATGACAAGAGTCCAAATCAGATCCCAAATACAGGTTTTATCTGGCATGCAAGAATTTTGCCTAACTCTTCCCCTGAATTTGAATTCTGCGTAAACATTTCAGAATGAAAAGAGTTCACATAAAATGTGTCTCTTGAAGAGTTATAAAATCTGGCATCACTAGACCCACATTTCCACATGGGAAGAATCAGCTGAATCAAGGTCTTCCTTTATAGACAAGGTCAGCAATCTGCAGATCACCACAGTCCCCACAGCTCCCTATTTATTCCCAGATCCTGAGGCCAAGAGCAATGGTTTTAACTGCCACTCAGCACTGTGGTACAGTTTTGCTGTCTGTCCTTTTTGTTTGTTTTATATACTTTGCTGTTGTTTTTTTTTTTTCCATTAACATTACCAGCTGTACCCTAAAGTCATTTGCGTTGGGACCCCAGAGGTACACTCTTCTCTATGTGGGAAGAAACACATAGCATCCTGCACAAAGCAGTGTTTGCCACACTTAAATACACTAAGTTGCTGCTTCTTTTCTTTCTCTCTTTTTTTTTTAAGGCTTTCTTCACTAGCATGACACACTAAATTCAATGGCGTTTTCTGCACTTGGCTGTGTTTGAGATTCATCTCTTCTTAACATGTAGCCAATTTGAAGTACCCTTCCCTTGCAAATCAAAATTAGCTGGGTATCTATTAGAATATATGTGATAAACAATCTCAGGGGTACCATTCAGCATTTGATTCTACTGTAATAAGAACTTGCCAAGAGTAACAAATTTTATTTATTTAATTTCTTGGTTTCCATGATCAGTACCAGATGCCCTTTAAATATGTCCATTAGTCATCCTGTAAATGCTCAGTCCTGTAAATATTTCCATGGGGAAAAAAACAAGAGACATTATTTTTAATTAAGTTTCTCAGCTTTGACTAATACAAATGTTACTTCATAACACATGTATCTAAATTCAGGGCCAGCGTATTTTAATGTAAGATAAAACAGATCCCTGTGTTCCAATCAGCACACATCCTTTAGTTGAAAGGACTGCACTGGGAAGTTCTCAAGAGACCACCACACTGCACAGGAGAGCATTAACCTTACTGACGATGTCAGAGAGTGGAACGGTGCCTTTGTAGGCAACTCATTTGCCCACCAGGTACCTCATTTACTTATAAGCTTAGAATGTGACAAAAGATTTTGTTTCAGAAATACAGCACAAAACACTTCAGCAGCTATGATCAACTTTAAATGTTCTTGCTGAGTTGGGGAGCAGGCCTTGAGCTTGGTCCTACAGGGTCATTGAGCAAATGCCTCTGGGTTTTCTGTCCTAACTCACAGAACAAGTCAGAGTTGAGGGCCAACATTTATAGGCTATCTCTAGGGCACTTCAAAAATTAAATTCTCTTCTTCTTTCAAAAGTCTTTTTTTTTTTTTTCTTTTTTCTCCCCTAATAAAGTATGACTCATTGGCTGAAATAAGTATTGAAAGATCTTTTCATTACTTTTGTAATGCTTCCTTTGTGGGTCCTGCATTATTATTTTCTATTTCTAAGAGGAAGTTGTCATAGAATGAAGGGGACTGGTGTGTGCGCTACATTTAAGTGCAAATATTCAGTCCCAGGCACTGGGCTTAGTTGGATGTGGTCTGAAGGCAGGGATCTATCTTTGCTTCTGTCTTTCTTACAGCTAATCAACATATTTTTTAAATAGAATGTTTTCTTTTGTAGGGATTTTTTTTTCCTGTTTATGCTTCCACATCCTTACACATAGTTATTCCTGAAGCATTTCAGTACATATTTTTAAAACGCCTTCCTATGACTTCAGAGGAAAGAGCTATTAACTACACATGAACCTGGATCAGATCCAGAACATGCAGTTACAAGATAAGTATTCTCTATTTCGATAAGTAAAAAATTTTCAGGAAATTTCTAGATTTTCACTCAAAAATAACACTGAACTTTATCTTTTGCTTCTTGTGCTATTCACACAGAAGCATTTTCTCCCAGAGCAGAATCAAATTTTCAAATGATTCATGTTTTCCATTTTGAATGTTCACATCCTTACAATAAAATACCCATAAACATACCTCTTGCTAACATAAAACTTTTGCTATCCTTGCCTTTAAGCATCTCGGATGCATAATTACATTCCTTCAAGTGGAATCGATAATCACAAAATGCTATTACATAATTGAAAAACTTATGGGAATTTTTGTTAAAGATCATGAAAGAATGTCAAACCATTCTCTCATTTATACAATTCTGCTCATCTGAGTTTATGGAATCCCTAGAGGGATTCCATAAAATATATACTACACACTGCCCCCCTCAATCCATATAATTTGAGAGCCATTAACAAAAGAAACACAACTGCTTGAAAACATTTTAATGTCTTTTATTTTAGGGTATAGAAGCTTCAGTAAAATATAGCTTAATCATAAGAAGACTATTTGAAATTGTAAATATGCAATTCACCACTGAAAGAAGTACGGTATATGAAAGTAGCTTATATTCAGATATTTTAATTTCTCATCTATAATAATAAAAGTTTTCTTTGATCAGTGTCCCCAAACTCCCCACGAACTATCAACGCTGAGCTGCATAATGTTCTGGCTAAAAAGGATCAAAGCATTCTTGTTTGCTAGAAGTCTTTGATATTGCTTCACAAACAGGTGGTGAATTTATTTTTTTTTTAATTATTTATCATTATTTTTTTCCCACTGTACAGCAAGGGAGTCAGGTTATCCTTACATGTATACATTACAATTACATTTTTCCCCCAGCCTCTCTTCTGTTGCAACATGAGTATCTAGACAAAGTTCTCAATGCTATTCAGCAGGAGGTGGTGAATTTATTTCATTGCTATTAAACCGTTTCTTGCTGTCTTGAGTTTAGGAAGAAATGGTTTATTTTAACAAGGTGCTTACAGACGGGCTTGCTCTCCCTAATTTTTAATCTTCTTTACAAGGTTTCCCATAGTGACTTGCACTACATCCTAGAAATGAAATAAGAGCTGAAAAAAAAGGAGTTCCTGTTGTGGCTCAGCGAAAATGAATCTGACCAGCATCCATGAGGACGCAGGTTTGATCCCTGGCCTTGCTCCGTGGGTTAAAGATCTGGCGTTGCTGTGAGCTGTGGTGTAGACCATCAGCTGCAGCTCAAATTTGACCCCAAGCCTGGGAACCTCCATAAGCCCTAAAAAAAAAAAAAAAAAAAAAAGACCTGAATCAAAGATGAGGCCCATGATCCTCTGAGCATGAAAGAACTGTACACAGTCCTAATGGCATCACTCCAAGGAAGTGAGGCCCAAGCATGCTCAGTTGATCTTATTTGCATCCTATGTCCACTATTGAAGTTGCATGCCCTAACTTGAGTTACATCATAACAGAAAGTTGAATTTTTAATAATTATCATTGAAGAGTTAAAAAAAACAGGGCTAAAAACTTCAAATTTAACCACTTTTTCTAACACTAAAAATAAGAGCAAAAACAGTAACACTGTCATTCAGCAAAACCAGAACTAAACTCTTAACCTAAATCATTTGAAATGCGTGCCACCAATCAGGAAATAACAATTTATATTTCAAAGGAATTACCACTGTTGTGTTAAGAATTATTAGGAAATATTTACTGGATGGGCACTGAGAGGTATTTTATATCATGGCTCAAGTTTGGGTTGCATGGCTTAAGGACACTATACAGATGGAGATTTGTAGAACCAACAGCCCAAAGAAGTCAGTGGTGGAGGCAAATAACACACATTTATATTCCAAAAGCAGTTAGACATTTTCTGGGAACAAACAAATATAAAATGGTAGACTGACCTAGGTGCCTGGGGTTTAAATGAGACAAACAGGTACTTATTAGTAATACCTGACAATCTCTTTGTAGGAGTATTGACGAAAATGTAACATTGTTGCTGAAGCATTTTAAAGATGAAATGTGCCATATGACTACTAAATATTACAGGTACTAGTCAATTTTACTACTATTTGCTTGATTCTCTTGAACTTAATAGTTATTTCTAAATAGAGAGATAATGTGAATTAACTTATTGGAAGATGGTTCTTTTGAAATGCAATTTTTCAGCTTTGAAATGGAATTTTTAAACTCAGTATATGTACATAAAACTTATTTTTAAAAATTTTGCTTCCCGTTATGATGAATTTCTGTTATCAAAGGATTAAATTTCTCAAACCGTGAAGAAATCATGCAGATATAAAAACTTGGATCATGATATAGGCAACCCATGACAATATGTAAAATTCTATTGATAAAGCAAACTATGTACTTCTAGTCTAGTAATTCCACTAAAAGACTGTTATCTCTTTTGAAATGACATATTCCCAAAGATTGGTAAAAACAGAAGCAAACAGAAAAAAAAGGGTCTTGATATACTACTTATAAAATATATTACTCATAAAAGTATAAAAAGTATAGACTTAGTAGTGACCATATTTATTTTCATCAAGGTCATCATCAAACCTTTTTAAATTCCTTTGACAAAATAAACCTATAAAATATCAGTGCTTCCTGTAACTAGCCCAGAGGTACATCAGAATACCTTAAGAGAAGCTGACCATTTCATCTTTCAGTATGATTTTCAGGGAAATTTATGTCTATACAAATGCATTCAAAATTAATGGCCCATGTTCAACCATGCTTGGTCATTTCCACTATCATAATGACCAGCTTCACTGATTCAGGGATGGATACAAACTGGGAAGGCAGCTTCTAGATTGGTCACGCTGGTTTACATCTAGCAAAATACTACACTAATTACTGCTCTTTTGGCATGGTAAAAACTGTATTTTATTTCAGGATATCTTCATTGATGATTAAAGACAAGTTGAATGGCAGAGATGAAAGAAGGATATTGTTAAATATGAGTGGAGGTAATTTAAGTATAATAGAAAAATATACTTTAAATTATTTGATCAATTAAGGTAAAGTTTTTAAAAAAGGTAACATTTCTTCCTCCATAAATAATACAGCACTAACATATGCTGTCTTTGTCATGAACAAGGCTACAGAGTTAAGATATTAAAAAAAATACTCAACTGTTTCATTCTGATTTAGCTAAATTAACATCTTAAGATGGCCTACTTTATTTCTATTCCTGAAACTCTGTAACTGTCTCCTTATCTTTTTATAAAATATCAAAAATTTGCTTGCTGGAGTTCCCGTCGTGGCGCAGTAGTTAACGAATCCGACTAGGAACCATGAGGTTGCCCGTTCGGTCCCTGTGCTTGCTCAGTGGGTTAACGATCCGGCGTTGCCGTGAGCTGTGGTGTAGGCTGCAGACGCGGCTCGGATTCTGCGTTGCTGTGGCTCTGGCGTAGGCCGGTGGCTACAGCTCCGATTCGACCCCTAGCCTGGGAACCTCCATATGCCGCGGGATCGGCCCAAGAAATAGCAACAACAACAACAACAACAACAAAAAGACAAAAAAAAAATTGGCTTGCTTTCAAAGGGGTCAACATCTTTTAGCAGTTTTATCTGAACCAAATGTTAATTTTAAAATCAGAAAAATAAATGGATTAAGCGGTATTAATTTGCCTAAAAGAGAAGAAAACTGTAGATAAACTTTCCCTTTCATTTTGATATTTAAATCACTATCAGTCTTACATTGTAATGAGATAAAGTTTCAGTAAGGCAGTCTTTGTTATGTAAAAACAAAATGCACTTGAGGGGAACTTCTTTACTGAGTTACAATTATCCTCCAAGGATATAGTAAATGAGATATCATTAGAATATTTAATTATGCAATGTGTTCCAATACATAATCAAAATACATATGCACCCAACCTAAGCTTTTCACTCACTTCTGAAACCTGAATTTTTCTCCTAATGAGAAAGTCAACATTAATAAAATTATAGAAAAATTCTAAGGGAAGCAATCACACTATTATGCAAATAAAACACTATTTCCTAAACTAATTGGAGAGTGTATCAAGTTACAGAGCAGAATATTCCCCACATATTCAGTTTCAGTTTCACTCAACACTACATTGCTAGGTACCTGCTCCACCAAACCAATTAGTACATTATTCTGGTTTTTGTTTTCCCTTAATGAAACCTGATACTTTGAGTTCCTATCCCTTCATATTTTCCACCCAAATCTTTCCTTTCTATCCACAAATTAATTTGAATCTGAGACCTAATGAATGGAGGTCAAGGTTACTACTGCTTTTCTTCCTATTACCACATTTCTTTTTTCTCTACTCTTCATATTAAAATTTCCCAAGAGTATGATTTCTGTAAGGCACTGCATCTGCTATAAAAGAGACACACCTCAGTTCCCCACAGCTGGGTAGACCAGAAGTACTGTGCACCCAATGGCCATGTGACTTCCTTCAACCAATGAATGGAGAACAGAAGTGAACCCTGTCAATCCAAGCTGACCTTTCAAAAGCCATTGCTAAGTTACCACACTCTGGTTTCCTAGTTTCCTTCTAGGTTACCTCTACCCCTTCTACTCAGTAACTGGTAATGCTCAGAGAGAGGCCACTTCCATCAACCTGAACCCAGACACACCCTGAGAAAGGCAGAAGGCAAGGTAAGGAACAGTCCCCCTCCAAGGACTTGAATTTTGAAACTGTTCAAAGATTTACTGGAAAACACAATGTGAAAGCAGAAGAACCAGATAACCCTAATGGGCAAATTTAATTATTTCCCAGCTACGCAGCAGGATGAGGAGCTATGGAGAAATTTATATGAGTTACAGAGAAGAAAGGGCGTGAAGTTCAATATATACTCCCATACCTACTCCTACCCAAGGTGCTATGTTTGTGGAGGCCTCATATTCATCACCACTTAGAAAAAAACTCTTTGGGAGTTCTGTTGTAGCTCAGTGGTAGTTAACCCGACTATGAATATCCATGAGGATGTGGCTTTGATCCCTGGCCCTGCTCAGTGGGTTAAGGATCCAATGTTGCCATGAGCTATGGTATAGGTTGCAGCAGTAGCTCAGATCTGGCAGTGCTATGGCTGTGGTGTAGGCTAGTGGCTACAGCTCTGATTTGAACCCTAGCCTTGGAGCTTCCATGGGCCGTGGGTTTAGCCCTAAAAAGACCAAATATATATATACACACACACACACACACACATATATAATTACAATAAAAAAAGAAAAAGAAAAAAAACTTTTTCTTAAAAAAAAAAATCTGGAGTTCCCATCGTGGCGCAGTGGAAACAAATCCGACATGGAACCATGAGGTTTCGGGTTCAATCCCTGGCCTTGCTCAGTGGGTTAAGGATCCGGCATTGCCGTTAGCTGTGGTGTGGGTCGCAGACGCAGCTCGGATCTGGTGTTGCTGTTGCTGTGGCTGTGGTGTAGGCCGGCGGCTACAGCTCCAATTCGACCCCTGGCCTGGGAACCTCCATATGCTGCGGGTGCGGGCCTGAAATGACAAAAGACAAAAAAATAAAAATGAAACAACAAAAAAAAAATTTTTAATAAAAAAAAAAATCTAGGGAGACTGGAGCTGTTCCAACATGACATATTCAATAAATATTAAGCAAATGAATAGGAACAAGACATACAAAGAAATCATCACACAATTCTCCAGGGTCCCAGAGTAAAGTTTAAGAAAAATTATACATACCAAATTTGAATATACATCAAGTTTTAGAAAAAGAAAACAGACTTTTTTTTTTTTTGTCTTTTCTAGGGCCGCTCCCGCGGCATATGGAGGTTCCCAGGCTAGGGGTCGAATCGGAGCTGTAGCCACCGGCCTACGCCAGAGCCACAGCAACACGGGATCCGAGCTGCGTCTGCAACCTACACCACAGCTCATGGCAACGCCGGATCGTTAACCCACCGAGCAAGGGCAGGGACCGAACCTGCAACCTCATGGTTCCTAGGCGGATTCGTTAACCACTGCGCCACGACGGGAACTCCAGAAAACAGACTTTTAAAAATGAATGTTTATTCTATTGTAAAGCACAGGGAACTATATCCAGTCTCTTGGGATACACCATGATGGAAGATAATGTTAAGAAAGGGGATGTATATATATGTATGATTGGGTCACTTTGCTGTATGGCAGAAATTGTCACAACGCTGTAAATCAACAATATTTTAATTTAAAAAAATTTAAAAAATAAAATGAACCAAAATATTATGTACATATTTTTAAAACTCAAATAGTCTTAAAACCCCCGCAATGAAAATGGCAGGCTTCTGCCCAACTACCACAAGTCCTACTCATCAGGCATAAGTTTTTGGTACTCTTTCAGCAAACTATTCTGTTATTTACCTTCATTTCTCTAAATGTGTTGACATTTTCATTTACCAGTTCACAATTCTATTTGTTATCTATTGACATCCTGCTTTGGAAGATAGGGATTGAAGTCTCTTCTAGCTCCCTTCCCATCCCACCAGGTTTCCCACAGACATCACAGTTTTTAGTAAAGTCAGTATTTATATTGTTAAAGCTATATAAATACTTCTCCACTGAGCCAAGTAATTATCTCATGATTGTTAACTTTTTTGTACACCTTTATGTTTTTATGGTGTTCAGAAACTACAGCATGGTTTCTAAACATATTTGGAATATCCTTTTTTTTTTTTTTTTTTCTTTTTACGGCCACACCTGCAGCATATGGAAATTCCCAGGCTAGGGGTCAAATAGGAGCTGTAGGAGCTGCAGCTGCCGGCCTACACCACAACCATAGCCACACCAGATCAAAGCCACATCTGCAGCCTATACCACAGCTTGCAGTAACACGAGATCCTTAACTTACTGAATGAGGCCAGGGGTTGAACTCACATCCTCAAGGAGATAATGTTGGGTTCTTAAACCACTGAGCTACAACAGGAACTCCGAATATCTTTGCTTTAGTTTCATCCTTCACTGTATTGTCTGAGTATAGATTTATAAGAGGATAATCATGTCTTCTAAGAATTTAAAAAGTATTACTCCTCTAACTTCTTTATTATAATTTTGTTGTTGAGAAGTCAGGTGCCATTCTGATTTTTCATAATTTATCAATGATCTCCCTTAATATCTCTCCCCATCCCTAGTCTGGAAGCTTTAAAATTTTTTCTCTTTAGCCTTCTGTTCTCAATTTTTACTGATGTTTTGTAATATAAGTCTTTTCTCATTCATTGTTCTGGACATGTCTCATTCACCTTGCTAGGCCATTTCAATTTGAAGACTTATGAAATACTATATTGATAAGTATATTTCTTTGGCAATTTCTTCAATTATCTCTCTTTTCCTAGGTCCAATATTTGGATGTTGGACTTGATGGAACTCGCCTCAAATTTTGCTAACATTTCCATTCTACTGTCTGTTTTGTTTTTGTCCTCCTTTCATAGAGATTTCCTCAACTTTATCTTTCAACCTTTTCTATTTTATAGTTTCAGTCTTTTCTATTTTCTATTCCTTTCTACATTTTGTTCCAGTTTTCTTTTTTCTTCCTTTTTTCTTTTCAAATTCTCCCTTTCAAGTCAGACATCTCTCTAAGTCCCTCATCCACCCAGGGGCTTTTCAGTTCTCCGGAAGAGTGGCCCGTCTCCTGAAAAGGTGAAGTATGTTGGTAGTGTTCTGGGAGCAGGGCAGGGAGGGAAGGCTGGCGCAGACTCCCACATTAATCCCCTGGTTTTATTAATCCCTGCTTTCCTGATACTGGTACCACCAAGGCTTCAACCTTTTATGTGGTCTCTGAAGCCAATCAGCTTGCTTCTCATGGGTCTTGCTTCTTGAGGGCACTTAAATGAAACAGCTCCTGCTACACTAAGTCTGTTATCAGTCCTCTACTTTCCACTTTCCAAAGATGTATTCATCTCTTACTCACTGTGGGATCTCTCTTTTCTCTTTCTCTTTGCAGTTTATAACTTTTAAAATTCTTTTACCATTCTTTTTGAGGGATTCAGGGAGGTCGAGAAGATAAAAATCATGTTCTCAATCTGCCACACTAAACTTGAAGTTCCAAAAATACAATTTTAAAGTAGAGTATCTAGGGATTATCTAGTTCAATTCCCTCATTTAATAGCTGAGGAAAGAAACAAAGACAGGTTAAATGCTCTGCTATAAATTCCTTCTCCAAATTCAGAGCAGAACCAGGGATGTGAAGTGTCCTATTAGTCCAGTGTTTCTTTGACTTCCAACATGTCTTTCTAAGAAAAGCATTTTGTTGGCCTTCTGGTTGAGAGAAAAGAAATATACCATTGAATCACCCATGAATTATATAATTAAAGAGGAAACTAATAACCATGGAAGTATGTACTGTTGCGTGTTAGTAAAAATAAGTACCACATGTTGAGAGAAGGAGAGATCCTGAGGGCTAGGATAATTTCAAAGGGCTCCATGAAGCAGCTAAGATGTGCATTTCATCTTGTGGCAAGAACTGCAGGTAATGAGTGATTAAGGGCAGCGTGCTGGCAGAGGATCTATGTTGGGAGCACTGAGGGATCAGTGCCTCATAGGCTTTTACCAAGGCTGCCTTCACGAAGGGTAGAAATCACTCCTGCCCCATGGCCCTTTCCTACCCCGTACTCTGACGAGCGTCTGGGACACACAAACCGCCACAATCACTGCTTGTTCTTCTGGACTCTGTCCATCTGGACAAGTCAATATGATTATGTCGACGCCACGCTCTGAAGTGTGTACTATGGAGTCAATGAATACTTGTTCATTTTTTTTATTATAGTTACATTATCTGATAGCCATTTTCAAACTATACGACCTCAAATTTATGACTCAGCTTCAATATTTCTGGGTGTTTAAAGACTCAAACAGTAATTATAGGACAAAGACAGGACTAGGTGAGGTAGAATTTTTAAAATTAGACTGACTGGCACCAAAACCATCCACAATTTTCATACTTTTCTTCCTTTCTATGATATATGCCAAAAGAAAGTAGAAAGCAGGAAGAAACACTTTTTAATAATCAATAAAAGCTTAATATAATGTATTTAATACTTATCTTCCTTAGGAAATAGTAAGACAGTGGTAAAACACAGCATCACTTATTTTTGTTGTTGATATTTCAAGGCAGCTTTTGCAGCTAAAATATCACGAAACCTTACTGCTCTCTGACCTTGGCATATACAATGACTCTTTCAATGGAAAAGGGCTAGTTTCTATTTAACTTTGTTAACCTAACTATAAAGGTGTAACTGGATATTTCAAAATAAAACAAATGCTTTCAGTTAATGATGCATAAACAAACAAAAAGGACTTAATCTCTGGCAAAACATTTCCACACACTTCCTTTTAAATTTTTTGCTTATCTAATTCCACTGAAATTGCAGGAATATTTAGAGATTAAAAATATGTGTGCTTGAACTATCTGTTTAGAATTGCAGTGAGAATCCCCACTACTCAGAATACAATTAGACTATATTTTGATGAAACTAATGGGGGGAGGTAAAAAGGCAGATCTTTTAAATATACTTAGATTTAGTACATAGACATGAGTATCCATAGTTGTGGATTCACTAATGGTGAAGAAGCATTCCCGAATTTGCTCTTGAAGTAACCAATTCAACTCTATGAATCCCGTCCAAGCTTTCTCTGATAGAGAATTTTGCAGCACTCACTCTGATTACAAGTATTTAAAAGAGAACAATAAAACCTATTATTGTACTCTTTACTTCAAAGGAATTCTTGGAGGACAAAGGATGACAAGAGCCATGAAGGAGCTCTGCACATTTTACTTTAAAAAATGTACTCCCATGAGGATCAATCAGAAAGAGGAACGGCTACAAAAGGTCCAATATACTCTAGCATCTATCTTGCAGTATCAAAATCTGGTCTATATCCACCTGCCGAGCCACTCCAAAGCACTCCTGAAAGGCTGAAAAGCAAACTGGAGATAGGAATATCTTGGAGGTGATTTTTGAAGTAGCATTAGACTAGCAAAATCAGAAGCTTGCTTGGCCCAAGAATCCTCTGACTCAAGATCTTATGTCCTTGCTTGAATCCAGACCTCCTTAGCCAGAAACTCTGGGAATGGGACAAGGAATATATGCTTATAAAATTCTTCAGGTTGAGAACCTCTACTCTCCAGGTTGTTATTGCTCTTACTGAAGCCTATCTGCTCAGGTCTAGACGAATCAGGTCAGAGGCAAAATTGGGAAGCTGCTTTCATCAGAAAGTCTTGGGGATTCAGGTCACTTTTCATCCTTCCTAAATCTGAGTTTAATTCCTGCAACCCCATAACACAAAGTCGTTCAAACTCCAGAATCACCCAGAACTTAAAAATGCAGATTCCAGGGTCCATATTTATGGAGTCAGATTTAGTAGTTTTGGTTAAGGCCCTGGAATATGTATTTTTGATGCAGATTGGGTAAAGATCAGTTTTAAAAACCATAGCTTTGGAGTTCCCATTGTGGCTCAGTGGATTAAGAGCCCAACTAGTATCCATGAGGATGTAGGTTCAATCCCTGGCCTGGCTCAGTGTGTTAAGGGGTCCGGCGTTGCCATGAGCTGGGGCCTAGGTCACAGATGTGGCTCAGATCAAGTGTTGCTGTGGCTGTGGCTATGGTGTAGGCCTGTGCCTGCAGTTCTAATTCAAACCCTGGCCTGGGAAATTCCATATGCTGCAGGTGTGGCCATAAAAAGTGAAATAAAATAAATGAATAAAAAGTTAAAAACGTATCAACATAAATCCAAATGTAAGTTATGATAGCTGAAAAATATAGAAGACACAGACAACTAACAAAGGACTTGTTAATTAGAAGCTAATTTACATATGTCTACTCTGAATCCAATAATTTTTTTCCTGGAAGATAGTGTGTACATTAATGACTTCCATTTGATAAAAATGTGTTCAAATTTCTATCCAAAACTGAAACTATTTTAAGGTGAAGAAAACTGTTTCCTAAAATAAATGACTAAAAATAGAACCAAAGAGAACTCTTATGCATAAAGTGCTTAAATGCTTTGGTGCAGCATCTGCGCCATCAAAGAACTGTGTGAATGCCATCAAAGAACTGCAAGAACAGCCCTAATTCTTAGAAAAGTGTACAGTGCTAATTCTCAGCTTTAGGAATTGATGAGGACATTGAGGACATCATATATTTGTGCTCAAGAACAATGCCTCGAAAATGTAATAATGGCCTCTCTCTTCCTACAATCTTAAAGTTCCTGCTGCTAACTATTTCTAGGCCTGGTTTTCTTGACTACTTCTGTTAATCCAATAGTTTAACAGGAGTAACTGGCTTTTTGGTACTTTGTCAAAATCATTATACGTGGGTTTGATGTACCACCAGTGTCATATAAACAAAAAGGGTCCTTGGCCACATAAATAAGCAACAGACCAGGAATAAAATGGTTAGTACAACAATCTACTACTATGTTGGTTTTACGAATAATTAACTGGTTGTTGGCCAACTGTGGTTGACTAATTCAGTTACCTGCCTGATGATAATGAAGTCAAGGCAATGTATCCTTACTCCTCCCCTCTCCTTGATTTTCCTTACCAACTGCCTGCTTTCAAAACATAAATATATATGCACGTAATAAATATATATGCACAACCTGTTAAACTTACTATGTTCCACGGTCCATGACTACATAATAAAAGCATGTGCTAGAATCAGACACTGATCAATAACTATCTCTAGAAAAATAAACAGTTGCACACACTTATTGTGCATCAACAGCTACCAAATGTATATATAATGGGCAACATCAACAATATCCCATAAGAGCCCTGGGGGTCCCTTCCAGTTAAGGCCTATGATTTTGATTCTGTAGTTCCAATCCAACAGTTAATGCTCTAGAAATATAGCTCTCTGTCATGGTAGAACACATAAATCAGACAGCAAGATTTTTTATTACAGCATAATAATGGCTCTCATTTCTTGAGCACTGACCATATGGTGATATTCTGCTTATTTTTTCACTGCTATATCTCTAGCTTCCAGAACAATGTCAAACAGATAGAAGGTGCTCAGAAATATTTGCTGAATGAATGTATAGATAGATGGATGAGTGCTTTATTGCCTGACAACCACCCTATCAGTTAAGTTTTTTTATTATCCTTATATAAATGAGAAAACTCATGCAAACAGTTAAGTGACGTGTTCCAGGTTTCTTACCTATTAAATGAAAAGGCCAGGATCTGAAACCCAAGTTTTGTAGGACCAAGTTCTATAAAATGCCAGCACTTACCCATAACTCTACCACACCCCATCACACACACCAGTTCCCATAGTAACAGGTCAGCAGAGGGAACTCCTTTCTCCCCTCCTACTGCTCCAAATTACCAGGACACTTTATGTGTACTTCCCTTAGGGGGATGGTCAATTCCTTCTTCATTTTATTGAAAGGAAGGAGAATTGCTGTCTACTAATTATTCATCAAGTTCCAAGGATCATGTGGGTACTTCCAGGAATATTACCTTATAACCTTATACATGTCTAGGCATTTTATTCTACCCCTCATTTCATGAATGAAGAAAATGAGAGTGAAATCTTTTGTCATTATTTCCCAAACTTGCCCAATAATAATCCTGGTGCTGGGGTGCAGGGGGGGAAGGCACTTAAAATAGTAGCAGGACTTATTCCAAATCTTTTGACTCAGAATGTTCTGGCAAGGAGCCTAGATGTGTCTGACTCCCAAGCTAAGGGTTAACCCTTTAGGGCAGGGCCCACATGTTAGGCATTTTTGTTCACTGCACATACGAGGCCCTCAGAGCGTTCTGGCTTTCTAAAATACAACAGGTGATAAAGTACATTCACATGCTTCTCTGAAATAGTCATAAGAGACAAGCACAACAGATATTAATATTCTCTTCTTATAGATGGAAAAAGTAAAGCATAATCAAATTCTATGGCTCCTGGTTAAAGGAAAAAAAGGGGACAAAAAGAAGGCTGTGTGGAGAAAGATACATGACAAATGACAAAGAATTTACCCAGTTCTTCTTCTTTTCAGGGATAGCCTTCTTTTGACACCCCCAACAGGAAACCCACTCTATATATTCTGCAAATCCCAGCATGAAGCAAGAGGTTTGTCAAGAGGCTCACACAGGCTGTTTGGAACAGGCCCGTCAAAAACAGTATTTTTCATTGATAATAATCAATAAAATCTTCCCCATGTTCTTCTTCTCTCTATTAGAGAACTGCTCTTCTCAAAGATAAATTCTCAAAACAGCACATCAGGAAAGAATGTGTAGGATGTGGTAGGTATTTAAAGAAAAAATATCTAATTCTCTGAGCGATTTCTGCTTTAATAGAGTTTCTGTAGGATTTCCACTTAAATACGTTTTCCTGGAAAAATTTTGCCCCTTATCATCTAAAGCACTCTCACTGGAATAGTCTTAGGAAGTAGTTTAGAGAGCTGAATGGTATTAACCTAAATGTAATTTTACTATCTTTAGCTCACTCAAGTAGATAAATTTTCACAGCACAAGAGATTAAAAAAAAAAATCCAATTACCTTTTAAATCTTAATTGCGATTTTCCCCCAAATAAACAAAAAATTGAGCCCCCTCCACCAACCAAGAGGGGAAAAAAAATGATTTTATAATAATCTCAGTGAGAGCATGCCCATTCCAAAATGTGAACTTGCTCTTCTTACTGAGCAAGGAAACCTTAAGAGAGAAAACAACCTCAGAATTTGGAGAAGAGTTTCCTAATAATATGAAGTGAGATGCTGTGCCCTAATGGCTGACAACGTTATGCCCTTTGAGTGAAGGGTAAGTAAAACTGTGTTGAGGGGCTCAGTAAAGCGGGACTTGGGAAGAAAGAGGAAGGATCATCTACTTCTGGGTGGTGGAATCAGAGCAGCAGCACCAATCACCCCTTTCACCCTTGAAAGGTGTGCCCCATGTAAGATGGGACCCCACTCCCTGGCCATAGCTAATTGGCCACTCGACTTAACAGGGCAAATTCAAATCTCTCCCTGGGAATGTGAAACTGGGAAAATGAAAAGTTAGCAGAGTTGAAATTCACACAGAACTAGAGCCAAATTGACACAAGTCCAAGCAAAGCCAAGGACAAGCTGAAGTGACAAAAAGGTAGAGAAGCCAAAACACCACTTTGCAAATCGAAAGAGTGGAGCAGACAGAGAAGTGATACAAACCAGGCATCACCACACAAGCAACCTTGCTTCCTGACGGTCCTCCTCTATCCCTAAAGTCCTGGTACTGTGTACAGCCCTATTTGGGAACATCCATGAGAGGCCTGCATTTTTGTTTATGCAAATATTTTTATTTGTGATGATTTGAGTGGGCTTCTAGTTCCTGAAACCAAACAGCTTCGACTAAGATAGGCAGCTTCACTGAGGAAGTGACATCTGAGCTAAACATCAGGTGTGCACCAGAGGAGTGAAAGTGTTCTAACTGGGGGAAACAGCTGATAGGTCAATCTTGAGGCAGGAGAAAGCCAGCTGAGTGCTAAGGATTACAAGCACAGCCAGAGCACCAGGAACACTGAACGCAGAGAAAGGCAGGAAGCAAGTCACAAAGGGCCTGTGGTTCCTGCCAAGGTATTCAGCCTCTACACTGTAGCTGATGGGATCAGAGGTGTGCTGTAGGAGATGATCCTGTGACGTGGAGGCTGAAGAGAGAAGGCTGGGGACAGGGGTGGAGGCAGGAAATCAATATTAAAGTGAGCTTCCCATGGGGAACTTTGTGTGCCATTATTTCCACGATCATGGACTATTCTAAGAGAAGAGGAAAGAGAAAACAGCAACAACTTGGTCCTAAGAAGTAAGTCAGCCTGTGAAATGAGGCTTTGCAGCTTGGCCAGTGGCGGGGCTGTACAGCTTTCCACCCTTCATGCTCAATGTTCTAAAGAAACGACGACAGCCTAAGGGCTTGCTGACCCGCAAGTAAATCTACCACCAAATGTGACCCAGAACATGATAAAATACAGATCACAAAAGAAGCTCACACTTTGAAATACCACACAATTTCACACTTCACTTCCCCAGTTCTCATAACTCATTTATTAATTTCCCATCATAATCTAAAGCCCTATCAAGCTTTAGTTACTTCAGGAACCAGGGCTCCTTTCATAAAGCCTGAGAAAAAGCATTAATAATTAAAGGATGACTTTGAAAGAAGGGCATCTAAAACTCTTTGGCACAATGTTTTTGTTCTGTTCAGTAATACAAAAGGAAAACCTGCCTCCTCCTGAATAAACGGAAGCTGTGGATGTTCTGATCTTAATTAGTTTAGATAACAGGACAAATCAAATCCCCAAATACTTAAATGGATGGAAATGGAGCTGTCAGGTCTGATGACAGTCTAGGATGTGGACACAATAAACTTCCTACCTTATCAGTAATTTCTCTCACACACCAATGTAGAAAATAGACATCACACGCACAACAAACAGCTGTTATTATTGCAACTGACTGCAAAGCACCATTTTAACTTTATACTGACTCCAGTTTCTCTCTTTCCACTCAGAATGCCCGTCAACTGTCTTCACTTACAGATGGATTCTCAGGCTTAAGCTACACTCCAACAGTGGTTTCCTTCCTCTCTCATTCCATGGGCTACTGGAGTGCAGCATCTTAACCACATCTGAAATGCTACTTGTTGTAAAGCATTCTTTTAGCTACAAACAGTGATGACAGAAGTTCCTTTCATCCTTGCTGCTCAGTGAGTGGTCCACAGATCACAGTGTTAGCATCACCTGGGAGCTTATTAGAAGTAGGCAGTCTCAGTACCCACCCAAGACTGACTCAATTAGAATCTGTATTTTATACAAAATCTCCAGGTGGCCTTGTGATGATGAGAACATTGCTAGATTTTTGGAAAACATAAGAAGAGTTGGACTACAACCTAAGATTTGATCTCAATTTTCTTTACTAGTCTGGAGAAGTGGCTTCCAAAACCTTCATGTGAAAATTACTGTCATTTCCCTCAAGTGGGATTTACCAGGAAGATGGCATGTGCTGTGGAAATAGAGACAAACTTTAGAGAGACATCCAAGGTGTTTCGTCTATCGATAGTTCACTCCTTTTGTACTGCTGAGTCTTATTTCATGGTACAGTTGTACCAGTTTGTGTAACTATTCAGCTTTTGAAGGACATTTGAGTTATTTCCAGTTTGGGGTTTCTACAAATAATGCTGCTATGAGTACGTATGTGCAGATTCTTGTATGAACAGAAGTTTCTATTTCTCTAGGATAAATACTGATGAATGCAATTAATGGAGATCCTGTTGTGGCTCGGTGGGTCAGGAATCTGAATAGTACTCATGAAGATTCAGGTTTGACCCCTGGCCTCGTTTGTGGGTTAAGGATCCAGTGTTGCCACAGGCTACGGCATAGGGTGCAGCTGAAGCTCAGATCTGGGTACATATCAAATGTAAGAAAGGCGGAACCACCTAAAAACCTAATATCATTGTGCACATCCAATGGAGAAATTATATCCGGCTCAAACTCTGACTCATAAAAGTAATTCGATAAGCCTTTGCATTAATTGTTTGCATCTTCTCACATTCATAACTGTTTTTAATAAATAATGCATTGATGCACTATATAGTTTTGTTTCAGACTTAACATACCAACACTTAAATTGTGAAAGACCACCTCACATAAAACCTACATCAATCTTATTTACTTAATTTCTATTAACAAATTTGTATGTACTCTTCAGTCTCCTTTCTGTGCATTTATATATATATGAATATACATAAATTTAGGTTGTGTTTTGTGAAATCAAATAATCAATATTTTTATCCTTTGTATTGTTCTCTCATTTTAATGTTCTTCCTCCACCCTGAGGTTAGTTCAATCATGACTGAATTTTTGTCAATACCTTTTGAGTCCATCAGCAATATATTTTTGTGTATGACATGCCATAGGACTCAACTTTTATTTTTCACAAATAATTCCCAATTTTGAGTATGGCCATATTAAATCCTATCTAGAGAGTCTTGATACATGCTATGTGCCCATATAAATTTAAGCATATTTTCCAGAAGTTTATTATTTTTCATTGATTTAACGATCCATTTTTTTGTGTGTTAGATTTTAACTTTAGATAGCTGTCATTTCAAGTTCTCCTTATCTCATTTGTCAATATTTTGTTGGATACTATTACTTCCACTTCTTTTTCTTTTTTCTTTTTTTTTTTCTGGCCTTTTTTAGGGCTGCACCCACAGCATATGGAGGTTGCCAGGCTAGGGGCTGAATTGGAGCTATGTATGCCACAGCCACAGCAACACCAGATCAGAGCTGCATCTGCGACCTATACCACAGCTCACAGCAACGCCAGATCCTTACCCACCGAGCAAGGCCAGGGAACAAACCTGCAGACTCATGGATACTATCAGAGTTGTTTCCTCTGAGTCACAACAGGAGCTTCAGCCACTTGTTTTTCAAAACAAATTAATGAGTCTATATTCTCAAGTTCAAAAAAAAGAAGTCCTAGTGAGTTTCTGATTATGAACAAATTTATAAATACTTTAGGGCATGCTCTATATTTTTGCAACTGTTAATTTATACCCCTTAGAAAAGTTATGAAATGGCAGATTGAAAGAAATGGTTGAGAACACTCCAAACTTACTTGAAGCACTAAAATTCTCTCTTTTGACATTTAAAGCTCTTTAAGTCTTTAGGTACACACAACAAGACTGACACAATTTTCAAAGGACAGAAGAGTCACAGACTGTACATGTTGTGATAAGTACTTAGTTCTGATTGCTTTAAAAAAAAAGAAGAAAATAATGATTCTCGAGCTACAAAGTAGAGAAACAACAATCTGTGTGTGTGCATTTGATGGTGAGCAGGTGGAAATAGTAAAAAAAAAAAAAAAGCTTGATTCTAGGTCCTAGAATATATAAATAAACAGTGTGCTATTACTCCAAGTGCAGAGGACAACTGCCATAATAAATGCAAATTGAAATCATTTAATCTGGAAAAAAAAGAGATAGTATTAACCCAGCAATTATGCGAAGTACAGTTTGTTAGCATGAGTTGCCCAAAAGAATCAGGTAATTTCACTCTAAATAACTGAATTTTAACAAAGCTTATTATGTGTGTTATTTCTTATTTCTATCCTAGTTTGTTTACTATTCACAATGACAAAAGAATCTCTAAAAAAAAAAAAAAAGCTGCTCAATGACACACTATTTCTATACTGAAAGGGACAGGTAAAATCAAGTAAAGAATTCATTTCTTCTAACTTTCCAACAATTAAACTGGTTTAATTATTAGGTGAAAATATCCTCCTATAACAAAGATCACTAGCCTTATCATATTCCTCTCCCCTGCCACTTTCATCATAAGAATCTAATTTTTAGTTGGTCACACTGTTGCTCAATTAAAAGACATGTCCCAGCCTCAAAAGCAGGGAGGTAAAGCCACATGGCAAAGTGTTGGTTGTGTGTCCTTTTTGCTCCTTCTTCAGTCTTGCTGGATCAAAGATGTGTAGGCTGACTGGAATCTTAACAGCTGTACTGGACCAAAGGACCAGGCTTATACCATAAAGATGGAACAAAGTGAGCCAGGAGGAATCTGGGTCCTTGACAAATATAAGGAAAAGTCATACCACCTTATCTCCAAAATTCTTTCAGTTATGATAGAAATTGAGCTGTAGCTTACTGAAGATATTTCATTTGTTTTGTTATATGCAGCTGAACCCGACCCCAAAGTACACAGCAGTGCTACCGCCCAGTAAAATATCATAGTTTGTGGGACCCAATGTATTAAACTACTTGTGTACAGAAATTTCTTCTGAAATTATCACTATTATAAAGATTCATTAGGTCCAAGTTAATACATTTTAATTTTATGTCAAAAACTCCCAGCAAAATATAATTATTTTCTCTCCAACACTGCTGAATACAAAGAATACACAGTCATCCATCAGAATCCATGGGAGATTGGTTCCAGGATGCTGGTGGATACCAACATATATTTCCATTACATTTTCTGCTGACTTTTTTTTTCATTAATTATTGAGATTTTTACACTTTAATTTAGAATCCTGACTGTCTTCAAATGTTACCCTACAAGTTCCCTTAAAGTCTTCTAATATATTGACCCAAATAATAACACTTCTCACCTCTGCCATAATATGTAGAGCTGTCGTTTTACTTAAAATTTTGCCATAAAACAATTTTTCTATATTTTTAGTGTTTATTATTTATTGTCAAACTTTCTCCTAAAAACTGTCATCCTTAAACCTGCTATTTTATTTCCAAATCTATGAAATACAAAGCTACCGCAGACAGAAAGTGTATATCCCCCCAAATACACTGAATATCCTAACTCCCAATGTAAAGGTATTGGGAAGTGAGGCCTTTGGTAGATAATTAGGTCCTGAGAGCACAGTCCTTGTGAAGGAGATTAGTGCCCTTATACAAAACACACTAAGGAACTCCCTCACCCCTTCCTCCTTGTGGGGATGCAATGTGAAGATAGCCATTTATGAATCAAGAAGCAGGTTCTCCTATTTGCAAAAAAGAAGCAGACTCACAGACTTTGCAAATAAACTTACAGTTACCAAAGGAGAGAGGTTGGGAGTGGGGATGGGAGATGGACTGGGGGTTTGGAATTGGCATATGTACCCTGAAGTACATGGAATGTTTGATCAATGGGGATCTGCTCTATAGCACATAGAACTCTACCCCAAATTCTGTGGTAATCTATGTGGGAAAAGAATCTGAAAGAGAATGGATATGTGCACATGTATAACTGAATCACTTTGTTGTACAGCAGAAATTATCACAACATTTCAAATCAACAATACTTCAATAAAATTTTTAAAAAATTAAAAAAAAAGGAAGCAGGTGCTCACGAAATCTGCTGGAGCCTTGATCTTGGACTCCTCACCTTCAGAACAGTGACAAAAAAATTTCTGTTGCTTATAAGCTACATAAGCTTTTTTTTTTTTTGGCTGTACCCATGACATGTGGAAGCTCCTGGGCCACGGAATGACGGAATAATCCTTAATTACTAGGCTGCCAGGGAACTCCAGATAGTATTTTATTTTATTTTTTTTGGTATAGGCCACACAACCAATGCTCTTCTGTTATAGCAGCCCATTGGACTAAGACAAGAGAATTATGATAAAATTTCTTATACTATTCTGCATTTGTTCTAAGATTCTCATTCCTCACTCCCCTCTATAAATTAAAGGAGAACCTTATTACACTTAGAGGTGCACAGATATCAAGGATATTAAATTTAGATCAAAAGTGTCTCCTGTCCTTTAGCAATTCCTTTCTGGAGCCTAAAGAGATAATGAAAGGTTTGTAGATGTTTTGGACAGAGACAGAAATAGGCTGTTATGATCACTTTAAATAGTTAAAAGATATTTATATTTGAGACTCGCTTCCTTTTTAAGTTTGTTTTAGTATTTGGTTTAGGATGCTCTATCTAAGAAAGCAGATTCATTTGTGTGGCTACAGGTAAGGGTGGCTGTGAGATTCTGGAAGGGGGTAAGTAATAAGTAGTGGGGAGTACACCAATCATTCATTTTATAAACCATCCTGTATGCAATACATAATTTATAAGGATCTATGCCATTGTTGGGGAGAGTGAGAGGATGAAGTGTGGGACCACCATAGGAGCTTCTTTCTCTGCATGGGCTCTGGGGGCTGGTACAAACCACCACAGCCATTTTGGACTCCTGAGCCAGGTACATCCTGCCACCACTAAGGGTCCTGTGAACAGGCACTGACTGCGGCTTCAGTCACCTCAGGGGTCACAGAAGGCCCTGTAACTGAGCAGCAAAATAGATGAAGATCCTGGCCGTCGCGTAGCTTACATTCCAGTAGGAGAAAGGACAATAAATACACATACATTAATCCTATACAATTTTAGAAGGTGATAATCATGGGGAAAAGAAAAAAGGAAAAAGAATGAGAGAGGAACTGTTGGGGTGAGATGTAGGGTATGCGGCAGGACTACCAGGGGACATGAGGGGACATGTGACTAAGACTCGTAGGTGGTCAAGGAATGAGCAAAGTGCCTATCTGCAGATGCCTCCAGGTGGATGAAAGAGCTAGAGCTAAGCTGCTACAAAAGGAGAACAAGGCGGTTGAACCAAGAAAGGGGAGCAAGGGAATTCCCGTCGTGGCTCAGTCAGTGGAAATGAATCTGACTAGTATCCATTAGGACACAGGTTCGATCCCTGGCTTCGCTCAGTGGGTTAGGGATGTGGCGTTGCTATGAGCTGTGGTGAAGGTCACAGACACAGCCTGGATCTGGTGTGGTTGTTGCCGTGGCGTAGGCCAGAGGCTATAGCTCCAATTCAACTCCTAGCTTGGGAACTTCCATATGCTGCGGGTGCAGCCCTAAAAAAGACAGAAAAAAAAAAGAAAGAAAAATGGGGAGCAGATCAGACAGGTAATGAAGAATAGACTGTAGGTACTTGCAGGTCATTTGCTGTATAGACTCGTTTGTTCTCTGCATCAAAGGGAGAGTCACTGCAGAGTCTGGGAAGAATAACATGGTTGGATTTCCATTTCCAAAGGATCACTTTGGCTCCTTAACTGAGAATGGACCTGAGGGAAGGGAAGAGGAAGGTTTATACCCTTCTTGCTTATACAAGGAAATTATGTGATATTTTTGTTTTCCCGCTATAACCCAGGTGGCCTGACCAGGGTGGTTGAGATAACAAGTGGTTAAAAGCTGGGTCTATTTTGAAGGTGGAGACACTGGGATATCCTAATGGATTGTATATGAGATATGGGAGACTTTAAGTGCAAAAGATTTCACCCAGGAAAAGTAAAGGAGAAACAAGAAGCAGATGGGGTTGTAAGACACCCAGGGAGAGAACTAGGCAAGTGTATTCAATAGTTTTTGTTCTTCACCCCAGGTGGTGATGATAAACCCCATGACCCTTTAACATGTTACAGAATACACTCTAACAAGAAGACAGCACTCCATTCAGAGATGCCTCTTACACCAGACAAGTTTTTTCAAACACTGATAAATGGTGTAATGAATTCCTTTGGTTTTCTTTTCAAAATGTAAAGAAGAGGAAGAGACAAAAAATATAGTAATAAGATACCGTGTAAACCTTGAAGATGGATATCATCCAGAGCTACTGACTGGAGATATTTTGTGTAGTGATATTTCTCACAATAGTATATGTTTTATAGGTCAAAATAAAGAAGACCTGTTCTGTCTTACACCACATTTAACGTCCTCTGTGTCTTGAAATGCCAAAACATCTCTGTGAACTGTCACCTCTCGGTCTGATGACAGCTTTACCCTGGCAGCAATGATTATTAAGCAGATCTGTGACAGAGTATAGAACAGTACAAGGTGGGCAAGAGAGAATGAAAACAAAGAATGAAATGGGAGAGATATAATATTAAATCTTACAGGGCAAGTGTTTATTATACTTCATAATTATAATAAATACATATATTTAAAGGCAATGGCTTTTTTTCTCTTTTTAGAAAAATACAGATAAACTTGCATACGGCTAATTTGCTTTTTTTCCTTCCTTTTTCCTTTCTGTTGCAGTAATCTGATTACAGATTGTTATACTTTGCCAGCAGCATTCCCAGGGGGAATAATTTAAAAAAGGAAAAAAACCCTGCAAAAAACAGCACCCATCTGCTCTTTCATCCCTAGTACCATTTCAATGATGTTTATAATTCCCTTTACAGTAACAAAGTTATCTGCTCAGTGATTAATAATTCAAAATACAGTAGGACAAAACCAAACAAATGGCCCAATGTAAGAAAGCAGAATAAGAAGTAAGTTTGAACACAAAGCAGTATCTGTTAAAATGAAGAAAAGCAACATGTTTTATGGTCAGAGTACTGAGCTGTATATTTAAAGATCTAGTATCTAGTCAAGAATGCAGTGGATATTTTTTCCTTCTGAAAAACCTGATTATATTATTGCTACATCATTTGTCTGATGTCCTATTAATTGAAAATTGCCTTATAGCTGCCTTCTACCCTGCTACTTCCTAACTGATTGCAGTTCTACTGGATTTGTTATATCATCATGAAAGAAGGATTTAATTGGTGACAATCCAAGAATCTTTTCTCAACTCCATTCACCCACACCTCTTTAACTTTTCATCTTGGGCCTCTGCATTTTAAAGACAGAAAGAAGGCTGTTCTCTGTAGCTTATCCACCAAATGCATCAAGGGGCACAATTACCTAACTGATCCACTTTTACATTTAACCACTAAAACATTTCAAAAGAACCAGGAATGGAAATAACTCTTGCCTCGACAGTATTTCTATGGAGTTTAACTCTTCCCAATTAAAAAAAAAAAAAAAATCTCTGAAACTGGAGAAAAACGTGGAACCCTTGAATGCAAACTCTTAAAACAACTGGAACTAGTTTTGATAGAAAGTGAATGAAATTTCACATGGGACACTAGTAATGTTCAATTCTGTGACCTGGGTGGTGGTTCCACAGGAGTTTATAGCTATTCAAATTGTCTAAGTTCTATGTATGCATCTGTATGTATGATATTATCACAATAAAAAAGTAATGAAATTTTCTTTAAAGGTCTTTAGGAATTTAAACTTAGGAGTACTTATTCTAGATTCAGGGAGTTGGAAGTGATATTTCAAGGATTATCCCAGACCTCTGACTCTGTATTTATTACACATTAATCAATCCATCACTGTCAACTCTCCAGATTAAAGAATATTTAAAGGTGAAAAACCAGAAACTCTTCCATCTTAATCAAGATTTTTAATCAAGAATTAAGGACATTCATGATATATGTGTTATCACTAATAGATTAGAATAGGAAGCAGAAGCTGCAATTCTACCATCTCCTTACTATCTTCTTAGTATTATTTACTGATCATGGACAGAAACTAATTATGAAACAACCATTCCCTTTGAAGACATAATAAATCAAAAATAAATCAAACCAAAAACAAACAAAAAAACCCCACACAACAACAGACATTTACCTTGAGAGTAAAATTACAATGATGCCATGCTTCTCTTTTAAATGATAAGAATTTTGATTCAACTAAAACCTTAAGAGTTGAAGTAAGTTTCTCCACCACATATGAAGAAAACAAAAGAAATTATTAAATCATAGTCATTTTCTTCCCTTTTCTCTATTACATTAATTTGAATTTTTTTTCTTCTGTCTTTTTTAGGGCCGCACCCATGGCATATGGAGGTTCCCAGGCTAGGGGTCTAATCAGAGCTGTTGCTGCTGGCCTTCACCAGAGCCATAGCAATGCCAGATCCAAGCCACGTCTGTGACCTACACCACAGCTCACAGCAACACCAGATCCTTAACCCACTGAGCGAGGCCAGGGATGGAACCCGCAACCTCATGGTTCCCAGTCAGATTTGTTTCGGCAGCACCACAATGGGAACTCCATATTCATCTGAATTTAAATTTTTACTATCTAGTAATTGACATTTTATTTTAAATTTATAATTATTTTATTTTTCTGCTCACTTAGATTCATACCTTAGCATAAAAGTTCCACAGGGGCTAATACAGTGCTGTATTAGTTTCAGGAAAATCTACTCAATAGTTTGTAATCAACTGTATAGGAAAAAATGGATATATTTATATGTATTGACATTTTAGAAGGAATATAAAAAATGGTCTATTCATAGCTATGTTCACAAAAAACAAACTTAAGCATTTGTGTTTCTTATAGTCTTCCTTCTTTGGGGGAGTAATTCATGTACAAAGAACATAATGGCCAGTCTTTAAGACTGGTCTGACTAAAAATGATGAAATAATCTGCAGACATGAAAAGAATTTACCAGGAAGAGTGGGAAAATGTCATGTTATTTAAAGGCAATGATTGCTAATGTGAAAACTGGTGATACTCAGGTACTTTTTTTTTAACTAATGAAAAACGTGGCAAACCAGGTTAAAACTGAAAGAATGAACTCACTGTGATTAATTTCTTTCTTAGGGGTGGGCAAACAAAAACATGGGCAACTATATATTCAAAATGTAATTTCTTTTAAAATGTTGCTTTAAAATGTTTTAAAATTTTTCAATGAAAAGTTATAAATATCTATATTGATTCCTAAAACTACATGACTTCACCCACACAAAATCTTTCTTTAAGCCATGGTATTTTTCTCTGTGTTACATTATAATTTAAGGTAAGCCACATAATTGATTGCATTATAATGAGTCATACAGATCTTCAAATGACTTATCTAATTTCACTTTCAGTCTAAAAGTGCATATATAATTATGTTGTTTTCTATATGTCTCTAATGTTTCCTCTGATTAACTCTAAATGTGGTTCAGCATCCTGCCCTCTTTGGTTGAGAAAAATATAAATAGCAAAAGAGAGGAAACTAGTTATTCAGGTACCTCTTGCCTTTTACTTGACAAGAATGTGTTAAGATATTTAAATTAATCCCTTACATTTTATGCTTTCATTAGATCACTTAGGTATTGGAAACGAGAGAAGTATACTTATGGGTTGAAATTATCATAAAAGCAAAAACTGTAAGATTAAATAATTTATTAATTTGGTTAAAAAATACAACATTTTTTTAAACTTGTTTGTTTCAGACACTGTGTTAGCCTCTGGAAGAACAAAGATGAATAGAAATGATGCTTATCTGGTATTTAATGGGGCAGGTAGGGATGGCATTTTGGAAAAGGATGGAAGACGAAAGTTACAAGGCAATATGAGAAGGCCTGTAATAGCAGCAAATTCAACATGTTGTGTGGTGCTAAGAGGATGAAGGAAGCAGCTGGTGGAAGGAGAGGAAAACCTCCTAAAACACATAGTAATTAGTGAATTTTTATAAGGAGTAAGAAAGTGAAGGCATATAAGGGAAGGACAGTCCATTTGTACCTCTGGCACATCCCTGGGGAGAGAGAAGAGGTATGGTGTGCCCTTGGCTTCAACTCTGGGTACATGGAAAGCTGTGAATGCAGCCAGGCTATTATGTGTCTGTGGGCTAGAGTGATGGAAAAAAGGAACAGAAGGAAAAAACAGCTTGCTCTTTCTTATCATTCAGGATCCAGATTCCATGTGAGGTGAGAGGCCCTCCCTCATCTCCTTAAATCACCCCCTCCAACCCACTATTACCCTGTTCTGTCACTGCTCTTTGCCTTAGCCGACTCAGAGTGAACATATTCACATGTTTAAGTTGTTCGTTGTTGCCCTCCTCAAGGGATGTTAAGTTTCCAGAGAGCAGGGAGCTGTAGTTCTAGCCCCTAGAATAATGCCTGACATATGGTTGACACTTGATAATATAGGGTTTTTAATAATGATTTTTATTTTTTCCTCAACATCACTGATTAGTAGAGAAATGCAAATCGATAATATAGTTGAGTGGAGGAATTAAATCAACAAGAAAAGGGAAAGGAAGAGGAGAGAAGGAGAATAGGAAGCGTGGCCCACATAAAAAAAGGACAGAAATAGAGAACAATAACGATAAACCAGTCTCAAATGTCCCCCATGGCAACAATTCTTCAGCTGCCCCAGAATCCATTCCTACCCAAAAGTTCAAAAAGAACATTTTGAGGAGTTCCAGTCGTGGCGCAGTGGTTAACGAATCCGACTAGGAACCATGAGGTTGCGGGTTCGGTCCCTGCCCTTGCTCAGTGGGTTAACGATCCGGCGTTGCCCTGAGCTGTGGTGTAGGTTGCAGACGCCGCTCGGATCCCGCGTTGCTGTGGCTCTGGCGTAGGCCGGCGGCTACAGCTCCGATTAGACCCCTAGCCTGGGAACCTCCATATGCCGCGGGAGCGGCCCAAGAAATAGCAACAGCAACAACAACAACAACTACAACAACAACAACTACAACAACAACAACAACAACAAAAAAAGACAAAAAAAAAAGAACATTTTGAAAGGACTATGCCCACCACATAATCTACATATTGCAAAAGCTTGTCAGATTGAAAGCCAGATCATCAGTTGCATTTTATACATATTGCTATTTCAAATGAAAAGTGAAAAAAAATGCAGCTTTAATAGGGAATATTATAATTGAGATCTCAGCCAAGTAAGAGGGTTTTTCAACATAAGCTATTAATCTGTTCAATAATCATATTTGTTAGAGAGTTATGGAGTACTATCGTGTGAACCATAAGTTCAAATTCCTATCCTGAGCACTTCAATTTTTTTTTTACAAACATCACTATATTAATCTGCCTTTTTTGCATTTTACTGTTGTTATATTCAAAAATTCAATCTCCTAGACAAATGGCAATTCAAAAATACAATTCAAGTGATATATTACTCCCCTTGACTACAAAGGTATATTTGCCCATTCGGTTTTTTTTTTTTCCATTCAAATTTTGCAGCAACTGTTACATGATATATTTCTGAATACAAAATACACATTCTGCTTTCTCAATTACTATAACATATAGCAACTTCTACAATCTTTCTTCTCTGAAACACTTAAAATACATTTTAAATTTAAATTAAATCACACAGAAAAGGTACTTATGCTATGTTCTTTGCCATAACTTGAATATTTTAATTGTACTCAATGTATCCTATAGGTTAAAAGTAAAATGTCATGAGCCTCATTATTTAAATTCCATATAGGAAAACCATATTTGACTGAAATATTTTGACATATAAAAGGAAACAATGTACCTAGCATTACTGATCAGCAAAAATTAAATATCTTTTGGTATTATAATTCCCCCTACATTTGAGAAGTTCCTCCAATTTTAGTATACTTTTAAAATTTCATCTTTAGAGATATGAATCCTATGAAAAGATGAACTTAAAAGGAGAAAATTATGAAAGTCCTTGTTCATAAAGAATCTCCTCTTGGAGTTCCCATCATGGCTCAACAGAAATGAATCTGACTAGCATCCATAAGGATGCAGGTTCCATTCCTGGCCTCAGTGGATTAAGGATCTGGTGTTGCCATGAGCTGTGGTGCAGGCCACAGACATGGCTCGGATGGATCCTGTGTTGCTGTGGCTATGCTGATGTATCCTGCGGCTACAGCTCTGATTCAACCCCTAGCCTAGGAACCTCAACATGTTGTGGGTGCAGCCCTAAAAAGCAAAACAAAACAAAACAAAAAACTCCTCTGAACAATTTACAGCCTCACTTCCAATAACAATAAAGTTTTTTCAGCTTAACAAACCAGCCACCAGCAATGGCAGATTTGGCAGATGAGTAAATTTAAGTGTACCCAAGCTCCATCCTCCATGGATAGATGATAACTGGTCACTGCTTATTCTGTATGTATGTACTGAAGCCAACAGGCACACCCTTGAAAAGAGAAGGGACCACCTACATGACTCTGGATATCTTAGAAAACTGGAAACCACTATCCAGCAAACAAGTCATTGTGAGGGCTAGATGTGGCAATACATGTTAAGAATGGCTTGAAAACTATAAATGCAAGATTCATCATACATGCAACCACACCCACACACACACACACACACCCACACACACACACACACAAGATTCATATTACCAGTAGTAAGGACTAAAAATATAAGTGAAGTCATTGATTTCTCTCTTTCCCTTCTATGTAAGATTTGAACCACAAGGGGGGAAAAAAAACCCCACAGATTGAAAAAATAAATCAAAATGGCCCCTGGCACCAGTGTCTCTATACAATACACAGTGTTAAATGCACAGTAAGTAGAGAGATAACCATCTCTTCATGCCCAACTTATTGTAATTGTCTCCTTACTCATCTCCTCACTTGTACCCTTGCCACCCAATAATCTGTTCTCAATACATGGCAATCATAGTGAGCCTTTGAAGCTAAAGCAGTCCATAGCACTCCTCTGCTTATAACGCTCCCACTCTCGCCCCTGCAGCTTCTCATATGAGTCAGAGTAAAAGCTAGAGTTCTTTCCCTGGCATGCAAGGCCCTACAAAATCAGCCCCTCCATTCCCACCTGACACTGGCCTTCCTGCTGTTCTTTACACAGCATCTCCCACCTCAGGGTCTCTGCACTTGCTCTTTCCTCTGCCTAGAATAGTCCTGCCCTGTGTAACTGGTGGGTTCCTCTCTAGCTCACCTTTAGGTCTTTATTCAACTGTCATCTTCTCTATGAAGTCTTCATTGACCTTCATATTTAACACTGCAACCTCCCTGTGTTCTGAGCCTACCCCATCTGCCTTTAATACTCCCTAGGACTTAGTCTCAATTCAGTATTTTACTGTGTCTAATTGCTGACTCTAAGCTCTAAGAGAGGAGGGATTTTTATATGTTTTGTTCACTATTATACCCCTAATGCCTAGCACAGGGGATAGCAGGATGTCACTAAATGTTTGTTAAATTAATAGACATGTAACTTTTCCATCATATATATATATACATATATATATGTGTGTATATATATATATATATGCCACCCGTAAACTTTTCCATCATATATATATATATATATATATATATATATGCCACCCGTAAACTACTACATAAATTCATGTTCAAGTGAAATGTTCCAGAAAGGAGAAAAGACAAGAAATGCAGAACAAAAATGAGATTTTTCTCTTTCTAAAAATCATTACAAAACAAACCAAATCATGCCTAGTGAATCAATAAATTGATCAAACTCAGGAGAGTTCTAACATATCCATAAAATCTTTTATTTAAACAACTACTCAATGTAAAATTAAAGAACACATTTTAAAATTTATCTTTGACTAGAATTTTCAAAAACAAAAAAAGGGAACCATTTAATGCCAAACATTTAAAAATTAATTATAAATGCCTTTGATTCTCCTCTATATGAAATCAGAATTATCACTAAAACAAGTAGAAGATTATAGTACCTCTTCATTTTGGTCCCACCAATACATACACACATAAAAATGAAGTTTGTATTCTGGCCATTATAACAGCTTATTGTACAAGCACAAATAACTCAATGTAGGATCTGTTCCCAGAAAATGTGAGTCCCTGGGGACAGGGGAAGGAAGCATGGCATCCGTTACCTTGGTAGTTCTAGGCTCCACTCTTCGGAATGTGAAGAATCCAAGCCTCTAGCTGCCTTTCAAGCATTGATGGCAAATGAATCAAATACTTGAAAAAAATTTCTTCTAGGAAATCACAATCTTTCAAACAAGATTTCACAAAATTATGATATTTACAGTAGCCGTTTCAGGATTAAGCTTGCTGAATCCTGGTGTCGAGCATACTTTCATGCCATTTTATTTCAATGACCGCATCAAAAGAGAAAAGTAGAGATGTTTGATACCCACAATGTGTTAATTCCCTAATGTCCTGTAGCACTGATGACCTTTATGGAACAAATTTTGTATTTTATTTATTGTCCTTATTATTTCTATACAACTCCTTGAGGGTAGAAATCTTCAATTAAAAAATACTTAATTTGGAGTTCTCTTCGTGGCTCAGCTGTTAATGAACCCGACTAGGATTCATGAGGATGCAGGTTCGATCCTTGGCCTCGCTCAGTGAGTTAAGGATCAGGCATTGCCATGAGATGTGGTATACATCGCACACGCAGCTCAGATTCCAAGTTGCTGTGGCTGTGGTGTAGGCCAGCAGCTGTAGCTCCGATTTGACCCCTAGCCCAGGAACCACTATATGCCTCAGGGTGCAGTCCAAAAATAGCGAAAAAACAAATGAACAAACAAAACAAAACTTAATTTGATGAGGATGAATCCATTTATAATATTATCAAAGAAAAACAAGCTGAAATGTTTATAAACCACAGGATGTAAAGCTGCAGGCACCAGCATGATGTAAAGAGCAGGGCCTGTGCATTCCCCCAGCAAGTAGGAGGGAAAGAGGAAGGACTTCTGGTAGAAATGATCCCCACAAAATCTGCCTTTCGAGTCCTCAGCTTGTCCTTTATTCACTCTCCCTCCCCCTTCTGTTGTCCAATGCATTGCTAGTTTTTGTTATATTAATTGATACATTGAGACAATGACTCAAACCAAGCAAATCGATTTCTTCAATTTTTTTCATATGCTTTTCTTTTAATCTTTCTAATGACACACTGGTGAAACATTATTATCTTCATTTCACAGAGGAGGAAACAGTGGTCTAAGTGAAGTTATATAACTTTAACTTGTTCAGATGTCTTAGAGAAAAGACTTAACCACAGGACTGACTGACTCAAAGCTTATGCTCCTAGTTTCTTACCTGTCTCTCTCCTCTTTGTCTAGAGTTGATTATATGCCCACTTGTGCAGTTTATACACTTTCACATAAATGAGTTTCTCATGATTTATCATGTCAACCAGTTCTTGCAGGGAAACTGTATCTAGTTACAGAATGAAGAGCAGTATATAAGAATAACAGAAAATGGGAATAATATTTGGAAAAGGGGAACATGCAAGGCCCTAAAAACACACTGGACTAGCTTGGGCACACTAGGTGTGGGCATGGGTCAGTGTCAGGCCTGTCTTGAGAGGATGCTAGCTCCAGTAATATTGTTGCATTCTTGTTAAAGAGGAATTACTGTATACCCCCCAAATAACTGACACAGTGCTAGACACAAAGTGGGACTCAAATACCAGGACACAAAAAAGTTTGGAAAGTTGTGATCATGGTTAAAATATGGCTATCCCCCAATTTTTCAGGCTACAAAGAACCACTGAGAAAAAGAAGTAGAGGAAAAAGCCTGAGTATATCTTTAAAGCTTGGATTTCTTTTTTTCTTTTCTTTTTTTTCTTTCTATGGCCATACCTGCAGCACATGGAAATTCCTGGGCTAGGGGTCAAATCAGAGCTGCAGCTGTGGCCTACACAACAGCCACAGCAACACTGGATTCAAGCCACATCTGTGACCTATGCTACAGCTTGCAGCAACACTGGATCCTTAACCTACTGAGCAAGGCCAGGGATTGAACCTGCATCCTCAGAGAGATAGCATCAGGCTCTTAACCCACTGAGCCACAACAGGAACTCCAAACAAAGCTTGGATTTCAATGGACTGTAGGATTATGGTATCTCTGATTACTAAGGTGATAAGATGAAAACATGAGTATGAGTATGTCATAAGAAAGGCAAATGACTAGAGAAAATGTAGTGTGTGCATAAGAAGAGAGAGAGAGAGTGAGACAGAAAAAGAGAGAGGAAGATCGCTTCTCGGCCTTTTGGCTAAGATCAAGTGTAGTATCTGTTCTTATCAGTTTAATATCTGATACGTAAAAACAAAAAAAAAATTAAAAATTTTAGAAAAAAGAGAGAGAAAGAGACATTAACTGAATATTTAAAAATGATAATACCGTAACAGAATGCCATGAAATTCATTTAGCATCTTAAACTCTAAAAATTGTACCACTTGAGCACAACAGTAAACTTTTTTTTTTTCAAGTAAATACTCTCTGTGAAAAGAGTTATCATTATTGTTAGATATTTACTGTGTGCCAACAATGTTACCCAGGGAAGTGCACAAACTACACCCAGTGGGCTTAAAAACGGTATGAAATACATTTGTATTATTCATAATATCACAATATAAACAATTACTCTTAGTTATTGATAAATATATTTCTATTCCACACACAGATATATGCATGTTTCAGCAATTACAGGCATATCTTTGTTTTATTGAGACTTGTGGATATTGCATTTTTTACATTGAAAGTTTGTGGCAACCCTGTTGTTGAGCAAGTCCATCGGTGTTATTTTTCTAACAGCATTCCTTACTTTGTGTCTTTGTGTCACATCTCAGTAATTTTTACAATATTTTGAACTTTTTCATTATTAATTATATTATTATTATTAATTATTATATTTGTTATGGTGATCTATGATAAGTGATCTATAATGTTACTATTGCAAAGAGATTACAACCCACTGAAGAATCAAATGATGGTTAGCATATTTTAGCAATAAAGTATTTTTAATTATATGTATTTTTTTTTCAGACAAAGTGCTATTGCACACTTAACAGACTACAGCAGAGTGTAAATATAACTTTTATATGTACTGAGAAACCAAAAAAAAATTTATGCAACTTGCTTTATGTGATATTCTCTTTACTGTAGTGGTCTGGAACCGAATCCACAATATCTCTGAGGGATGTCTGTACTTATAAATAATTCAAGCTAATTCTCCAAAGATTTAATCCATGTTGAAATGCATCCTTTAAAAAGCTGATGGCACACTTTATAAAAAAGAGCTTAGTAAAGAAGGGTCATATTTAAAAGATGTGCATATTAAGCTACATTTCTCTTTCACACATTACTTCTGCATTTTCAAATTTGAATAATAAGCATGATATTTTTAACAAGATAATTTTCATTTTCTTTGCATATAATAAAAATGTCAGAATCTTAACTTTTCATGTCTACACAATGGATTACAAGGCTATAAAAATGTATTCAATATAAAGGTTTTCATGAGGTTAATAATAAAATGACTAGGAGAAATGAAAATGAGATCAGAAACCAAAAGAACCAGGTTCTAGACCAGGCTCTCCCACATACTAGTTATGTGACCTCGATCCAATTAAAGAATATCAAATCTATGGCTTCCATTAGCCCAAATCTCAACTGATTAGAGCTGACCTGGAAGCTGAAATTTATCCATCCCTGAGCTAGTAAGTTAACTGCTCTGAATGTTGTATTCTGAACTGTAAATAAAAAAAGTTGGCTTCTGGGTTACTCTGCAACCCTAAGACTCTCAGGTAACAAAAAAGCCAGTCAGAGATCTAATATCTGTTAAAAGCACTGTTCCTATTAAATCTGTGAGACTCCTTTAGCCTCCCCCTCTCCATTTTTTTGAAGCAAAAATGCTTAATTTGTCATGTGCTATCGTATTATTAATTAACAGAAGAATACCATTTTGTAATATAACCAACATAACAGGGGAAATGGACATGAGCCACATTTTTTGGTAATCTGAGTATTCTAGGGCCAGTTAGAATGTTAACTAAGATGATTTAAATGCTCCTTATGAAACGAATCTGATCTCTAATATTATCAAATGTCCTACAAAGACCTCTACCACTTGAGCTTAATGATTAGGACTTTCTAGGGTATCTTCTCATCAGAGGAATTTCAGGTAATAGGAGAGCCATGGAGAAGAACAGACAAGCAGTTATGAGTCTGTATCTAAAAATAACCTGAAAGAGTCAATAAACCATGATGATAGGTGGCCCAACAATACATTTCAGTGGTGATGTGTATAAAGTACTGAGATTCAGTATTGTGACAGATGAAGCCACAAGCCAGCAGATACTGTAGTTCTTCAACAGAAAGATCTAGCCAAATGATAGAAACCTTCTCACTCTAATGACTTGAACCTTCCTGCAGTAAAAGATGAAAGAATACATACAAAAATTACATTCTCTTACATAAGAAAACAGGAATACAGATATAAATAATTCTGGACAGAGGTAATATTCAAAACATTTAACAACTGGTTACTACACGAACTGATCAATCAGAATGAATGCCGGCCATGGAACTATGACAGTCACACCAGTGCCTGATGGCTACACATGAGGCCTGGTTATAGACAGGAAATATTTACCTAGTGGACAGAAAGAAATCTATATATGTTGTTAGATAAGTAGAATATTGACCTGGTATAATGGCAAGGCCCAGAAAGAGGGACTAAGTAATCCTTTCTAGATTCTGAGATTTCTAAAGTTAATACATATATGAACAACCTGTATATATTTGAATCAAAGATAAAGTATATTCAAAATTATTTCTCACAAGTATAATTTTCTAAAAACAAAAGGTTCCTATATGCTAATTTTTGGCTTGTTAATTTAAAGACTGCATATTAAAGATCCAAAAGGAGCAGTTTATATGAATATATTCTCAAAACCTAGCTATTTTAATTGTTAATTATAACCATTTCCAGCTTAGTTTTTAAAAAATGAAATACATAAAGATTAGCCTTAAGTGGAGTACCTGGAAGGTGTTTTGTATACCTATGACTTTTAGTCATATTTGGAGCACCCAAACTCTTATCACAAGGATCAAATCTTTACATTAGTAATAACTTACTGAGAGCTTAGCATATGCTTTGAAGTGTTATATCTCTCTTTGAGACTTTTTTTTTTGGCTGTGGCCAGGGCATGCAGAAATTCCTGGGCCAGGGACTCAACCCATGCCACAGCAGTAACCACAGCCATAGCAGTGACAACACCAGATCCTTAACCTGCTGAGCCACAAGGGAACTCCTAAGAGTGCTTTTTATAGTGACCTTCAAAAGATACTGTGATTTATATTTTATATTCCACTGGAATCCTATCTGTAAAAAGGTATGCTTCATGAAAACAGAATTGGGATATTTCAAATTTATAGAAATTTTCTAAAAGTAATATTTACTTAAAATGTTCATTAGGAATTCCCTGGTGGTACAATGGGTTAAGTATTTGTCATTGTCATTGCTGTGGCTCATATTAGGATATAATTAAAAATAAAATGTAGTAAGAATATTAGAACATGATCAGTAAAGTGTCATAAAACAAGTTTACTAAAATTTTATCTTCTTTTATTCTCCAAAGATCATAGTATATCAACATCCCTATATTATCATTCTGGGAAATTAACAGCTTGCTTGTTGAAAGAGGATAGAATAGAGAAGGACAGTATTCCTCTCATAATAAATTCCAACCAAACTGCCTCAGAACATTTTTAATTATCAACTGAAATATTTAAACTGAAAATATTCCTTAGCACACGTTTCTTTTTAAAGTAGTAAAAATTGGAGTTCCCATTGTGGCTCAGTGGCAACGAACCCAACTAGTATCCATGAGGATGTGGGTTCAATCCCTGACCCTGCAGAGTGGGTTAAGGATCTGGTGTTGCTGTGAGCTGTGGTGTAGGTCACAGACATGGCTCAAATCCCACATTGCTGTGGCTGTGGTGTATGCTGGTGGCTCTGATTTGACCCCTAGCTTGGGAACTTCCGTATCTGTGGGTGCAGGCCTAGAACGACTAAAAAAAAAAGGAATAAAAATTAAGGACATTAAAAGGAAATTTTTTCATGTATGGTTGACTGGCTTAGAAAAGCATCCCTACATCACTGTATTCTAAGTTCAGGTTACTCATTACACTCCTTCAATGATGCCAACATTGAAGAAAAAAAGATGAGGAGAAACTAATTTTAAGTATCTCAAGACAGAATACTTTCTAAGTCTTTGAATTTTCTAATCCACTTTGAATTTTCTAATCCAACAGACAGAAAGAGGCCTAAGGTCTGTGTTTTCCATTCCAAGAGTGTGTCAGTTACATGTAAAACCTGTCAAGGAGCATAGGATTACTGGCTAGAACATTCAGAAACAAATTTGTATCCTTAAGGATTGCAGTTCCAACAGAGTGCTAATCCCATTACCTCAGGAAAAAGGCTTGAGGTTGACCCTCTAAATGGATTGTAAGAGGTAGGTAGTAGCTGGTGCATCTCAAAAATGTTCTCTAGAGAAGGCACTAGCAGTTCATAGTACCCTCAAAGGCTTTTTCCTTTCAAAATTAAAAAAAAAAAAGTACATTTATACATTCATAAACCCCTCTTGTTCTATACTTAACCTGCCAACAAAACAATTTAAATTATTAATTATTGCAAACTATAAACAATGAAAGGATTTTGGATGTCCATCCCTGCCAAGTCCCTTATATCAGACAGCTAAGACATTACATACAGAGTGGACATTATTCTTATTATTCATTAGGAATAGGATTTTTTAATTCTATGTAAAAACTTAGTTTAAAAGTTATTTAATTTATAGGAAAATGTATGTAGGACCAAGTTTTCAAGTAAAAATAAACACCTATTCGGGTACCTTTAATTAACTTTAAACAAAATAAAATTTTATATTATTTTAAGTCTCTAGATGACACTAAATACATTTCAGAGATTAAGTAAAAATAAGTGGTAATAGCAATTAACATTTTTTTGACTTCTTAATCTATAGCAATCAGTTTACAAACATTGTACACTTATCCTCATTTTAAGTTGTGGAAAATAAGACTTTATTGGGTTAGGTAATTTATTCAAAATTATAATGCCAGAAAACGGTAGAGTCAGAACTCAAATCCAGATTTTACAAGGCACAAATAAGTTTCATAAACAAGCTTACATATGTTTCATAATACTCTACTGCTAGAAAGTAGTATTATTCTCATAGATACTTCTACTATCTGTGGTGAAATTGACACTTAAAGAGGTTCCCTGACTTGTTCACAGCCTGTTCTGGAGCTTGAACTAGTGCCTCATAACTCCACATTAAATGGTCTTTCCAGCACAGCTTGCTGACATTTAACTCTGGTATTCGATATTTGATCTCAAATCAAATGTCAAAGCAGGCAAACAATAAATGGTCAGGTTCTTATGAAGACTGTTGTTGATTCTCTTCTAAGTATGTTCTTCTGAACTATTAATAAATAATATGTTTGATTTGGGTAACATTTAATTTCCCACCCAAAGCTCAGATCTAAAATTTGCAATGTTGAAGGAAAGATGGTTTTATTACAGAATCTAAAACCACCTGTATCTAGGACGATTCACTATCCAAAATTTCTTCTCAGGAGTTTGATTTTGAAAATAAAATTATTAGTCTTTTAATTCATATATTTGAAAAGGGCCCCAATTAGATTCTTTTTTGTTTACTTATACAAGAGGCTAACATGTTACAGGTCAGGACCCTGTGGAGTTGCTATAGAGCACCAATGCTCAGGCAGAAAAGGCAATTCCTCTCCAGCTGCTGAGATCTCCTGGATCTTTCTTATTTAGAAGACCTTCACAGATCTATCATTAAATTGGGATCAATATCAGTAGTGGATGATTTCCTATTTCCTTACCGTGCAGCATCCTGCAGGGTCTTCTGAAGTCTAATTGGCATCTGGACATGGGTTTTTAGATCTAGCAACAATATGCTAACTACATGGATTATAACCCAAAAATGCTCATTTAGAGAGAGTCCTTATTCCAAAAAGTTTACATTTCTTAATAATAAAAGAGGCCAAAGGAGCTCATGAATTTTTAAGTGATTTATTTCTGCTCTCATAAAACTAATTAGGAAATGCTATCACCTGTATTTAACATTGCTTTGAAGACTCATTCTTTACCTCACTGGAAAACAAATGTTTAGCATGCATTAAGCAAGAAGCATAAAAACTGTCATAAATTGAGTGGTTATAATAAGCAAAATAGTAAAAAGCAGAACAGGAAAAGTAACCAGATGCCAGCTATCACAGTTATACATGGTACCAATTAATTATACTAAGCTTTTTAATACTGTAAGTGTTGGGAAAATAAAGTTAAAAACTTGGAGATTCTATATTTGGTGTGAGAGAGTTTAAATATACAATGCCTCTTTATATCAGTGATTATTACAAATGACAACTTCCATTTGTACAGAGAATGAAAAAAATAAAGCAATGGTGCTATAAAGTTTTGATTGGATTCATTATAAAATTCTCTTCTCTGTAAGTTTATTAAAATGTTATATGAATAGGAGTTCCCACTGTGGCTTCGTGGGTTGAGAACTCGGCTAATACCCATGAGGATGTGGGTTCAATCCCTGGCCTCACTTAGTGGGTTAAGGATCCAGAGTTGCCGCAAGCTACAGCATAGGTCACAGATGCAGCTCAGATCTCGCATTGCTATGGCTGTGGCATAGGCCAGCAGCTGCAGCTTTGATTCGACCCCTAGTCTGGGAACTTCCAGGTGCAGCCCTAAAAAGGAAAAGCAAAAAAAATTTGAAATGGCCCAGAATGAATTCAAACCAGCAAAAGTCTAGATGGGCCAACTATGTCAATGGCAATGGGATACTGTAGAATGTAAGAGCAACATAAACAGGGTAGACACTGATACCTTCCTTTATCTTATGCTTTTTTCCAAGTTTCATTCTTCTTCTTCTTCTTCTTCTTTTTTTTTTGACCACACTCGAGACATACAAAAATTCCCTGGGTAGGCACTGAATCCAAGCAAGACCAGTGACAGTGCTGAATCCTTAACCACTAGGCCACCATGGAATTCTAATACTTCATCTTTTAAGATGAACATCATTCCAACTTCTTTTATCTATTCCCTTTCCTTCAATCTTTATCCTGTTTAAGCAAGACATTTTACTATAATATATTTTAATTACATTATCTTCTAATACTGGTGTCATCAGACACAGGAGATCATGCATTGCTAACCACATTTTTTACTTGTAGACAGAACATAAAAGAACCAGTTTCAATCAACGTCACCTTATTTTGCTAACAGACGAGTTAGCTTATCACCAGGGTGAAAGGAGGCAGTAAAAATAATAGCATAGGATTTTAAATAAAGATAGGAATTTTAAATGGGAAAGAACAAAGGCAACTTTGTTACAAATCTTTGAAAGTATATTAACACATCTCTCTATAGAAAAGGGATAAGGGAGTACCCTAGTGGCCTAGCGGGTTAAGGATCCAGCATTGTCACTGCTGTGGCTCAGCTCAGTGCCATGGCACAGGTCACTGCTATGGTGCAGATTTGATCCCTGACCTGGGAACTACTTCCTTCCCTGGGTGTGGCCAAAAAAGGGTTGGGGGGGATGCAGGTTAACTAAATGATTAAACAGAAAAACGTAGCACACTGAAGCTCAAATAAACACTGAAATAAATTCAATGGTTCAATGTAACAAAGGTTTATGAAGTGTTAACTATGTGCCAGGAACTGTCCAGATGTGTAAACTTCACACAGTAACTGCTAGATCTAAAAAAGAAAGAATTTTTTTAAAAAAAGGGAAGGACAAACAAAAATGTAATTTTTAAAAGACAGAGAAAACTCAAGTAACTTCAAAAGTATTTCATGAAGCAAAAATAGTTAAGGGAAGCAAAATAAGAGTTTATCACACACACAAAGAGCATCTGTTACTGGGTTATCTTAGGCCACCTTCCTAAGGCAGCAACTCTGCAGAATATTTAGCCCTTACAAATCACTGTATTGTTTTCTTTGCTGTTTATTTGAATGAAATGTACATCTTAAATGTACAATTCGATGAGTAACCACCATACCAGTAGGCAACTTCTGCTCCAATCAATCCCTATACCCTCATGGGCAATCCCTATTCTTATTTCTTTCCCTAGATTTAATGTATACATATTTACACATTATACATATTTCTCATGTCTGCTCAGATAGACTATAAGCTCCTTAACCATCGTAAACTTTTTTTCAGAGTTGGTAAGGACTCTAGAACTTTTAATCCAGCTCCCTCATATTACCCACAAGAAAATAAGGAACAAGAGAAAGAGGTGAAAAACCTGGGACTGAGACCAGGGAACCCACATTCTCAGGCCTCTGCACTTTCTATCATATTTGCTAGAAAGGGGATTCACTTTTGCATATCCCATTCAACACCTAGTCCACATGTTCAGAAATCCCTTTTAACTTGAAAAATAAATTAAAGAAGTGAAACTTCTGTCCCACTCAGGAGTACTTTTCCTCATCTTGTCTCTCAGGTGCCCCTTAGCCTTTAGAATAGACACAGGTGGTGTGGCATTGACTGGGGTGAGGTGGAGGGAAATGATGGATGAACAAGTGTCCAAGGAGTCTGAACCAGCAAAGGCAGCTGTGTGCTGGGTGGGTGCCTCTGCATAAACAAACCCTCCCTGCCAGTCTCTCCCGACTAAGTGTCCTTCTCAGCTCCTTCTCTCTTGTTTCAGTTTAATTTCTCATCATGAGGCTGTCTTATCAGCTTCCTCTGCTCTCCCCTCCTTAGGTTTAATCCAGAATGGTTGGGGATGGGAAGGATGCTTACTGTTTACACTCAGAGCAGTTTTAGGAACTGGGTGAGTTTAAATGGCACTAGAATACAGTCATCTGGGGCCAGTCTGCTCAGAGTAACTCCAAGCCCTATACTGAAATAGCTGAGTTATTTAGGGCAGTTTCCTCATTTGCAACATAAGGTGAGAATGAAATGAGACAGTACTTCGGAAAGTGTTGGACACACACTAAGTACTCAATAAATGTTGGTTGTTATTATCCAAAGGACATTGAATAAAGGTCCCTGGTGATCCATATCATATACCCACATTATATAATCATAATAAGATGGATGTATGCAAGTGTACACTATATAGAAACTGTTGACACAATAAAACTGGAACGGAAGGAAGAAATGGGTTAGGAAAGAAGACAGCACAAGTTAGAGCAGGAAAACCTAAATGAAATGATTGTATATATCTTCAGGTAGTCAGGGCTCTGCTTAATTTAGGGATCCCTTCTCTAAACTTCTGCAGCACCTTGTTTACGGTACATGTCTTAGTCCACTGTATCCTTCCCTTTAGGTGAATGTAGACTTCTCAGAAAAAAATGTTTATTACATGAACTAAAATGCATTTTAAATAAAGTTAAAACCCTTTTCTTCCTTCTCAAGCTCAATCCTCACCCTGAAAAATTCCAAGCTTGAAGTGATTATATATTTTATTTATTTATTTTTGTCTTTTGAGGGCTGCACTCGTGGCATATGGATGTTTCCAGGCTAGGGGTCCAATCAGAGCTGCAGCCACCAGCCTACACCACAGGTACAGCAATGCCAGATCTGAGCCACATCTGCAACCTACACCACAGTTCATGGCAATGCCAGATCCTTAACCCACTGAGCGAGGCCAGGGATCGGACCGGTAACCTCATGGTTCCTAGTTGGATTCTCTTCCGCTGTGCCACAATGGGAACTCTGTGATTATATATTTTAAACAAAATGAGAAGGTAATTCAAAGTTTATCTTCAAAGTTTCTTATAATAGATGATGATAAATTTATATACATTCATATTTTCCTTCTTTTCTGTTGGTTTGCCTGCAAAACTCATCCTATTTTTTAGTCCAACTGTGGAGTGATTAGCTTTAAAAATTAATCTTGAAATTCTTGCCAAAGTCCCCAAAATCACTACTGCCCTTTACCATAAGTGTTTCCACAGGAACCATAAGCAATAAGTGCATTCCAAGGTCCTTAAGAAAATCTCTTTCAAACTAGTTCCTTTATTCTTTGACCTAACATTCCAGGAGCCATAGTCTAATTCATTCAGTTTCCCCCATCAGTATTACACTGCATGTTTTTCTTGTCAGCAATCATAACTATGTATCTCTTTGGACAGGGAAGTTTTCCATTATTTAATTACATATAGAATTCATGTTATTATGCACAATCATCTTTATAAGTCTAGACTCTATATGTTTGCACAAGTATCATACATGCCAAAATGCATTTCTAGGACAAGAAAATAATTTTCTTTTTTTTCTTTTCTTCTTCTTCTTCTTTTTTTTTTTTTTTGCATTTTAGGGCCACATTCATAGCATATGGAGGTTCCCAGGCTAGAGGTCAAATCGGAGCTGTAGCTGCCAGCCTACACCACAGCCACAGCAATGCCAGATCCAAGCCACATCTGTGACCTACACCACAGCTCATGGCAACGCCAGATCCTTAACCACTGAGCAAGGCCAGGGATCGAACCCGCAACCTCATGGTTCCTACTTGGATTCATTTCCACTGAGCCACAAGGTAAGACTCTGTCTTCTTTTTAAAAAGTCATTGTTTTTGTGTTTCTAATGTCTTGAATGTATGTTTTACGTAATAATCAATGCATGTTTTACTTAATAATCAACACAAATTTACTTATTACATCAGAACTGAATGAACCTAAATTTCTATCCAATTTTATTCTGATATTCAAATAAAGAAGTATCATTTATCATAATCCATTTCTACCAGTTATAAACGTTAAAAAAATTTTACATCAGCATATTCTTCTAAACTATTTGTGTTGCATTTAGGAGACAGCATGATGAAGTATTTTTATTTGTAGCTAATAGCTAGTGCTTGACCTAATGGTCCAGAACTACAGGACCCTAATTTGAAATAATTTCCAACAACCTTACTGAAAATAAAATGCCCCATCAGCTAAATCTGTTTAGAAACTTTAAGTTTTTAAGAAGCAGTAATTTTGTTATGCTCTAAACATGTTAACCAGAAAAGGGGAATAGTGGATTTCAAAAAAATATTTATTAATGAATATTTCATTAAGTTGCAAACCAATTATCATGAAAACCCCTATACATTAATGTAAACTTTCATAAATCATTTGATGGCTTCAGCAAGAGGAATATATTTTATTTAAACTGACTCATGTGATGATCAGGAAATTCCACTGCAACCACTCTCCCTAAGTCAACTGAAAGCAGATGGTGCCGATGTGTTCAGCTGAAAGAAGTGTTGATCACAGAGTATCTGCCAATCAAACACTTGGGAAAGAAACGAGTTCCATCTGTGTTTTAATTACTACAGCAAAACCATCCAGTGTAACTGCCAGAGCTGCACATTTTCTTAGAGTACAAGAGATATAACACGTACTTTCTTTCATAAATAGAAATAGAAATAGCCATATATAGTACTAGCCAGAACAAAAAATAAAGAGTTCTGTCAATTTAGAATAAAATCTAGTGACAATATGGATATCCTCTCAAAAATATTTGTATTTTGCTGTAGCTCTCTGTGTTATACTCTTTCTCTAAGGGAATTCTAGTAAATGAAAGAATTATACACATAAAAGTGAAGATGTGAGATATGAAAAGTAAAATATTTTTCAAATATTTTGGACACGTAAGAATATACTACAAAAATTTAATAAAATGAGAAAATTAACAAATTTATAAATATGCAAATTTATATTATTATATTTTTATAATCTCATATTGTATTTTAATATATTTGTTAATACATTCTTATATTCACATTACTATAAACATTTATTTTATAAAAAGAAATACAGAATTTTGGAACTCTTCTAGCAAGGAACATCCTGTTCTATTTTCTCCCAAATGATGTCACATTGTTTCAGTCATTCTACTTTATTTTTCTAGTTGCTATTATTCTCATAAATTAATTTATTCTGGGACTCACTTTATTTCACTACTATGCAAACAGAAAATGCAAGATTACAAATACAACTTAAAGTTGGCACTTCTACCCTGGAAGTTTCAGGAGCCCTTAATGACTGGGACATGCTAAGTGAGCAGAAAGGAACAGAGGGTGGGATTAAAGGGAAAGTGCTCTCCTTTGTCTTTCCACCCTCTCACCAGCACCAAATATTTGGCATTAAGGATGTGAGGGTAAATTCAGAGAGTCATACCAATCTCAAAGTTTCAGTTATGTTTTGAAATTTGAGAAGAGGTATGAGTACACACAAATATTGATGATGTAAAGATTTCTAAACCCCACATGTGCATCACAACAAAATAAATTCATTCTTCCATTGAGTACTTATTAAGCGCTTATATGTTAAGAGTTGGAGTATAAAGATGAATAAAGAGATCCCTGCTGTAAAGGATCTCTGAGTCTAAGTGGCCAACTCCTAACTAACCAAATGCAAAACAACATCACATATATAATAACATATACGAACAAAGTGCATGATTAGTGGCAGCGAGGAGGGAAGAAATGATCTTGTTGGGACTTGGGGAGACTTCCAGAGGGAGAAGTGGGTTTTCACTGAGACAAATAAGGCAGAAAGGAAAATCATAGCAGACACGGGGCAGCATATGGAAAGGCAAGGATGCCTGACAGTTCATAATGATTCTCATGCTACTTATTTCTTGGGAATGATGACCGATCGCTTCATATGCTACCAACAGATTATTCAGGACTCAGTCTAAAAAGGGCATATTAAATTTAGCCATTTGATTGTTATTGATGCCTTTTTACAGAATAATTTCAAGTTGAAGCAGGTAGAAATGAGTGAATGAGAAGTGAAGAAGTAGGTATCAGTTTGGCAGTGCAAAGAGAGGAGAGGGAAGTGGGGACAGAAGAAAAAGAAGTAGGAGGGGAAAGGGAAGGGAGAGATGGAAGGGGAACAGGAAGGCGACTGGGAGAGAGCAGGGCTGGAGGAGGCAGATGGGTGACTACCTTGAGGAAAACATAAGGTGGCGAAAAGGTTTAAGATTTGAGCATGTTGAAGCTCATAGATAGGGAGAAGAGACTGGTGGTTGCCAGGGGTGCGGGGTGGGAGGTAGGCAGAATGAGTATAATGTATCAAAAGGTACAAACTTCTAGTTACAAAAATAATCATGGCGATGTAATGTATAGCATGTGACTTTAATTCATAATATTGTATTGCACATTTGAAAGTTGCTAAAAGAGTAGATCTTAAAAGATCTCATCACAAGAAAAAAACATTATGGTAACTATGTACGGTGATGGATGTTAACTGTGGTGGTCGTTTCATGATATATACAAATACTGAAACATGTTGTATACCTGAAACTAATATAATGTAATGTGTCAATTACATCTCAGTTTAAAAAAAAAAGATTTGTGCATGTTGACATGTGACAAAAATGGCTATTCACTGACACTGTGTAGAGGTTCGGATTATTTTTATAATTAATTCAAGAATTATATTTTTATGTTGAATAATCAGAGAAGTTTATACAATCACATAGAAAATGCATATTTTTTCTAAAATAATTCAGTTGATTCTTTTCTTATTCAAATTATCCCCCATATTTAATACTATCTAACTTCTCATAATATTTTTTTTTGTCTTTTGTCTTTTTAGGGCTGCACCTACATCATACGAAGGTTCCCCAGGCTAGGGGTCAAATCTGAGCTGTAGCTGCTGGACTAAGCCACAGCCACAGCAACGTGGGATCTGGGCCATGTCTGCGACCTACACCATGGCTCACAGCAATGCCAGATCCTTAACCCACCAAGTGAGGTCAGGGATCGAACCCTCATCCTCATGGACACTAGTCAGATTTGTTAATCACTGAGCCACCACAGGAACTCCAACTTCTCATAATTTTAATTGTCACTTCTATCCCCAGAATAAGTAGTGACAGGACAGTCACTGTACGCTACCTTGGTACTGGTGAAGAGTTGGTCTTGCCTTAAGTCAATTTTCAGATTTACTATGTAATTCTGGTATCAATTCATTATCAGACTCCGACAGGTGTACAGAATTCAGAATTGAGTATATTAGGATAACACTTACAAAATGTTCTAAAAAACACAAAACTTTAGGAATAGGTCACAGATCATCATTATAACCTTAAAACCACCACCGCTTTACCTCAACCCCGACCCTCAATTAAATGCTATCTCATCCACCTACAAAAGATAACCAGATAACCAATATACTACTGACAGTGAAACTTTTCAATAATAGTTACACTTTTTTTCCTTTTTTAACTTTAAGTTTTTCAAGACTAGTAACCACATTATTCAATTCCTTTTCCCTGCTCCAACAAATCATGATTATTTTTTAAAGAAAATGTCTTCTCTATATAATTTATTTATTAGAACCAAATTACTAAATTTGGAGTAAAACAAGATACATTATTTCTTTGTTATATTGTTACATTAAAGGATTTTACCCATATGCAAGTAAATGTATATAATGATAGATTTATAATTGGGGCCAACATTCCAATTAAATAAAATGATGAAGAGGTAGTTACAATCCACTATAGCAATGGATAAAAGTTCCAGAAAATAATAGATTCTTTACACAGGAGGAAAGCGGAAATTTTAAATTAAGAATAAAAAAGAATCTGGGGAATGACAGGTGAGTAATGGCAAATTCTTCAACATTCTTAAATCTTGGAAACTAAAAAATGACTCAAAGCTACCAAAAACCAACCCAAGTAAATGATTTTATATTTCACTGAAAGCAATAAGGAAATGTCATACAAGGCTTTATGATTTGCTACACAGACACTCTATCTTGTCAGTTGTTCATGCCAAAGAAGTTTGAGTATTTCTTATTCCTCTTTCTTTCTTACTCCAAACCTTCAGCAGTTCTTCTCCACTTTACCTTAAAAATGCGTTCAAAGTCTGATCTCTTATCTCCATTGACTCCGGGTCCCCATCATCTCTTGGCCCGGATCATCTTATTTCCTCCCAACCCATCTCCCCACTTCCATCCTTGGCTCCTTAGTGTCTACTTTCAAAAGTGCAAACAAGGTGAACCTTGTGAAAGGCAAGTCAGACCATGTTTCCCCCATGCTCAAACCTCCCGGTCATCAGCAGCCAGAGGCCTTGTACAACGTGGTCATCCTTGCCTGTCTCACCTCATCTCCAGCTACTCTCAGCCTCATTCATCCCACTCCAGATACACTGACCTCCTGATTGTTAATCAAACACACAGCTGCCCCTAAGGCCTGTGCCCTTGCTCTTCTCTATGAGGAAAGCTCTACTTGCAGCCCTCTGCCTGGCTTGTTCTTTCACCTGACACCTCCTCTAGATCTTCAATCAACTGTAACCCTCTCAGTGCCTCATTCTCTGACCACCCAAACTACAGTTGCAAACCCAACCACAAACACCTTATCACTCCTACCTCTACCTCCCACTTTATTTTGCTACTTAGTGCTAACCACTCTCTAACATTCAATGTACTTTAATAATTTGCTTATTGTCAGTCTGCTCTCACTAGAATGTAAACTCCATGAAGTCAGGGATTTTTGTTTGTACAAATAGCGCTTGACATATGTTGAATCACAAAAAGTATCTGTTGATGAATCAAGTCAGACAGTTTAGAGAGTAGAGAGTTGGTAGTAATACACAAATCTCTTCATTTCCCGTTGGGTGGTTAAGAATTTAGCTAGGTTAACTTTTATGAGTGTTTTCTACAATCCATGCTTTCTTTAGGTGAAATATCCTGCAGCAAGCTACCTCTGAGGTAGTCATAACTAAATGAAGACCTGGCACTTATAATCAGAAATAAGAGATAAAGTCAGGGTAATGTTAATAATTAGAATTTATACATAAATAACCAGAAGAAATTGGTGGGATTATCTCTGATACCCACAAATACTGGCCAAGCATTCAAAGCCTCTTTATAAAAGGCTCCTGGAAATCAGTACAGAAAATATTTAAATGAGCAAGGATGTAACATACTTCATTCGTAAAGACTATATGAAGTCAAAAAATAAAATATCACACCCAAAATAATTTGAATGTATTCTCGACATTCTTTGAAAGCATGACTAAAATAATTCCGTTTGAGTGCCATTGACTGCTACAAATATGACAATCCTAATTAGCACGAAAGAAACTAGAAATTGTCTCTTTCACTAACGTTCCAGGTCATTAGAAGGCTTGAACTTACTTGCAGGTAATTAATATTTCTTAAGTATGCAAATATAAAGTTGAGTTCATTAGATTTCCATTGGAAAATAATAGTAAAAGCAGTGTCTTCATTCTTTTTTTTTTCTTTTCACGGCCGCACCTGTAGCATACATAAGTTCCTGTGCTACGGGTCAAAGAACAGCTGCAGCTGTGGCTGCAGGCCCACACCACAGCCACTGCAACGTGGGATCCAAACTGCACCTGCAGTCGACACCCACAGCAATGCCAGATCCTTAACCCATTGAGGGGAGCCAGGGATCAAACCCACATCCTCATGGATACTATGTCAGGCCCTTAACCTGCTGAGCCACAGTGGGAACTCCAATTATTTTTACTGTCATTCCCAAAACACCTGCCTAGCACAAATTCAGAGGCAGCAAGCTCCCAAGTTTGGTCAAATGTGCACCTATTACTGAAAAGAGCTGAAAGGCACATGAACACATTTCAGGAATGCAGGGACATCTCTTTTTCTGGTAAAAACTTCCCAAGACAGAAATTATCAATTTCTCTCAAAACTTGACTTAGGTTTCTCCACCTCTTCTCCTTATCTGTCCTATGGACTCTATCACTGAGGAGAGAGCACAGTCATCTTTAATTACTCTTGCTTCCTTTTCCATATGCAATCAGTTGCCAAATCCTATAGCTTCTACCAGTGGATGGTTTCATGCATCTTTTTCTCTTATTTTCTCAGCTAGCAAGCCCTTAGTTATTAAATGAATGACTGCATTATCCATTCAACTAGTCCTGTCTCTTGGTGTTTCCATAATCTGATCAATGATTCTTTCATGCACTGATATCAACTGTCTGTTTGTTCATCCACCTATTCTCTCAGCTACAAGATTAAACTCTAATCTTCTGCTTAAAGAATTTCAATGACTCTCTACTTTCCATTAAATTAAATATAGATCTCTTGGCCTAGGATTGAAAGTCCTCTCTAACAATGCCCTACTCTGACCACCCAGTTCTATCTCCTCCTAGTTAATTGCAGTATAGGAAGCAGCAGTGTTCTTATCTCCCAAAACCTCATAGTCATTATCTTCAAATCCCTAGAGCACCTGTAGTATTAATAAATTCATTTACTTATCCATTCAACCAGTACTTACTTATCATCTAATATGTACTAAACATTGTTCTCAGAGCTGGAGGTATCGCAGTGAATAAAATAAAGGTTTCGGCTCTCATAGAACTTATGTTGTGGTGGAGAAAGAAAATAAATCCAGTTGATATGAAAAATATATATTGTTAGATATTAACAAACACTAAAAGAAGAAAAGCAATAAAGGGAGTTATGGATTGTTGTGTTGCAGTTGGGCAAAGTAAGCTCATAATTTTAAGCAGAGTGTTTAGCACAGGTTTCACAAAGAAGCAAAGACTTGGAGGAGATGAGGGCACAGGTCCTACAGAGACCTGAGGGAAGAGCACGCCAGGCAGGAGAAGAGAAAACCTAAGACCCAGGTGAGACACATGTTTGGCTTATGACAGGAAGAGTGTAGAAATAAACTCCAAAGGGTAGATGGGCACCAGCTACTTTAGACCTTGACTTTTGCTGTAAGAAGAAAAGCCATTGGAAGGTTTCGAGGAGAGGAGAAACATGACGTGACTTTTTTTTTAAATCAGTTTGATCATTACACTGAAATTAGATAATTAAAGCCTGGAGTAAAGCCAAAGAATGTTGCAAGACTCTAAGCAAAAACTAGTGATGGCTTGGACCTGAGTGAGTATACTGCGGGTGGTGAAAAGTGGTCACAGTCTGGATATATTCTGAATGGAGCACTAAAAGAATATGGAATATAAGAGGAAGAGAAGAAGGAAGGATGACTTCAAGGTTTTTAACTTGAGCAACTAAAACAGCACTGTCGGAGAGGATACACTGTAAGCCACACATGTAATTTTTAATATTCTGAGAGCCATATTTAAAAGATTGAAAAGACAAAGAGGAAGTTAATTTTTAATGTATATCTTATTTAGTCCAATACAAGAAAATATTTCAACTAGTAATCAATATGAAAAATTATTAATATTTTTTCAAACTCAGTCTTTGAAATCCATATTTTACTTTTTATAGCACATCTAACTTTGGAATAGCCATACTGAGAGTGCTCAACAGCTACATGTGGTCAGTGGCTACCATAGTGGGATAGTGCAGAACTACAATGATGAAGTGTTTTTTTTTCTTTCTTTTTTTGTTACAGGCATACTAAATGTAATGGGGGTACTAGTCATAGTTTAAATTTCAATAGTAAATCATGAGAGGAAATGCAATGTTCACCAAAAAGTGTAGTTAATAAATGATGGTACAACCAAGTAGCTACCAAAGGCTAGATTCCCAAAGAATATATAAGAGTATATAAAACATGCTCATGGAGTTCCCGTCGTGGCGCAGTGGTTGACGAATCCGACTAGGAACCATGAGGTTGTGGGTTCAATCCCTGCCCTTGCTCAGTGGGTTAACGATCTGGCGTTGCCGTGAGCTGTGGTGTAGGTTGCAGACACGGCTCGGATCCCGCGTTGCTGTGGCTCTGGCGTAGGCCAGTGGCTACAGCTCCGATTAGACCCCTAGCCTGGGAATCTCCATATGCCGCGGAAGCGGCCCAAAGAAATAGCAAAAAGACAAAATAAATAAATATCCTGTGAGCAGTAAAGCAGCCCAAAGAAATAGCAAAAAAAAAAAAAAAAAAAAAAAACATGCTCATAGTAAAGTGGGGTGGAGTTAGAGAAAGAAAACAGTGCCCACAAAATTATGTCATGAATGGTGGTGAGAAATAAATATACATACCCATGTGAGTCTGGAAAGGCATAACCTAAAGTAGTGTTAACATTGATTACTTCTGGGATACCTGATACAAGAGAGACTAGGTTTGACACAGGGGAATGGTCAGGAGTTGTGGACACATTATATTTGGGATAATTATGGGATACCCCAAGTGAAAATACGTTGTCTTGAGTCCAAGAGAGAGGTTCAGAAATATAAATTTGGAAACTGTCAGTGTATAGATGGAATTTAAAGTCAAGAGACTGTGTGAGGTCACAGAGACTGAGTTTCAACAGAGAAGAACTTTCAGGGTTCTGAAATACTCCAGTTTTCATAGTCAGAAAGATGATGAGGAACCAGCAGACTGGGAAGAAGAGCAATTTAAGATGAAGCAAAACCAGAAGATGCAGTGTTTGAAAGAGTAGAGAAAGACCACCTGTTTCAAATTGTAACTACAAGCCAAGTCGGGAGGACTGAGAACTGACATTGGCTTTGATCTGAAAGCCACTGTGATGCTTCCTGGAGCAGTTTTGGTGGAGAGGTGGGTTCTGAAAGGAGTGGATGCAAGATTAGGAGGAAATGAACTGCAGAGAACATGTGTACACTTCACATGAGCAGTTTTGCTGTGAAAGGAAACACAAAATAATAGGGGTGTTTGTGTGAGTCTGGTATCATATCCCTTGTATTCTCATCTCTCCCACACTGTCTTAAGTTCCTGGAAGTGCAGAAAGCCTCTGAGTCCAATATTGCTTTTATGGCAAAGAATTTTAAATGTGTGTCCAGCAGCAACAGTAATTTTACACAGGCTAGCACACTGACTGCTGAGGGAAGCAAGTGAGTTACCATGAGAGTAATTCATGATTCAGATCATCAATAGGAGAAACCCCTCAACTCAAGGTAAACACTTCTGAAAAGTAACTGCAATCTGGTAATTACTGGCTGTCAGAAAAGCAAAGTATAAATGTCTTTGTAACTCAGTGAGGGCTTTCATCAAGAATGATCATTTTCTCTTTGTCAAAGCTCAAGTTTAAAAACCACTAAACCCTCTATTTCTCTGACCTTACTGCAAAGATGAAAAAAATCCCAAATATTGAAACTTCAGGCAGATAACTAGTGGTATATCTATATAACACAAAAGACCACAGACTGTAAAACAAATCAATACAAGAGATTGGTAAAGTGAAAAATACACTTGACTAGAAAAATCAATTATTCTTTAAATTTTCAACATTTTACTAAGTCTAGATAAATTTCAAGCTATTATTTTTATACAATCAGTCTTTCCACAATGTTTCAACCTAACTGGGAAATCATCATAGAGCTAATATGTCAGAGGGTAATTCTGGGTAACTATGATGTCTAGCATATTTGATTCTTGGCAAAAGAAGGTCTTCCTCTTTAAGTTAAATTTGGAAAACACAAGGTGTTTCTAAATAGAATGTAGGAACATTATTTTAAAAACTTAGCACCCAAGACTGGGAAATAATGGCCAGAGAACGAGCAGGATAGTGAAACAGTGATGTTGAAGAAATGTCAACTTCTGAGGTTTATAAACTTAGATTTTAATCAAATGAAAACTAACTGGCAATTTAGTGCAGAAGTTTCAATGGGTACATATGACAATCTATTTCACTCACCAAGAAACACTCAAAAATAATTCTACTGGTGCTGCTTCTTTATCTGGTCCTATTGACTTAACAAGACTCCAATTTTTTTTTCTTTTTTTCTTTTTGCCTTTTCTAGGGCCGCTCGCTTGGCATATGGAGATGCCCAGGCTAGGGGTCCAATCAGAACTGTAGCCGTTGGCCTACACCAGAGCCACAGCAACACAGGATCCGAGCCATGTCTGCGACCTACACCACAGCTCATGGCAAGGCCAGATCCTTAACCCACTGAGCAAGGGCAGGGATCAAACCCGCAACCTCATGGTTCCTAGTCGGATTTGTTAACTACTGAGCCATGATGGGAACTCCAACAAGACTACAATTTCTAAGCATAAATCTCAGTGCTCTGTTTCAAAGCCCCTTTTCCTGGGTTACAGATTCTAACTTCAACTTCTCTCCATAACCAACCATGTCCCTTCCTTCTGCCTACTCTCCTTTAATTTCACCAACCTCCTACCCATCTCAAGGAAATACTGATAACTGTACAAACAAGAGTGTGCAGCAGGAGATATGAGGGCCAGAATCCTCGGTGTATACCATGATGCTTTATGATCAGTAGTTCAATAAACAGGATTGGGGTTGATTAAAATAAATGTCACTGTGTGGCCAAAGCGAGATGGAAGCAAGAGTAAAGAGAAGGACTGGGATGGGACACATTCACTGTAAAGTAATTTTCTTTTTTTTTTGGCTTCACCCATGGCATCCGGAAGTTCCTGCGCCAGGGATCCAACCTTTGCCACAGAAGTGGCAACACTGGGTCCTTAACCACTAGGCCAGTAGAAAACTTCTCATTGTAAAGCAATTCCATGTTTGTGAGAGCATGTGTGCTGCATGTGTGGACGTGTGTGAAAAAGAGAAAAAGACATTCTATGATAGAACACAAGAGAAAGATATGGGAGTTTTTAAGTCAGGCAAATGGGACTAAGAGAGGTGGGGGGGGTAAAAAAATTAAAAAGGATAACAATGGGTCTGTCATCAAGTAAATATATCAGTCCATTTAGAGTTTCAGGAAAAATTTACTTTTCAGGCAAATGGAAATACAATGAATTTCTCTAATCCCAAACTGGCAAGCTGGAATTTGCCACTTGGCAAAAATTACCATGAAAATAAAGCAATAATAGTTATTAAGTGATAAGAAAGTTATTCTCCACATATAGTTCTGTTCTTAGCTGAAATGCCTTGAAATTTGAGGTCATGTTGTCCTTTAATTCTGCCTTGTGCTTAGTGCACCGTCATGCACGTGAGGGCATTCAATAGTAATCACTGAGATTGCACTTTGATTGACGAGAGCAAGACTGACCTTTGCCAAGAAGGAAAACAATGCCACCTGACTCCTGTCATACTTTAATATTCCAACTGGCAAGTCATATTCCTCTATCATTTTCTCTTGAGATTACTGGGAAAATTTTTTAGCTTAAATTAATGATGTGTATTCATTCTTGGAAGGTTTGAATTTATAAAAATCTTTGGGCTAGTAAGCTTATTCCCTTCCTCATGAATACTGAAGGCTGCTTGAGGGTCTCCCGTAGTCCTGCCCTTCATGGAGAAAAGGCATCTATTTCTCAGCATGGCCGTGGCTAAACCCAGGAACCAAACCCCTGCCCCCACACCAGTTTTTCTTTTGCAAAACAGACAATAAGCACCAGGCCTGAGTGCAGTTCTCTCTAAACCTCCCACCTCCTGACTATTCCCATGGTGCAGTGGTTGCAGCAACAAATCACCCCTGCACCCCTACCTGCCCCCTGCAGAAGGCAACAAGCATCAGTCTTCTTGTCTCCATGTCTTTTTAGGTCCTGCTGCTCAAACTTTCTTTTCTTTAATTTGCCCCAGGACACAGATTTTGTTTGCAAAACCAATACCCTTTATTTTCATTAATCCTCCCTCCAAAGCTATCTTAGAGGAGTTGATGGGGAAAAAAAAAAAAATGGTTCAGCTATAGAACCTCACAACCCTAACAGAAATAGGGGCCTTCCACAAATTAAAAAAACAAAACTTTCTTTGTAAATAATCCCAATAATTGCTTTTCTTTTTGCAAGTTTGACCCATCTTAAAGGTTGAAGTCAAATTAAAGCAATAATAAATGAAAGGAAAACAAGCGAATGCAAGGTCAGTAGGCTTGTGGTAGTTCTCTGATCTGCAAAGCCTTTGGGAACAGGAAAGACTTAGGACAACTTCCCAGTTCCATCACTTACTTGCTCATTGCCTTTACCTCTGTTACTAGGAAAATCCCCCTAGACACAAAACCCTGAGCTGGTTTTCAAAATAGTCAATGAGAAATCATAACAGTCTTTGAAGTGTCTGATTCTGAAGTCTCCTTCCATCTTCTCCACCACCCACCGACCAAATGCAATTCAGAACCTCAAACTCTCGTCTCCATTAGTTCCTTTATCTCTGATCTCTCTCAAAGATAAACTTTAAAGATAATTTTTAACAAAGTTAAAGGATCAGTAAAGCAACTGAGCCAGTTCAAAATGATTTAAAGATTAAACAGTCTCTTCTATTACAGAGAAGGCAGCTGCTCTGTGAAGCTGTTTTTTTTTTTTTTTTCTTTTTTTCTTTTTCTTTTCTGTAATGAAACAGAGAGATTTCATCTCTACTCACTGTAATTTACCATCGCTGGGGAAAGTCAGTATTGAATTGAATATTCCGTATATGTTTAAAATATGTTTAAAGGTGTTTGGGTTTTGTTCATTTATATTTTCAGTTTTATTTATTTATATCATTTATCAAATCAGTTAACCAGCTGATTTTAATATTTAACTTCGTTGTCAAATAACAGTTTTCCTTTAATGATAATTTGAAAGACAAATCCCATGATGGCATAAAATTAAATTTCGCTTTTATACAGAATTCTAAGGTTGTTTTATCTCTCCAGTACCAAATAGAACCAATGTCACAATAACTACCTCTTGCAAAGAAATGCGTGGCATTCCACAAGTCCTTTTTTTCTAAACAAGGGTCTTAAGGTACTGTCCAGTTTTCCTCCAAAAAATTATTCCAAAATTAAAAAAGAATACTTGCAGAAAAACAGTTGATTTTCTTTCCATCTCCTTTCCTTAGAACCACAGCAAAATGTGATTTTAGGCTTTCTGTCCCAAAGTAATATGCTTGAGTACTTTCTCCTCTGCATCTTCTACTACTAGTGTTTAACAAAGAAGGTTTAAAACTACTACTAACTATAAATTATCTTATGCTTAGTATAGATGGATTAATGTGCTATGAATTGTCTTAAGTTTAAGATAAATACAGGATGTGAACAACATGAGAAATTATATTTGCAACTGTTGGACTTAAGTCTAGTGTTATGATTATGGTAACAGACTGTGTACCTTTCCTAGGAAACCGCATAGGGCATACCTGCCAGATTCATTTGATGGGTCTTATGACTCACATGGCTTAATGACGGATCAATGAACGACAGTGTTATTCAAAGCTCAGGGCTACTAGATCTCAGGCTCTCTAGTGGCCCAGCCATTACCCTTCGGCTTCTAAAGAAACACAGGCTCATTCACATAGGAGTTAACTAATGGAATTTTCACAATCCCAAATCAGCTTTGTTTAATTAACTTCATCTAATGTGAGACTCTCACTAAAAATATTAAGCTGAGAATAGTGTCACTTTATAAGGCTGACATCTGTGCCTCAGAGTTTTGAACATTTGAGTTGGTGAAACATTTTTTTCCTAATATGATTTTCCCTCATTAATTATCTTGAGGCATTTTAACATCCTGGGGATGATGCATTTACTGAACTAGGTCAAGATTTCATGGCTTCTGTTGGCAATCACCAGTTTAAGTTAGGGTTATCAGTAAAAAAGTCTTATTTGCAAATTTGACATTGATAGAATCAGCCATGCATTTTGTAATCCCTGGGGTGGGCACAATAATGGTCCCCAAAGATTTCCATGTCCCAATCCCCCAGAACCTGTGATTCTGTTACCTTACATGATAGAAAGGATTTTGCAGATGTGATTAAGAATAAGGATCTTAAAATGGACTATTTATCCTGGATTATCGGTGGGAGAGGGGGTTACATCTAATCACAAGTCCCTGAAAATGGAGGACCCTTTTTGGCCTCAAAGAACCAGAGAGAGGGCCATGTAAAGACTCATCTGTACCTTCTAGCTGTTAAGATAAAGGAGGGGGTCCATAAGCCACCAAGTCTGCAGTCATCTGTTACAGCAACAAAAGAAAAATAATACACTTTCTGTTATTATACTGGTTTTTAATCACTCCTTTTGTGGGAGAAAGTAAAAGTTGACTGGGAAAAAGTGTTCAACCCCAAATGGGACATGTGGCACCATGTAAATGAAAACTAGACTGTTCAAGTGTAGGCATCCAGGGCCCAAACCTGGCTCTGCCATTAAATGAACACAGAGATTTGGGATAAGCAAGTAACCAATCCCTCACAATTTGAGCTTCTCTCCTCTCACTGGACGAAACGTTTATTTCTAGGTCCATGTCCTCTATACTTCTTCCTCTCATTCTTCTGGACACTGGTTTTATTTAGCTTGTTATCTTTCTAGTGAGAGCCAAAGCAATCCTTTTTCTGCCATATTTCATTGCCTCACATTGATCAAGTCTACAGAGCTGGCATTTCTATATTTCAGCAGGAACAAGTGCAAATATGTGAAAACTCAAAAATTCTTAGTACTACATAAAAATAAAATGAAAACTCTCCTAAACCAATTTTTATAATCACCCTGCCTAAAACTGCTTGGAACCACTTCTTAACTCAAGCATGAAGTGTAATCTTTATAGCACACTCTATATAAAACTGCTACTTGATGGGTTAAGTCAGCAGGAGTATATTTTCATGGATATCTTAAGAGTTCAAAACAGCAGAATGATTTTTTTATTACAAAGAGTTAGCTACTCAATAGATTATATTACCCAAAACATTAATAGAACAAAGAGCAAAATCTGATGTATCATAGCCCAGATTACAATAGTCTTCTTTCCATCACAAATATCATGAAAGTGTTTTAATAAAAGGGTTTTAGAAAGTATGGAAACAGTTAATGTTGACTTAATTTCCTTAACATTTAACATATCATAATCTAAAATAGGTAGTATCATAATTTCTCTCTACTTTTCAGGAACTTTTTTTGATGGCAATTAATGGCAAATTTTTAAACACAAACAGGAATAAGAGTTACAAATAGTTTTAAAAAACATCAAACATTTTAGCGTATTTTTAAGGTAGAAAGGAATACATATAAACATTTATGACATTCAAGATAAGACAGATAACCTCTACATAAAACTAAATTTTTAATTTCAACCTTTTTGTTACACTCTCTCACAACTACATTTTTCACTAATTCTTTAACGAAAGGTGACTAAAGAGCACCATCAATCCACTAATAATACCACACAAAAACAAAGCAAAGGGAGAAAGCAGGATATATTCCAGAAGACTACAAAAAAATTTAAGCAACAAAATGCCAGTTTTAATCAACATCTCTCTAGGAATGGACAGTCTAAACCATTTACTGACCTCTCAGAAAAGCCTGTCCACCTCTACACAGAATAAAGGTTCAGTTACATAAAGAAATGGGAGAATCCCTTTCCCATCCACTCCCCTCCCCTTTATTCCCCTGCAAAGCTTTCCATTAATCAATTAAAAACAGCCTTTGCCTACCATCTCCATTTAAACACAATATTACATTCTTCACAGAATATGCTGAAAGAGTCCCTTGGGAATCAGCAAGAGGAAATAAATGCACAACTAACTCTGCCATATGGACAGAACTCTGGGAATGGAGAGATTCAGACAGAGGCAGTAGAGAGAAAGCTGTGTGTCTCATCATTTAGTGTTTATTGACAGCACACATTATAGTAGAAAACTAACTTTTCAAAGGAAATATCCATTCATGGCTCTTCTATTTGAATGTTTTAAGTGCTTCTACAGTATTCTTTTTGTAAAGCTTAACACAGCTGTCTTAGCCTTAAGAAGCATGGGTATATATTAAAGGAAAATCTTATAAAGCCCTGATTTCATTTGTGACAATAATAGGAACATTATGTTTATTACCAAATTGCAAGATATTTTGAAAAGCATTAAAAGTATGAAATATGTAGGAAATGATGGTTATCAATGTACTTTAAACTTCACATATACCCCATAACTAAATCTTTGTTTTACAACTTAAGTTTTAATTTATTTAAAACACAAATTCTCGGAGTTCCCGTCGTGGCGCAGTGGTTAACGAATCCGACTGGGAACCATGAGGTTGCGGGTTCGGTCCCTACCCTTGCTCAGTGGGTTAACGATCCGGCGTTGCCCTGAGCTGTGGTGCAGGTCGCAGACGCGGCTCGGATCCCGCGTTGCTGTGGCTCTGGCGTAGGCCGGTGGCTACAGCTCTGATTCAACCCCTAGCCTGGGAACCTCCATATGCCGCGGGAGCGGCCCAAGAAATAGCAACAACAACAACAACAACAAAAAAGACAAAAAAAAACACAAATTCTCAATCTGACTTGGCCCTTCTTTTTCATAGTATCTTCCCATAACATCTTAGACAGTCAAATATTAATACTGTTTAAAACTGGAAAAATATATAAAGTATCAATAAAAATATAAAATTCACACCCTTAAAAAAACCACATTTGTGCTGTGACACCTGTCAAAATATTTTAAGGAATTCATATATTTCAAATAATTTGAAATAAAAATCTCTACTGTGTTTGCTATTGCTTCTTACCAGGGAGAGTAGCAAGCATTACATTGTGCAATCACAGTTATTTTATAAGCCCATCCCACATGTGTGTGATTATACACACAAACACACATTTTAAGTACAAACTGTAAGTCTATTCTAGGTAATTGGCTGAAAGGTTCCCATATACTATGATTTCAGTCAGGAGTATATCTTAGAAAGCAAGTAACCATTCATACACTTGAAAGAGAATAATAGAAGCATGGTAATTCTCTGATATGCAAAACAAGGCACTTACCTTCCATTTCTAGGGACGTCTGAAATCAAACTGGAAACCGAGCGGGTGAGGGGCTTTATTACAGGGTGAATCATCCCCACGTAAATGCTCTGAACAACCCCTGGATGCATACTGACATCATCAGGAGAGACTTGGAGGCAGAGGATACTATGGTAACCAAGCAATGTGCTGGGAGACAGAAGCCTTTAATTGCTTTAACAACTTCCTGGGGCTTGAGCTACCAGGCTTGGATTTGCTAAGTAGGAAATGAAGGTTGTCACAGAAGCAGCGAGTGTGACACAGAGCAAGGGGACTCAATGAATTCTGAATCTATTCACTGTGATGTGACTTTTTAATGACAAATGTCATTACATGATTCCATTAGCAACATTCTTCTCACAGCTGAAGCTCTGACGAAGTCACAGGTCAATAAATAATGCTCCTGGGTAGCAACAGTGTAAGTATTCATAGATAGTTTTCTCACTTAAAACACATTAATATTATTACACTACAAACATCCTTTTCCTTGAGGGCGAATACTCGATTCCCTTGAAAAGAAGGTTCACATCTGTGCCTTCGGAGGTCAGAGTACTGACAACAATGAAAACTGATGCTCTCTATTTACTTCTCCAGGAGGCAGCAGCTGCCTGGTCCATTTATCTCTGAACTCCAGTAAATCCCTGCCAATATATCGCTTATCTAGAAAACACTCCCAACGAAATACCTAATTATGACACCCAGATAAAATCAGCAGAACTCTGCTGTCTTATTGTTCCACACAGCCTTCTTGATTAAGTCTCCTATCACAGGCAGAATTACTTCTAACAACCCCAAACTATACATAATTTAAAACTTCCCTTTGAACTATGTCCTCCCCTGCATCTGTCACCCCTTTCACAGGAACATAGCTCCTCTTAAAAATACCAGATTTAAAGTAATTGCTTAAAATAACAATGTTTCAACATCAAACTGAGTCTATAATGATATATCATGCTTATTTGATCAGAGATGCTTTAATAAGTATATAATTTATCTGTACTATAAAAACTATTGTTTTCTTCTTTATGAATATTGGATTGACATGTTTTTAAATAATATCATGGTCCAATTTTTCTAGTACAAAGACTACAATTATAAAGATAAGCAAATAACTTTGCAGATCTTCTTTAAGATACTCATGATACAATAAAAAATGAAGGTTGTCATTCTGTACTGTATTCTCAGGTCCAATCTATTTCAAAGAAACTATTATTATCTCTATTTCAATTAAGATGAAGCTAAGCCTACCTTTTAATGTTTCCCTTGTGAGTAAATACTATATAAATGTATAGCAACAACACTGCTTACAAAAATAATAAAGTGGAATACCAGAGCACCACTTTACAATCTGGATAAATGTAGAGAATTTTAACCTAACTGACAAGTTGGACTGTTCACTACTGTTGAGTTTGGGGAGAGTTCTAAAAGAAGAAAGGTAAGGTCAGCCCTCACAAAGAAATAATAATGCCATTTTCCTTAACTTAGGTAAAGTGAAAAAGCTTTCCAACAAAAAGGAATTACTCCTACCCTTTCGCATGTTTTTCCTGAGATACCAAGTTTGAGAAGCAAAGCATGCAAAATTTACCGTGAAATTTGTGGAAATACCGTAGCTATATAATACCTCTACATATATACACATACATATACATAACATACGATTCAAATTTCAAAATAAATATTTGAAAATGCATTGAAAAATGTGCAGAAGATATATACCCAACTGCTAAGAGTGGTTACTTCAGATAGTTTCAATTACAGAGAATCCTCCACTTTTTATATCATATACTTCTAAACATTAAAAATTTCTTTTACTATAGATATGAATTACTACTGTAATTTAAAAATTAGAAATTCATCTAAATGTGTTCTGAACTTGCAATCCTAATTTACTGGCTCTCAGAGAAGACCAATGACATTCAGTGGATTGGATCCTAACATACCAGGCAGACTAAACGACTCTTACCAGGAGATGATCCACCTATCTAAGCAAAATTAGATTGTGGAAAGCAAAGAAAGGTTATCTAGACCACATGCACACAAAGGGAGCAGGTGTATCGAGTATTCTACAGATGGAATGGTCATAAAGTAAGAGTGCAAGAGGAAAGCTAGTTTGTTAGGTTTTATTAGAAAGGTATAGCTTAGAAAAGAGCCTCTCCGGGTCCTCATGTGCTGAATGCTGAGGAAGCTCTAGGTCACCACCTTCTGCCTGCAGTGCTCACCCCCTGGGCTGCAGGCTAACCAAAAGATAGTTTTGATTGTTCTTGACTTTGAGCTTAATATTAGAATTGTTTTTTAAAATCATCTAAGTTAATTTTTGGAAGTTAATTAATATGATCTTTTCATTGCCATGGTTCTTATAAATATGTAATTTAATTAAATATTTTACACATCATTAAAAAAAAAAAAAAAAACAGAGCCTATCCAAAAATAACATCTATCCAAAAATCTGACGACTACACAAAGTTGAAGGGAATATGGAGGAACAGAAATCAAGTGTCAGTGAAACAAATGGCGCCAGATGGCCAGATTTTGTGCCCTGTTAAAGGGCCTCATGTCTCCAGTGTTCATTCCCTATACCCAGGCTTTATTTAGTTTTTATTCTCCTCTTACTCTACAAAGACAGCTTAATGTTTCATGTTCTTAGTGTTCTATTTCCTCTTGCCACTCCACTAAATCTCTTGATCTTACCATCTTCTTAAAGTAGATCATAAACTCTTAAATTGACAACTATCTCCTGCCCTTGGAGTCTCAAGGATAGCACAGAGAGGCCCTGTGAAATGCATGCCCACATTGGCTACTCTCAGCCCACAGCCGGGCACTAGGACAAAACCTACCCAATAAGAGCACTTGCTCCACCAGGCTCTTACATCTTACTGGTTAACTGCATACCCCCTTTTATCTGTCCTAAATAACAGAAAACCCACTTCTTATTTCCCAGTGGATCTTAAGGCTTCATAGACATCCAAACAATATTATAATTGTCTCAGACAGAAAGAAAATAAAAGAAGGCAAAATATTTTTTCACAAGAAAAAAGATTTAGCAAAGAAATCATCTCATAACTGTTAAAAGTATTATAAACCTCATCTACAAACCCCTGAATCCTTAAATTGAAGTTTAGGGCTCAAGACCCTAGGCTTATTTCTTAAACTGAAGTAAATTCATGTGGCAAGTGCCAATTCAGAAGCAAATGGAGGTTAAACTGCCACTTCTGAGGGGCTATTTGGCCAGGATTTCTAAAGCCTTGACTAGGTAGCTACAGTGGCCAGTCTTCCTTCTCCCTGAAATGACTTTTCTGATAAGGCAAAACACCCTTAATCCTCACCTAGCTTTGCCTAGCTTTGTTAGGTTGAACCTACTTCCCTCCAGCCCAGATAAGCAACATTCTTGGCTCCTCCAGTCTTGATACAATACTTTTGCTAATTCCAGTTAAACATAGGATAAGGACTGAAAAAAGACAGTATATATGGGATTTTATTATCAGCATTTGAGGTTAATAAAACAAATTTATTTGTTAATAAAACAAATTCATACTGATTTAATGAAAAAGCACCACGAGAACTTCCAATAGCAAAGGGTTCTATCTTTCCATCACCCGTAAACCCAGGCATTAACTAAAGTTTCCTGATCCATCTCCTCTTTGCTCCAGTCCCACACTTATCCCTCCAGCTTAGATCTTCTCTAACAGTCATCTCACGACACACTGGTCCATGGGCTTCCCGACTTCAGTGTCTCACCTCTTTAATGTATTACTTTGTTCTTAACAAGTCTTCACAAATCATTGCCTTCACCAGATTACCAGAAAACTCAAAATCTTGACGTGCTCCCCCTGTGGGCCACTGAATCAAGTGCAGATTTTATAGCTTCACTGTAAACCCATCTTGGCCTGCCTTATCTTGGGGCACCTTTGGCTACAGCCAGTTAGACAATCTGATACACATAATTATTTATGCACCCATATTATCTGCTCTTATTGTCTCCTCCTCCTGGAATTCCACTCTTATCTCTCCATTCTGCACTCCCTATCCCAACTCCTCCTGCCTCTCTCCCCTACCAACCTAACCCCACCAGTCTCTCAAGACCAGAGATTGCTTCCTGCCCCCAAATTTCAGTGTTTTCCACCTAGCTAAATGGGTTTAAAATATGCTATTACTTAGTTATTATCATGTATGTTATTTCCCTCTTCCTTTAATCTTCTGAAAGGAAGAAACAAATTCTACATTTGCCTCTTATTCTCAATATAGTGCCACAACTTGCCTTTGGCATTCACTTGATACTTAATGAATAAATAAACAAAAATTGTATTATGTCCTAATATTTTTACTTTGGAAAGTGATATTTTGATTTTTCCAAAAATTAAAATATTTCACTTAATCTTTGAAACAACGTAGTATGGCAGGGCAAGGCATAAATTGGATTTTCACCCCTTAGAAATGAAAAGTAAAAACAGAGTCTCAAAATGATGCAATGATTTCTCTTGAATCACACAGTTTATGGGTCCCCTGGTGCCCCACAGGCTCTTCACCTGGACATCCACTGCTCCGATGACAGCCAGAAAGGAAGTGCTCTCATAGCCCTTCACAGCAAATCCACTGTTTCTGAAGAATTAAGGCTGTTATGGCCTTAATTTTTCTTCCTCACCAGTGACCCATGGCAGAGTCATTCACATCACCATAACATTCTCAAGGCAATTCATGAGGCTTGGGAGAAACACTTCTTGGCACCCATTTCTCCTCCCTATATCCAGCTACAAGCCTACCTTCTCAAAGGAAAAAAAAGTATCTTACCTCACTGATTCAATTATTCTGGGCAAATCCTTGACTTTTCTAAACATCAGACCCTCATTTTGAAAAAGAAAAAAACACGGGTACTACCTCATACTATAATTTTGAAGATAAAGATAATGCATAAAGTACTGGCTCATCAAAACTCTCAATTAAAAAGTTATTACAATTAATAATAATGAACAAAACCACAGAAAATCAGATTATACCACTTTCTTTGAAAGGCTTCATTTGTATTCCAGGACAGTCTTGTAACTGGATGATGAGGAAGCAGAAATTGGCCAAGTTAGAGCTTGAATAATTAAGTGGAGGGGAACTCAGTTTTTTTGTTGATTAAATGAGGGAGTTGGTCTTTTCCAGGCTACCATTCTATGTGCCATGAAAGCATTCTATAGCAATGCTTTAATTTCTCCCACACAAATAAATGCCCCCTTCTACAACCAACTCTAGCAGAGTGCCCAGTGTATGGGTTCTTTTCTCAGTCCATGTAATAGACTAAAATTACTCAAAGTTTTTTCTTAATTTAAATCTTGCTTTCATTAAAACATCTAGGACAATATCTTTATATGATCATTGAATTCATCCATGATTCAACTACCTTTTATGCTTTCTGCAAACTCAACACTGATTATTAAGCCTTCAATGTTTTGAAAATAAAAGCCAAAGGAATTATAGATAATGGCTTACTCTAATACCAATAACCTATTTCAACATTTCATGATTTTAATTTTGATTATAATTCCCAAAGAAGCACTGGATTAAGTTCTAATATACTTTTTCTAAAGAGGTCAGTTGAAGATAAGTTCCCATTTTAGTTTCTCAATTAGTAGAACTTTAAAATACCTTTTCCCTAGGATACGAATAAAGTACTTCAAGAGAAATCTAGAGCATTTGTATGAATCCAAGCATAGATATTGTTTTCATGAAATAAAAGGAAACATAAGAGAGGTTAAAGATGATGGCTGCAGCCTAGGAAGACCAACAGAGCTGAAAGGGTCTGACAGCAGGATGTGGGTTATAATGCCTCTGAATGAAATCCTTTTGTGCAAGGGTCTTGCAAAGGGCATCCAGGCAGGACTGTGTGTTTGGATTTAAATTAATCAAGTGGTCAGTTCCACAATGCTAAGATTCCTTCCGTTTAACTGATGAAGGCAGGTTTACCGGCAGTTCCTGAACGATGTCAATAGTTTTAAAAAGGTCAAATGCAGCAACACACACCAAATGTCCTAGAGTGAAAAGCACCAGTAACTCCTCCCTCTATAATCTGCTGGGTGTGATTTATTAAATACAATAGATATCCCATTTTTAATTCACTGCCCTGGTTTAATTTCCCTTTTTACCTTTTTCCCCCAAAAGCTGAAACACGGTTATGCATTTTAATGATATACATTACAAGATTGCCTGTTTTATTCTATAGTATGTCTGATGAAAACAATACAAATAGCCCAGCTTCCCTACCTCTTTTTGCAAGGGGGTTGGGTGATGGGGCGGAAAGACATGGAGGTGGAACTATTCTAGTCAAGAGGGACCAAGTACAACCAAAGAATTATCTGTGTTATTAACACAAACTCACAAAAAGAAAGCTATAGCCACTGTCAAATAAAAAATGCTCAAGAAACAGCGTTATATAAAAAGTAAGCACTCCAGCCAGGTGGAAAATTCCAGCTGGGTTCAAAACCATGGATTCTAGCCCTTTGGGAGTGTCTTTAAAATCTGGTGTTTCATTGTTTTTCCAAAGCAGTAAAGGACTGAATGCATTCTTGTAAAATATTAATCATGCGTTTCTTGGGCACTGAGTTGAAAAGGGAAAGGGCAGAGAAGATAAGCCAAGGATACTAGAGGATGAAGTGATCAGAACCAGCTCTTGTCTTACAATACCACAGAAACAACTTCCGGCCCAGGGACTCAAAGGAAGTTCCAAGAACTCAACACAGCCCCTCCCTCAGGCTGATGTCCCTGACCTTCAATCAAGGAAAGGAAGGCATTGTGGCATGGTTTTTAGAGCACAGCACTGGGCCTAAATTCTAGCTCTGCCACCTCTAATCCCTGTGATCTTGGGCAAGCTACTTAAACTCCCAGGGCATCACTCCTGTCACCTATAAAATTAAGGAAAGAATAATCATACCTCTGAAGGTTGTTGAGAGCATTCCTCTGAGCCAGGTACAGTTTCAAGTATCAGGAATACAGTGCTGAATAAGCCATAAAAGGCCACTGATTTCAGGGAGCTTGCATTCTGGGTTGGGAGATAAAACAGCACACAATTAAATAAGTAACATAATCTTATATACACGGCAAAAGGCTCTGAAGAATATATCATAAGATGATGGGATAAGAAACTGACTAGATGGGAGATGACTTAGATACAGTTGTCAGAGAGAAACCTTAGTCTCGTAGAAATGGCATTTGAATAAGGAGAAAGAGCAAGATACATAAAATCAAAGGACAGAGTCTTCCAGGCACAGAGATCAGTAAGAACAAAGGTCTTAAGACAGGAATGAGCTCAGAAAGTACAGGGAACATGAAGAAGCCCACAGTGACTGAAGGATAATGAGCAGTGAGCAATAAGTGTAGATACCTATTAGACAATTAATTGAAGGAGTCAAGTAACAAATTAATTAATGAATAGAGGTTAAGGTAGAGGAGAGAGCTGGAAATATAAACCTGGGATTCACTAAAAACACAATTTTCTGTAAAGCACCCACCACAGTGCCTGAGCAGTATGATTATGGGTAACCAATCTCTTCATTCCCACTTTTCCAAGTAACTTAATTGACATTTGCAGTAGGGAGACTTGTCAGCAAAAAGAAAGAAGGAAGTCAGGCAGGGCTGGACTGGTTCAGAGAGAACAAACAGGTCTCATGGTGCATGCCAGCATCTACAAAATAGTAGGAGGCTTCCTGGTGTTCTGAGTTGAGCAGGATTCTGAGGCCAGCTAGGGACCTGTGCAACAATGTATCCCATTATTTGCAAAATATAAAAATGTTACAGAGTTCCAAGGCTCTGGAATTGACATTTTTTGTTCACCATGAGTTTTAAATATTTTTATTTTTGAGAATAAATAATATGAACTAGATACCATCACTATTCCTATTTTATTTTATTTTATTTATTTATTTTTGTCTTTTTTCCATTTCTTGGGCAGGCTCTCATGGCATATGGAGGTTCCCAGGCTAGGGGTCTAATCGGAGCTGTAGCCACCGGCCTACGCCAGAGCCACAGCAACGCAGGATCCGAGCCGCGTCTGCAACCTGCACCACAGCTCACAGCAATGCCGGATCATTAACCCACTGAGCAAGGCCAGGGATCGAACCCGAAACCTCATGGCTCCTAGTCGGGTTTGTTAACCACTGCGCCACGATGGGAACTCCACTATCCCTATTTTATAGTTAAGAAATCTGAAGCTCAGAGAGAATAACTTATTTGCCCAAAGTGACCAGCCTTCAAGTAGTTAAAACTGAGAACCAAATCTGGGTGTCTCTAACTCCTGAGACCATTCTCCTACCTACAGTCAATATACACTTGTTTTGCAATATAAGCTTCTCATTTGCTTTCCCCTGATTACACTTTAAGGGTCTTTCCAGTGGGGCCAAGTACTCTGGCTTTGGGATGAAATCTTCAGTTCTGGCATGTTCCCTGGTTTCTAAGTTCACATGCTGCTTTCTGAGGAAGCACCCAGGCTCAATTCTTTTCTGTGTTGATGTTGGTGAAAAAAATCTTATTTGTTAAAATGCCAAATCCTATTTGATTTAGAGATTAGATAATCTATAAGCAAGCTGCCTTAATTTCAGCAGCTGTTAGAATTCTAAATTATTTTACCAACCACCTATCTAGTATTCAACGCCAACCCTACTCTTCAGCTGATAAGCATCTTATCCAGTTGCATTTAAAAACACACACATAGACTTTATCAAATTGTCACTGTCATTGCTGTTATTGTTACCTTATCCACACAACATCAAATTCACACACTTTGACTAAAGAATAGGAATGTTTAGGAATTTAGTCCTAAGGAACAGGAATATTATTTTTAAGGATTCCAGGGCAATGAGAAGTAAAAACTCTTGTACAGGTTACAGACATGACACAATACATAGGCAGAAGAGCTAAAATATATTTAATCCTGAATTGCTTTGTTCTTTCCCTCCACTGCATGCTTTCCCTCCCATTTATTTTTTGTGAGAAGACTTCACAACAGGAGAAAAGTATGCCATAGACTACCTTGATTTGATTCCAACAAACTAACCAGAATTTGAATTTTTATTAGCAAAAGCCATAGGCAAGAGAAATAATATGCTATACCTATCAGAGTGGTTAGTTTTATTCATGAACTCATGCTGGGTTACGGAGAAAAGAAGATGAAGAAGAAAAGCTAACTTCAAAGCACTGTAGAAAGATGATTAGCTCTCTCACCACAAATGAGAATCACAAGCTACTTTGATGTGTGAGAAATTTTAGTGCCTAAATTTAAAGAAAGGACAGCTATGATACAAGCTTAACCATTTAAATAAATCCAATAATATACTTCTTTTGCATTCTGAGAGCCAGTAATTACCTGAGGGAATAAATAAAATTAGAACTCAGCCTCAGAAATTAAGGCTTAAATGCAAAGCACACAAACAATATTCCTCCCTCATCATATAGTTCAGTGGCAAAATGCCAGCTCTAATATGTTCAGTGTAGAAAATATAACTCTCTATATTGTCATTTTCTAACAGTCACCCACTCCACAAGGTACCATGAGCATTAATGGATGGTACCATTAATGGATGCATATCTTCATCTAAAAAATCCAACTATGTATGAATCAGAGTATTATTCACTGTATAAACCATGTGGCACATGACTTCAAAGACTGTGGTTGTATAAAAATTTGCGCCAATACCACTAAACTTGACAATGATCTAAAATTGCTAACCTTAGAACCCTAACTAATCATTGTCATTTATATGCTGTATGCCACGATCCATCTTCATACAAGAGTTGAGAATTATTAGTATGTATAATTCTTAAAGGTGGTGTGAAAATAGGCTATGGAATATACTGTGTAAATGCCAAGAGAAAATAGAATTACTAAGGAGAAAAGTGAATGGATTAAAATGTGTGATTTTTCATTAACAATGAATCAAAGATATGGGAAAACTGGAAGGTTGATAGCATGCATTTTAAATGGCTTTTAACTTATAAGTATATTAGGCCTGATATGTGTTAAAATACTTATATTTACCAATATGAATATATTTAAATACTCTTCAAACCTAAATACTGGAACATCACAATTTTCTCTTCTCTCTCTTGCCAAACTTACACGTCTCCATCAACATCTACTAGGAAAAATATGCAAGGCAATCTCAAAAAGAATTACTGTGCTTCATTATGCAAAATGAAAATGCAGCTTTTAAAAAAATATTCAGACATTCAGTTCTGCATGCTGCTACAGCAGGTCAAAAGCCATTAGCCACCTGCTGAAAATATATACAAGAAAATAAAATGTCCTTCAAAATTATTTCACATATAGTATTCTCAAAGTAAAATGGGTGAGGTTGTATTCTAAATGTTTAAAAATGCGATGCCTCAAAAAGAAATACACGTACCATGGCAGAAATTAATGAATATTAATGTCATAGACATTATTTAATAATGGTCACATAATTTAGAATATTCACATTAGATAAAATACTGTGCCTACTATGAGAGAAATGAATACATAAAATAGGCAACCACCTGGGAGTTTCTACTGGGCTCAGTGGTAACGAACCTGACTAGTATATATGAGGACGTGGGTTATATCCCTGGCCATGCTCAATGGGTCACTGCCATGAGCTGTAGTGTAGGTTGCAGACATGGCTCAGATCCCGTGTTGCTGTGGCTGTGACGTAGGCCAGCAGTTCTGGCTCCAATTCGACCCCTAGCCTGGGAACTTCCATATGCCATGTGGCCACAAAAAAAAAAAAAAAAAAAAAAAAAAAAACCTCCACCCCACCAAAAAAAAAAAGTCAAAATAGGCAACCACCTCAACACTACATGGCTATTACTGTCTCTCTCTCTCTTTTTTTTTTTTTTTTTTTTGCCATTTCTTCGGCCGCTCCCACAGCATATGGAGGTTCCCAGGCTAGGGGTCTAATCGGAGCTGTAGCCGCCAGCCTACGCCACAGCCACAGCAACTCGGGATCCGAGCCGCATCTGCAATCTACACCACAGCTCACGGCAACGCCGGATCCTTAACCCACTGAGCAAGGCCAGGGATCGAACCTGCAACCTCATCGTTCCTAGTTGGATTTGTTAACCACTGCACCACGACGGGAACTCCCTGTCTCCTTTTCTTATAAAAGTAATAGACTCAATATGATTTCTGGGATTCTCAAGACATCCTCTCTTAGCATTCAACAGTCTTCTGAGGACTGATCCAATAATTCTTTTGTATCTTTAAGACATTCTACAAGTCTATTTGAGTAAAAGAAGCAAAAAAGGAGTCCCTATGCTATTGAGCATCAAAAATAATTCACAAATATATCCTGTTTAGCATTTTGAAACTTGGCAATGAAATGTATGGCTCTCTATAATTTTTCTATTAATAAAACCTATTGGCAATTATTAGATAACTGGCCACTTGGCACTTTGTGCAACCAGGTACTAAGTTAAGTGCTTGATGCATCTTAATGTTTTTGGTCCTCAGAACAACTTTATGACATAGGTAACATCCTATGGCCACCTTACAAGTAAGGATATCAAGGCACCAAGAGGTTAAGTAATTTGCTCATGGTTATACAAAGAGCAGGTAGCTACTCTTCAATGAGGGCAACATAATTTATAGAATGTGAAGTCCTGAACAGGATGGGGAATCCAAGAGAAAGAAAATAAAAAGGGCAAAGTATAAGGAGAGTCAAATGAAAGGATGGAGAGATGCTTTCTCTTTCACTATTTCCTCTAATCTTATTTGTTGACTGTGGTGCTTAACAAAATAAAAAGGTAACAGAATTGTAGCCCAATTTGCAAGAACAAAGATGACTCCAAAAATTAGGGAAGTTCAAATTTTCTCACCAAAAAAACACATGAAAAGATGCTTAACATCACTAATTATTAGAGAAGTGCAAATCAAAACTACTATGAGGTACCACCTTACACCATCGAGAATGGCTATCGTCAAAAAGCCTACAAAGAATAAATGCTGGAGAGGGTGTGGAGAAAAGGGAGCCCTCTTTTCACTGTTGGTAGGAATGTAAATTGGTGCAACCACTGTGGAAAACACTATGGAGGCTCCTTAAAAAACTAAAAACAAAACTATCATATGAACAAGCAATCTCACTTCTGGGCAACTATCTATAGAAAAAATCATAATTCTAAAAGATACATGCACCCCACTGTTCACTGTAGCACTATTTACAATAGCCAAGACATGGAAGCAACCTAAAGGTCCATCAACGGAGGAATGGATAAAGATGTGGTACATATAAAAATGGACCACTCAGCCATAAAAAAGAATGAAATAATGCCATTCACAGCAACATGAATAGACCTAGAAACTATCATATAAGTGAAGTTACTCAGACCGTGAGAGACAAACATCCTATGATATTGAAACAGAAAAAGCCTCACAGACTTTGAAAAACTTATAGTTACCAAAGGGGACAGGTGGGGGGTGAGTGGGAGGGATGGAATGGGGGTTTGGGTTGGCATATGCACACTGAGGTATATGGAACAATTGGCCAACAGGGACCTGCTATATAGCACAAAGAATTCCACCCAGTATTCTGTGATAATCTATTTGGGAAAAGAATCTGAGAGAGAATGGATATGCGTATATGTATGATTGGGTCACTTTGTTGTACAACAGCCATTATCACAACCTTGTAAATTAAGTATACTTCAACAAAACTTAACAAAAATGAAAGATGGATTCCCGCTGTGTGGAACTGCAAACACCCAATGTCACTGTCCAAGCTCTGAGATCACAACTGTTGGATAAACACACATTTTGGTACCATGTCAGATTCAGATTCACGGGCTGGAGGGGCAGAGATAGGTCTGTAAGAGTCCTATACTGGAGTTCCCGTTGTGGCTCAGTGGTTAATGAATCCGACTAGCATCTGTGAGGTTACGGGTTCGATCCCTGACCTTGCTCAGTGTGTTAAGGATCCAGCATTGCCATGAGCTGTGGTATAGGTCGCAGACACGGCTCAGATCTCGCGTTGCTGTGGCTCTGGCGTAAGCCGGTGTCTACAGCGCCGATTAGACCCCTAGCCTGGGAACCTCCATATGCCGCAGGAGCTGCCCAAGAAATGGCAAAAAGACAAAAAAAAAAAAAAAGAGTCCTAGACTACTTACCTATAAACCTGGTTCCTAACAGGGACCCAGGTTAACCTCTGATGACTAACCTCGCAAGGTGTCAGTGGGCTCACTGTGGAGTTGGCTCTAGAATTTCCGGCTTCACTGGCGTTTCTCTCACCCACCTGAGCCAATCTAAACCTGCTTATAAGAAATCTTAAACTGGTGCCCCAAATAATGCCAATGTCCCTTCCAGGGACTCTAATCCAAAAATCTATTAATGGATCACAGGAGTTTTTGTTGATGCCATTGGGTAGTTGGATTTCTTAACAAAAAGACATTTCTTCCTTAAAAACAACATTGCAGGCCTCTAAATCTTCCAATAAAAATTAAAAATAACTCTTGGTTAATAAAATATGTATTCAAACAAAATGCTTCTGTTGAAATAGGGTATCTGAAATATGTCAGGAAAAAATTCAATAAACCCACTGATAATAAGGTTGGAAAAGATTTCCTTTTGCACACCCAAAACAAAGGAAACTGAATCTCTGCTTTAACTGGAGACTGTTGCTATTTGTTTTATGGATAAATGCCAAATTATGCATATTTTTGTGACTTCAGTCAAGAATCAAGGTCAATCACCAGATTTTCTCCCACATCAATAAAACAGCAGCAGCATGAATACAGATATTCCTTATCCCTTTCACCATGATATTTCAAACTCAGTTTTCCCCTGGAGAGCTTCTAAGATGTCTTTGTTTGTCAAAAGAGTAGCCATTAAGAAAATCACTTAGCTAATAAACAAGGAAATTAGCTAGCAAGCCTGATACAAAACAGATAGTAGCAATACTAACAGCAATCTGTACACACAAATTAAGGCAGTAAAGAGTTGCTCTGATAAGCACTTTTAAAGTGTTAGTGGTACACAAAAAATTGAGCACTGCTAGTATTAGAGGTCAGACAGCAGTTGTAAACTTTTCTTCATGTCTCATTTGGTTCCCACAAAGATTTCAGTAAGTTCTGAGCTTTATCTAAGGATGTGCAGAGAAGGACAGAAACAGAAGAGAGCTAACAGAATGTATTAGGGAAGGAAAACACTTCTCCCTTTCCAGTCACTTTTCTGTACCTTCTTTTACTTGATGATTGAAGGAACCAGCTAAACACTTATTTGATTTTAAGAAAAGCCACATAACCTTAAATAAAAACCACAGTGGTCCTGGGGCTTATGAATCTCATGAAAGATGCTGCCACATTTCAAAGTACATGGTTATCAAGCAAAAAATTAACCACAGAGTGTTCATATTTACATTTTACATGATCCATAAATAGTATTTTTAAAGCTAACAATCTTTAATTTTTTTTTTTTTTTTTGCTTTCAACTTATATACAATTGGGTTTCCATCCTCTATAGTAACTGGTATAGAATAAACAGTTGAAGAATGAAGAAGAATTATACACATAATAATTTTTTGGTGGGGAATAACCTCACTAATAATTATAAATTTTACTAAATTTTATATTTTATCAAAGTGGCTTCAGTTTTCCACAAAAATTAAATTTTTCCTAAAAGTTTACTTTGATAATCTTCTCTCTGATTTTAAAGTAGGAAAGAAAACTCCCTTGGTTTAATCACATCTTACAAAATGCTTGAAATGCTTTGTTCAGCCCTGGGTTTAATAATTCCTCCCTTCAGTTGGTCAGAAACATACCTAAATTGGTCAGCACCTACTCCTGCCAATTCATTCCAGGAAAACATCCATTTCCACCTGCTCAAATCACACCTTTGCTCCAGACTGACCCTCCTGACCCTTCTTTCACTGAGATGATGTCCTGTCTCCTCCTCACTTCCATGGAACCCAATCATCATGGTTAGGGCTGCTTGACCCTCAATACACCAAAAATAGAAGATAACCAGTAATAGTAATTCACCTTTCAGTAATCATTTAAATTAGCTTTATAAAATAGAGTCTCAAGGGGCAACTGGCCAAGGATAAACTACTTCAAGTACATTCTAAATTCAAAAGTATAAATAATGAATTTTACTTAAAATTCCCCAATAAAGAAGTTAGTGGGTATATGAATATGTTTAATGAGCTAAAAAAAGAAGGAAATATGCATCAAATTTGGTAAACCAGAAAGTCTCCAGTCAATATAATACAACATATACAATATGTTCCACATATTGCTGAATTTCAAAGTTTTAAGTTTTTTTTTTTTTTTTGTCTTTTTAGGAGTACACCTGTGACATATGGAAACTTCCAGGCTGAGGGTTGAATCAGAACTATAGCTGCCAGCCTATGCCATAGCCCCAGCAATGCCAGATCCGATCCGAGCTATGTCTGTGACCTATACCAGAGTTCACAGCAATGCCAGATCCTTAATCTACTGAGCAAGGCCAGGGATCAAACTGACATCCTCATAGATACTAGTCGAGTTTGTTTCTACTGACCCACAAAGGAAACGCCTGAACTTTTAAGTTATAAATGTAAAAATATTCTACTAACTCCAATCACTTTACAAAATTGATAAAGTTTGTATATGTCTAGGATAAACATGTTGCTATAATTACTCAACATTTTCAAAATCCTTTTAAAATCTTTTACTAGTTCGGTTTTTTAAATGAGAAAAGATATTATATCACTGTTATTTGAGCTTTAAAATCAGTACTTATGTACCTAACTCAAGTACATAATATATATATATTCATATATATATTTGCATTCACCAAATTGTTAAAAGATTTTCTAATAGTTTCAAATTTTTTAAAATTTCCATTTATAAGAAGCTTTTGATTAAAAAATTAAAAACAGAAAAGCACAAATACTTTAGATTTTAATTTATACACATATTTAAATATGTATCTATGTGTTTCTAGAAATTTTAAAAGCAAAGAATCAGGTGTTCTAGAAAAAAATCCGTAAGGCCAGAGAAGTTATTTTACATAATTTTAAAAGGAAGAGAGGAAAAATAGGTCTAAGACATTATTCTAGTGCAGAAACAAAAAAAGTATATATTCTGTTCCTATGAAGACCAAGACTCCTGACTAACCATAATGACGAAGAAGAGTTTTTTTTTTTAGAGAAAAAAAATTATTTCCATGTTACTTGATTAACACTAAACTATACTTGGTAACACTCTTATCTGCTGCCAGAGACTTTCATGTTACTTTTTTTTCTAAAATGGCTCAAGAAAGCACATTTTCTGCTCAAAATCAAATTATCAAACAGTGTGAAACTACCATAAGCCTCAAAAACTGTGAAGTGTATTCTGATTTGCAGGAAAAAATAAACTGATGGTAATTAGGTGTTACAAATTCTTCACTTGACAAAATTATAGTTTGTAGCGCTCCTTTAGATCAGGAGCACCTAGAGTGTATTTAAAAGAGATTTCAAATTACGAAAACTAAATTTGCCATAAAATTATTTAGTACTTATTAGTACACTAGTTTCATTCAAATTCTTCATAATGCTAATCAGTGGCAAAGGGGTGACCATGTATTATATGCCTTTGAAAGCTTATGCAACCAAAGAGATCTTAACAGTCAGTTGTTCGGTAAACAGATAAAAAGGCTTGTGCAATTGCCCAGTGGTTTTTGTACAAACACATTCATTTCCTGGAACTTGGTAAAAGCTTGTTTTGAAAATAACCTTATAGTCTTATCACATGCCACCTATCACTATTGAATTGGTGGATAATTTAGGACAATAAAAATTTCCTTTAGCAGTAATATTTTTCTCCATATTATGATTTTTGGCATTACTTTTGTCACCTCCCATCTCCTCAAACATACACAAACCCATATATATATACATATATACACACACACACATATATACATACACACACACATCAATGTTAAATTTGATATGTCTGAAGTGAATTTCTTAAATTCCATAATATTATGTTTAAATACAAATTATAACTCCCAAACAATAAATAGTTCTAATCTCCATTTATGGAAAAAAAAAGGGCCATAGAATTGCTCACTCTGCTATAAGAAATACTCAATAACCAACTCATTATTATCTTCCTTATTTGGATGGGTACAACTTCTCAACTTCTCTCCCTGTTTGCATATCACCCAGTAAAACAAGTCAACTGCTATTGTGTTTCAGCAATACTTGGTATAATGGAGCACACCCACATGGAAATGTTCACCGAGGCTATACTTTGCTTCACCAAAGCTACACTTTCCTTCAAGAAACTTCTAGCACTTCCTAGTTAACATTCTAGAGACAAGCTATCTGAAGTTATCTGGTTACCTATCATAAGACTGAATGCTTTACAACTAACTGACAAGGTAAGTAAGCTTTTCTCACCCGAGGCTGAAGGAAGGTAATTTACCTTAAATCTTGCATTCAGAAACATACCAAGAACAGAGTTAAGTCATCTATTTAAAAGGTTTGTTTTATTTTATCTTATTCTTTTCCCTTGGTAACAATTGGCAAAATGCTGAAAACAGAAAAATCCACTAAGAAAAAAAGTAGTTGTTGCAAAAGAAATACATAACCAAGTTAATATCTTTAAAACATAAATAGACCTTACAAACAGAAAAGAGGAACACATCAGATTAACCACAAAATGTAGAAATGCAGATGCTAAACATATAAAAATTTTCAAACACCAATGCAAATTAAAATAAATAATCACAATCTTTCACTTCTCAAATTTGCATTAAAAAAAAAATCAGAAGTTCATGGTGGTGTGGCATTAATGAATCCTACTTGTAACCATGAGGTTGCGGGTTCGATCCCTGGCCTCCCTCAGTGGGTTAAGGATCTGGCATTGCCCTGAGCTGTGGTGTAGGTCGCAGATGTTGCTCAGATCTGGTGTTGCTGTGGCTGTGGCATAGGCCGGCAGCAACAGCTCTGATTGGACTTCTAGCCTGGGAACCTATATAGGCCACAGGTGCGGCCCTAGAAAGACAAAAAAAAAAAAGAAAATCAAACTAATTCCAGGATGGGCGATGGGTGTTCTCATATAGACCACTATAGAAGTATAAACCTGCAGTCTTTCTGAAAGACAATTTGGCACATATATATCAAAAGACTTTTCAAATGTTCATAGCCTTTTACCTAATTTTATTTCATGGCATACGAAAGTTCCTGAGCCAAGGATGGAACCCATGCCACTGCTGTAATCAGAGCCACAACAGTGACCATGACAGATCCTTAATCCGCTAAGCCATGAGGGAACTCCTCCAGGGATTGATTGATTGATCGCTTTTTAAGGCCGAACTCATGGCATATGGAGGTTCCCAGACTAGTGGTCGAATCAGAGCTACAGCTGCTGGCCTATACCACAGCCACAGCAATGCAAGATCCAAACTGCATCCACGACCTACACCACAGCTCACAGCAACACCAGATCCTTAACCCACTGAGCGAGGCCAGGGATCGAACCGGCAACCTCACGGTTCCTAGTCAGATTTGTTTCCACTGCACCACGTCGGGAACTCCGTCTAGGGATTTATTTTTAAAAAATAAACAGAGATAGGCCAAAGATTCATCTTAAAGTACTTTCATCACAGTATCACTTATAATAGCAAGAAAGAATGATATTCTAAAATCCTAGTAGTAGAGGATTGGTACAGGCATAAAATAGAAGGAAATGCAGCTACTTAGAAAGCAGCTGTAAAAGAATATTTACAGAATGAGATAATGTTCACTTTTTAATGCTCAGTGAAAAAATGTGCAGGTTATAAGACAGAATAATGATTGCAATCCTAATTTTCTGCCTCCCTGTTTTGTATCTCTGCGTGTGTGCAAATACACATGGACAGAACACTTAGAGTTGCTGACATGCAAACAAATGGTATCAGTGCCTCTCTCTGAATCATAATGGTTAATTTTAAAAATACTCTCGCTTTTGTGTTTTTTTTTTTTTGCACTTGCCAATATTTCAAAATCAAAAAATATAATTCAAGAAACAATGAGGGGATGAGAAACATATTTACTCATAAAAATTTAACTGTATTAGCTCTAATACAGGTGATACTCAATTTCTGATAACTAGATTAACACTGCTCAGAATAATGAAAATAGGAGTTCCCGTCATGGCGCAGTGGTTAACGAATCCGACTAGGAACGATGAGGTTTCAGGTTCGATCCCTGGCCTTGCTCAGAGGGTTAAGGATCCAGTGTTGCCGTGAGCTGTGGTGTAGGTTGCAGACGCAGCTTGGATCCAGCGGCTACAGCTCCTATTCAACTCCTAGCCTGGGAACCTCCATATGCCGTGGGAGCGGCCCAAGAAATGGCAAAAAGAAAAAAAAAAAGAAAGAAAGAAAAAGAAAGAAAAGAGTTTTCCTATAAGAGGTTTGAAACAGACTCTGCTCACAGAAAGGAAGAGAGTGGCACCACTTCTCTACCCAGCAAAAGCAGCCATGTGAAGCAACATAAGATAACCTAATACCATACTATTTAGAAAGGTTTCCCACCCCACCACTTGGATCCCAGAGTAAGAGCCAAGTTACCCTCATAAGAACCAGAGGCTTAGGTGAAGAAGCTATTAACATAGTAAAATAAGCACAAACACAGCCACAAGATCCACTGCTATCTTTGCACAGCTATAATATGGGGAAAACGGTGTTACTGATCAGAGAGGCAGTCTTTCAGGCAAATACCTGTCCATTTCGTGAGATAATATCAATCTTGTTTTTATATAAACAAAAAAGTGTGGCATATTTTATAATAACTAAGATATATTAGTTCCCATAATCTAGTATATCATAACTACATTTTTGAATGCCTGTATTTTAAAAGTTATATTTTCTGCTCAACATCGCTGATTATAAGAGAAATGCAAATCAAAACTACCATGAGATATCACCTCACACCAGTCAGAATGGCCATCATTCATAAATCCACAAATAACAAGTGCTGGAGGGGCTGTGGAGAAAAGGGAACCCTCCTGCACTGTTGGTGGGAATGTAAACTGGTACAGCCACTATGGAGAACAGTTTGGAGATACCTTAGACATCTATACATAGAACTTCCATATGACCCCGCAATCCCACTCTTGGGCATCTATCCGGACAAAACTCTACTTAAAAGAGACACGTGCACCCGCATGTTCATTGCAGCACTATTCACAATAGCCAAGACATGGAAACAACCCAAATGTCCATCGACAGAGGATTGGATTCGGAAGAGGTGGTCTATATACACAATGGAATACTACTCAGCCACAAAAAAGAATGACATAATGCCATTTATAGCAACATGGATGGAGCTAGAGAATCTCATACTGAGTGAAATGAGCCAGAAAGACAAAGACAAATACCATATGATATCACTCATAACTGGAATCTAATATCCAGCACAAATGAACATCTCCTCAGAAAAGAAAATCATGGACTTGGAGAAGAGACTTGTGGCTGCCTGATGGGAGGGGGAGGGAGTGGGAGGGATCGGGAGCTTGGGCTTATCAGACACAAGCTAGAATAGATATACAAGGAGATCCTGCTGAATAGCATTGAGAACTTTGTCTAGATACTCATGTTGCAACAGAAAGGCTGGGGGAAAAAATGTAATTGTAATGTATACATGTAAGGATAACCTGACCCCCTTGCTGTACAGTGGGAAAATAAAAAAAATTATATATAAAAGAAAAAAAGTTATATTTTCTACCTGTTCACTGAGTAGGCTTAATGAGTTAGTCAGGCTCATTATTTTGCACATGAAGCTATAATTTCCTGAATAAACAAATATCAATCAACAAATATTTACTGAGCATCTTCAATGTTCCAAGAATGATGTCAAAAAGTGAAAGAAAAATTTGTGAATATGGGAAAATCATTCCCCGTATTATATACAAGCTACAGAAACTGTATTTTTTCCAAATTTAGTGTAACGACAACTACTGAATATTTATGAATGTGAATAATTATCTCACCCTTATGTTTGTCTTATTAGTTTGTTCTCTAACTGGAAGAATTTTATTACTTTATAATACCATTTTAGTAAGTTTTGCTTTTATTATTGTAGTAAAATATACATAACATAAATGCATCTTTTTAACCATTTTTAGGTGCACAGCTCAGTATTATTAAGTACATTCACAGTCATGCAATCATCACCACGATCCATCTTCAAAACTTTTTCATCTTCACGATCCATCTTGAGAACTTTTTCATCTTGGATAACTGAAACACTGCACCCATTAAACAATGTTGCCCATTCTCTACCCCCACCTACCCAGTCCTGGTCAACCATCATTCTATTTTCTATCTTTATGACGTTGACCACTCTAGGTACCTCATGCAAATGTAAATGGAATCATAAAATATTTGTCCTTTTGTGTCTGGATTCTTTCACTCAGCATATTGTCTTTAAGGTTCATCCATACTGCAGCATGTGTCAGAATTTCATTCTCTTTTTTCTTTGACTTTTTTTTTTTTTAATTTTAGGGACGCAGCCACGGCACATGGAGGTTCCCAGGCCAGGAATCAAAATGGAGCTGTAGCTACTGGCCTATGTCACAATGCCAGATCTCAGCTGTATCTGAAACCTACACCATAGCTCACGGCAACGCTGGATTCTTAGCCTACTGAGAAAGGCCAGGGATCGAACCTGCATCCTCATGGATGCTAGTCAGATTCATTTCCACTGAGCCACATTGGGAATTCCTCATTCTTTTTAATACTAAGTAGTATTTCATTGTATGGACATAACACACTATGGTTATCCATTCACCCACTGATGGACATTTGGGTTATTTCCACCTTTTGGCTACTGTGAATATTACTCCACTGCTGTACAAATACCCATTCAAGCGTCTGCTTTCAAATTGAGAATATATCCCAAAGTGGAACTGCCAGAGGAGAATCTCCCAATAATGCCACTGTTAGCCAACTTCCCTCTAGCAGAATGCACTGCTCTTTGGTAATGTCATCTATAAATATTCTTCCTGTTTCCCCACACCTCTAGCCTCTGCTCTTGAGTATCAACCATCAGGGCAATTAACCTCCAAACCATTCTGTTCTTACAGCCGATATGTTCCCCTCCAACTATTAACACATCTTATCTCTCACTTTCTGATAACACATACTTATTTTAATAATGTCACCACAATGCTCAAATTTAGTCACTTAATGGGAATAATTCAAGCCAACCGAAATAAAAACAAAGCAATATGTTTCAGAAAACATTATGAACTTCCCTCAACACATCTAACTTCATACCATCATAAAAATCAGATGTAACACAGTTAGCCCATAATATAGGTCTGATCATCTGTTACTCAGTAATGTTATAGAAGAATACCCCTTATTTTAAAATTGTAATATGTGAGGAGTCCACTCACATTAATGAGTAGTTTTCAAAAATTATGTAAATATGAATAGGGCATTTCATTGTTGTTGTGAGCAGAGAAATAATCTAGAGATGCAAAGTCAGCATCTCCGAAGCCCTAACTGTAAATTACCGGCCACTTGAAAAGAGAAATGTAGTTCCTATCGAAAAGAGAGTTATTATACCTGCATACAATCCATAATTTTAAGACATCAGTGGCATGATGAAGTTATTAAAGTCTTTCTGACAAAGTAAAGACCATAATAACTCACTACCACCTTCATCAAAGCTGGTGAGCTACAGAGTATATAAGGGTAATTACCCTTTAAGTAAAGTATGTAGGCAGTTTCTTATTATAAGTTTTTACCTTTAGTACATAAATTGCCACATTTTGTTAACAAACAGTTTAAAGTAGACTGAATTATGTAATTAAATTATAAGAGAAAATTACTTCATATCTATTCATTTCTCACCTAAGACATCAAACATACGATTTCTGTTACTAGGGTCCAATGATTGTAGCTACCTTGAAATGTCTATATAACTGCATTGTTTAATAAATCCTGATTTATGCATTTACTATATACATGCTAAATCATGACTTAGAGAATTCCAATTTCTTAGATGGGGAGCTATAGAGAGATACTGGAAATACCTACTATTCCTAAGAACATCCAACATTAATTTTTAATCTAGGTAAAGCCTGACATATTTCCATTCATTCACCAGGGAATCCACACCTCTGAAACAGCAACTGCCCTCCCACAAGAGTATCATGGAATATGATTTCCTTGCTGAGAGGTGCACAACAGTTTCCTTCCAGGAGTAAAGATGATTGGGATCTTGTTGGGGTGGATGTTAGACACTTAGAGCATAAAGTGGCATATTTTCAATACCTGTCACTGAGCCTAGGAAATTTGTCCCAGCCACGGGCCATTCCCAGAACATAAGAACTCCAAGTAGCACCAAACAGTGTTAGCTGTATTTAGAACCTGCCTAGACACATGCCCAAGTTACAAGAGCTCTGTGGGTCTGACAGGGCCTAGACATAGAATCCTAAACTACATCTATTCCTCTGCTACCTGTTCTAACCCCAATCGAAACGGGTTGGAAACTTTGGATAATAAAACTATTTTGAGGAGAAGTAAAATGTTATAGACGAAGCATATCTCTTTGGCCTTGACACCAGCATAATGTTTTCTAAACCAAGGGAAGATTTTAAGTGAAATCCAGATCATTATAACTCAAGAGTGGTGAAGAACAGTCTTAATTTACAAATCTAAGATGCTTCCAGAGGGACTATCTTCATCTCACTGTACGGTAAGGGTCAAATATATCAACTGGGAATTACTTTTGTTACTACTAATTATAGTTTCATGTTGCTTGGTAGATTTCCTTTATATAACTTTTGATGTAGAAACTGTTATGCTATATTCTTGACCTTTATACTATGCATCAAAAGAGTAGTAATTTATTTATTCTTGTTCAGAGTAAATTATTGATTTGCAATTGACTATGTTCAGAATGAGGACTAATGAAATACGACTTAAAAATGTAAAGAATTTGGAGCCTAGTTCCTAACTCTCAACTTTGAGCCAAAAACCCTGAATGTGTCAAAATCAAAAGGTATGGGAGTTCCCATTGTGGCTCAGCAGGTTATGAACCCAACTAGTATCCTATCCAAGAGATGTGGGTTCAATCCCTGGAGCCTCGCTCAGTGGGTTAAGGATCCAGCATACCACAGCTGTGGTATAGGTCACAGATGTGGCTCAGATCCTGTGTTGCTGTGCTTGTGGCATAGGCTGGCAAGTGCAGCTCCATTTCAACCCCTAGCCTGGGAAATTCCATATGCTGCAGGTGCAGCACTAAAAAGCAATAAATAAATAAATAAATAAATGGTACATTTTAATTTATATATATTTAGAAATTACACTACTTTTTGGTGCATATCTACATTTTCTATATGAATGATTCAGAATTCAATTTCTAGAAATCTGATGGTTTCTAATCATTCACACCTCAATGTTCAGAAGTTCATAAAGCTGACAGAAATAACATAAAAAACACTCAGAAACTATCAGTAGCAGCAATTTAGAAAATAAGACTAAGGAGACAGTGAGAAAAATTTTTTTCAATATTAATAAGAACTTACAATTACAGATCACTAACTAAATGCTAACCTATTTTCAAAGTGCTATTACAAATACTAACTCAGTCAATGCTTACAAAAAACCCTATAAGATGGGTAATATCAAGTTAGCAATTTCACAGATGAGGAAACCAAAGCACAGCACAATTTCACAGATGAGGAAACCAAAGCACAATGTCCCAAGTTGGACCTCCTCTAAGTGGATGGGACTCAGTTGACTCCAGGACATGTAGGCTTAATCATGACACTAAACTGCCTCCTTTAATAACTGCAATGAGAAATTTATTATTTCCCATCTTAGTTCTTTATCTGAAAATGAATGTGTTTGGTGTGTACTTAACACAAGATTGGAGGAGTAAATTTATAAAAAGCAGCTTTTGTTTTCCTATAATTTTGCTAACATATTCTACCATCTCTTAATTACTAAAAATAACTTACATAAATGATACAAATATGAGAGATTATAGACTTTTTAAAATGCATCATCTTTGGTTCAATCTGAAATGAAATGGACATGTTTAAAAACAAATTTTTTCAGTGCATATATAGCCTGCAGAATGAATGATTCAGAAAATGTAAAATATCAAAGTGAGGACTCCAAGGACCATACCCCCATCCCCATTTGCTTTGAAAGTTCTGGAACCAAATTTTTAACTAGGCAAGACATCTCTTGGATACTTAAAGGTACCTCATATTCTATACTTTTCTCATTTTCTCTAGGCTTACACTTTCTAAAGGTATTTCTACTTTATTTAATGACATGGCTTTATCAACCCAGAGAGAAACTTTTTCTTTTTACCCAGTTCTCCCCTGGATAACTGGATTCCACAGTTCCCACAATCACAAAATTCCACCACTTCTGTCTCTGAAATGTCCCCTGAGTCTATGACCTCCCACCATTCCTATATTCACTGCTCTTAGCCCCATTTTTCCACCCTCATGATCCTGAAAGGGTAGCAGCTTTTACCTCTGTTTTGTTCCTAAAGTTCCTCACACATGTACTAGAATTCTCTTTTCAGATAAAAATTCTTAGAAGCTTTTAACAGTTTTGAGCTGTTTATAGCAAAGGTTCCAAACTTTAAAGTGCATTAGATTTACCAAAAAGGCTTGTTGAAACAAGCACAGATTGCTGTAGGTGGGGAGGATACGTTCAACTTTCTGATTCAACTGGACTAGGAAGGGGCCCCAGATTCTACATTTTCTACAAGCACCTACGGGGTGCTAATGCTACTGGGCCAGCAACCACATGTTAGCTTCACAACGGGTGCTGTGCATTAGAATTACTTGGGGAGGAGTTCCCGTCGTGGCGCAGTGGTTAACGAATCCGACTAGGAACCATGAGGTTGAGGGTTCAGTCCCTGCCCTTGCTCAGTGGGTTAAGGATCCGGCGTTGCCGTGAGCTGTGGTGTAGGTTGCAGACGCAGCTCGCATCCTGTGTTGCTGTGGCTCTGGCGTAGGCCAGTGGCTACAGCTCCGATTAGACCCCTAGCCTGGGAACATCCATATGCCGTGGGAGCAGCCCAAGAAATAGCAAAAAGACAAAAATAATAATAATAATAATAAAATTACTTGGGGAATTTTTTTTTTTTTTTTGCTTTTCAGGGCCACACCCATGGCATATGGAGGTTCCCAGGCTAGGGGCTGAATCAGAGCTGCAGCCACCAACCTAGGCCACAGCCACAGCAACGTGGGATCTGAGCCACATCTGCCACCTACACCTCAGCTCACAGCAATGCTGGATCCTGAACCCACTGAGTGACAGGAATCAAACCCACATCCTCATGGATCCTAGTTGGGTTTGTTAACCACTGAGCCATGAAGGGAACTCTAGGGAAGTTTTATAAAATACCCTGCTATACCCTAAACCAATTATATACAGGCACTGATTTTTTTTTTTTTTTTTTCAATCCTCCAGGTAATTCTGACTTGCAGACAGTACTGTGTACCTGAAATTTGCTAAGGGGGTAGATCATAAGTGTTCTCACCACACAGAGAAAATGGTAACCAAATGAGGTGATGGCTATATTGATTAGCTTGACTGTGGTGATCATTTCACAGTGTATGTGTACCGCAAAACATGAAGGCAAACACCCTAAACACATACAATTTTTGTCAGGGATAGCTCAATAAAGCTGAAATAAAGCCAAATTTAACCAGATGTCCTCTACTTTTATTTGCTAAATTTGGCAAGCCTACCCATATTTTCATTTCAAACTGGGTCCTACAAATTGTATAACCAATCCTGACTGTGACAACAAATTTAAACATGCATTTTTGTAAGGCAAATGGATGCACTGAGTGATATATGACATCAGCTAAGATTACATTGAATGAAAAACTTTACTTTTTCTTTGAGCCTCATCCTTTCCTGCCCTCACACCCCCCACATAAACACACCCTGATGTATGACTTTCCTGCCAAGTCTCCATCTGTGCGAAGGTGTAAAAGCAATGCTGCCAACTAGGAAATAACTTGGAAATGAAAGCCCATTAGAGTTTCAGATTAAACCAAACAATATGGTGAGTATAACAGAAAGAAAGAAAACTTAAAAAATAAAGATTTTTTTTCACAAAAGCACAATTTCTTAAAAATAAGAGTTAAGTGGAAAAAAGAAGCCTACATGTTTCTGTGCCAATATCACCAGTGAAAAATGAAATGAGAGAGAAAGAAAGCTGGGAATATAGAACTTAATTGATTCTGCCTTTTCTGCTACCTGGAACTTAAAAACCTAATATTGACTTTAGAAATATTTCTAAACCCTGTGATTCTGTTTTCATTTTTAAATATTATGTTTGAAAAGTTTGCATCCACTTCTCAATAAATATAGATGTTCTTCCTTCAAGAGTCTTGCTGAAATAAGGCCTGGATTTTTTTCTTTCTTCTTCGTAGCTGTCAATCAAATATATTATTTGTGTCTACTTCAAACTCATTTTGCAATAAAGGATTTCAAAATCTTCTCTCCTTCCTCTGGGGGAATAACAAAGGGTGAAACAAACAAGGAAAATGACTTTATATAATCCTTCCATTTCAGATCCTGGTTCTTTCCTGCTATGAACTTCATGCCAGAGGTTTTGCTTTACTGTGCTTCAGATATGGACAAGATGAAAGAAGCTCTTATATCCTATAACAAGCACGTTCACCTTTGGTGTAAATGCTGGAGAAGAGTGAAGAATGATTTAATCTTTGAAGAAAATATAATGTGTTCTGAAAGTAGTCAGGTTTGAACTTTTCCAAATGTTTAGGTCTTAAGAACATCAATTTCACAAGCAGGCTATAACAGCAATCCATCCTTCATCAGTTTAATGCTTAAGGCTTAAAGCAAGTAGACTAAAGCAGGTAGCAGACAAAAGCATGGACACAGGCAACAGACTGCATGGCTTCAGATCCCAGCTCAGAAACTTACAAGCCCTCAGACCTTGGGCAAGTTTCTTAGGCTCTTAGTACCTCATCCACATCAGATGGATGATAATAACAGTCACCAGTTCAAACAGTTTTTATAAGCATTAAAAGGTACAGTTCTTAGAACAATGTCTAGTCCACAAAAGCACCATCAAAGTATTGTTATTAATTAGTATTAAAAATATTTCTGGGCTCTATCTATGAATGCAGGACCCATTATATAATAGCTAACCTTCTCACTTATTTTTCCTGATGCATAATGGAGATCAAGATTTTAAAGAAGAGTGTTATTTTACCTTAATAATTCCTTTTAAAAGTCAGCGCTTTTAGAAAACTAAAACCAGTTTACAAATATGGCCTGGCTGAGAGGCATGTAATATAGGGGGGATACTCAAGACATGACGTAGTTAAGAGTGGCTGCACTTGAGCATTTAGTTCTTTTTTCATCTATAAAATGAGAAGACACCAGTAAATTTCTAATATTTCTTGCACACCTAAAATTCTGATTTTGTGACCTTTTACATTAATGTCAAACTTGTCAGAGAGGAATGTGGTGGACTCCTACTTATAAAAAGACCTTTCTGGGGCAGATTTTCTTGAAATTCTTGTTCTCTATGCTCTCATGCTACAAAATTTATCATCCTGATCCTGTACAGTATATACTTCCCACCCCTCCAAAGTCAGGCAATAAAATAATCCCAATGTTAAATGACCAGAAAAACAAGAATGAGGAATTAGTAAAAACATCCATTACTAGCAGAGCCTGGCAGAAAAAAATAATAATACATATTAGCATGGTATGCAACATTTTTATCCATATTAATGAGTATTATAGTATCCTAAAGACATATTTTTGAGCTGGTCAAGACTTTGGAGTAGTGTTCCTCATCCTGGGCAATTTTAACCCCCAGGAGACATGTGGTCAAGTCTGGAGTCATTTTTGGTTATCACAGCTAGATGAGTTCACTGGCATCAAATGAGTAGAAGGCAAGAATGCTACCAAATATCCTCCAATGCAAAGATCAGCCTCTGTAACAAAGAATTCAAAATGTTAAAAGTGCTGAAGTTGAGCAATCTGCCTAGAGCAATGGTTTTCCATGGAGGCAGGACTGCCTCCCAGAGGGCAATCTGGGAATCTGGTCATTGGGGTTGTTATGGGGAGATACATCACAGAAGGTGCATTACTTCTTCATGAAGTACTCTACCATGTTCTACTCAATTTTCAAATGTTCCCTGAACCATGTAGGTGATGATGATGTGTTTATGGTCACCTATGCTTAGAACTTAATTCCATCTTGCATACAGACACAAAGAATTTTTTTGCATGGCTTTATAATTTATATGTTTAGAAATGAAACTGTGTAAATCAAGAGAAGAGAGTTATTTTGTTTCATTTGAAACTTCTCCAAGAGTTGTTCATCATTCTGGAAAAATAACATCACCAGCAACAACATCATTTGTAGTATCTGAGTGGTCTATGCAACAAAGATCTGTATCTGTAGCCTTCACATACACTGTTATATAGGCCAAAGCTTCTGAATAATTTATTATATCTTCCCAAGTAATCATTAACTAAACATTTACATATTAAAAATACATATTATTTTATTATAAACTACTTGATTTGTATTGCTTTTTTATGTTATAGTTGGAGATTTTATATATACATATAGATTTTTAACTATGCATGCAGTCAGGCTATATTACATATGAATTTCATTTTAAAAAGGGCACTACAAAACATAAGCTATGAGAAAGAGGCACTGGATCTAAAAAAGTTAAGAATCTTTGCATTACTGATTATCTCCTTCAACTCTTTCACTTTATCTAAGTCAAGTTGAAGGCCCAGAGAGGAGCTTAGGATCTTCTGATGGCAAGTCCTGGAGGTTTCCACAACAGGTCATTTTCTTCTACTCTAATCTTAGATCAATGCTATCAATACATCTGAGTTCTAAGAACTGCGTGATTCAAATTCACAAAAAATATTTTCTTCAAACACACAATATAAACCTGACCTACACAGCACCAACATATAAAATATTACCATGGGAACCATGACAAGGACAAACTGAGAAAATTGTCATTACCAATCCATAGGAAATCTCAGTTTCATTCATTTGGTTGTTTGTCTATGTAATTTTCCATGTAAAAACAAAATGAATAAAAATGAGAATGACTCATTTTAGAGGTTTCTAATTTGGCAAGATTAAATCACCACAGGTCTAGAATTTCCTCTGGAACAAAATGCCACAGACAAGGCTTTGGAAGGAAACAATAACAATAATCTACTTGAGCTGTCCCATAACTCATTGTATCCATTCATATGGGGTCCAGTTTTCATTTCCCTCTAAATGCCAGGGAGACCAAATGTCTGTTTTGATTACTCTGAGTCCCTAATATGATTTTTGGTAATATAACAATCTCCCTCCTGAAACCTTAATTTTCCCTCTTGTTTACTTGTGAGGCAAACATTAATTGAATGCTTCTTGTTAAAAACACTGTACAGAATACTCTAGGGAATTATAAAGTAGAAGACAAACTGTCTGCTTTGACAGTGTTACCACCTAAAAAAGGAGACAGAACAAATATAAACATATAAACACAAGTACAGTGCAAAATCAAGGAGACTGCAGAAGAGCAATACGCAAGTATTAAAGAGGACGACAAACCAAACCTTAAAAAACAACAACAAAATTCATGTGGAAAGCTAAAAAGCTGATAGGCAATCCTCCCAAATTTCCTTTTTTTTTTTTTTTTTTGGTCTTTTCTAGGGCCACACCTGTGGCACATGGAGGTTCCCAGGCCAGGGGTTTAATTGGGGCTACAGCCGCAGGCCTACGTCACAGCCACAGCAATGCCAGATCAGAGCCACATCTGTGACTTATACCACAGCTCATGGCAATGCTGGATCCTCGACCCACTGACTGAGGCCAGGGATCGAACCTACAACCTCATGGTCCCTAGCCAGACTCGTTAACCACTGAGCCATGACGGGACCTCCCCAGGTTTCCTTTCTAATTTTATTTTTTAAATTTTATTTTTTATTGTTTTGGCTGTACTTGCACCATATGGAAGTTCTTGGTCCAGGAATCAAGCCCATGCCACAGCAGCGACCCAAGCCAGATTGTTAACCCAGTGAGCCACCAGGGAATTCCCAAAGTCCTTTTTAATTGCTTGTGATGCAAGTCTTCTCCTTTGAATTTATTCTATCTGGTGGCAGTTTCTATTCTATCTAGAGGCATATACTTCATCACATCTTCTCCTGCAATTGTAACTAAGCATTTACATACTGAAACATTACTTTGTTATAAACTACTTGATTTGTATTTCCCTTTTATATTACAGGTATATGTGTGTGTGTGTGTATTATATTTGTACTGGTTTATATATACATATATACATATACATATTTATTTATTTATTTATTTATTTAAGCAGATACCCAGTCTGCTTACCCAAGATAGCATGATGCCATTCAAATGTTAAGTCGCAATTAACACAGTTCTGCCTGCAAATAAATTACTACAAGTCTCTCAAGGGCAGAGAAAAATTTGGCAGATGACCTTTCATTTACAGCATCACAGAAGAAATAAACAGAACCATTCCATATTAATCACCAATCTAGCAAAACAACCTTTCTCCTTCTCTTTTATTTTCATCTATAAAAATGGAGAAAGATAACTTCTGTAAAATAGGAGATTAAACCAATATCCTCTCAATTTCTGAAAGAAAATAAAAGCCCGCCACATAGTAAACAAGGCCCAAGGAATGAAGAGCAACACCCCTGTTCCTCACATACGCAAGTATAAATTCAAATATAAATCTCTTACCTCTCAGCTGAAAGGCAGTTTTCTTTCTTTCCTTTTTCCTTTCTGGCGGCACCCTTGGCATATGGGGCCAAGTATCCTGGGGCCAAGGATCAAACCCCCATCACAGCAGTGACCCAACCCACCCCAGTGACAATGCCAGATCCTTAACCTACTATTCCAAAGGAGAACTCCCTGAAAGGGAGTTTCCTTAGTGTGTATTCCACTCTCAGATTTCTTCTGGGAAGAAAAAGCCTCGATTGGGCTAATTTCTAAATTCTCTGGTAGAATAAGTTTCCATCCTTATATAATTAAGTCATTATATTCAGAAATCCTCATTTAAATACTTGATTTTTTTCCATCCAACATTTTATTCATTCACCTTAAATTTATAGAAAATTTGCTATGTTCCAGGCACAGTTCTAAAATTCCCACCCCAATGAAACTTTAATTCTAGAGGGACAGACAATAAGGGGAATGATTTTAAAGTAAATTATATAATATGCTAGACAATAACAAGCTATATGGGGAAAAAATGAGAGCAGGGTAAAGGGATCAAGAATTAGAGGTGAAGGTTTACAAATTTAGACAGAGTAGTCAAAGTAGGTCTTAATGAAAAAGTGACTTGAAGAGTCTCCAATTCATGCAAATATAATCTTTCTCTCTAGATTATAAGTCAATTAATGTTTTTATACGTTGCTTCACTTTTTCCATTTTCACATTACTGTTTCTGTTGCTCCATCTTAATTTCAATAAGATGAAGTTGCACATAAAGAAAAAGGCCTTACAATATAAGCATCCCCCCCACTTCTCTCTCACAAACTTTACTGCATACCCACAAAACAAATCAAAAAATATAAGGTAGCAAGAGGGAAGCCGTGCCCATACACAAAATTTTTTTAAATAAACAAATACATAAAATAGGAATAACCTTCATAACACATGTGTAAGATACAAATAAAAACAGCAAAATTTTTGCTGAGAATTATAAATGCAGCTATGCAACAATGGGAAATATATATTGTTACTCACTAAGGGAAGACTAAATAGTGTAAAGATGGCATTTCTTCCAAAATTAACTGCTAAGTTCAACGCAGCTCCATTAAAAACACGAGGTAGAGCAGAACTGAGGAGACTAATTAATGCTAATGTTACTGTACAGTGGTAATTAAATATGGACACATGTAAGAATCCATCACGGAGTGTATTCTCAGAACACACATACCTGTGTCCCACCTTAGACTCACTAAATTTTTACCAGATCACATAAAAGGAAGAAAAAGAGGCAACATACATGGACTCACAATGAGATCTGAATACAAGCAATGAATACAGCAAGCACAGGATGATTCTATTCTATACCATCAACTCACCTATTTGTAAGGATATGTATTAACAGTAATTGACTCTAGTTGATTTTTTTCCCTTCTAGTTTATGTGTACTTTCTTGACGCCAGGCAATGATTTGTACCACATTTTATTAATTAATTAATTCATTTATTGTCTTTTTAGGGCCGCACCCTCAGCCTATGGAGGTTCCCAGGCTAGGGGCTGTATCAGAGCTGTAGCTTATGGCCTACACCACAGCCACAGCAACACGGGATCCAACCTGTGTCTGCAACCTACACCACAACTCATGGAAATGCCAGATCCTTAACCCACTGAGCAAAGCCAAGGATCAAACCCGAATCCTCACGGATGCTAGCCAGGTTTGTTTCCACTGAGTCACAGTGGGAACTCCCACATTTTAATTTTTTCTAAATGGTAAATAGTTTTCAAAATTATTTAGTTAATTTCCTCACTGATTTTTTTTCATACATTGACCTATTTGGTACATAATAAGGAAGGCTTAAACTCTTCAGGGTTTTGGGTGTTTTGGTTTTTTTGTTTGTTTGTTTGTTTGTTTGCTTGCCACACCACATGAAAATTTTGGGCCAGGAATCTAACTCATGCCACAGCAGTGAGAACACTAAATCTTTAACCACTAGGCCAGCAGGGAACTCACTCTTCATGTGTTTTTAAGTGTTTTGTTCATTTCGAAAAGTACTTTCTGCTAATTATTGCTTTGCTGTTTCTTATTAATTTTCAGCCTGCTGAAAATTCCTGCTCTAACAGATTATAATTTTTTTAAAACGGAATAACTAGATGTCCATAGCAGTAAGCTATGACAATTGAGTATTCAATAAAAATTATATACTAAAGAGTAATTGAGTTTGACACAATGGGTACTCAGTAAATAATTGTTCAATAAATGAGCCAGAGTAGAACTGCTGACCAGCTTAAGGGTCCGACCATAAAAGATCAACAGGAACAACCTGAATGTTCAGCAACAGAATTATTACATGCTCTTTAAGATAAAATCAAAAGCTACAAAACATTAAGGACATTCACAATCCCATTCAATCAGAGACTAGATTTAAAACATTTCTATTTGACCCAGAATTAGCAAGATATTTAAAAGAGAGGGAGAGTAAAGTTTGCAAAAAGTTTTAAGAGACATTATTCTAAGTGAAATAATCTAGCCGCGAAAAGACAAATATTGTATGATTTCATTTATATGAGGTATCTAAAGTAGTCAGATTCATACAAACATATAGTTAGAATGGTGACTACCAGGGGTAGGGTGAGGAGGAAGTGGGGAGTTGTTGTCTAATGGGTAGAGTTTCAGCTTTGCAAGATAAAAAAATTTTTGGAGGGCTGTTGTACAACAATGTGAATATACTTATCACTACTGAACTGTCTATTTAAAAATGGTTATAGTGGTAAACTTTGTGGTGTGTTTTCTGACCACAATAAAAAGTAGATAAAAATCCTTAAAGCAAGGAGTTTCCTGGTGGTACAATGGGTTAAGGATCTGGCATTGTCACTGCTGTGGCTTGGGTAGCTGCCAAAAATTCTTAAAGTAACAAAAAATACTTCATGTTATGCCAAATTACCCATACTGAAGACCAGAGTATAGTGTCATCCTGCCGGACTTGTTTAAAAAAATTTTTTCAGGCCAAATTCCGTTCAACTAAATTATGTAGAATCTGATAAAAGTGGCATTTAAATCAGTGGTGACTAAATAATTATGCAGTTAATGAAGCTGAACTAATTTGTAAAATCTATGTAAAAATTATACATCTAGATACTTATATCATGACTTACTTAAATTTAATTCCAGATTAAATAAAGATATGAAATTACAAAATGACTAAAATAAATATATAGGTAAATATTATCTGACCTCTACTAGACTTGAGATTTTTGTTTTACTTTTTCAGGCCACATCTGCATATGGAGGTTCCCAGGCAAGGGGTCTAATCGGAGGTATAGCTGCCAGCCCACACCACAGCCACAGAAACACCAGATCTAAGCCATGTCTGCAACCTATACCACAACTCATGGCAACACTGGATCCTTAACCCACTGAGTGAGGCCAGGGATCAAACCCACAACCTCATGGTTCCTAGTCAGATTCGTTTCCACTGTGCCACAACGGAAACTCCCAGATTGAGATATTTTTATAAAAATAAAAATAATGAAGATAAATGTATTGAATTTACCCTCAGTAAATGAAATACTGAAATAATTACCTTCAGTAACTGCAGTGCATAAAAATGAAAGATCATATCTATTAAAAAAGAAGAAGAAAAAAAAAAAAACCACCACAAAACCAGAAGGCAAACAAACAAACAAACAAAAATCTTGGACCTCCCATTGTGGTTCGGCAGATTAAGAATCCAATTAATATCCACAAAGATGAAGATGTCGGTTCAATCACTAGCCTCACTTAAGTGGGTTAAAGGACCTGGGTTGCTGAGAGCTGCAGTGTAGGTTACAGACGTGGCTCAGATCCTGTGTTGCTATGGCTGTGGCATAGGCTGACAACTACAGCATCAATTTGACCCCTAGCCTGGTAACTTCCATATGTCACAGATGCAGCACTAAAAAGACAGAAAAAAAAATCTGCAAAATATCTGGCAACAGGTTGATAACCTTAATACACAAATATCATGTCAATATATAAAGAACAAATAACAGATATAAATGTAATAGTCGTAAAAGAACAAATAAAAAATTTTTAAATGGCCAGTGAGCACATGAAAAGCTGTATAACCCGAAAAGTAATAACAGAAATAATAAGAGCAAAAGCTACAGATTACTTCTCTGTATTACACATCTAGTCTCTTTTTGCATCTCCTGCAAATGTTTGAGATACAAAGAAAAAATTTCCCCTATTTTCCAGATGAGAAAACTGAGTCAAAAAAGGTCACATTCCGAGGCAGGCAGTCTCACTTCAGAGCTACTGTGTTATTACCAGACTATACTACCTCTAATAACAAAAAGGAAATAGATTTCTCTCTACTCTGTGTAATGTCATCTAAGGCAGGCCTCCACAAATAGACCCTCAAGTCAAACGCCATGCTGTTGTTGTGTTTTTTTTTTTCAGCCTTCAAGCTAAGAATAAATGGTTTTTACAATTTTACTTGTTGGAAAAAAATTAAAAGAAGAATACTATTTTGTGGCACATGAAAATTAAATGAAGTTTAAATTTCAACAAAGTTTTATATATTATCTAGGGCTGCTTTCCTGCTGTAATGTGGCAGGACCGAGTAGTTGCTATAGAGACTATGTGTGGCCTGCAAAGTCTAAAATGTTTACCCCATTGTCCATTTATAGAAAATTTTTTTGATTCCTGATGTGGGATGTGGTAAGCTGGGATCTCTTCTACATGGTGGCTATAAATGGCAATCAAATACAATACAGGGCAAGAACTTTATATATCTTCATACTTGCAAACTCAGCAGTTTTAGTTTATCACAAAAAAAACTGTAAAACTCACAGAAATTTGTATGGAAAACATATCGTTGCAGCAAGACGAACCCAGGAAATCTGATTCTAGACCCTAGGTTTGGGGCCAGGACTAGCCTGAGGTCCGCACTTAAATACACCAAAGGGAAGAAAAGAGCTTTTGTGTTTAAGTAGTAACATGCATTAAAACTGGTTTTCCTGAAGTTCTATTATTCTGAATTATCAAACAACACTTTAAAATTATTTCTACCAAGTTACTTAAGCATTTTTTTAGGTCGAACCATATCAAACTATAGATATTCAAAGGTTTATAATATATAAATATCATGAAATCAAAAGGTAGATATAGATTAAATAACATCTATCCTGGGTATGAATGAACCCAAAAGTAACAGTTTACTTTCAGCAAAACCTCACATCTGTCGCATAAATTAATTACCTGAATTTGGATTGGTTGTATGCTCTTGTTGGCATTTAATTTGCAAATTTGATTTCTCTTATAACTGCCAAAGTGCTATAAACTAAGACATTTATTCCACATTGGAATGTATTTATGTAGCATTATGACACATGTAATTAAGTCAAACTGGAAATAAGCAAGGATGTTTTCCTTGGAAAGGGAACTAACGATCTCAAAAGTTTGAGGATGCCATGTATATCTCGTGAACTGTATAAACATCCTAGCACATAATTTGAGAAAAAAAAAATCACAATCCCCTTCTGCCCTGTCTCACAAACTTGGTGTTGATGGGCAACAGCAGAGTACAACCATTAGGATGAGGGGGTGGCAAGAAAAAGACCGTTTCCACACACCTTCACCTTCAAAACAAAGGACTTCGCCTTGAAGCCTCAAATTTCTCCTCTGTAAAACAGGGATAATAGTTTACATTAAAGGTACAGAAAGCATTAGAGGTTACTCTAGCCAAGATACACAGCTTACAATAATACCACCTGATATTTACTGAGCAGTTAACCATGTATCAAGAATTCTGCATGCACTTTTGATGCAAATAACATTTTACATACATTGTCTCAAAGAATAATTGCAACCACCACACTGTATGAAATAGGGACCAGTGTATCCTCTGGTTTTAAAGATGATAAAGCTGAGGCACTGAGACAGTCAGTCATTTGCCCAAAGTCACGTAGCTAGTAAGAAACAAAGCCAAGGCTTGCCCATAATGTCTAATACCAGGAAGCTGGTTTCCTTCTCCTCTATACAAAACTACCTCAATAAATGGAAGCAATTATTATGATAGTGGTGTCCACAGCTTACCAGAGTGAGAACACATAAACATTTCTTCTTTTAAATCCAGCCACAGACCTTCAAGGGTACCACAGCGTCTGAGGGGGCCACAAGCCACTCAGGTCATAAACCTTTCCGGAATGTTATTTTCCAATTGGCGTAAGGCTTCTCTCTGTGAAATCTGGGGCATACAGTGTAACTTTATTTTTGAAAGGCTTCAAAATTCTAGCTGACAGCACTGTAAACATCAATTTCCTCTTCTCAGGATGCTAAAGGGTCCCTCCCCTTCTTTCCTCCCTTTGTGTTCCTGTAGCTAAAAACGCAAGACTAAGCCACCAGGCATAAGTACACAGTACTTGCAGGGAAAAGCCAGAAACACTGTTACCAGCAAGTATGCCCCACAGACGAAAAACTGCTTGGTTAACATCACACAGTTGATGAGCTTGAGCCCCAGAAAGGCTGTGCTTTAAAAAATAAAATTGTTTTCGTCTTATTTTCTATGTTTCCTCTGCTTAGAATATAGCACGAATGACAAAGATTTTCAATTTCATTCCTTCCTGGCAAGTGGGTTTATTTTCATTTTTAAAAGGCATTCTAAATGATTATGCTAACAGAATTATAATTTTTAGAAATGGAAAAAAAAGGAGTTCCCGTCGTGGCGCAGTGGTTAACGAATCCGCCTAGGAACCATGAGGTTGCGGGTTCGGTCCCTGCCCTTGCTCAGTGGGTTAACGATCCGGCGTTGCCGTTAGCTGTGGTGTAGGTTGCAGACGCTCGGATCCCGCGTTGCTGTGGCTCTGGTGTAGGCCGGTGGCTGCAGCTCCGATTCGACCCCTAGCCTGGGAACCTCCATATGCCGCGGGAGCGGCCCAAGAAATAGCAAAAAGACAAAAAAAAATGAAATAAAAAAAAAAGTTATTAGGTGACATAGTTCCCAACCACCCTCAACTCTTATACCCTGGAATCAACTACACATTATACTGAAAAATAAAGATTTTAAATTGCTACAAGGCCTAACTTTTTTAGAGAAAATCTAAAATAGCCACCAGCAGTTTATAACTCCCACAAAGCTCAACCAAAGCCCTGCAACTTTCTTTTTCTCCCTGCATAGCTGCAACTTTCAAATGGTTCCACTGTACAAAGTACTATATATGGACTAGCTAAAATATTATGTTTTAAAATACATATATAAGCCCCTCTGAGAACCAATTCAAATGTTACTGCAATGGGAGTGAGGGGGACACTAGAGAGACGTTATTAAAACCATTTTTCAGAGTCTAAAGAAAACATTTGGGAAATATTTAAAATCTGGTTGGGTGTGAATCAGTGGACATTAAGAGCAGTAAGTGATACAAACGAACTTATTTACATAAAAAGAAATAGGCTCACAGACATAGAAAACAAACATGTTTATCAAAGGGAGAAAGTGATGGTGTAGGGGATAAATTAGGAGTTTGGGATTAGCAGCTATAGACTACTGTATATAAAATAGATAAAACAATAAGGACCTACTCTAGAGCACAGGGAATTATATTTAATGTCTTGTGATAACCTATAAAGGAAAAAAAAATCTGAAAAAGAATATATCACTTTGCTGTACACCTGAAACTAGCACAACATTTAAATCAACTATACTTTAATAAAAACAAATGACTAGCAGTGACAGTAATCATCACCATGATAACAGTCAGAGCAGGAGCAGGGGTGGGGAGGAACAGGAGACTAAGTGCTCACTATGTGCCAGACTCCATTCCAAGTGTATTGCATGATCATCTACTCCCAGACAAGGCAGGCTCCTAAGGCAGAGTCCGTGGATTCAAATCCTTGCCCTATCACTTAATACCTATGTGACCTTGAGCAAATTACTTTAACCTATGGGTATCTCATTTTCCTTATTTGTAAATGGAGATAACAGAAGCTACCTCAGGGAGTCCCTGAGAGAATTATGTGTTTACAAAAACATGTGACATGCTTGAACAGTGCCTGCCCCATAATAAATACCAAAAGGGATAGTTTATTAACTATTATTATTATTTGATTGCAGAGAAGAGGAAACTGAGGCATAGAGTAGAAGAGACACGTCTCTCAAGTCACACAGCTGGTAAATATCAGGCCTGAGGTTTGAAGCCAAAGATGTCTGACTCTAAAGTCCATACCTTAACCTCAAAAGGGCCCCTGAATTTTTCAAGTATATTATGTTTTTTATATTTGTATCCCAGGAAAAATGTAGCGAACTCATCAAATAGGATAAAGGGTGTCAGTGAGGTTATGACTGTCCAGGACCTAGTGGATAAGCACCCCAAGGGGCAAACAGCTCCACTGGATGCTGAGATTACACAAAACACCAGATGGTCCCAGGTGTGGCCTGAAGCTCATGTTTTAGGTGGGGCCGGGGGCGTTGGGTGGGGAGTGGAATAAACATATAAATCCCTTACCCTGGAACAACAGTGGATGATTGCAGAACAAAAACAGCAAAAAGCACACTTAAAATGGCCAGGAACAAGGTCTTCCCTGACTCCAAGAACAAATACACTTTTTAAAATGTCCTGCCCTATCTAAAAACCCTCTCTCCTCACCCATCCCCACCATCTCATTGCCTCACTCCTCAGCCCAAACTTATTTTCTAACACATTCTCTCTGCAGCACATTTTTTGGTTGATATTATCACTTCAGTAAATGTTTTGGCCTCCAGTTATTTATGTTTTGGAAGAAAAATATTGGTCAAAAAAACTTAAAAACAAGGAAGAATCAAAACCTACAGATGATGAAGGTTGAGGTAACAATACGTTTACTCGCCTGTCCATTATTTTATTCTTTTCATACAACTTTCACTCTTTTATAGTTTCAGAAAGAAGGTATCTTGTTAGATTTGGAAGATTAAGAACAATTTTTTTTTCTCCAGGTAACACCTTCTTGATAAGACAACAGAGGAAATTTATTTCTACAATAACACTGAAACCTGCAATTCATTGTCTTTTTCTTTAGAATCTTTTTTCACACAAATAAAACTACAAGCAGAAATAACAACCTGTGGTTGTTTTTTCCTTTGGTGAAAATCTCAATGCAGCAATAATAATGAAACGAATTAATGGAAGTACAACAATTAAAAACCTTCTCTATCACATAGCTTTTTGGAATATGGGAGCTCTGCTCTTCTGGTTGACCAAAAAAAAAATAGTCACTTTTCCAGGTAAAGGTCAGGTATCCAATGTCTATTCACTGAATCTGAATGATTTCCTAAAATAAGCTTCTCAGATGTGTTATGTGCCAGACTGTTAGAAAATAAAAAATGGTTAAACTTTTAATCTGGTACCCAGTACACAGGAAAATACCATTACACCAGCTTCTGGTACCTTCCTTCTAGTACCATTCCTACAGCAAATGCTGTCCTAAATGCCAAAATAAGAGGCCATGAGATGATTAAAGCATGTTCACCAAATACAAGGTAGAATCATAAGGTCAAATCTGATAAAACTCTACTAGAGATGCACTTAGGTATTCTCCAACATCAACAAGTAACAATGTATCAAAGTCTTCCCCACACTCTCAAAAAAGAAACACAATCTAAATAAATGATGACAAAAAAATGCATCGATGAGATTTTTTAAGTCTAAGAAAGGAATGAGTTTTTATCAACACGCTGGGGCATCTAATAAGAGAAAAACAACAGACCCAGGTGTTTGGCAGAGAGGGGTCAGCCTGTCAGAGGACCACATGTCGCCTCTGGAAAGTCAAAAAGAAGCATGCTGGGTCAAAAACCAATGGAAGCAATAAAATTTTTCCACACAAAAAAAGTTCACATAAAGATTATATGAATAAGCACGTGGACTGCATATTTTTTTCCATTCACATCAGTACAATAACTGAATGTACTATCAAAATTTGGAAGGGAGTTTCATCATGGTGCAACAGAAAGGAATCCAACTAGGAACCATGAGGTTGCAGGTTCGTTCCATCCCTGTCCTCGCTCAGTGGGTTAAGGATCCAGCATTGCTGTGAGCTGTGGCGTAGGTCACGGATGCAGTTTGGAGTCTGCATTGCTGTGGCTGTGGTATAGACCAGCAGCTTTGCTCTGATTAGATTCCTAGCCTGGGAACTTCCATATGTGGTGGGTGCAGCCCTAAAAAGCAAAAATAAAAAATTTGGAAGAAAAGTTATTGGGTTCTTCTGTTTCTTCTCTTGGCTAGCCCTCTATGCTCTAATTTATACCACTTTGAAATTAATAGGACTTGCAGAACTCTAAAGTATTTATGAATGTTCAGAATTTCACACATAATTTTTTACCAAGTATTTCATTTATTTTGTACTATAGCACATAGGAAACTACATACCACATTCATCTCCTCTATGAATCATTCCAGTAATACAGAGCTAATTCACCAAGTCTGTGATTTACCTTTCTCATATGTGTACTGGATTCTGTTAATATGGGTTGAATTGGGTCCCCTAAGAAGATGTTAAAGTCTTAATTTCTAGTACTTGTAAATGTGACCTTCTTTGGAAATAGGTTCTTCATAGATGATCACATTAAGATTAGGTCATGAGGGTGGGCTATAATCCAATGACTGAGTCCTTATTAAAACAGGAAGTGTGGACATCATGACATAGGAGAAAGGCAATGTGAAGACACAGGGAGAATCCATCTACAAGCCAAGGAATGCCTGGAGCCTACCAGAAGCTAAGAGAGGAATATAAGATTCTTCCTTACAGCCCACAGAGGCAACCAGACAATACACAAATCTTAGAGCCTCCAGACTATGAGACAATAAATCTCTATTATTTAAGCTACTCGGTTTGTGGCATTTTGTCACAACATTTTTGGGAGACTAATACACATGTCATGGGCTGAGGTGTCCCAAGACTGCAGAGTGTGGCTGGAAGCTGAAGATGCATCACAGAACTCCTGCACCACACATGACTCCACACTGGTGGCAACTGGTGTGAAACACCTGCAGTGTAGGTGAGGATATGAAATACACCCATCTAAGACAGTAAAAGTGTCTTGAATTTAAAACACATTTCCCACGTTTTACTTTATTTACTCCTTACAACCACACTGCAGATGAAACAAGGAGGCTGACTACCTTCATCTTATGGACAAAGAAACTGAATCTCAGCCAGTTGAATGTTTTGGCCAATGCCATATGTACACATAGCAGAGCTTGTCTTAGTGCCAAATTTTCTAGGAAGAAAGTCTATAGTCATAAATATTTTAATTTCAAGCAATGCTGGCACTTTTAAGTTACCCAAGGAAGGAAGAAAAAAATACCAGCATGCAGACTGAGTAGGCTGAGGTGCTCAGTGACCCAGGCATCTTGGAGTAAATCAGAAGAAATTGGGGGAAAAAAAAAAACAAAACTAACATGTCACTTGTGAACACAGGCTTGAAGGAAGAGATGGAAATAGACCAACAGAAAGGAATGAGGTGCCATGGTGAATAAATGCAATGTCAAGGAGAAAAATGACTTAACATGGAAGGTCAAAACAAACACTGGAGGAAGGATTTCTGCTGACTAACTGAGAAGTCCAGAGAGGGCTACAGTGGGAAATGGGGTTAAAATAAGAGAGGGGCCCTTCCACTGAGCTAATGGAAGGTTCATCATCAACACAGTGGACATGCAGATGTCACTTTCAGGTGTTTAGCGGGGTGTGGAGAAAGAAGCTGTTCCAGTAGCAGTTGTAAAAACAGGTTAGTGTCCATGCAACCTGGGATTGCGTGGCTTTAAAAAACTGGTTATGAGGGAAGAAAATATAATGAGTCTATTTAGATACTTCAAGTTTCAACTATTGGGCAAGGCATCCGTGACATCTGTCTTTCTCCCTTCCTCCCGGGTATTCTTTTAGGGCGAGAGGGCCCTGTTCCAGCCTCAGACCTTGTACCTGTTGTTTCCTCTGCTGGGTAGGGGATTTTTGCATGGTTAGCTTCCTTACTTCTTTCGGGTCTTTGCTCAAATGCCACCTCTTCAAAAAAGGTCTTTTTTTACTACACTACATGAATGAGGACCCCCCCCCCCTTTTATTCTCCATGCCCCTATTCAGCTACATCTTTCTTTCTAACACTTACTATTATCTGAAATTATACTTATTTACTTTTTATTTACTGAGTAGCTGTCACTCCCATTAATCTGAAAACTCTGTGAGTACAGGGATTTTGTATATCTTGGTCATAGTTGTATTCCCAGAGCCTGGTACAGAGCTTGGCATAAAGTTAAAAACTCACAGGGAGTTCTCTTGTGGCACAGCGGGTTAAGGATCTGGTGTTCTCACTGCAGCAGCTCCAGTTGCTACTGTGGCATGGGTTTGATACCTGGCCTGGGAATTTCTACATGCCATGGGTGCAGCCAAAAAAATTAAAAATTAAAAAAAAAAAAACAGAAATTTTAAAAACTCACTAAATGTGGAATTAAAAAAAAGAAAACCCCATCTTATTCCCAAGTACAACTGATGTTATCCCCTAATAATCTATTTATCCCCTGTAATCTATTTACACTGCCACTTCCCAGTGTACACAACAGGCTTAGCACATCCTATCATTCTACTTGGATTAAAGCAGAAACGACCCAACATCTCCCCACTGCCATTCTAGGCCCTCCCTCCAATTCGTTCCCCCACAGATGATTTACCAAAACACAAATTTCCTGGGGTCACCAGCCTCTACTTAAAAGCATTCTCTACAGTCCTCAGAAGAGACCAAATTTTGAGTGGTCCAAGCCTAGGTATCCAGCCTCATCTCACTCCATCCTCCCCTTAATCCTCCTTAGTTACTTGATTTCACTCTGTTCCCTTCTGTTGCAGGGCGTCTGCACAAACTTCCCTCTGTGGGTGGAACGCTCTTCTTCCCACTCTCTCTCAAATTCTCCTACTCATGCTTCAGGTATCAATCAAGTGTCACTTCCTTGTTATATAAACCCACAAAACCCTACTGCTCTATTCAGAGTATTTACCTCTGTTTGTAACTATGAAATTATTAATTTCTGTCCTTTTTTTTTTTTTAATTAACGTCTGTCTTCATCTGGAACTCTTTGCTCCTGGATAGCACATGAATGTTTTGCTCACTCTTGAATCTCTGGGGTTAAGAATGGGGTATACAGCTGGCAGTGAATAAATATTTGTTGAATAAGTGAAAGAAGGCATCCTATTAGGAACCAAAGAGATAGAAGTCAGTGTCAAATATACAGATATTAAAAATTTCTACAAGTACTCAAGTAAAGCTGAAGACAAAGAGATTAATGAAAATCTGTAATATGATGATGAGCTGATATTAAAACAGAAAGAGAGAGGGAAAGCCTAGGGCAATGCAAATTTTGCAATGGCACTGACTGTAGACTGGAAAAGAATAGGACCAAGAGATCCTATTTCATTAAGGAACTAGAACTGGTTCAAACAATTTACTAAAAGTACATAGTTGTGACTTAGGTAATGACAGTAACTAGGTGAAAGGTTACATTTACATATCCTATTAACAACTCCTTGACTCATCAGTCTCTCTGGAAACATTCATCTATGCAATTAAACCATTCAAAAACTTCCTTCTCGGCATTGTCCTTTATAAAAATTCTCCCCAAAGTCCTTAGTCCCCCAGAAAATGTTTTAAAGACATTTCACTCTGGTCGATTAGGCATACACGAATAGCTAAGCTAGGCAAGGGCCATGGAGGAAATGGCTTATAATACCAAGAACCCACTCTGCTCCTGATTAAAGGCACTCATGTGCGTCTTGAGAAATGTACACACTAAAAAGTTCTCAACACCACAGGAAATCATGGGTTAAAGGACAAGGCCTCATTTGAGACCCTCACTGTTACTGGTTTAATCACCCAACACTAGAATCCATATAATTTGAAATTCTCTGGGGGAAAGAAAAAGCTTATTAGTTTATTTTTATTTCCTTGTTTCAGGCTTCTTTCAAAATAAGATGAAACACTGACGTGCATGAAAAGCAATCTGGTATCATTTCCTTTCATTTGAACCCATCAGTGACTCATGCCATAAACAGCAAGTCTCCTGCATTTGTTTGTGAGGAGGACACACCAGCAGTTTCAACTGCATACTCCAGTCTTACAGAAGCTAGTTTTCCAAAGATGATTTACCACACCCTGCCTGAGAAAGGACAGCATGAAACTGATGAAATTCTGATCTTCAAAAATACAGCAGACAGTGTTTATTTCCAATTTCATGCTGTTTATATGAAGGCAGGCACAGGAAATGCAAGCCTGAAGCAGGAGTTAAGAATTGTGGCAAACAAAACAGAAACAGAAAAATGAAAGCACACTGAACAACTGACGTAACCATACTTAGGGGAGCAGAGGAGGGCAGAGTGTAGGGGAATAAACAACCTTTTTCACTCTTGCAGAAATAAGATTTTTTTTAATTCACTATTTTAAAAAATAAGACATTTAACAAAGTAGCATGGAAACATTAAATTGAGTAAAACCTCACTAACTCAGGCATTTATGCAAGAGATGCTACATTGCTACAAACCCTAATAGCACCTGACTTTGGCTCTTCCAGAAGTTACTGAAACTTGAGAAGGAGTATCTGTGAAAATAAGGGTTTGCTAGTGCAATTAGTAGTGTAAACAAGAGGTAAATGTATAACCCACAACAAGTTCTCTTGAAACACTAGAGACACATCCAGTTACATGCAAACAATCATCACTGTATTTCAAAACTGACATATCTCTTTATAAAAGCTTTCCTCAAAATTGTTCTAAAAGGTAACAACCTTAGCACTTACATAAGAACTTAAAAATAGTAACGAGAAATCTTTAAAATACTCTAAAACTCAGATTTTAAAAAATATGAATTAGATTCATATAAGGAAATTTTTTCATATAAATCCAACAGATAAGTACTAGTTTAAAGCAAATTTCTTCTGGCATAGGTAAATGAAATTCATGATATCTGAAATTTTTGAAAAGGCATTTTGACCCATGGAAATAGCAAGTGGTATTGTGATTCTTCCATAAGGATCTCCACTTTACTATTCTTCAACATTTCTACCACTGTCCTTTGTTTATGCTGTAATGATGTGACTAACAGTCAACTGCACGGTCAACGTAGGTAAAAAAAACTGTCCTGGAGTTCCCGTCGTGGCGCAGTGCTTAACGAATCCGACTAGGAACCATGAGGTTGAGGGTTCCGTCCCTGCCCTTGCTCAGTGGGTTAAGGGTCCGGCGTTGCCGTGAGCTGTGGTGTAGGTCGCAGACGTGGCTCAGATCCCGCGTTGCTGTGGCTCTGGTATAGGCCGGTGGCTACAGCTCCGATTCGACCCCTAGCCTGGGAACCTCCATATGCCACGGGAGTGGCCCAAGAAATAGCAAAAAGACAAAAAAAAAAAAACCAAAAAACTGTCCTTTTTGGTTGCAGCAGTTGTTGGAGAATAAGAAATAATAAGAAAAAGAAATGACAGAAAGAATGTTGTCTTTCACTTACCAGTACTTGTGGTCCATGCCTTCCTCAAAATAAGCTTTCCCCAACACATAGGGAAGCAGAACTGCTGCCGATTTTTTTTTTTTTTTTTTTTAGGGCCGTAGGTGTGGCATATGGAAGATCCCAGGCTAGGGGTCTAATCGGAGCTACAGCTGCCGGCCAGGCAATGCCAGATCCAAGCTGGGGCTGTGACCTACAGTACAGCTCGTGGCAATGCCGGATCCTTAACCCATTGAGAGGGGGCAGGGATCAAACCCGTGTCCTCATGGATACAAGTCGGGTTCATTTCCACTGACCCACAACCAGAACTCCTCTGTCGTTTTCAATGTTTCTTAGCATTTCCCCCTACCTCTGCTGTGTCATTTAAAGTTGTGCCATACCATACTTCTGTGTTTTTGTGTATTTGGGGTTTGTTTTTGTTTTGGGGGGATTTGTCTTTGAGTCCAGTTCTCTCTTTTCTTGAGGCTGTCCTCTTAAACTTCCCAAACAAGAGACGTGGAAATCTTGTTCCTGTTCTCATCCTTTATGTGAGTGCAGGCAGCACAGCTGGGTCGCAGCCGGTGCTGCCTGGGTGCTGTTAGGCTGGCTGTGTTCCAGAACCTCGGTATGAATGTGTCACTCTTGTCCTTTCACGTTAAGCCTGGCTAGTAGATGAAGCTGAAGACAGTGTTCAGAAGTTCAAGCTCCTCTGAGCACAGATCCCCATCTCACAGTCACACATGATTTTGAGGAATGCCTTATACATGGAGAACTTACACTGCCACATGGCCCAGTCTTCAACTGACATTTCTCTATTTTTTCTCCAGCAGGTATGAACTAAACACTGTACTAATTATCCAAACTGAAATATTTCCCTTGTATAAAGGAACTCCGATGAACCTAACACAAAAACAATCATCACTTGTATGCTGTCATAATCAAAAACCTCTGCCTCTACTCATCCAAGAACACAAAAAATCTGCAGCTTTAAACCTTCTGTGATGATGGGAATGTTCTTATATCTGCTCTGCCCACAACAGTAGCCACTAGCCACATGCCACTACTGAGTATTTGAAATGTGGCTGGTGTGACTTAGGAAGTAACATTTTTTTACTCGAATTAATTGAAACAACTCTAAACAATGTGGTTAGTGCCTTTAAAAAATTGTGAAGAATTTGCCTACTTGCACGCTAACAAATAAGCATGTCATAGCTTCACGGATGCCAGTTCACAGAATGAGATTCCTAGGTCAGAGACAAAGGATTGCAATACTCACAGAAAAAGCAGTAGCATTAGTATCAGCATGCTTCTGTCAGTTCTGTGAAGCCCAATTCTCATCCTATGACTGAAAGAGGGTAGACAATACCTACACATTCAATGATTTGCATTAGAGAAAGGGAACCATGAGCCTAGACACCCAAATCTTTTACAGTGGACAGTAAACCTACCTTCCCTTTGCTCCATAGAGGAAGGCTACCTCTATATTCCATGGCTATATGCTACACAAATGTCTTTGAAAAGAAAGTCTACATTGAAAATAGTCAGTGCTTCTGCTCACAAGATGTGCAGAAACCTGAGTGACTAATTGAAAGTTAACTCCTAACAGTGTAGGTTCATACATATCTCTGAAATCCACTCATCTCCCTCTCCTGTTAAAGACCCTGCTTCTAGAGATATTTATTTCTTGCTAAGACCATTGCAAAAGTTTCCTAAATGGTTATCACTACAGCCTCTTCCTAGGCATTTTCTATACAGTAGCCAGAATGTACCTTGTAAACACAAATCTAACCATGTCACTTGTTTCACCTCTGATGTCATCCACTGCTAAGGGATTAAGCCAACCTCCTTAGCAAGTACCACAAAGCCCTGAATGACATGGTTCTGTCCCTGCCTGTGAACACTTCCCTTGCCTCTTCTTCTAAGATGCCTCTCTTTAGCCATACTTTTCGTTTAATAAAATGCAGAGTTCACAAAGTTGTGGCCCTGGGGTGAATACCAACTACAAAATGTGTCTGGTTTGGCCCACACACTAGTTTAAAAAACATTTGGGCCATTTCACATTTATGAAATACGAATTTTAAGCTCCTCTTTAAAAATCGTGGCATCTGGCAACACTTGGCCTGCATCCCAACCTGACAACACTTGGCTGGAACTGAGTATCTACTGTTCCCTTTAGACAAAGCTTGGGTTCTCTGGTTGCCACACCTCTCTCTCCTGCTCTCCTTACTTATTTGTTTGCATTATCTACCTAACTTCCATTATAAGCATCACATTCTGTTCCTCTTGGTCTGGAACATTCTTCAATCCTCCAACTTCTTCAGTTGCTATTACTCATTCTTCAAGTCTGAGTGTATTCACTGGAAGTTTTCCCTGAACACCATCACCCCCTAATTTGGATGAAGTGATACCTTGTAGGACACCCACACATCCACCCAGGCCCCCACCATCCCCTGCTGCCTACCTTCTGTGGTTCTCTGCATTACTCCACACACAAATCGCATATGATTGTAATTTTCTATTTACAAGTCTGATCCTTTCCCAGACTTCTAGGTCATAAGAGGGTGACTATGACTGTCTCGTAACCCATTGTACGCCAGTGCCTAGGAAAAGGCCCAACACTTAGTAGGAGCTCTATAAGTACTGAGTAAATAAACTGAAAAGTCATTAAAAATGGCTAATTCAAAATATCGAGGGTGGTGGTGTATTTATATTTTTATGTACTTAGTGATTTTTAAAATTTGAACTCTTTAATTATCATTTCCTTACCCCCAGAAAACTGAAATAACTACTTGAGTAATAGGTAGGTACTGAGTAACAGTCAATGTGCTAAGCACTTCACATGGATTAGTTCATTTAATTCTTATGACAGTCCTTTGAGCCAAGTATTTCCTTCATTCCTATTTTTGAGATGAGGAAACTAGGGACTTGGGAGATTGAATAACTTAACCAAGGTTACATAACTAGTAAATGCCTGGCAGGACTCAAACCCAGACCCATCAGAACCCAAAGCCAATATACACAATTTGTAAATGTGAGATTTTTTAACGTGCCCTAGATGATAAGAAAGCACACAGGATAAGGAGAAACCACAGAACTATTTACCAGGCAGTTGAAATTATAGTTCTACTCCTGCTTCTACCTGTTCAACATTGGATAAGATGAAGGTCTTATTCTCTAAAGTAGATTGTAGGAGATAAGATGATGGAAACTTCTCTCAGGAAAACTGAGAGCACAGACACCACCAACTTTATTCACAGCCCTTCTTTTCAGCTATTTGTATGTGGTTTCCACAACTAGCTTTTACTGCCTAAAGGAGTTAAAGGGGAGAAAAAAGCTCTTACACTCACAAGAAGCTTTCTGCCTCAATATTCATAACTATTATACAAAACTACACAGTTTCAGGGCAGTGACATGGTATCTTTAATCTCATTTCACAAACAGGAAAAAAAAAAAAGGTACAGAGCAATAACGCCAAGTGTAAAGTTAACTTCACAACCCTCAGGCTGCCCCTCAACCTGTCTTGCCTCATGGGATAAGCTGAATTAAGTTCTCAAGGCCAAGTACTGGTATGTACAGCCTAAGAAATTCTACACATACCAGCAGATGGATGAATTCTTTCTTGAAGTAGAAAAAGAATCAGAAATGTCACCAAGTCACACCAAATACAATCCAGTTTGGTCAATCATTTCCAAGTGGGATTCTTGCCGAATTTTTGCACCAAGCCAAATTTTTAAAAATGGTTTTCAAAAAATGTCTCACTAAGGATATTGTAACTTTTTAAGCCAATTTCCAGAATCAATCTGGGGCTCACTAGGCCATTAAGTGTTCAAGTTTCATCTTTTTAAAAATATTACATTCAATCTCTGCATCTTTTCCAGGCATTATAATAAAAATTTCTTTCTCAAGGAGTTGAGAAAAAGATTGTGTTGACACCATAAATTTGACTTACTGACTGATATTAGAATTGAAATTTCTACAGCTTTTAACATTTCATCGCTACATCATTGACGATTTTCTGAGCTTTCATTTTAAAAACACAGAATTTAGGAGTTCCAATTATGGCTCAGCAGTAACCCCACTAGGATCCATGAGGATGCACATTTGATCCCTGGCCTCACTCAGTGGGTTATGGATCTGGAATTGCAGTGAGCTGCGGGTGTAGGTCACAGACTCCACTCGGATCTGGTGTTGCTATGGCTGTGGTGTAGGCCAGCAACTGCAGCTCAGATTTGACCCCTAGCCTGGGAACTTCCATATGCTGCAGGTTCAGCCCTAAAAAGCAAATAAATAAATAAGCAGAATTTAATTTTTCAAGTATGCCTTCCATTTGATGAAGTGAAATTTTAGTTCAGAAAACGCTGATATAACTAGTTATTTGTTCCAATCTATTAAGTACATTCACCAAATAATCACCTTAAAGGGCCTTCAGTAAATGTATTCTTGACACCATTTTACTTTGCCATATATAATTATTTGAATATATGTGATGTATAAATAAAAATATGAAATAAAAAGATTACTCTCTAAGATAGATTGGAAGTCCCTCTAGGTCAAGGAATGTATTCTACATCTGTCTTTTAAAAGCACATAGCACAATGCATTGCACAATACAGGAACTTATGAATTGCCTATTAAATCAGGAATTCATGAATGACAGGCCATAGCTATTTAACTTCAAATCTAAAGCTGACTTTCTTAGTCTATTTATTTGCTTTCTTCATAAGTACACAGAGTGGGGCTAACAATGCTTCTTGTGCCTGTGATTGTAAACTGAAAATTTACAAAAAATAGAGCACATATAGTTTGAGCTAAATGTCTGAACTTATTTTACTAAAAACAGTTCTACTTCCTGAACTGTTAAAATTAAAAGCAAATTTAAATTTGCACTGGAGTTCCTGCTGTGGCCCAGTGGAAACTAATCCAACTAGTAACCATGAGGTTGCAGGTTGGATCCCTGGCCTAGCTCAGTGGGTTAAGGATCCTTGGATCCCTGGCTTAGCTCAGTGGGTTAAGGATCTGGCATTGCCTGAGCTGTGGTGTAGGTTGCGGACAGACCTCGGATCCTGCACTGCTGCGGCTTAGGCCAGAGGCTGCAGCTCTGATTCCACCCCTAACCTGGAAACCTCCATATGCCGCGGGCACGGCCATTAAAAAAAAAGGTAAATTTGCACTTAGAATGGAAAAGCGATTGTAAAGATTGGCAAATATCTGAAGCAAGCACAGTTCTTATTTCCTAAGACTTGTGCCAATAACGATCTTTTGCTATTTGAAATCCTGTGACCACAGAAATAGGAAAGGTCCATAGCTTTGTACATCGGGTTGGGTGAGGAAGAGACGATTTCAACTCTGAATATTAATAATCAGATCCAGAAATACAAACAAAGCTATTGGCCAAATCATCTAAAGAGACATAATTATGTCTCACACGAAGGACCACAACTCAGAGAATTAGAACACTGGACATGCTGTCAGGCACCTTTATGAGACCAGATACAATGGCTCAAAATTAAGTAACACACTGAGATCATCACACCGGATCGTCACAAGGACCCTCAGCGGTGGGAAAAGCAGACCCGCATTTCACAGATGAGAACGTAAGGTGTCCAAAAGGATCGGGTACAAAGGCTACACCCAACAAAGGTTGGGTGGCTGAAAGTAGGCTTAAATTCCCATTTTCCACGTATCTAAGTAATGGATACTTTCCATCCGGCCTCTGAGATCGCCCTTTGCCGGCGTACAGGGCCGGCAAAACTGCAGGGAGGAGAGCAGAGCTGGGCAAGGACGCGAGAGAAGAGGAGAGGGAATTTCCATAGCTGCTCGGCACTCGCTGATAATCACCTCGGGTCGCTACTTGGCTCCAGCCCTTCTGCCCTCCCAGCGGCCCCAGCTTGCACCCCAAACTTGTCTCAGGGGAGGGTGGGAACCGGGGAGCCTTTCTCCCCTGTACGGAGAGTTCCCCAAATTGAGAAAAGAAACGGCGAATGAAGAATTTTACCCACATGATGAGGCGCAAGGAGAAGTGCGAAGGTGAGGACAGGACGAGAGGCTGACCCCTCACTACTAGCCAAGGCTGTGGCGGTGCCAAGGGGGACTCAGAGAGATAGACTAGAAGTTCCCGAGACCCTCCCCGGCCGCGGCTCTGGAGCCCGCGCGACCCCAGCTTCCCGGGAGGAAATCAACCACCGCCTCGGGTGCCGAGAAGCGGAGGGAGCTGAGGCAGCACGATCCCCCGTCCCGGCCCAGCATCAGCCCAACTTCCTTAGCCCCCTTCCCGGCTCCCAACCTCACCCTTGCCTTGACTGCCCGTGGGTTGCGGCAGCGGTGGCGGCCACGGCGGCCGCGGTACTAACCTGCGCAGCCCCGGGCACAGTCCGGGACGGAAGCGGGAGCCTGCGGGCGGCGGAGCAGAGGGCGCGGCGGGCGTAGTTAGTTGGTAGGCTCCGGCTCTCTGGGCGGGGAAAGGCCGAGCACGCGGCGGCCTCGGCGGAGGGGGCTCTCTCCTGGAGCGCGCGGGGCCCAACCCCGTCCGCAGTTCGCCCTCGGATAAGGGGTTCAGCTCCCAGTCCCTCCCCGCGGGGCGGCTCCGCTGTTGCCGGCCGCCCCCGAGCCCGCCCCGTGCTCGCGCCTCCGCTCCGCCCCTGCCTCCTCGGGCGCGGGGGCCGCGGGGGTTGGGAAGGAGGTCCCCGCAGAGTCAGCTCCCGGTCGCGCGCAGCTTCCCGAGGTTTCCCTGCGGGATTCGCTGTCCTGGGTGTTTGGACTCACGTGTGGGCAGTAAGTGGCCGAGAGCTGGAACTATCGCCGGGGGAAGGGGGTCAAGGCCCGGCCTGAAAGTCTCCCTTTGCTCCGCCCGAGTCCCAAGTCCCTAAAAGCAGCCCTGCCAGGTGGCCACGCCGGCTGCCCGGAGAGAGGCCGAGGAAAATGTCGGACTCTCCCTCCGCCCAGCGCGGGACTAGGAGGATATTTCCCAAGAGAATCAAGGACCCCCTACCTCCTGTTCCCGCCGCAGGTTGGGGGACTCCCGCAAAGAAAGTGTGCGGAACCGGCCAGCGGGGCACCGGGGTTGAACCTGTGGAAAAAGTGCAATTTCCTTTCTGCCCAGTCGCTGGATTCTGGCCACCTCGCTCATGTCTTCGAAGTGCTTTCCTGCCCTCACCCCAAGCCTGGCGCCAGAAACCCCCTTTCCTAGCTTGGCTTCCCACCTCTACGTATTCCTTTTGAGAGGCCTTTTTTCAGCTCGCAGTGCGCTCAACGCGCACACTCTTAGCGCTTCACCCCTAAACTGCAGGCAGGAGCCCAGAAATCAACTCCCTCTCTACTTCATCCCAAAGCAGGGCAAAACAGGGAGCCACGGAGTTGGGAAGTTCCAGCCGAAAAGGTTTATACTCAAGTGGCTTGGTGCTGTGCTTTACTGACCCCACGCACAAACTGATACGCGTTTAATTCAAGGACAGGTGTTTACTACTGCCTTTACTTCCCCTCAGGTAACCTCTAGAGTGTGTTCACCGTGACTTTTCATTCCCCAAACCAGCCACTTCTCATCTTACAAAATCCTATCCTCCTTTCCCCAACTTCTCCCAACCAAACGACCGGCAAGGATATCCAGCTCAGTGCTCTGGTTTTTCCAGGAGCTTTTTCCTTCTGCAGCCCTTGGTTTGCGGGATGGGGGTCGGTAGCGTGAGAGGAGGGATGCTGAAGAAGATGAGGTAGAAGCCACTGGAAGGCAAGTAAGGAAAATGAGAACCTACAAAGAGCGAGAGAGGCTGCAATGAAGGAGGCAAAAGCCCTCCAGCCATAGAGGAACTCCCAGAAAGAAAATTCATTTCTCTGAAGGGAAAACAACAATGCTTGCATTGGATAGATTGGAATATCTGGACTGCCTCCCATAAAGAATTTTCAGCCAGAGGTGGAGAGTCAGGGATACACTTCAGGACCTAGCGCATGCCTTGACCCGCCCCTCTTCCCAACCTAAATTCCACAGAAGGCTGATGATGCCAAGCTCTGGCCAGCGATGAGAAATTCATTCTGTAGTGATGTTAGCTGACAAATATAAGAAAACAGAGCTGGGTCTTTACAGTGGATGGGAAGTTATTTTGTTTAGGCATCCCCTGAGGTACTTCTCTCTCCCTGGCCTGAGCTATTACCTAAAACAAGCAGTTGGGACCCTGTCTTAAGTAAGAAATCACTTTTGGTGAGAAGAGAAGGAAATGGTGAGGGACAGAAGTCCTAAGGCTGGTGATTGTTATTTTTAAGTTCAACTCAGTTCATTTTTATGTCAAGGTAATTTTCTTGTTCAGTGGGTGACCACCTTTCTACCTTAAAATGCAGGAGAATGAGGGACACTTCCAAAGGTACTTGATGGCAAACTTCTCTCACACCCTCAATGTCTTGGTGGGCGTGGCTACAGCTTCAGCTGTGCTGACGGAGAGCCAGTGTGCCTGAGGAAGCTACCACCAAGCCTGGATGTCAGACGTTACAGCCTCAGCACGTCCTACCCTGTGTGCAGTCCAGCCACTGAGTGCACAAGCATAACGTGTATTCATGGAGTGAAGCCAAACACGCCCACCACTTCTCAGGTGAGAAGTCTCCTTTCTCCTGGCCTCAGGGCTTCACCCACCTGAGGCTGGTTCTACACTCTTGAAGTGTCATTACAAAACCAGTCCTGAGTGTCCCAGTTTTTCTGTTACAAAGACTACTTCCAATTTAATTATAAAATCTCCTTTCCTTCCCATATTTCCTCTAGAGCAAAAAAAAGGCTCAGCTGTTGAAAGTTCAAGGAGCTAGAAGAGACTTGCCTGAATAAAAAGTTTCTCTCTTTTCTCTTCTCACTAGAAAAAAAATCGTCTCTGAAATGGAACCTTATTAAACTTAAATCCTTTCTGAGTATGGTAATCGCCCTGTATCTATTAATTATTTTAATTTTATATCAATAATGGACTTTTACTGAAACTCACAGACATAGAGAACAGACTTGTGGCTTTCAAGGGGGAGCGGGGGAAGGAATAGGATGGACTGGGAGTTTGGCGTTAGTAGACGCAAACTATTACATTTAGAATGGGTAAGCAATGAGGTCATACTGCATAGCATAGGAAACTATATCCAGTCTCTTGGGAAGAAACATGACAGAAGATAATATGAGAAAAATAATGTGTGTGTATATATACATGTATGACTGGGTCACTTTGCTGTACAACATAAATTGGCACAACATTGTAAATCAACTTAATTAAAAAAATATGTGCAAGGGAAAAAAAAAAAACCTAGAATCTTATTGTGAAAAGCGTCCAGTTAGTTGATAGGGATAAGGAGTCTAGTTTTCCCCAAGGAAAAATTCTGGTAGCCCTCCTGCCTCCGAAGAATTGAGAGAGTTTATTTACAGGCAGCAGAATTGGTCTCAGGCAGTGTTAAAAGTAGATGCAGGTGGACATTCTCCTATAAACCTCCCCTTTTCTAAATGTGCCTTCATAGCAGCCTTTTTCACCTAACATTGCCAGTTCTTCAAGCCAATTCACCTCACACAAAACTGTTGAGGTCTCAGATACTATTGCCTACTAGTGTTTGTCTTGGAAAAGAGTAGCATTTGAGCACAAATAACAGAGTAAAGGAAGATCCATGGAGACTCCTTCCTGTACTCCTTATTTTTAGATTTTTCTGGTGGTCATTTCATTGTAAAGGTGAATCTAACGGACAGAACTTATCCTGGGCAGTTTGGGGAATGTGCTGGCCCATAGGCTTCCCTGAAAAGAAATAAAAGTATACCCTTTCTCATTAAACAGCACTTCAAATAAGATATGAGCTCCCAACTTTTATTGAGAACAGGAAGTTACCTTCAAATAGTAGAATAAGACTCAAATTGGTTAAATCAAACAGTCAAATTTGCTTATGCATATTCAGAACGATGAGAGAAAATATTAATTTCAATTTACTAGTCATAAAAAAGCACCTTGTGGGCCACATAATGAATAGCCCCATGTTAAATTAGTAATATATGTTTGCTCTTTCGCAAATAAATTTTCCTCTGAAATATAGACATCTGTCATGGAGTCAATTATCTTGCACAGCATGTGCTATAAAAGCACATAAAAGAAATAATAAACTACATTGCTTATTTGAAAGTGATCAGAAATATGTAGCTCCATGCTGGCATGTCTTTAATTTCATGGTGTTAAGAAAAAACTACAGGAGTATGAAATAGCAAACCCTTTCCTACTGGAGTACTAATTCAATTACCTATCATGATATATATAGGAGGAAACATTTTTCCCATTCACTGACAGAAATTCTATGGGACTATTTTCTTGTCTTCCTCCACTAACCCTTGCAGAGAAAACGTGAATATGAAGTTTCCTTTGAAAACAAAGGGATCGCCACACTCTGATCAGCTCTGGGGTGTACAGAAGAACAAGACTGGAACTGGCATTCTAAGGACATAAATTATCATTTAAATGAGGCTAGACTCTTATGAAATTTATGCATCAGACCTCAAGATATGAAAAGTGCAATAAGAGGTAGTTAGGCCAAGTCCAACTTCCTTGATGCAATGCAAATGTGAAACCTTTCTCTCTTCCTTTTCTTGGGCAAACTCCCACTCTCCCCTCTTTCACTGCATGATGCACACATAAATAAATTACCAAAATATTTTTCAGAAAGCTCTGCCAGGTTAAGTGCACAGAGCCTTCTCAAGTACTTCAAATTACTTTCTCTTGTCGCACTTTAAAATAGACTTGAAAAAAAAAATTTTAAGAGGAATATTTTAATAGCTTCCCAGAGAGTAGAATGTGTTATCATTATAGTACAAAGGGCATCATTCATTTTTAATTCTTAGCTCCACAGGTGTTCTCTGCCCAGACCGTGGTTAAAGGGCCTGATTATGATTCATATATCCCACATTCCCTAGGGATTGGTCCATCTAATGTCACACAATCCTTTATTCAGAGGAGAAAAATATATCTTGATTCTAGTGGCTAGGCATAGAGATTCTTGATCCTAACAACATTAAAATCACTTGGGAAGCTTCAAAAATTGTGATGCATCAACCCTGCTTCACACCAAATAATCAAGACTCTCTGGGGGTGGGACCTAAGAATAGATGTACATTTAATTACCTAAGTGGTTTTTATGTGTAATCAGGGCAGCCCACTGGTAGAGTATAAATACCCAGAAAATAAAAACAAAGCCATTCCTGCTTAATATGCTATTTAATATGAGTTCATCTACCTACTAGGTGCAGTTTTTTACTTTTTTTTAATCAAGAAAGTTAATAATTTGTTCTAACAATGTAAATCTTTCATACCAAATTAAGTTCACTTTATCTAGCTTTCTGGCTAAGATAGGAAGGCTAGCTCACAACGAAAGTCTATGACTTGCTCTTATTTTGGAGGATATTGTTCCTAAAATCAAAGCCATGGATCACTACTGAAAAACAGACTTGGGGGAAACTGAATCTTATAAGTCTTAAATTCCCACAAGTAATACCCTTGAGCTATTAAACCATTATCCAATTTAGCAGTTAAAAAACAGACACATGTTATAATTAATTCTATCAAGTCCAAGGTTTAGAAACAAAATAATTACAAGGTCAACCAGGATCATCAATTTTATAGGGATTCAGCACTAATGAAGACCGAAATATTTGATTCCAAAAAAAAAAAAATGTAAAAATGCACCCAGCAATATCACATATAAGTAGTTAATACTTTGAATATGCCTGTGGAATGAAAATAAATCTAACCCCATTAGAGAATACATGAAAAATGTCATATATAATATTACAACATAAGCTATGAAAGCTTTCCCCATACCTAATTTAGTATGACGGAATAAGGAGGAGTGAGGTGGAATGGAGGCATATAAGAAGGATCAATTAATTGGAGAAGTTGAAGAGGGTAAAATACTCGACTGGACAGTGGAGATTACAAGGTCAAGTAAAGTCTAAGTAAACAGTGCTTTTTCTGCAATCCCTTTTTTGGAAAGGTTACTCAAAGGGTGAGGAGTTAGTAAGGCAGAGACAAAGTCTACAAGAGCCACTGAATCACTGGAAATTTCTGAAAATCAATGTCTCCAACACCGCTCCACAAATTTTGATTTATTTGTACATGAGAAATTTAACCTCTTACCAGATGGGCTGACTTAATTTCACAATAAAAAGTGAGAATCCCACATTTTTCAAGTGAAAAATATACAAAGATTTATACAAGTAAATGAAAATAGAAGGATGGGTAGACTTAAAATAGTTGAGTGTATGATCTCAATTTTGTTGAATATGAAAAAAGTGCATTATATTTTGCTGGATTTTCCAAAATAAGTGTGTTAGAAAAATGATCAATGTTATTTTAAAAGGCATAATTCGTACCCTTTGTCATAGTATTCTGTTTCTTTTCAATGACTTGAAAACTGAAAATGATGTACATTTGCTACACAAATAGTTTTCTTTCTCATCATATTCATATTTTATTTTCATTTTACAGCTGTAGATTTGCATCTCTATTTAGGTTCTTAGTGGGATGGCATGGAGATTTGGTTTCTGTAAGAAAACCCCCAGATGAATAAAGAATGACATAGATTTCCCAGTCATACTTAGAAGCAAAAGAAAAAAAGATTGTTGATTTTGTTTTCAACATGAATAGGAAAAAATACTTTTCAAAGCAGCATACAGGAAGTCAGAATACCTGGTTCTCATTATTGTGTGCTTGTTGCTAATGAGTTATATGGCATGTACATCAGTTCTCCTTTCTGGGTCTCATTTTTTCCAATACACAATGAGGGACTGGCCAAGAGAACTGAAAATTTTCTTCAAAAATAACATAAGATTATTTCATGAAAAAACACAAAAATTCATACAAAGAGATTAGACTCCTATGTTTCTGAAATATTGATAGCTATAACAAACTATTTTATGTCTGCATTTTCTTTCTTTTAATTGAAGTATAGTTGATTCATAATGTTGTTTTAATTTCAGATATACAGCAAATTGATTCAGTTTTATATATGAATATATATATATTATTTTCCAGATTCTTTTCTAAGTTATTACAAGATATTGAATATAGTTCCCTGTGCTATACAATAGGAATTTGTTGTGTATTTATTTTATATATCATAGTGTGAGTCTGTTAATACCAGACTAATTTATCTCTTCCCCCCATTTCTTCTTTGGCAACTGTAAGTTTATTTTCTGTATCTGTGAAACTATTTCTGTTTTGTAAATAAGTTCTTTTTTTTTTTTTTTTGTCTTTTTGCCATTTCTTGGGCTGCTCCCGCAGCATATGGAGGTTCCCAGGCTAGGGGTTGAATCTGAGCCATAGCGGCCGGCCTACGCCAGAACCACAGCAATGCAGGATCTGAGCCATGTTTACAACCTACACCACAGCTCACGGCAACACCAGATCCCTAACCCACTGAGCAAGGCCAGGGATCGAACCTGCAACCTCATGATTCCTAGTTGGATTCGTTAACCACTGAGCCACAATGGAAACTCTTAAATAAGTTCATTTGTATCATTTTTTTAAGATTCCATATGTAAGTGATATATGATATTTGTTTTTCTCTGTCAGATTTACTTCACTTAGTATGATAATCTCTAGGTCCATCCATGTTCCTGCAAATGGCAGTATTTCACTCTTTTTATGGCTGAGTAATACTCCATTGTGTATATAAACACCACATCTTCTTTATTCATTTTTCCGATTTAAGACATTTAGGTTGCTGTCATGTTTTGGCTATTGTGAGCAGTGTTGCTATGAACATAGGGGTGCATGCATCTTTTCAAATTAGAGTTTTTGTCTTTCCTGGATATATGCCCAGGAGTCAGATTGCTGGATCATATGGTAACTCATGTTTTCTTTTTTCTTTCTTTCTTCCTTTTTGTATTTAGGGCTGCCACCACACATATGGAAGTTCCCAGGCTAGGAGTAGAAACAGCTGTAGCTGCTGGCCTACAGCACAGCCATAGCAACACCAGATCCGTGCCGCATCTGCAACCTACACCACAGCTCACAGCTACACCAGTTGCTTAACCCACTGAGCGAGGCCAGGGATTGAACCTTCATCCTCATGGATACTAGTCAGATTTGTTTCCGCTGAGCCACAGCAGGAACTCCTGTTTTTCATTTTTTAAAGAATTTCCATGCTGTTCTCCACAGTGCCAGAATTTTCTTGATGCTTCAGAAGCCATGTCCTATGCCTTGAGTTTTTAGTAGAGTATTGTGCTGGGAGGATGCTTTAACGGGCATTTATAAGTTCCTAAAATACAGGCCTGAACGTCCTGAAAGGACACCTGAGACACTGAATGTCTGAATACTTGAAGCAGATAGGGAGGGACTGGTCATTTGTACTCTGGTCAGTGGCAGCCACCTTGCTCCCACAGCAGAGCAATCAGAGAGAGATGGTCAGTGGGGTCATTGTGTAGGGACACAGGAAGTGGACTCTGTGAAATAGCAATAGCTAGTATCCAGGTTTGTTTCCCTGTCTGCATTGTATCCATTTTTTCATTCCCATATCCTGGCTTTGCTGAATTTGGAAGAATAAAGGGAAAGGTGTGGGTCAAGTCTTAGGGAAGAGCTGGAGTGACATCTATAATAGTCACAGCAGTGGGCAAAGGATGATAGCGTGAAGGCAGGAGGGTTGATCAGAAAGATTCAATGATGGAAGAAGAAACCAGAGAGATGAAACCTGAGTAAAACTCTACTGTTTCTTACATTGAAGTTAAGGAATGCAAATGAGCTTAGAAGCTGGGAGTAACTCCTGGGCAACAATCAGCAAGAAAACAGGGTCCTCAGTTCTACAACCCCAAGAAATCAAAATCTGCCAGCAACTTAAGTGAGCAAGAATATGGATGCTCCCTTGGCACCTCTGGAAGGGAACACAGCCTTGCCAACATCTTGATTTTGTCCTGGAAAGACCTGCTTTGGACTCCTGACCTACAGAACTGTAAGATTAAAAAAATCTGTGTGTTCTAAGCTGTTAACTGTCTGGTAATATGTTACATCAGTAATAGAAAAGCAGTCTACCCTAGATTTTGAGTGGAACCTAAGACTTATGCCTCTTCATCTTTGACTCCTGGTACCTTGCACAAGATTGACATTTAATTTGAATGAATACAGATGAAGAAAGTAAAATAAAAAGGGGTAAAGGAGAGAGGGAGTATTTTAAGTTCCTGGACCCCAGTTTCAGTGTGTGCATGTGTGTGTGTGTGTGTGTGTATGTGTGTGTGTGTGTGTGTGTGTGTGTGTGGTGTTCTCCACATCAACAAGCAATTCTCAGTCACCAGCAATTCTGACACTATGCACCCAGAGATATCATCAGATTCCTCAGGTAAAGAGCTCAGTCTCACAAAACCAGCTTCCACTTCATATGCCTTCACAATCCCAGGTTCTTCTGACTGACCACTAACTGGCTACAAAGGGAGATTCTTACAATGCCCTACAACTCGGGATGCCAGTTGCGAGTCCAGGTTGCTACCTGTACTTCTGACCAACTGGCTATACATCGGAAGTTCCCACAACCTTCTCCTTGGTTTCTCTTAATTTGCTCAAGTGGCTCACAGAACTCAGGAAACCCTTTATGCACTAGATTACTGATTTGCTTTGAAAGACGTTAAAGGATACAAGTCAACAGTCAGATGAAGAGATAAATAGGGTGATGCTGTGTCTGGAGGAGATACTGTCCTTGTGGAGCTGAGGGCTAGGCATGGTAGAACGTGGACGTTCTCTGAAGACCCTCCTTTGGGGGGTTTTGTGGAGAGTTCCAAGATGATGGATTAATAATCATGATTGAGTAATTCATTGGCCATGAGGTGAATGAAATTCCAGCCTCTTTTTTCCCCAGAAATCAAGGAGTGGTACTGAAATTTGGTTCCCCTGGCAACCAGCAGTCAGCCTTAGGTACTTTCCTAAAGTCTCCTGATTAACATAAACCAAATTGTGGTGGAAGGAGCTTGTTATGAAGAACAGGACACCCATTTCACCTTTATGACTCCGAAGCATTTTCTGGAACTGAGGACAAGAGACCAAATATTATAACGAAAGATATTCTCATTGCGTTTATCACTCAGGAAATTCTGAGGAGGCTGGGAGCTATGAGCCAGGAACTGTGGATGAGGACCACTGTTTTGGGGTTATCTGAATCTATGACTTTTTTTTTTCTTCTTCTTCTTTCTATGGCCACGCCTTCGGCAAATGGAAGTTCCTCAACTAGGGGTCTAATTGGAGCTGCATCTTTGATCTACAGCACAGCTTGCAGCAATGCTGGATTCTTAACCCACTGAGCAAGGACAGGGGTCAAACTTGCATCCTCATGGACACTATGTGGGGTTCTTAATCTGCTGAGCCACAATAGGGACACCTGAACTGTGACTCTTGCATTGAAATTCTTAAGACCCCAAATAAACACATTTTTATTTTATTTTATTTTATTTTATTTTATTTTGTCTTTTTGCCTTTTCTAGGGCTGCTTCCTGTGGCATGTGGAGGTTCCCAGGCTAGGGGTCGAATCGGAGCTGTAGCTGCTGGCCTAGGCCAGAGCCACAGCAACGCAGGATCCAAGCCACGTCTGCAACCTACACCACAGCTCACGGCAACACCGGATCATTAACCCACTGAGCAAGGCCAGGGATCGAACCCACAACCTCATGGTTCCTAGTCGGATTTATTAACCACTGCACCATGATGGAAACTCCAATAAACACTTTTTTAATTTGCAACCTCCTGAATTATTTCTTGGTTAGCACTTTGCCACCCAGTTTAAGAGGTAGAACACTGCCAGAACCTCAGAAGGCCCTACATGTTCCTCCTCGCGTCACACATTCCTCCTTTCCCCAGAGGTGGATAACACTGATTTTTTGGTCATTCTCTTACCATTCCTTATAGGTTTTCCACTTTTGGATGTATTCCTAAACAAAACATTTTTTATATATTTTTGGAGTTTATAAAAATGAAACGCCATTAAAACAATTCACAAGAGAATTGAGGTATGTATACAAACATAAATATATAAATACGTTTAAATGTGTATTATGTAATTAACAAGATTATATATTAAATTCGCTTGTGAATCATCTTTCCTTCCAGTCAGCATTATGATTTGGTGGGGTTTGTTTTGTTTGCTTTGCTTTTTAGGGATGCACCAAAGGCATATGGATGTTTCCAGGCTAGGGATCGAATTGGAGCTACAGCCGCCGGCCTATACCACAGCCACAGCAATGTGGGATCCAAGCCACATGTGTGACCTGCACCACAGCTCATGGTAACGCCGGATCTTTAACCCACTGAGGGAGGCCAGGGATTGAACCCGAATCCTCATCGATCCTAGTCGGGTTTGTTAACCACTGAGCCACGAAGGGAACTTCTTGATATGGTGGTTCTTACATGTTGATGTAATTCTACATCACTTATTTTCATTGCTCTTTGTGACTAGGTTTACAATGTGTTTGTTCTACTCATAATGAATATTTGAGAGATTTCAGAAATGTTACTGATATAGATAATACTGTAGCACACATTCACATCCAGGTTTTCTAATGCATATGTGAAGAGTTTCTTTGGAGACTACACTAAGGAGCAGAATTGGTGGGACATGCAGTATGTGCCTCTGCAGCAGTACCAGGCAATGCCAAATTGTTCTCCAAAGTGGTTGCTCTAATTTCACCCTTAGTACTGTTCTGAGTTTCTTAAGTGGTGTTTCTGCCTCTACTTTTTCCCTAAATCAGTCTATCCTGTCCACTACTGATAGCCTGGCCTACCTAAAATGCCACTTACAGCATGTTTTCCTCACATCCTAAATGCTAATTTTACTCTATCAGCTTAATGCCTACATCAACAAATCCAAATTCTTTTGACATTTTTTCAAGGTTCTTTTGACTTCTCAATGAAAATTTTTTGTGCTAAATAGGCTGATCTTTGTAATTTTTTTTCCCTTAATGCATGTTCTTTTTTGCTTCTGAGCTTTTGCTGCTAAAACTCCCTGCCCAGAATCTATCGCATTCCTCTCTGCTTCCTAAGTACTACCCATTCTTCAATGCCTATTGATGTATTTGAAAATCCAGTTGGCTTTATTTCATGCTTCCTGACTCGGGCAGCCTCCCATCTAGTAAATGGAAAGCACTTTGAAGAGTTGTACAAAATGGAAGGTTTTTATGGAAGGAGAGTGGAGTGAAGAAGTTATTGACAAAAGAAAAGAAAGAACTGTTTAAGGCTAGGTCACCTTCTCTTAGGGAAAAGATGAGGTCTACCATGCAGTTTACCTCTGTCTTTGAGTGATGGTGTTGGCCTTCATGACAGATTATCTCTACTGATGATGACCAGAAAATTCTAGACTGGTGAAATAAGGTTACTTTCCAGGGAAGGTCGAACCTGTGATTAGGTTAGGTCTTAAATCTAGGTTTGGTATCACGGATTTTAGCAAAAATGATTCCATTTTGGCTCTGTAGTTTTCTCTTTAACTCCTTCTTTTCTATGATATATTCCCTGGCTATTTCCATCTGCATTCCCTGAGGTCTCCTAGCACTAAAAGTAGATTATCCAGTCATTCATTAAAACACTGTTTGGGGGTATGTATTTCATGAATTCATAATGTGTGCAGAGAAAAACCAGGGACCTAAGAAAGGTAAGGAGCTTGCTTTCAGAACAACATGCCAATCAATTGTGCATCACTTTTCAAGCAGAAGCTGGATGATAATTTGTCATGGATGCTTAAAGAGGAAATCATGGGTTACCTGGTAAGTTGGACCTGATCATCACCAACTGACCCCTTCACTGTATGATTCTATGGGTCTGTAACTTGCCATGAGATATCTGGCATAGAGAGCCCTCAACATTCTCATCTCAACCTTCCTTTCTTCCTCCATCTCTTAGCAGGCACTGACAAGACCCTATGCTCTAATCCAATTGATCTTTCTGTCTTTCCGACTCATTCTTCCTGCCTATTTCCAAATCTCTACTTGGGCACTTCCCTCTGCATAGGGGAACTCGACAGTCAACCCTGCTGAGCTAAGTGCTCTCCATCCTCCAAGAAATGTCTAGGAGGCCTCTCCATGCCATCTCAGCCTACCACGACCCTCTTCTTTAGGAGAATTTTTGATGTTCAGTGTGTACTGCCTCATTTGGTTAGCAGTCTTTTTATGTATAAACATCAGAATCAGGAACCATGACTTAAACACAGCTGAGCACAGTGTCTTGAACAGTATTGTTATTCAAAGATTAACTCTGGACTGACAGTTGATGTATACTATTGAAATAACTCTGATTCTGGTTTCTATTTTGGTTTTATAAATGGCAGATACATTTTACATTCAAAGAAGATTATATTTCTTATGTTGGATTTACTCACATCAGCAAGATTTATGCTTGAATTCTGAACTAGAATATTGTTTTGTGATGGTCCTTTTTGTTTGTTTGTTTTTTACTTCACCTGGTTCCTAGTATTAATTACATAATGAAAATCATGATATGGGATGCATACAATCCATAGATGTTGCCAGACTTCTATTGTATCAACAGTAGGAATACTTGGCATCTGTAACATTTCAATATGATATAAATTCTCTATTTCTGACCTAATCTTTCAGCTTTCTGAACATTTTCTATTGTTTTCTTTGTTAGACCTAAGAAAGACCAGCTTCTAATGCAAGATGGTTTGACTTAGGATTACTGAAAATTGTATCTTAGTTTTCAAATCTTAGTATTTTTTGACACATAAATTTTCTTTTAAGTCATGCCTCATTTAAATGCTAATGTCTGTTTTCATGCAGCTAGTTTCTTGTTCTCCTCTATATATCCTCAGAACTGATCTGAGTGTGGAGATTCCATTCACTTCAAAGGAAACTTCATGCTTGGATCCTCTCCACAGGGGTGCTCAGACTAAGACAAGAAATGATCCCTTTAGCTTCCACCCTCCCCTACTGCATGTACGAGGAAAATAAAATAAAAAGAAAGATTTCCCAATGCATTTAGAATTCTAAGTAATTGAATCAGTACCATATACTGGAGCATTCATACAGTATGGCTAGTTCACAGTCTTAAAGACGTTAACACTGGGGCATTAAAGCCATGTTTGTATGGCAGAATTTTCAAACAAACCTATGCTATGTTATCACTCTCATGTGCAAATGTTGGGAATGGTCTCATGTTGTGGGAGATGATTGGCTGCATGATAAATAGACATACTTTACATACAAGAAATATTTTAATGCGAGGTCAAAATGCATTACCTTAATGTGGTTATAGATAGTCGTTAGCTATTAAATGTCCAATAGATGTCTTGTTTTTGGTGGTTTGTTTTTTTTTTTTGTCTTTCTGCCTTTTCTAGGGCCATACTTGAGGCATATGGAGGTTCCCAGGCTAGGAGTCTAATTGGAGCTGTAGCTGCTGGCCCACACCACACTGAGCAAGGCCAGGGATTGAACCTGCAACCTCATCATTCCTAGTTGGATGCGTTAACCACTGAGCCACGATGGGAACTCTCCAATAGATGTTTTTTATCAGTGGTCTGCAAATTTCAATTAATCCTTTATTCAGCTGATATCTTGTATCTTAACATTCTTTTTTTCTTTTCTTTTTCTTTCTTTCTTTTTTTTTTTTTTTTTGGTGGGTGTTAGCCTTAGAACATTCATGATTTAGAGCTCATCAGTTTGGAGATAGGAAAAGATTATTTAAGTTGCCAGTACTCTTATTCTCAAAAATAGAGTGGTAAAGAAGTTTCAACCAAGTGTCTTTAGGGCTTATTCATCATCCATTCATTCTTCATCCAACAAACATTTATTTATTGAACATCTAATATGTGCTAGTTACTATTCTAGTAGCTGGGAAATTCTAGTTGAACTAAAGAAGAAAAAGATTTGTTCTAACAGAACAGTGGCTGTCAAAAATGTGTTTCCTAGAGCCCTAGGGGGTCTCTTACCCCTTTTAAGGGGTCAGGAAGTCAAAATGTGTCAACATTTGAAATATTTGTGAAACTCAGTGAACCAATATTTTTCAAATGATGAAAAATTTGATGTTGCTAAATTATTTGGGGGTAAAAGATTCATTTAAAATGCAAAATGAAGAGTTCCCATGGTGGCTCAGTGGTTAACAAATCTAACTAGGAACCATGGGGTTGCGGGTTCGATCCCTGGCCTTGCTCAGTGGGTTAAGGATCCAGCATTGCCCTGAGCTGTAGTGTAGATCACAGACGCAGCTTGGATCCTGAGTTGCTGTGGCTGTGGCGTAGGCCGGCAGTTGTAACTCCGATTGGACCCCCTAGCCTGGGAACCTCCATATGCCTAGGGTGCAGCCCTGGAAAAGATAAAAATAAATAAATAAATAAATAAAATGCAAAATGAACATACTCTGGTGGCTCAACAGATTAAGTATCCCACGTTGTCACTGCTGTGGCTCTGAATACTGCTGTGGCTCTGAATACTGCTGTGCTACTGGTTTGAGCCCTGGCCTGGGAATCTCTGCATTCCAGGGATGTGGCTAAAAAAATACAAGATGGACTAGTTGATTTTAATGTAAAGAACTGTTGTGAGTAGTGTTTTATAAATGTCTGTTAGACCTGGTGATTGATTTTGCTGTTGAATTCTATGTTCGTGCTGATTTTTGTCTAGACGTTCTATTAATTGTTGAAAGAGTGGTGCTGAACTTTTGAGCTCTCTTGTAGATTTGTCTATTTCTCTTACAATTTCTTTTTTACTTTTTTTGTGACATTCTCCCCAAAACTTTACATTCTTCCCAACTATGTGAGCCAATAAATTATCTTACTGTTATGCCAGTTTCAGTTGCACTTCTACTCTTACAGTAAATTTGACTTATGACTTAGACTGGAGTGAAAATCGAACCAGTCATTCCATGATAACATTATTTCTCAAACTAGTGTCTACAAATGCATTTTTGGATGTCTGGAAAGCTATATATAAATTTTAAAGTGTTCATTTTCATTTCAATTATAACTTAATTAATGTAAAAATAGTCTGTTATCTCTGGATAATCCTCTTATTAATTGAGGACCGATGTGATTTCATCACTTTCATTTGCCACAAGTCACTTTGTAAACTGAAGAGAAAGAAATCTTTTTTTTTTTTTTTTTTGGTCTCTTTGCCTTTTCTTGAGCCGCTCCCATGGCATATGGAGGTTCCCAGGCTAGGGGTCGAATTGGAGCTATAGCCACCGGCCTACGCCAGAGCCACAGCAACCCGGGATCCGAGCCCTGTCTGCAACCTACACAGCTCACGGCAATGCCGAACCCTTAACCTGCTGAGCAAAGCCAGGGACCGAACCCACAACCTCATGGTTCCTAGTCGGATTCGTTAACCACTGCGCCATGACGGGAACTCCGAGAAAGAAATCTTGATGATTTCATTAGACATCAAGCTCTGGAACTTGATTGCCTGTGTTTGAATACTGACAATATCTTATAACTTACTCTAACCTTTTGTTGTTAGTGTCTTTTTCTCTAAAATAGAGAAAATGATACTAATGATACTAATCTCATAAGCTTGCTGTGAATATTAAAGGAGTTGATATGTGGAGAGATCTTAGAATAGTGTCTACAACATATCACATGCTCAATAATGTTCTTATTACATAAACAATGTTTTTGAATAAATGAAGAACATGTAACATCAGATATGCTATGTTTTGCTACAGACTGAATAAAGAAAATGGCAAAAGAAATGATTTATTTTACACATATTCATTCAATGGAATATTATATAGTAGTTAAAATGAATGAAGTGATATACCATGCAGTAAAATAATATGGATGGTTATTGCAATTTAAGAATAAGGGGAAAAATGCTTCTGAATATTAGAATATCATTTCTCCTTCTATTTAGTTATAAACTATAAAATTAAAATATATTCTTTTTAGAAATATATAAACCTTTTAAAGCATATATAAGACTATGTATTGAAATAAAACCTTCTTTTAAAAAGCAAAAAGGATGATAACTACAGAATTTAGGATGGTTGCCATGGGTGGGAAGAGCCTAGGAAATAGAATGGGAGGGCTATATTGTTAGAGTAAATTATTGTCAAGATCTTAAGGTTTATTTTTATTTTTTTTAATTTATTTCTTTTAATGAGAGTTGCAATTTCAGGTTCTATCTCCCTGTTTCCCTTTTTTCTTTTTGCCACACCTATAGCACATGGAAGTTTCTGGGCCAGGGATCGAACCTGCACCACACCAGTGACCAGGACCACAGTGGTGAAAATGCAGGAGCCTTAACCTTAATCTGCTAGGCCATCAGAGAACTCCTTAAGGTTTATTTTGAATAGTGGGTTTATTTCTTTTATAACATTGTAAAATTTAACTCAATCACTAAATTATAGGGGGCCATGAAGAGATCAATGATTAGAATGTGTCCTGAACTAAAGATTATGATTTATCTAATTTTGTGCATCTGAGTCCCAGTGCAAAAGGGAGAGAGAAATGTGTTACACATGGCAGAGGACAGTATACGCATGCTAATGAAACTTGCTACCAGAGCAGTGAGTATTCATGTTAGAAGGGGTAATTTTGTTTCAGTAAAAATCATCTGTTACATTAAGTCAATGTTAAGGATTCGAGCTGTTTTATTTAAGGTTGAAATTAATTTGGAATTTCAAATGAACAGTTGTCCAAGTGCTTGTGCAATGAATTTCCACCTAGTTTTTAGTTTACATTATGTTGGAGATAATGCAATAATAATTGGAGAGGCTATCAAATTATTTTTATTTCAAAAGGATTCTGTTCTTTACTTACCTTTAGGAGACACAGCATTGTACTTTCAGTGGTTCCATTCTCAGGTTCCTTATTCCAGAGATCCTCAAAATGAAATCTAGGGATGCTGAGACAGTTTCAGGTTATGCCACCTAATGTATAAAAGACCCCACAATTGTGAGGTTAAACTACAACAAAACAGTTAAATTGTCTTTTTCACTCTCACTCACAACTGTATAGTGGAGTTTTCTAGGATCTATATGACCGGTGAAATCACAAGAGGTGACTGTAGAAGCAGATGAGAGAAGTCAGAATTAGCATTTAATTCTGGCTATTAAGTTAGACATTAAAGAGATTTGTCAAAATGTAAATAAGGACATTTTTCTCATTATTATTTCTTTCACTGTGGAAAATATAGGGCATTTTTTTTTCATAAAAACATTATTAGTGTTTCCATGTAGTGGATTTATGATGATTATTTTGAAAATAAATAAATTTTTTAAAAATTTCTGCTTTACTTCCTAACACTATACATAGTAATAGATATTGTTTACATAAACAAAAACTCTTTGGGGTCCTCAATAATTTTTAAGAGTGTAAGGGATCAAAACCTTTGAGTAGTTCCCGTTGTTGCTCAGTGGGTTAAGGACCCTATGTTGTCTCTGTGAGAATGCAGGTTTGATCTCTGGCCTTGCTCAGTGAGTAAAGGATCTGGTGTTGCCATGGTTGTTGACCCCTGGCCTGGGAACTTCCGTATGCCACAGGTATGACCATAAAAATAAAAACCCTTTGAGAACTGCTGCTTTTGCCTATCCCCGCTTATTTTTACATTTCAGCTAGGAGTACAGTGAAATTCGTAAGATGTGAAATACTGTCATGTCTCACGCTATATTGAGCAGGTGGGACTTTATACATGACGAGAGGAAACGGGGAGGCACAGAAGGTTGTCAATGTGACAGGCTCTTGAGAGAACTTGGACACAGACTCCTGGTTGAGAAAATGTAGGTGGGCAGGTGGGCCCTATTGGATAGACAGACTGGCAAAACCTGTGGATAAGCTCAGAATAAGCTCAGAATTGTCACATGAATACCATAAAAGAACACAAAGACAGCATGGGAGGGGGAAACAAGAGGATGTGGTCATGGATATCTGCCCTTGCTTTGGCAATTCATTGTGCTTTCCCTAGCCTGACATGGCCTACGGAGTAATGTCTCTGGTCAGCTTGCCTGGAGGACCAGAACATTGAGAGAAGGATGGCATTTTTTTTTAAGATAATGTGCAAGTGTACACAAACACACACACACACAATGAAGAATGCTCAGATCTCTGTCAGATACATACAAATCACTTCCTGTGAGCTCCCGGAAAAAAAAATTACATTTACTAGGTAATCTCTATTTCAATATTTGATGGAAAATGCAATGTCTGGTTTTTGTTTTGGAGTGAGATGAGCCATATTTTAGGAATTAATAAATGTTTCTCAGTCTTTGCTTAAATCCCATAGGAAGAGAAACCTGAAAAACTCATCAGGAAACATATTTTTAAAGGAAATTGTTCCATATGTGAAGGGTTCAGTAATAAAACCTGTGAAAAATACATATTTTAAAATCTAATATCAGGAGTTCCTGTCATGGTGCACTGGAAACGAATCTGACTAGGAACCATGAGGTTGCGGGTTCAATCCCTGGCCTTGCTCAGTGGGTTAAGGATCTGGCTCGGCTCGGATCCTGCATTGCTGTGGCTCTGGTGTAGGCCAGCAGCTACAGCTCCGAGTTAGACTCATAGCCTGGGAACCTCAGTATGCTGCAGTTATTTGTCTTTTTGACTCTCACTCACAAGTGTATAGTGGAGTTTTCTAGGATCTATATGGCAGGTGAAATCACAAGAGGTGACTGTAGAAGCAGATAAGAGAAGTCAGAAGTTACTTTTAATCTGGCCCTAAATTTACATTTAATTCACGGCCCTAAAAAAAATCTAATATTAACTTAAATACTTTTATTTCATGAAATTGGTTAGCAACATCATCATTCCATGCCCTGCTTTGTGATTCCTCAGCTTTTTTTTTGTTTCCTCAGCAAAAAACAGATACTGTTCATTTTCTTAAGATTTGAAATATCTTTAGACCCATGAATCCGTTCGCCATATAATTGACAAATTACTCCTAACTCAGAAATTTTAAAAGAAGAATTCTGCTTCCTTAACTACTTGACCAGTAAACTTCGGTCACTTTTTCTCATGTTTCATGTAATTGTCTCACACAGACATTTGTTTTGTGCATATAAGTGCTACCCACACAAATGAATTTATGACAGGATATCTGAGGCCATGGCATGTGCAAAGATTGTCGCTTTTCTCTGTCCTTAACTCAGGCTGTCATTCTGTTTAGTTTGGTGTCTTAGAAAGAATGTTCCAATATTTCTATTTTTCCTATTGCTCTTCTGAGGATCGAAAACACAGAAATTATCTTACCTCAACAGAAGACACTGCTGGTAACAAGAAAGCATGGGAATCTTCAAAGATCTCTTTTAAGGATGGAAATTATCCCATAAATTCCTGCACGCTTAAGAGCCCTTCATTATATTTTCTCTGCAGGCTCTCAACTTTCATCCTCCATCCTTCCCTCAACTCACCCCCCATCCTAATAACTCGTCCTAAATTTCATTGCTTCCAGTAGAAAGAGAACCTGCTGAGATCCAACTCTCTATCCATCAGGGCACAGTTCTCTTAAACTGATGTGCCTAACCACTAATACTAAGGAGAGGAACAAACTGATTTTAAAAAGTCAATAAAATGCAAACTTTGTGAATTCAAAAGCAGTGTTTAGTATTTCTGTATTCTGATGCATTTTCTGGTATATTCGCAAGTAAGGCACTGCAGAAAAAATGGAGGGGTGTTGGAATGAGCTAAAGAATAGGATAAGATGCTTGTCATTTTACAGTTCTACTGTAAACAACCTGAAAAAAATTTTTTCTGTTCAGCTGCTAGTTTTCACATTCTGACTTTGCTTTAAAATGCACTCAAAGGAAAACAAAAACAATTATATGGAAATAATTTGGGAAATGAAATATTTAAAAAAGCATTTGATATTGAATTATAATTATCCATCCAATAAAATGCTTTAGTTTCTGCCTCTTGTCTACATATAATCTACAGTCTATATTCTAGTCTCATAAGTTCCAGTGGTTGAATTAGATAGCTATTGTGTTGATATTATACCCTTCCTTAATTATTTGAGAAAAGAAAATTGCTTTCACTAAAACAAAAGTTCACTTGATCCTGGAATCTTTATAAAAATCACTGAGAACTTCATCTGCAACTTGTTCCTGCCTGGGTCCAATTTTTCTGACATATTGCCCATCAAAAATATAGATCATCTTTTATATTTATTAAGAAAGTTCAAGTTTGTCTCATATTTGTCAGCACTGTGAGGCATTCATCAAGAATGCCATACGAGGAGTTCCCATTGTGGCTCAGTGGTAAATGAACCTGACTAGTATCTGTGAGGACACGGGTGAGGATCCCTGGCCTTGCTAAGTGGGTTAACGATCTGGCATTGCCGTGAGCTGTGGTGTAGGTCACAGACATAGCTTGGATCCCACTTTCCAGTGGCTGTTGTGTAGGCAGGCCAGCAGCTACAGCTCCAATTCGACCACCAGCCTGGGAATCTCCATGTGCAGCAAAAAGACAAAAAAAAAAAAAAAAAGCGTGCCATATAAGAGATGACTCACTCAAAAACATAGCCCTGAAAAAAAAAAAAAAAAAAAGAGTGCCATACAAGAGATGACTCACTCAAAAACATAGCCCTGAATTAACTTAAGAGCTTGAAAAGTAAAATGCTATGGAGAGCACTACTGTTTACCAATAAGGTTAAATAAAATGACAACGTGGTAATATATTCTGCTCAGTCAGAGACTTGTTAACATTAACAGTTGTGCATGAATGTATATGTGTGTGTATAATGAAAATATAAGTGGCCTCTAAGTTTTTATTATTTATTTCATTAAAAATTTTAACTGCAAGACAGTAATCCTTATATTGATATCCTAAAAGAACTAAAACCACACTTATTTCTGTAAATTGTATTGGTTGAGGTCCTAAATTTTCAGTAGCTTTTTGATATCCTTTGTGTTTTTAAATCTGCTCCTCCATTTCTTTTATAATATAGTTGAGAGATAAAACTCATCTTGCTTTAAATGGAAGGGGTAATTCAATTCTAATGCTAACCAACACTGATGGAGTACTTATAAATAAGAGGAGATGCAAGAACACTGGAGTTAGATGCTTATACATAAAGCCTGCTTCTGTCCTTACTGGCTGTTTGAAGTTGGGCAAGTCACTGAAACTCGCTGTTTCACTATTTTCCCATTAGTAAAATGGAGCTAAAAATATAACCTACTTCTTAAGGTTGTGAGAAAGATTAAATGAGACAATATATTTAAATTGCTTATCAGACTATCTGGTACCTAGGTGTCCAGTATGCCACAGATTGAATGTTTGTGTCCTTCCAAGATTCATATGTTGAAACCTAATCCCTAGTGTGATGGTATTTGGAGGTGGGGGACTTTGAGGGTGATTAGATAAAGCAGCACTAATGGGATTAATGTTCTTATAAAAGAAGAGAACTGCGAATCAAAACTACCAGGAGATACCACCTCACACCAGTAAGAAAGGCCATCATTAATACGTCCACAAATAACAAGTGTGGGTTGTGGAGAAAAGGGAGCCCTCCTGCCCTGTCGGTGGGAATGTAAGCTGGTACAACCACTCTGGAGAACAGTATGGAGGTACCTTAGAAATCTACACATAGAACTACCATATGACCCAGTAGTCCCACTCTTGGGCATATATCCGGACAAAACTTTCCTTAAAAAAGACACATGCACCTGCATGTTCATTGCAGCTCTATTCACAATAGCCAAGACATGGAAACAACCCAAATGTCCATCAACAGATGATTGGATTAGGAAGAGGTGGTATATATACACAATGGAATACTACTCAGCCATAAAAAAGAACAAAACAATGCCATTTGCAGCAACATGGATGGAACCAGAGACTCTCATACCAAGTGAAATAAGTCAGAAAGAGAAAGACAAATACCATATGATATCACTTATAACTGGAATCTAATATCCAGCACAGATGAACATTTCCACAGAAAAGAAAATCATGGACTTGGAGAATAGACTTGTGGCTGCTTGCAGGGAGAGGGAGGGAGTGGGAGGGATTGGGAGCTTGGGGTTAACGGATGCAAACTATCGCTCTTGGAATGGATTTACAATGAGATCCTGCTGTGTAGCATTGAGAACTATGTCTAGATACTTATATCGCAACACAACAATGGGAGGAAAAAGTATGTATACATGTATGTGTAACTTAGTTCCCATGCTGTACAGTGGAAAAATAAATAAATAAAAAAATTAAAATAAAGGTAGCCATATTCTTCCTGTGTTGGGATCTTCTATCCAGACTGCTCCTGAATGCTGTTGGTCTATAAACTGAAGTGGTCCATAAACTGAAGATAAGTCAAATGTATGGCAAGAGAGATCCTCCCTACCACACATACCTCTCTGGAATTTTTCTATTATTATCCCCTCGCCTTTGATAAAGTCAAGTTTAAATATTTCATCATTGTTTCTGGCGTGCTATGGAATGTAAAGGGTAGATGTATTTGTGCAAGGTAAATGTTACAGGTGTAACAGTGCTTCTTCCCATGCAACGGAAAAGTTAGTCTTGGAATGGAATGATATTCCTGCCTTAAGCTCAGAGAGGAATTTAAAAGAATAGGTTTCCCTGGGAAAATTTGAAATGACAGGTGTATACCGGAATAGAAATTTCTTCACGTGCACCCGCATGTTCATTGCAGCTCTATTCACAATAGCCAAGACATGGTAACAACCCAAATGTCCATCGACAGAGGATTGGATTCGGAAGAGGTGGTCTATATACACAATGGAATACTACTCAGCCACAAAAAAGAATGACATAATGCCATTTGCAGCAACATGGATGGAGCTAGAGAATCTCATACTGAGTGAAATGAGCCAGAAAGAGAAAGACAAATACCATATGATATCACTTATAACTGGAATCTAATATCCAGCACAAATGAACATCTCCTCAGAAAAGAAAATCATGGACTTGGAGAAGAGACTTGTGGCTGCCTGATGGGAGGGGGAGGGAGTGGGAGGGATGGGGAGCTTGGGCTTATCAGACACAACTTAGAATAGATTTACAAGGAGATCCTGCTGAATAGCACTGAGAACTTTGTCTAGATACTCATGTTGCAACAGAAGAAAGGCTGGGGGGAAAAAATGTAATTGTAATGTATACATGTAAGGATAACCTGACCCCCTTGCTGTACAGTGGGAAAATTAAAAAAAATAAAAAAAATAAAAAGAAATTTCTTCAGAGAGCTTTGGTCTTCTCTATAATTTAGGTGGATGACAAAGTTATTTACTGGGAGTAAGGGTGACAGGTGTGGGTTAGGGGCCTTAAGATGCATTTTCCAACAATTGCTATGGCAAATGCAATAGAGAATCAATTAGAGTTAAGTTAAAAAAAAATTGCTGAGTAGTACTTGGGGCCCAGTTGAGTTTAATTCAATGCAGTTAAAAAGGTGGGGGGGGGGGGCAGTTCTATTCTTTACATTATTTATAAAGATGGTGAAAATATAAGAGAAGTTTTTCTGGAGGAGCTCAGTTTAAAGCCTGCAAGAAGGAAAATGTTATCAGTGGTAATCAAGGATAGCAAGGAATAGGTATAAAAACAGAGTGTAGTTTCCAGTTGAGATAAAGCAGACACATTTACACACTGGCTGTACATCCAAGTAAATTTTTAAAATAGGATAATGTAAAATCAACTGGCAAAGTCCATTGAACAAACAATTAAGTTACTTAATGGTCTGTGCCTTTGTTTAATTGGCTAATTTCTGAAAATACTCTATTGTAGGTTACAGGCAATTTTAAAAGGATAATAGATATAATGAAACAAGTAGCAGGAATATGAAAAGAGTAAATACAATTAACCAGTTGAGATATAAATTAAATTTAGTCCTTGAACTTAAAGGTGGGATAAAAGTTTTATATGTTATGGCTCCTATTAACTGTGTTTTACTTTTCCTAAAATTTCAGAAGCAGTTCTGTGGGCTGTAAGTATAAGTGAGAATAAAAAGACATGGAAATAATCAGAAAACAATGGCCTGTTTCTACATGGTTTCTACATCGTTTCACTTATTAAGCAGGTAGCAAGGGCTCTTGACTATCTATAGCCTGCAGTGCTAACCTCATGAACTGATTTTGGAAGCAGCCTGGTTTCTTCTTTCAGAAATTCGGAGATACTGAATAGCACATGTCGGACCTGGAACTCTGCCATTATTATTCATTCATGTAGGTGCTGAAGGCAGGAACAATTTTAAGAGAAGCCTGTTAAAATGAAACCATCTTCAAAGAGAAAAAAAGAAAGAAAAGAAAGAAAAGGAGGAAAGGAAGGAAGGAAGAAACCATCTTGGTAAAGAGCAACCTGGATGTGAGGAATAACTCCATGTTCATTTCCACCTCTGATACAGGGCAAATCCTTTTGTAGAAAAACAGCGAGAGGGAAAGTCAAGAGCATGGGTACTGGCAGAGAGTGAAAGAAAATCAAAGGCATATTTCTCCTTCACATTTTTCCCTAGGACTGGGAAATGCTAAGGTTGTTTTATTTTGATTTTATTTTATTTTTTGTCTCTTTAGGCCCATGCTAGCAGCATACTGCAGTGCCCAGGGTAGGGGTCAAATCAGAGCTGTAGCCACTGGTCTATACCACAGCCACAGCAACGCCAGATCCAAGCTGCATCTGTAACCTATACCATAGCTCACGGTATTGTCAGATCCTTAACCCACTGAACGAGGCCAGGGATTGAACCTGTGTCCTCGTGAATACTAGTCATATTCATTTCCATTGAGCCAAAGAGGGAACTCCCTAAGGTTGTTTTATAACTCTTGCTAAGAATATTAGCAACCATATCCTTCTGTACATATTGTTAAACTCCCTGTGCGATTTCTTTTACATCTTAAAAGTTCTTCTTTAGTAAAAACAAACAAACAAACAAACCAATGAAGAGGAGTTCCCGTCGTGGCTCAGTGGTTAATGAACCCTACTAGCATACATGAGGACGTGGTTCGATCCCTGAACTTGCTCGGTGGGTTAAGGATCTGGTGTTGCTGTGGCTCAGATCCTAAGTTGCCGGGCCTCTGGTGTAGGCCAGCAGCTATAGCTCTGATTTGCCTTCTAGCCTGGGAACCTCCATATGCTGTGGGTGCAACCCTAAAAGACAAAAAGACAGGAAAAAAAAAAACCAATGAAGAAAAAAACCCAGTTTTTCATTTAAGTTTTATAAACATTATATATTTAAAACTCCATGCTGAAAAGTTGTATTTTAACCCAGTTACATATAACTAGCCATTAAGAAGCCTATATTTTTGGAATCAATTGATGACAGTTTTTTTTTTTTAAACAGAAAGGTATGAACTCTATTTTAAGATTGTCAAACATGTATCATTTCCCCTTCCAATATCTTATTATAAAGTGTTTAAAAATTTAGAAAAGTTAAAAGAAAAAGTGTACACTAAATAGCCATATATCTACTTTCTAGATTCTACAATTAATATGTTGCTCTTTTTTGCTTTATTAAATATTTACTTGTCTATCCATCTTTCTGTCTAGTCATTGTCCTGTCTTTTTTTTAGCTCTGCATCTTTTCTTAAAATAGGAATAGAATTACTAATGTATGCATATATTTTGAGAAGGATTGTGAACATATTTTATATTTTTCAGAGGATATTTCTCACAGACGATTGTATTCATTGCCTATTGCAATGAATACAAACAAAAAATTAAGAAGATAAAACAACACAAATTTACTTCTCTTACAGTTTTGGAGATCAGAAATCTGAAATGGGTCTAACAGGCTATAATCAAGGTATCAGCAGAGCTACAATCTTTCTGAAAGCTTGAGAGGAAAATCTGTTCCCTTCCTTTTCCAGCCTCTAAAGTATCCCTTCATTCCTTGGCTCTTGGGTCCTTCCTCCAGCTTCAAGGTATAGTTCTACAACCTTTTCTTCCATCCTTAAATCTTTTCTAACTCTGAACCTCAAGCCTCCCTCCCCTCCCCCGTTCCCACTCCTTGTGATTACATTGGCCTCACCTGGATGATCCAGGCTAATTTCCCCATAGTACAGCCCTTAATTTAATCACATCTGCAGAATTCCTTTTGACAGATAAAGTAAAATCGCCACAGGTTCTGGGGGTCATAATGTGGACAACCTTTTTTTGGGGGGGGGGGGGCTGCACGCACAGCATATTGCAGTGTCCAGGCTAGGAGGTGAATGGGAGCTATAGCCGCTGGCCTATACCACAACCATAGCAAGGCCAAATCCAAGACATATCTGCGACCTTACACCACAGCTCAAGGCAAGTCCAGATCCAAGACAAGTCTGCGACTTACACCACAGCTCACAGCAATGCCAGATCCTTAACCCACGCAGCGAGGCCGGGGATTGAACCTGTGTCCTCAAGGATGCTAGTCAGATTCATTTTCACTGTGCCAGGATGGGAACTCCCAGAATGCGGTCATCTTTAGGAAGCCGATATTCAGCTTGCCACAGTATATCATATTGTGGCCTTTACTATGTATTTCACTATTAATAGGCTTTGGTACTTGGAGAAAACATCCACTAAGTTCAATTCTTTACCTGTTTGGTCTATTCCATGAAGTGAGTAATGCTCTTATGAATGGTTCTTACCATATGAGACAACAAAATCATCAATAATCTACCATTCTTCATGATCCAAAAGTCACATTCTCATTTTATGCTGAAAGAAAAAAGAAAACACTATCAATTAAACTGATTCACTATGTAAGATGCATTTTGATTTGACACATGTTAAAATGTGATAAAATGCATCTTAAAGTGGATGAAATATTTGGTATGATTTCAGGAGATTGCATGACACAGAGATGGCCCAAGAAGTTCCTTCCTTTGGTATTAATGGTATAACTAATATAAAGTTCCCATTTCAGGTAGGAAAATCTGGGTCGGTTAATATGTAGCATTGAAAGAAATATCCCAAATAATTTAGTGCTTGCAACGACTAAATGTATGCACATATCCACTTTAAGTTGTACTTAGCAATTTCCTTTATTTCAGTACTCTAGACACAAAAATTAAAAATACTAGTCCTGTTAAGGCATGTCTTTTAAAGATGGACCTATTATTTCATACCTCCCAGTGAAAAAATGACAGCACAGTCATCTATAGCATGCACAAGATACCTAAAGGGCACCAAAGTAATTGAGTCACATTATATTACCGGAGTTTCCAGATCTCTGGGTTGACAGTTGCTTCATAGCCAGGATGGATAGGAATGGAATGGAAACACAATTTTCTTTAAATAAAAAAGCAAATAGGCTTCATCTTGACGTTTCTTATCTGCATTTCACCTTTATCGTCTCAGGAGCAATTCTTCCAGCGTACAGCATAAGCCCTTGTGTTTTCATTATTTTCTACCGACAGTCTCTCTCTCTTTCCTGTGAGAAGCATCTAAAGTTAATAAAGAGATAAAACCCAATTTCTTCCAGCTGTGTTTTTCAGATTTTTCAATATTCAATTAAGAAAGGCCAGAAGTTGCAGACTATTTTAGACAAACACTGCTAGGCCACTCTGATTTTTTTCTCCCAGTTTTTTTTTTTGGATTGTGAAAAGAAACCTTATAAAAAATGATAATGCTTCTGAAGTCCAGAAAAACTTCGAACAAAAAGAAGAATCTCATTTCTCAGGGCTCTGCACACTTAAGGCTCCCCTACATTCAAGAATATGTTTCTGAAAACTCTTCTTAGCGTAAAAGTTAAACCTTAAATTTCTTTGTCTATTGTAGTGTATAGCATGACTTGAGAGGTTGGTTTCATGCCTAAGGACCACCTGAAAATACACCTTTGTTTCCTAGCCCAACCAGGAGGAAAAAGAATCATAGGGTGTTTCAACTAGAGAGAACTATAGACTAAACTAGTTCCAAATCCTTAACTTTACAGATTAAGAAACCATATCAGAATGAGTGATGTAGGTCATTTTTTTTTTTCCATTCAGGGGGTAAATTCTCACTTATTTAGTATTCAGTTTCTTTTAGGTTTTGGATATACAGAACTAAGCTAACCTGCCAACTCTAAAATAAGTCTACTACTAGAAATCAAGCCATCAGACATACTGAGACAGGTTTCGTTTACTCATTTTGCATTTTCTAGAGGAAAATGCTGCAGATGTCCCACTAGCCAAGAGCTGTACACAGCACAGTTGAAAGTATTTATTCTTTGGGACTGATATACAAATAACTTCTTTTTTTTTTTTTTCCCCACTGTACAGCAAGCGGGTCAGGTTATCCTTACATGTATACATTACAATTACATTTTTTTCCCCCCAGCCTTTCTTCTGTTGCAACATGAGTATCTAGACAAAGTTCTCAATGCTATTCAGCAGGATCTCCTTGTAAATCTATTCTAAGTTGTGTCTGATAAGCCCAAGCTCCCGATCCCTCCCACTCCCTCCCCCTCCCATCAGGCAGCCACAAGTCTCTTCTCCAAGTCCATGATTTTCTTTTCTGAGGAGTTGTTCATTTGTGCTGGATATTAGATTCCAGTTATGAGTGATATCATATGGTATTTGTCTTTGTCTTTCTGGCTCATTTCACTCAGTATGAGATTCTCTAGCTCCATCCATGTTGCTGCAAATGGCATTATGTCATTCTTTTTTTGTGGCTGAGTAGTATTCCATTGTGTATATAGACCACCTCTTCCGAAACCAATCCTCTGTCGATGGACATTTGGGTTGTTTCCATGTCTTGGCTATTGTGAATAGAGCTGCAATGAACATGCGGGTGCACGTGTCTCTTTTAAGTAGAGTTTTGTCTGGATAGATGCCCAAGAGTGGGATTGCGGGGTCATATGGAAGTTCTATGTATAGATTTCTAAGGTATCTCCAAACTGTTCTCCATAGTGGCTGTACCAGTTTACATTCCCACCAACAGTGTAGGAGGGTTCCCTTTTCTCCACAGCCCCTCCAGCACTTGTTATTTGTGGATTTATGAATGATGGCCATTCTGACTGGTGTGAGGTGATGATATACAAATAACTTCTATGAAAAATGATTCCTTTTCTCCCCCCAGAATTTATTTGGACATAAGACTTAAACAAAATTATTTCATCTATGGATGGAGTTCCCGTTGTTGCACAGTGGAACCCAATCCAACTAGTATGCAGGAGGACGCGAGTTCGATCCCTGGCCTCACTCAGTGAGTTAAGGATCTGGAGTTGCTGTGAGCTGTGGTGTAGGTCACAGATGTGGCTCTGATCTGGTGTTGCTGTGGCTGTGGTGTAAGACTGAAGCCACAGCTCAGATTGGACCCCCTAGCCTGTAAACCTCCACATGCCATAGGAACGGCCCTAAAAAGAAAACAAGAAAAAAGAAAATAAAAAAAGGGTCTTTGTAACTTTACTGTTTCAAAAGTAAATATAGAAGAAAAGCTGCAATTTTGCTTTCCGTGGCTTTGATTACCCACGGTCAACCAGGGCCTGAAAATGTTAAATACAAAATTTCGGAAAGAAATAATTTCCAGGTTAAGTTGCATGCTGTTCTGAGTAGCTGGATGAAATCTCGCGCTTCTTGCTCCGCCTGCTTAGCCGCCATCTTTGTCATCAGACGCACTGTGGAGGTATCGCTGTGTTCAGCGCATGTGTGTTCAGGTAAGTTCTTTTACTAGTAAAGTCCTCGAAGTGTAGAGTACAGTGCTGGGAATTTGGATCTGCCAGAGAGAAGCCATGAAGTGCTTTCTTTCAGTGGAAAGGAAAGAAAGAAAAGTCGTCTAGCCGAGGCTGCTAAAATGTATGGTGAGAAGGAAACTTTTCTTCCTGAAATTGTGAAGAAAAAGAAATTTGGAGTTCCCCAGTCATGGCACAGCAGAAACAAATCCGACTAGGAACCAGGAGGTTGTGGGTTCATCCCTGGGTTCGCTGAGCGGGTTAAAGGATCTGGCATTGCTGTGAGCTGTGGTCTAGGTCTCATACGTGGCTGGAATCTTGCGTGGCTATGGCGTAGGCGGATAGCTGCAGCTCCACTTAGACCCCTAGCCTGGGAACCTCTATGTGCCTAGGGTGCAGCGCCCCCCAGAAAAAGAAAAAAAAATTTTTTTTGGTAGTTTGCTGTCGCACCTCAAGCTGCTAAAATCAAGGTCACAGTTGCAAGTTATATGCTTAATTAAGATGGAAAAGGCATTAAATTTGTACAAGGTATTTTGAGAGAGAGACCATTAATTTACCTTTTAAATTATAGCCTATTGTTATAATTATTCTACTTCATTATTAGCTATTGTTGTTAATCTCTTACTATGCCTAATTTGTAAATTAAACTTTATCACATTTATGTATGTATAGGAAAAAATGGTATATAAAGAATCCGGTACTGAAGTTTCAGGCATCCACTGAGGGCCTTGCAAAGTATCCCTCATGGATAATGGGCAGGGGGGGACTACTGTTTTCCTCTTCTTTTTTTTGGCTGCATTTGCGGCCTGTGGAAGTTCCCAGGCCAGGAGTCCAACCCTCACCACAGTGACAACGCCCTATCTTTAGCCTGCTGTGCCACAAGGGAACTCTGTTTTCTTCTTAAAAGCAAAATATATTTCCAAAAACTTGAACTTTGTGTCCAAGGATTTTAGAATGTGAACAAAAGGGAACTAAGCAGCTGAAGTCCTGTGTTCAGCATAATGTGTTGATGAACATTTTTATTTTCCTGTCTTGATGGTAGAAATTGCTAGGAATTTTCTCTCACCCTGTAAGCAAGTGATGCCAACAATTTGAGATTTATAGAGTAAATCTCTTTTTTTTTTCACTACCCTTGAACAACATTTGCTAACTTTGTTACCATTCTGCAGTATGTGTGACCATTATATTTACATATGTGTCACATTCTCAAGTAGACCAGTTTATGGACTGCCCTGTAGCCGGTAGAGATGGTAAGTATATCACTTCCAAATTCCCACAAGCAGTTGTAATCCCTCTCTCTCTTTCCTAGTTGAGAAGGCGCATTGGTCATTAAGTGTGATGAGAGTATTGGAGAAAGCATCGGCTCTACTATAATTTAATTAAAAAAATCATTCCTAAGCTTTGATATTTTATTATACAGAATACCTCATATCTGATAGAGACAAAATGTTTCAGAGCATTACACCTGAAAACAGCTTTTATGCAGAATTCACCGATTAGATCATGAGAAAGGATAGGAGTGCAAACACTAGATTTTGTTTCATTTTGTTTTCAGTGCTTTTATTTTTTAATAGCTAAAGCCAGATTGATATAAAAATATATACATGGAGAAGGATCATTCTCATATCTGTTCTCTTTAACTCTTTTCTCTTTCTTGCTTCTTTTGGTAACATATTCAGATTCTTACTTGTGTTTCTTCATGTAAGTAGAAACAAATACAAATGTATGTACTTACTTTTCTCCCTTTTCTCCCCCAAATAAGACTACTCTATTGTTGTACATCATGCTTTTAAAAAAAATTTAACAATCTAACCTAGGACACTCAGTATTATATACTGTGATAATTTACCACTACATGGGATATATATATACACACACACACACACACACACATTTCCTTTTTATAGCTACACAGTCTATATCATAAGTTCAATACTGATGGACAATTCAATACTGATGGAGAAGTCTAATCTTTTATTACTGTAAACAATGTTGCAACAAATAACCTATATATATGTTACTTTCTACATGAGTGATGTAAATATGTTCTTACTAAAAAATAAGTGTTTCAAATGATGTGAATTTGGGGGTCCAAGAAATTCAGAAACTTAAAAATAAAAGAAATTCTGATAGCCTAAGACCCTTTTTTGGTTCAGTAGGATAAACTACCAAAGGTGGGATTGCTGGTAAAGGATAAATAAATTTGTGGTTTTTATATATTGCAAAATTGTAACAGTGGCTTAGGAGTTCAAAGCTGTCAAACTTTTGTATTTTTGCCAATCCTATGGATGAAAAAAAAATCTCTATATGCTTTTCATTTGCATTTATCTTGTTATGGGTGAGGTTAAATATCTTTCATATGTTGTGGATTTTTGGTCAAATTTTTATGGAGTTCAAAAAGTCCTGTCTATATTAGGAGATTAGCTCTTTGTTTTGTTTTTGTTTTTAGGGCCGCACCAGCCAGCAAATGTAAGTTCCCATGCCAGGGGTCTAATCAGAGTTACAGCTGCTGGCCAATACCACAGACACACTAATGCCAAATCCAAGCTGTGTCTGTGACCTGCACCACAGCCCATGGCAATGCCGGATCCTTAATCCACTGAGTGGGGCCAGGGATAGAATCTGCATCCTCATGAATACTAGTCAGATTCCTTACCACTGAGCCACAACGGGAACTCTGAGAGTTGCCGTTTCTAATATGAAGGGCATATATTCTTTTCCAGAATGTTTGTTTATTACTTAGCCTATATAACTCATCCAGATTTAACACGGAGGCTTTTCTTTGCAAGGGCTCCATCTTTTTCTGATTTCTTCATCTTTGCTCTCACCCCAGTGTCCCCAACCTTTTGTATTAGTCATCTCCTTTCTCTACCTCAAATCTCCCCCTGTAGCTGGAAGTTACTGAATTATCCTCAGGAAGCATATTTTTGTATCTCCTATCTTAAACACATAAAGTATCTTTACCTTACTTTGCCTTCTATACTTTTTCCTTTGTATCCAAGTTTCTTGAGAGGAGCGTTCTCACTCTGTCTCTTTTGTTTCTCTCCAGAGCTCCGAGCTTTGAAAGCCACCTCTATGACTTTACAAATGCCCCCTAGTTCTCAAATGGTTGTGCAGTTTCCCCCTCCTCACACTTCATCTCTCTTGCAGAATCTGACACTTCACTCCCTCTTTCTTGACATCATTTCCTTCTTTGCTTGTTTTCATGATACTATCCCTTCCATATACTTTAACTGTTCTACTCACCATATCTTATTCTTCTTTGTTGTCCTCATTATATATGCTCAAGTATTTGGCCAATACATATAAGTCAAGGACTCCTGAATCTGTGTCTACATTCCAGAACCTGGCACTCAAAGACCGGATATCCACATCCAAATGCCCATGATGTATGGGCCACAAACACCAGTCTCTCCCTCCTCTGCCTCTCTCCACCCACTCACTTCTGTTTTTCAGACTTTGATCAAGTTACCTAAATACTTTTGATTTTGATTTATTAATAAGTAAAGTGGGGTCTGTAATATTACCTATCTCATAGAGTTATAAGAATAAAATGGGGAAATAAACTATGGCAATGAGGAATCTCTTTCAGATTTCCCCTTCTTCTTAATATTGTAATTGTTAATTACAATTAACAACTATAATGAACAATTAATAAATTAACAATTAATGATTGTTAAAATTGTGAATTATGATTATTAATTGTTAATTATATTAATTGTACCATTAGTAGATTTAAAAATTTTGTTTAAATATCTCCTTTTCTGGAAAGTTGTTACTGGCAAGGACTGTAATTTTGACAGTGATTTTGCTTTCAAGGAATGTAAGTCTAGTTGAAAAAGCAGATAAAGGAATGGGTCATTTTTGTAATGTATGAAAAATGTTAGGTTAGAGGTAAGACATTTATTGAATGTCTATTATGTGTCAGATACATTATGTCTGGCACATAGTAGGTGTTCAATAAATATTTGTGGAAGGAGTGTTTATAAATTGGTTATTACTACTAACAATACATGTCAAAAGGATATAATATACTTAAAATTACATGTAGTTATTTAAATCAGCTTAATTTCCATGATAGTAAAATGTGCTACTACTGGGCTTTAGGACTTTGCTTCATACTAGTATTTGTAGGGGATATGTTAGAGGCAATTTATGTTAATAATTATTTCTGTTTGTAGAATTAAAAAAAAATTCTAGGAGTTCCCGTCATGGCGCAGTGGTTAACGAATCCGACTGGGAACCATGAGCTTGCGGGTAGAATCCCTGGCCTTGCTCAGTGAGTTGAGGATCCGGTGTTGCCGTGAGTTGTGGTGTAGGTTGCAGATGCAGCTCGGATCTGGTTAGCTGTGGCTCTGGCGTAGGCCAGGGGCTACAGTTCCGATTGGATCCCTAGCCTGGGAACCTCCATATGCTGCAGGAAGCAGCCCTAGAAAAGGCAAAAAGACCAAAAAAAAAAAAAAATTCTATCCACAATAGTCAGAACCTTTGGGTTTGTAGTAAATGAGGACAATAAATAAAAAGTTAAGCAACCATATCCTTTTTCTGTCACCCCGTGAAGGATATATATATATATATATATATTTTTTTTTTTTTTTTTTGTCTTTTTGCCATTTCGTGGGCCGCTCCTGGGGCATATGGAGGTTCCCAGGCTAGGAGTCGAATCGGAGCTGTAGCCGCTGGTCTACACCAGAGCCACAGCAATGCTGGATCCAAGCCGCTTCTCCAACCTACACCACAGCTCATGGCAACACCGGTCCTTAACCCCCTGAGCAAGGCCAGGGATCGAACCCACCACCCCATGGTTCCTAGTCGGATTCATTAACCACTGCGCCACGACAGGAACTGATTGAAGGGTATTTTTTTAGTCCTGGAATTAATGTCAAAAATCATGAACTCTATAATTAGAACAAGGAATTTTATGTTATCTCAAATTAATGGCATTTCTTCTCCCCCTCACAATATCCTTTATATTTATCTAGTTTTCATGAAACTAGATCTTGAAAAAAAAGGCAGTCTGCAGCAAAGTCTCTCAGAATACCACATAAGTGGAGTCTTATATAAAGTAAACAGACTGGAACAGAAGAAAGAGGCATAGTTATAAATGCTTTAAAGCCATTTGAACTTCTTGTTAAGTCCCAGGGTCTATTTTCATGTCTATAACTTAATATAAACCCTGAAGGACCATTTTCTGACCATTGCCTCATTGTTATTTCACATCTTCCAACACTGGGAAGCATAATTTATGTGTTGATAATTTATCTTGGAAGTATAAATCATTCCGTATTTTCAGGGTAGAAGTCATATGGTTTGGAGTCACAGGAAAATTGCATCAGCATTCCATCTTTATAATGAATGACTGGGTTTTATATTCCATTGACCCATGGAGACACTAGAGAATTAATGTACAGTACTGCATGTGTCATATACTAGGCTTGACATGTATAAATATTCTGAAAAAAGTACTCATTTAGTTAGCTGAATTATTTAACAGATTTAGCAAAAATAGTAATCCCTTTAGCAAATATTTGTTACTATTGGCTAAATATTTGTGATAGATCTTTGTTAAATGTCTGCGATTTGTATACAGTGGCATCAGAAAGAAAGAGTAAAGCAATCATAATTCTATAACAATCTTAGTTTCTGGTATATATGAAGCAGTTCCTATCTTCCTTAAGATTCCATTAAATAACTTGATCCAGGCTAAAACTGAATATGATGCCTGGCACTGTGTCATATTAATGCTGTACTGCAGTTTAGAAACAGATTAGACCTTTGGATTGAAGTTCAAATAGTAGCTTCCTTTGTGAGGCTTAACATGAAGAATCAAATAATCTATGCTGAGGATACTGATATTCTACAGAAGGTAGAGCTCTCCTTCTTATTTGTTTTTCAATCAGCCTTAACAAATTATTTTAATATTGTTAAAGATATTCAAGATTAAAAGTATAGTGGAGTTATATTTTTTCCTCTACTTCTAAATAAGAAAAAAGGAGAGAGAAAGAAACCAGGTTTCCCTTTTCTCAGTTCTAAAGTGCTGAAGTTAGGCAATAGAAATAGATGTAATTTAAAAAATTGGGTATCAGAGTGAGAGTATTAAGTTGTGGTTTAAGCAATATGCTGAAAACTGGTAATAATTCTAGGTTCATGTGTGGTTTCAGATTCATCAGGTACAGTCCAAAGCGTGTCACTTCCAGTACCTTCAAGGGGGAAAAATGGACCTAGATTTTAAATAAAGAAAAGGTTGTAATTAAGTCATTAGTAATTTCAGTTTGTTATACAGTCATGTTGCTTTGAAGGTTATAATAATTATTATCTTATTCACTGATAGCCCAGACACTACATTCAAGTAAGTGTTAATTTGGCAGGATTTTAGCTTTTTTCTCACATCAGTATACCAAAGGAAGGAAGGCTATGTAGCCTAAGTGAGGCCAATGAACTGATGGCTGGAACATGTCTTCCCTTTTTTCTGAAAGTTATAAAGTTTTATAATTTCAAATTTCTCTAGGGCTTTGTACATCATGGACATTCAGTTAATAATTGGCTGTAGCTGCTATGAGCATAGAATATAGAATCCATTTCCTACAATTACTTCTTACTATAGACATAGGAGGCTATGGGATTTCCTTAAACCCTCCTCTTCTTTTTTCTCTGCTTGTTACCTCAGGAATTTTTGCAGATTTTCTATTTGTCATCACTAAAGCTATCCTTATATGTTCAGTAGCAGAAATATTAAATGATTTTTCTGAGTGTAACTTTCCTTATACTCCTTATACTCATAGGAGCCTGATTGAGTAAAGGCTAGGTGTTCACACACTCATGGTGCCATTTGTCTAACTCGGGGTTTCTCAATCCAAGAACTATTGAAATTTAGGGCCATATAAATTCTTTGCTGTTGGGGGATATCTTGTGCCTTATAAATGTGTTTAGCAGCATCCCTAGCTTTTACCCACTAGTTCAGCAACACTATCCCAGTTGTGATAAACAGAGATGTCTCCAGATAGTGCCAAATGTCCACTGGGGGCCTCATCACCCTCAGTTGACAGCTATTGCTCTAATTTATTGTCTTGATGATAATTTATATTTTGAATCTGTCTGTTGCCATGTATGTAGGGGACTTCTTCATGGTCCTGTGTTTCTTGAATCATACATGTAAGGAAATTCTGGTCTGTATAATGTATATCCTCACAGACTGTCAAGGCATCTCAGAAAAGATAAAGAAATACAATCTCCTAGTGAAAATGTGTTGTGCCTTTATTGTGTAGAGTCAGAAGATAACTTTCCTTATTTATATGAGTCAAGATTATAAGCAAAGTTCTCTGCACAGTGACTAATAAATCAACAGCTACCTTTGTTTTTGCACTTTTATTATTAATATGTTGTAAAACTGTATGTTCCCTTCACCTCTGAAATCTGAAATATCACCACACTTTGCAGTTACTTGGAACAGCAGTTATCTCTTTGTCATGTGTCCTTTGGCCTGCCAAAGAATATTAAGTGCTCTAACCAGCTGACCTACTACTGAAGTTGCCTTTCCTTTACCCAGTGACAAATAGAAAATAGAAGAATTTCCACTAAGAACATAATACATGAAGTTTTTCTTCTAGAGCCATAGTAGTTTTCTTATAAAGTCACTACATTTAAGAATAGAAGGTTCAGGAAGTTCCTCCTGTGGCTCAATAGTAATGAGCCTGACTAGTATCCATGAGGATGTAGGTTCAATCCCTGGCCTCATTCAGTGGATTAAAGGATCTGGCATTGCTGTGAGCTGTGGTGTAGGCCGGTAGCTGCAGCAAAAAAAGGAGTTCCTGTTGTGGCTCAGTGGAAGCAAATCTGACTAGCATCCATGGGGATGCAGGTTCGATCCCTGGCCTTGTTCAGCAGGTTGAGGATCCAGCATTGCTGTGAGCCATAGTGTATGTTGCCGATGTGGCTCAGATCCCGTGTTGCTGTGGCTGTGGTGTAGGCTGGCAGCTGCAGCTCTGATTCGACCCCTAGGCTGGGAACCTCCATGTGCCATGGTGTGGCCCTAAAAAGACAATAAAATAAAACAAAACAACAAAAAAACAACAACAAAAAATCTTGGATGAAAAAAATTTTATAGTCCTTCCTTTTTCTAAAACAAATTACATTTGCTTGTAAAGCCCTGTTCTTCATGGATGGCTAGAAACTCTGTCTCAGTCATTAATGTGACTCCCTTTCCTTCAAGGTTTTGCTAAAATGAGAGGGTTTGAAGCAGTCCAGAAGAAGATAGATAGTATTCTCAACTCAGCTCCCCACTGGACATTGGGGATATTCTCACTAAGCCTTCTTTGATTCTTTATCTGCCCTGCTTTTGCATGTAATCTTTGATGAGGTTGTCAGTTTCAGCCAGGCTTTTCTGGGGAGTTACTGGGCGGGGGGGACACCAAATCATTCTTCAGGGCCCCGCCAGATACCATGAGTACAATGTCTGCTACTCTCCTAAACCCACCCAAATCTCCTTCCCATCTTTCTCTTTATAGCTTCCTCCTGACCCACTTTCCTCATGAGTTAATCACCCTAATCAGGTTGAGAGATTCTTCCCTTCAGGAACACCATGTTCTCCTTTTTAGGAATAGGTGTGATGAACTACAAGCTAAAACCAATAAATACTTTTTTTTTACTAACTCATCCTGCGAAACATGAATCATCAACAGATTATGTGGAATAGGAGTGACACACTTACAGAGCTGACCTCATCCTCAAAGTTCCTGATGTTTTTCCAGCATTTACTAAATAAATAAACATTTCTAGAGCTCAAAACTTATTATTGTATGTTGCCTTTAGAGGTATGCCAATGACTTATGAAAATATTACTCAATCCACTGCTTTTTTCTCCAGATTTTTCTATTCTTTAATTATTTGGGAAGAAAATGTTGCTTGTGACAACTTAAGACCTGACCCAAACTATTCCTATTTACTGATAATCATGTCAGTTCAGTGATTACACTGGCTTGTAATTATATTCATGCTGGGAGAGGGGTCAATATAATTATGGGCTGAGAGCTGAGATTGGGTTGATGGATAACTTTGTATGGACAATATTTTCAGGTGTGTGTATAGATGCACTCAGAACTCTCAGAGTGAAAAACCCTGTAGTACATTTCAACTTGCATGGTAGTGGTCAATTACTAAGAATGAGGAGATAAAAAAAGACCTAGGCCAAGGGCAATACTCTTGTGGGTGTGGAGAGGTCCAGGACCAAAGTTCTGCCAGATTTCAGTCCTTCCCTTTCCAGATCTTGCTCAGCAGCATTCCTTGAAGGCTGCAGACAAGTTCACACAACCTAGTCCCTGGGCCAATACTGGTCACTTCTGCCAGTACATACAGTAGGATGCTTCTGTCTCCCTCAGTGTGGGTTTGGAATTTATCTAGCTCCTGTAGGTGGGGTGGGGTGGGGTGGGGTGGGGTGTGGGTCCCTGAGATGAGCCACTAATCACTTGATCACCATTTTACAGCTTTCTTCTCAGTCTTCAGTGTGACATACTCAACTCATCAAGTGCTCTGTCTGCATTATAAATACCTTGCCTGGAAGAGCGCTCTAATACCAGCTCATTTATATGGAAGCTGAATGTCTTATTTATCTCTTAATGCTCCTTGCTTCCTGTGCTGGTTGAGATTGTTCTCTCAACCAGAATTGCCACCACAGCTGGGGAGCTCCTGTCTCCTATGCCACTAGTTTGTTACGTGTCAGTTCTGGTCTGGTTGGCACCAGAGTTCACTTAGACACTTGGGCAACCATGGTTTAGGGCATTGGTCACTCTTTGAGTTATGAACTCTGGCCCTTCCTGTCTCCTTTTTCACAGCAACCATCATTAACTGACGTCTCAACATGCCTCACTGGTTGGCTACCATTCTACCTGTCCAGTTTGTCCTGGCTACACACACAGATTTTTTGTTTGTTTGTTTTTTCAGAATTCTTTTTTTTTGTCTTTTGTCTTTTTTGTTGTTGTTGTTGTTGTTGTTGCTATTTCTTGGGCCGCTCCCGCGGCATATGGAGGTTCCCAGGCTAGGGGTCAAATCGGAGCTGTAGCCACTGGCCTACGCCAGAGCCACAGCAACGCGGGATCCGAGCCGCGTCTGCAACCTACAACACAGCTCACGGCAAGGCCGGATCGTTAACCCACTGAGCAAGGGCAGGGACCGAACCCGCAACCTCATGGTTCCTAGTCGGATTCGTTAACCACTGCGCCACGATGGGAACTCCTGTTTTTTCAGAATTCTTAAGCCAGCTTACTCAACAAACCTAAACTCAGGAATCACACTGAGATCAACCTGTTTCAATTTGTATAGCAGTAGAGGGTTTTGGTTAAAAATTTTTTATTTGTGGTCATGAAACTTCCTATCGTAAGCACTTCTCTTTGGAGATTATTTCAGGGGAAGATTTCAAAATACTGTCCATGCTGAGATAATTCATTGTTCTCTTACTGTGGAGAATGATGAAGGAAGATCAGGACAAGGACAAAGCTCACTTATTCTCAGCTCCCTCCCACACCCCCCTTAATAACAAGTCAACAATCTGAAGGTCTAGGGATCATCTCCAGGATGAGTCACAGATTTCAGATTCACACACAAGTGACCCCAGTGCTTGCAGTGCATGCTAAGACAGGGAGACATCAATTAGAGGTTTTAGAGGCACAGGTTTTGTTTTAAGGACATTAGGATTCACACTTGCCTATGTGTTCAGACTCAGTTAACTGTTTAATTTTCACCAGGTTTGGTGATACAGATGTTTCCTTTGTACTGGAAGTGTCACTGCCAGTTAACGAAGTATCTCAGCTCATAAATCTCTCCTGCCACTCATCCTGACAAGTTGGAAAGGAAGAGGCTGCCTACAGATGGTGTTTCAAGTATGTACAATGCAGTGGGTTCCAAACACATGGGGGCTTTGTTCAGGTTGCCAAAACTCTCTGTGCTCTTACAGATAGCCAATGCATCTTATTAGAAGAGATCAATTTATAAGCAGTGTTTCATGATGAGATGGAGAAATACTGGCTTTCTTGGCTAAGGAGCAAATTTAAACTGAGCCGTATGGATAAGTGAGGAAGCAAGAGTTACTAATTTTAAAAAAGACTCTTGTCCCAGATCTTCTTTTGGCACTTTACTTCATTAGTATAGGAGGTCTCTCTAGTGTGGCTTTGTCAGATTATAGGTAACTGTGATCGTGGACAGTGGCACCAAAATCCTTTGTAATTGTGATGGTTCCCTGTTCCGTTAATTCTCTGCAGGCTTTTCATTAGTCACAGCTATTGTTCCCTCATCACTGGCAAAAAGATGAATGTTAATTTCCATGTGGAGTAAGGGATCCAAAGCTGAAACACAAATTTTTAAGAAGGGACTATCATGAAAGTAAAAGATACCCGGAGTAAGGAGAAATTTCAGTCTTGGGGAAAAATAGATATTCCTGGCTTTTCTGTAGTACTGAGAGCTGCTCAGAGTTATCCTCTGTGTTTTTAGCACAGTGCCTTGTTTACAGGAGGCACTCAATAAATATTTAACTGTATAAATAAAGGCATGAATGGCATTGCCTAATACAAGCAATTAATACTAAAGTTATAATAGGTGAGTTTTATCTTCACTAAAGTTTTCTTTGAAGTGTATAACAAAGTAAGATTGCAAAACTTTAGAGAGAGGAGGAATGAGGTGACTATTCAGATTGATTCCATTATTTAAGACATAATAATGATGATATTTATTTGGTGTTTACCCTGTTAGGCATTATGCTAAGGGTTGAACATGTCTTATTTGTCTCATAACAATGCTGTAAATAAATGCTTGCCCATTGCATAGACAAGGGAATCGAGGCATAGATGGCTCACACAGCTAGTAAGTGATGAAGCCAGGATTAAAACCAGGCTGTCTGACTCACTCTTTCTCATTTTCTACTTTGGCTGTTGCTCAAACTCAAAGAGGTTGGATGACCTGTCCAAGGCTGTCATGTGATGGGGTCTCAGAATTTATCTCATGACTTTCATCCTATAGCTTTTTCTTCTATAACACATTTTTTTTTGAGTGAAAAAACCTTTTATGTAACTCATACCCCTCAAATTTCAGCCTAAATCACAGAAATAATTGGAGAACTGGTGGTGGTGATATGGTATGGTATATGTTAGAATGCTGTCAGAAGCAAGTCATAGGAAATCCTGGATCAGGTGGCTTAAACAATATATGAAATGTATTTTTCTCAAAACAAGCAGCCCCAATATTGGATGGTGTTGAAAAATAATATAAGTACACTGACACTTTTATGGATATTTATGGTACTAACCATTTATTAGTGAGCAAACAAATGAAAAGAGTTCACATCTGTTGTCCATGCTTGAACATGTCCCAACTCCCTACCCCTTTAATGCCTCCATCCACCATTTTGTATGAGAGAATTACTGAAGGTCGTCTCCAAGATTCCTGAGGCAAGATACTGCCACCCTTATAGCTGGTTGCATGCAACCCGAATTTTTAGATTTCATGCCTAGGGACTGTCTTGTTTAGGAATTTATCCTGGGGCAATATCCCAAGGAGTATAGGCCTCTGATCTTGCTCTTTATTCTTGAAAAAGTAGGAAGTATCTATAAAATAATTTTAGCTAATCCAAGTAACTTGAAAACCTTTAATTTCACCACTGAGAACCCAATTTTAACATTCATCATACTAGTCAACTGACTGCTATTTTTATCACTGAAAGATCTTTCTTGACATTTAATACATTAGTTGGCAAAGTGTAGGTTACTGAGGAAGATACAGGTAACAGAAGTTCTTGAAATAGCCCTTCCTTATGAGAGTGCCAGCAGACCACTCCTGCCCTCTTGATTGTCATGTTTCATTGACCACTGCTGTACAGGGAACTGTGAGTAAAATGGTTAGAGCCGAACCCAAGTTACACTCATATAATATCACAATGTATATCTGGAGTGGTTTAAAGTATAGTAATCGTAACCATGGGATCAATATTGGTTAATTCAGCAATTAAATGAAATCCTCAAGAATCCCTGGCTTCTTCCCTGCCATCTGACTATGTCCTTAACAACACCTCTGATGGTAGTGAGATGGCTGCTCAAGTTTTAGCTGTTGTCACATGCAGACTTGACACTATTTCAAATACAAAGGGGGCAGAGGTAATGACACCCTTCTGTGTGCTCCTCTTTTCAGCAGCAAAGAAACTTCACACAGAAGCCCCTTAGTAGATTTCCCCTCATTTAATGGTTCAGAATTATATAGAAATTTTTTTTTTTTTGTCTTTTTAGGGCTGCACCTTAGGCATATGGAAGTTCCCAGGCTAAGGGTTGAATTGGAGCCGTAGCTGCTGGCCTACACCACAGCCACAGCAACACGTCTGCCACCTGCACCACAGCTCATGGCAACACCAGGTCCTTAACCACTGAGCGAGGCCAGGGATTGAACCTGCATCCTCATGGATACTGGTCGTGTTTGTTACAGCTGAGCCACGATGGGAACTCCAGCACATTTATTTTAAGGCAATCATTGGGAAGAAAAATGGGATTGTTTTTGACATTGGTAAACTTTATTAGGACTTTAAATCATCTGAGGAGTGGGAAAAAATTAGAGCATTGTGGACAATAATGAATAAGGAAGAGGCGGTTGTGAAGGCGTGATCTACCATGTGTGGAATGATGATTTATCTTTTTTTTTTTTTAGGTTTGAATATCTTTAAGAGCAACATCCATCTTTATTTGACCCTTTATCCCATATTTTCCCTTAGTCCCAGCTCTCTTTGTTCTTTTTTCCATTGATTTGTCTTTGCTGCTGTACTCCCATTCACTGAGAATCTTCAATTAATACCCCAACATCTTGAATTAGAAGAAGGAAGTTGCAGCTTTAACGAGCGTTTCTAGCTTTGGTAGTTAACCTAGAGTCATTTCAGACTCCCTGATGCATTCTTATCTCAGTGTGTGCTGTTTATCATGTTAAATCTGGGATAAATTCATCAGGGAATATTCTTGACTTGAGAACATAGAGACCAGAGGAAAAAGACTTGCCAGGGCACTGCAGCCACTGTAACCATCCCTTAAGAATGCTGTTGTCAGGCCATGTGCTCTCCCTTTCCTGTCCAGCTAGAATCTTACTCAAAACAAGTACTTGACATTTTTCAAAAAATGTTTGATTTCAAGCTATCATGTCCAACTTTTCCTCTACTCCTGGCAAGTTTTAAGATGAAAGAAATTGCAGGGTGTTTTAAAAGCAGACTGGAGAGTCTGTGTCAGAAGATAAGGGCATGTTCACTAAATATTTACTTCTTCTGTGTCTTTAGAGAAAAGAAAGTAAAGACTGTACAAGTCAAGAATCTTTGCTGGAAGTGACAGAAAATGAACCAAACTTTGTACAGATGGTATAATTGGTACTTACAAGCGTAGGCTTATTCAGTGGAAAAAGCAGCAAGTCTAGATGGCAACTGTTCAGTATTATTAAAAAGGTATAGTCAGGGAAATAAAGGTTGATTTAATTGAGATTTTTTTTCAACTTTCTTTTTATATAAGCCTGATTGGGAGTTAGTGACTAGAAAATATAAATAACCTTTTAAAAAGTATAAGTATACTATAAATTTTATCTTAACATTTATGCCTTGCAGAAGGTTGTCTTTTTTAACTTCATTGTTAAACTTTCCCATCATCATTTATTTCCTCTCCGCTGTAGGCTATTCTTCACCCTTTGCCCATGACCCCATCCTACTCCCCAACACATACAAAGCAGACACACATGCAGAAACCTACCTCCCTTCTCTAATATCTAGTGGTGGTGTGATTAATGGTGTTACCATTCTCCTAAGTTCTCAGTCTTAAAATTTTTTTTGTTTCTTCCTCTATCAGTTCTCACAACCAATTATTGATAAGTCTTATAGATTCTCCTCCAAAATACTTCTTTCTTCAATTTCTTTCATGTATTACTTCCTTCCTTTCCACTCTATTACACTCAGAATTTTGCCATTGCCTCTCAGTGGGATTCCTTGTTTGTGGCTTGTTTCCTCCAATCATTTACATCACTACTGCCCGGATGTTCTTTCTATAGAACATTCTGCACAACTCATGACACTCTGCAGATAAAGAAAGATCTTCTGCAGTTGTCCCTCTTTGTCTGAAGAATTCTAACCCCCTGACAGTGACATCCCTACTCTATTCACCAGCTGCATTTATAAACCCATCTCCTTTTGTAATTCTTTTAGGTGTTCTACCCTCAAGCCACTAGGCACTACTTTGATCTTAGCCTTCGTTCTCTTACCATTAACACTGTCCCTATGATCTCTCATGTCAAGGTGCCTCCACCTTTCAAGACCTTCCTCCATGATGCCTTCCCCTATGACCTTCTGTCCCTCTTTAATAACCTCTCCAGTTTCCATGTTCTCCCCATCAAAGACCTTTATCAGCATTTCTGTTACAGTACTTACCGTCATCTATTTTGAGTTGTAATTGATTACTTGTCTGTCTTTTTCATTGGTCAGTTACTGTCTAACAATGTGCTTTACCAATACCTTGGTTTTTGCCTTGGGTAGAATTTGGGAGCTGATTGTCTATTCTTTTCACTTATTTAATGCAGAACTCAATCGAATGTAGTCTTTTACTTTCAGTAGAGTCCAGGTATGTGGGCAAAGCCCAATGTAGGTAAAAGTCATAACTCACTTCTCTTAAATCCCACTGTGATATTTTATGTGCATTATAATAATATCCTTTATATTCTCTTCTATTTTTCCTTCTCTCTGCTGTATGCTTTCTGCACTACCTTAAACTGACTTCTTCCCTTGAGCTCCCTTCATCAATATTTTTATGATTTCCATCTCACTTTGCTTATTTATGCTCCTAGTTCTTTGCTATGGTGGATAGCTTAGACTTTTGCTTTCCTGGTCTTATTTTCCCTTTACATAGTTATAGAAACAGATTTTTCTTTGGAGAGTGATTAGCCTCAGGAATAAACATGACATAGTTCTAGTGAATCATATTCTAGCTCCATGGCCACAGGGTGTAGCATGGGCCCAATGTGATGGGAATAGGTCCAATGAAACTTCAGCATGGTACTGGAACTTGGATGATTGGAATGAAAAGCCCTCTTGGTGGTGTGATTGCTAAAGTCATGAGATCTAAGCCTGGAGCTATGACTGAATCTCTCTAGCCCTCTAGCAAGACCTAATGTGAATGAAACCATCATAGAGGAAAGCAGATTCAAAAGATAGAGGGAGACCAAATGCTGAGGACACCATTTTAATTAAGCCAATTTGAGCTGAATTTTCTTTCCCTGTAACCACAAGTCTTCTATTCTTAATGTGCCAAATAGAGGCTTCCTCACCAAAGCTACTCCTCTTAACCTTTCTCTCCTTCATTGATTTTAGAAAATTCCCCCTCCTCCACTCAGACAACACCCAAGCCTTCTATGAAAGACGTGTTAAAAAAAAAATAAAAGGATAATAATGATGTCTGTGTTATTTGGCTTGAGGGTCAAATAAATGTAAAATTCTCAAAAAGTTGAAAAATTGTAACATGTTAATGTTAACTGTGTCATCTCCATCATTGTCATCATTTTTGAGTTACTTATTACAGTGATCTATCTAGTCACCCAACTGGGGATTTAGGTCCACTGAAACTTCAACTTCTAGAAACATTTATTCATGTGTTTTTTAAAAAATTTTTGGTTTTTTTTTTTGGCTGCGGAATCAAACAAACAATGCAGAAGGTCCCAGGTTAGGGAGTAAACCTGAACCACAGCAGTGACTCAAGCCACAGCATTGACAATGCTGGATCCTTAACTGCTAGGCCATCAGGGACCTCCTAGAATTTATTTGTGAATTTACTTTTGTTTGGCCATGATATCGTCTTTTAGCATGTAACACATTGCTATTTTCATGAATGACTTTCTGTGTGTTTGGCAGTGCATTCCATCTAAGAAAATGTAATACAGAGATTGTGTCTATCAGTTCTGCTCTTGGGAGATGCATACCAAAGAACATCATAGAATACCATTTGTGGCTGTCAAATTGTCTTATGATACTTGTACTGTGAATGTCTATATTCCTTTAAGATGGCTGAGAAGACTTTATTTCATTTTGCAAGTAAAGGAAAGATAAAAAAACATATTTCTGGAGTTCCCGTCGTGGCTCAGTGGTTAACAAATCCGACTAGGAACCATGAAGTTCCGGGTTTGATCCCTGGCACTGCTCAGTGGGTTAAGGATCCAGCGTTGCCGTGAGCTGTGGTGTAGGTTGCAGATGTGGCTTGGATCCTGCGTTGCTGTGGCTCTGGCGTAGGCTGGCGGCTACAGCTCCGATTCGACCTCTAGCCTGGGAACCTGCATATGCTGCGGGAGCAGCCCTAGAAATGGCAAAAAGACAAAAAAAAAACAAAAACCCAAAACAACAACAACAACAACAAAAAACATATTTCTCAGGGGTAATCAATTAATGAGGACAAGGGGACATTGGTCTGTAGATTTCTAACTTAGGAAAGGAGTAATTGTCTCTTAAAACATGAAATTTAAAAATGTCACTATGAGCCTCGTCTTAGTATAGCATTGTTTTGATTTGGAATTAAGTTCCTTGAGTTCTAATTTTTGCTCCAACACTAATGAGGTGACTGATTCTGAGCAAACCATAGAATCTCTGCTGACCACAGTTTTCTCCACTGTAAAATGAAGTTTATACTTAATATTTAATATGCATTCCAACTTGAACATTCTCTAAATTCCTTTCAAAAAAGATTTGTCTTGAGCATGTTTCAGAATCATTGTTATCCACAAAACAGAAGAACTGCAGAGGAAAGCACTGAACTTCTTCCTTTAAGAATGCAGATAATACTCAATTCATAAGGTTCATTTAAAGAAATAAAGAGGAATAGCATGTATAATGCAAAAAAGGTTTAGATCAATTTAGAGTGAGAGCTTAAAGGTGGAAAGTTCAGTTCATTTTAGTAAAACAAAAGCTAATTAAAGTGAGAACTAAGACTCAAATCGGGAAAAAGGTGATGAACTGTACAATCACACCTCATGGCAAGCGGGAAAAGGGTTTGGTGACTAGGACAGAGGTCACTGAAATTATCATCTTAAGCTGGAGGAAGGTGAGGAGAGGCACATTTTTACCAAGAGCTACTACTGCTGCATTTATTAGTCATTGCATATTTGTTTAGAATTGAAAGGACTCTGAGACAGATGAAGATTTTTGCCTGAATCTCCCTCCTGAGGTGCACCCAGGCTATATAACTTGGCAGACATTCCCAGTCAGAGCTCTTTTCTCAGAATTAGCTTTTGAACAAACATACACAGAAGATTCATTTCTTTTGGGTTCATGTTAATTAAATGCAGTCAAAATAAAATCAATTCCCTCTCAAAGGCTTGCTGCCCATCAGAAGAGCTGCAAGAATTAACTTGGACCTAGCAAGTCAAAATTCTTATTCCCTCTGGGTTACCTATATCCAATAGTTCATTAGATAGGTTTAGATTTGTAGAGGTGGATAGGTATACAGAATAGATGTATATGGTTATCGACTGAACTGCGTCCCCTAGAAATCTATATGGTGAACCTTTATCTCCCAATGTGACAGCATTTGGAGTAGAGACTTTCGTGTATTTTAACTCTTCCCTTACATAGAACACTCTTCTTCAAACATATATACTTGGCTCATTTCCTTGCCTTCTCCAAGCCTCCTCAAATCTCACCTTCTCAAAGAGATCAGCTCTGACCACCTGTTTAATACCTGTAGAATAAACAACTGAATAATTTTCTCTAAATTGATCCCATTTTTACCATGAATGTCTTCCTCACTCATAGTCTTAAATTATGTGGGTTTGATAAATGTTATATTTTTTCCAATGTATAGTTAAAATGTTTATAGTAGAGTAAACGTATTAAAAGCTGAGTAAAGGTAAGGAATGTTCTATGTACTACCTAAAGTTATCCACATGACCACTAGCAGTGTGCATACTAGATTTCATTGAACAGTACATGAAGGTTTCATGAAGACTCTGCAACATGGAATTCTGAGATGCAGGGCTCTCTTGTGACTACTTTGAAATGTCCTATGGTCCCCCATTCTATATGGAGTAAGTTTCAGTTTATTATTTGTAGTTGAACATATCTCTCTGTATCTTCCTCACAAGTATATTATATCTTATTGAACCCAAAGAGAGTGCATTGTAGTACATCGTAATAGATGTTGACACACCACTTTTGAGTTTATTATATCACCAGACTTCAGTTTTTCAAAATTCAAGTGTTTCATTCCAGCTACCAGGTAATTTGACTCTTTCTAATGTGCTTGGCATAAGCGCTAAACCCCTTATCTGGCCTGTTGTTTTTATTGTTGAATTGGCCAATCAATCCTAATTACATTCAGCTGTCTGACCCTTTCTAGATTTTTATGCTACAAGGTTCAAATTTAAGAATCTAATCTGGACTTTATGAAATTAAAAATAGCAGATCTGGGAAACAAGAAGCTATGCATATGAATCCACTTGTAATAAAAGAGAAGAAAATAGAGAATGAATAGCTCATGGTATTTGAAAAAAAGGGAGAAGGGCATTGTAGAAAAGGAAAATAATGGAACTAATTTTCACTCATTTGGGTCAATTCCAATTTGAACTTGAATAGGAATTGCCATTTAGAAAGCTAAAATTATATCTGATTTTACCCTCTAAATCATAGTAGTAAGTGCAGTTTAAGCAAGACATTTTGATTGTAACAATATAGAAAAAATTGCATTATAAGAAGAGGTCTGTATAAATTTATTAGAAGCATTTAAAAAAATTTAATGGGGACCTGCTGTATAGCACAAGGAACTCTACCCTAAAGATCTAGCCTTTCTACTTTCTATAAATTTTTGTATTAAAGATAAATGAATCTGTTTCAAGGAAATAAGAAACAATTCAAATTAAAAAAAATTAAGTTCACTGTAACTGTTTAAAGAAATAGACTGTACTAGAAATGGCCCAAATTTATAATATGCTTCTTTTACTTACTGGCATTTATAAGCATGTATTTTTTTTTAGTGTTTACACAACTATCACTGCAATAACTATTTTAATACTGTTATTGGGGTTAAACAGGTATAAATAAAATGTTATGCAAAGAATCACCTAATAACCCCAGATAGAATTCCATTATTTCAATCATAAGTACTGTACTTTTTCCTAGGATAGAAAAACAAAAGAAAATTAGGGGAGTTCCCATCGTTGCTCAGTAGTTAACGAACCTGACTGGCATTGATGAGGATGCAGATTCAATCCCTGGCCTTGTGCAGTGGGTTAAGGATCTGATGTTGCCGTGAGCTGTGGTGTAGGTCGCAGATGCGTCTCAGATCCCGCGTTGCTGTGGCTCTGGTGTAGCCTGGTGGCTACAGCTCTGATTGGACCCCTAGCTCGGGAACCTCCATGTGCCACAGGTACAGCCCTAAAAAATAGAGAAAGACAAAAAAAAAAAAAAAACCTCCTTTATAAATAATGAATGAACATATAATCTACACAAAAACTATGAAGCTCTGAGAAAAATAATCACAATAGCCTAAGATGTCTTAAGATATCCAAGCCATATTTGAGGTCATTATAATGACTTCTGTCTAGCATCCTTCTCTTAGGAGGGCCAGTTCTTCCTACCTTTGTAGAATTTCTCTCCTTCCTCTTGACCCCATCCCCCACCCCACCTGTCACCACATGGTTTGATTTGAAGCTTCCTTTCTTCCCAACCCTGCCTCACAGGCTTTAGTAATGAGTTGGACGTAAATACTTTGCTTTCAAGAAATGTCAGACTAAGGTTAGGGTAAGAAAGAATCAAGAATGGTGGAAAGAATATGTTCTTTTTGAAGGTGAATCTCGGATGATCTGAACCTGAGCTTGCTGCCAATAGTCAGATCTCCTATAGCATTGAAATACCTGTCTGTCCTGGGAGAAATTAAGCAATGGCTAACATACAGAAAGAAGCAGAGATCAGAGAGCAAAAGAGGCCTGAAGATGTGTGTGAATCCCTTTTTCCAACCACTCTTGCTCTTTGCTTTGTCGTGAATCAATGACTTCTTTATCTCTGCCCAAGTTAGTACAAGTTGAATTTCTTCACTTGAAATCAAGAGCCATAATACACATCGTGTACATCTGTCTAGAAATTTTATGGACATATGTGTACAAATAAGTGTCTAAAAATGGGAGTATGATTGATTAATGCAAGTTAGGTCTGTTCACTAACTTAAAATTTTCAGTAAGATTTCAGGCAATTGAGAAAAAAGTGGTTTTAAAAATCTGTTGTACAAAGAAATCCAATATAGCAATTGTGGTAACAAAGTATTTTTTCTTTTACAAAAACAAACTTCTGATCCTTTAGTCAATGATCCTCTTATCCAAAGTCTAAAAAAATTTTTTTTGGACAATAACAAATGTTATTTGTAATGGAGTTTGATCTCTCTTTCCATGAGATAACTGGTAGAAAGTTTTCCCTAGTTTTCTGCGCAGGGGCCTGAAAATATTTTTCCAAGTTTACATAAATGTAAGTCTCATAAGTAAGATCAGCAGCGTGTCTTGACCCTTCACTTAACAGATTTTTATAATAGCTCTCTGAGCACATGCCATTTCTTGCATAAGATCAAGGATTGTCTATTTTTAAATAATTTGTGTAACACCGTGCTATGTACTATGTACTAGTAGTTAGTAAAAAAAAAAAAAATTTGTTTAATGAATGAATGAATGAAAAATTGGCAGATGCAAGAAAACTCATTTTCTCTTAAGAAGAATGTAAATTCTCTCATCCTACTCCCTCCAACTCCATTTGTAATTCCTTTAGGAGGCACATTTACTCTACAGTTTATAAATTATACAAATAAACTTTTCCTGTTTTCTATGCTTTCCTCTTGCTATAAAAAACAAAACAGACAAAAAAGAAAAGCAAGAAGAAAGAAAGAAAGAAGAAAAAAATAGAACCCATGCTCTACCCTGTGGATTATTTACAGTCTCTCTGGGAGCTGGAAGGAGACACATGTGGTGGGATTGATAGATTGGTGAGAGCTGGTGCCAGATGTTGACCACAACAGGTGCATAATAAAATCATCCATTGAGCTCTTCCCTCAGAATTCTAACTGTATTTGCAAATAAGAGAAACATCTGTTTGATATTTCTTTCATTGACAGGCTGCTATAGCGTTTTTTTGTTTTTTGGCGTTCTGTCCTTTCTAGGGCGGCACCCAGGGCATGTGGAGGTTCCTAGCCTAGGGGTCTAATTGGAGCTGTAGCTGCCGGCTTACACCACAGCCACAGCAACGCTGGATCCCAGCCGCATCTGGGACCTACACCACAGCTCATGGCAATGCTGGATCCTTAACCCACTGAGCGAGGCCAGGGATCAAACCTGCAACCTCATGGTTCCTTGTCGATTTCGTTAACCACTGAGCCATGACAGGAACTCCTGCTATAGCTTTTTGAACTGTAATTTTTTTTTTAAATTGGGGGGATTATTTTTGTGACATTGCAAGAGCTTCATCTAAATGTTCTTCAAAGGCAAAATTCTGCCCATGTTTTGATGTTATTTCACTTACCAAATGGCAGTATTGTTTCTTACATTCCTACCCATCTATCTTTTGTTCAGAGCAAAGCCACAAATGCTTAATAAAAATGGAGCAGCTCTATTTATTATAATTTTAATATTGCCAAAACTGTGCAGCCAGAGTCATGTGTATAGTATTCTTTTTTCCTGCAGCTTGGCCTGTGGTTACCACGGTTGTGACAGCATTTACGCAGTTCTTGGTCACTAGGATAAGGATGTGTATGAAACCCATATGAAAAGTAATATCTTATATTTGAATCAGTGGCTTCACCATAATTCTCAGTAGTGCTCTCTAGACAAGCACCATGACTTGACCTTCAAAGATTAAATGCTTCTCTCTCCATCTTTTCAGTTTTGATGTCTCTGAGCAATATACTATGGAAAGAAGTGAGCAGCAATATAATGGCATATCACTTAGTTTGTCCAGCAGAATGAATGGATGAATGGAGATCTTTCTTAGAATTCACAGTGTATAGACCAGCGCAGAAGAATGAATCACCAGGCCCTCTGTGGATGGCAGTATAATATAGCAGGCACCAGCAGAGTACTGCGCAGGAAGTGGGAGAGAAAGAAAAAAAGAGGCTCATTGTAGAGAAGAAATGGGCTCCACCTAACAGAGGAAACCGTGATGCATCTCTCATATCTCTACGAAAAGCAATTTCATATAATTCCCAAAGTCCAATGCTATACTCCCTTACCTTAGCTTGATCAGGATGTGTTATATATGGTCAATAGAGCCCTATTTAAAACACATCTTATCCCATACTTTGAAGCTAAAGAAAATGAATTTTAAGAGTTGTGGGAGGTGCATTGTCTTTAACATTTCAGGTCATAAGTTCTTAACCTGATGGTAATGTAGAAAAGTCTGGGTTATTTCAAAGTGGAGAAGAGCCTGTAACATAAATGGTAAGCTGATGAGCTAGGGAAACAACTTGAATTTGCCTCCTTAAGATTTTTTAAGATTTCCTTCCGTTTCCCATACTGGTCTCCAGTGAAAAGTCTTTGTGTCGGCCCACTTGGCTCCCAGCTAGGGATCCTTGAGCTAAAATCTAGGTTTGGGCTTTATGAGTTGTGAATCCCCTCATGAGACATTCAGAAGTTAAAATGAAAGAATATGTGTGCTGTTGAGCATATTTATGAAAAGGTTTTCATAGCTTTAAGCAAATCGTCAGAAAAAAAAAGGTTAAAATAACTACCAAAAATTACCTTTCATTTTTTTTTTGCCTTTAGCAGTAAAGTAACTTTGTATAGTTGTCTTTTTCCTTTGATACTTTCTCAGGAAAGGACTTAATATTTGTCATTAACACTTTATGTGAGTATTAATGTCTTACTTCTCAGAAATAGTTGCTCTTTTTTGTTTTGTTTCTGATCGTGGACCTAAAAATGTCATTGCTTATTTAAGGACTGTCAAGCTTTAGGATGTGAGAGAGGTGGTCTTTTGGGTGAGAAATTTTTCTAGATTGATTGAAATCCTACAGCTATATTCTAAGAGACTATAGAATTTATAAAATGCACACAATTCTGTTTTTCCTGGGATGTTGAGAAAGCATTTTGGTGTGGTGAAAAAGTACTGACTTGGAGCTGGCTTTCTTTCCTGGATCCACCAATTACTGGTAGTGAGACTGTGGGTAATATGGTTACTCCCTTTGAGTTTCACTGTCGTCATCTATAAAAGTGAAGCTAACAATACTTCTATCACAGGATTGTGAGCATTAGTAGTAATTTATGCAGTATGCCTTATCACTCAATGGATGGTTGCCACAACTGATGGAGAAAAAAGGCTACAACAGAGATAGTAATAATCTTTAATAATCTTTTATATACATTTTCTTGTTTAAACATCACAATAACACTATTTTTACTCCTGTTTCACAGAGGAAAAACTGAGGCAAAAGTGGCTTAGTGACTTGCTAAAGGCTATTCATCTGCTATTGGTGGAGCAGGTAAAATCAGTGAGCAGTCTCCAGAGCCCACCCTTAGCCTCCAGCCCAAACTACCGACCCTGGTTATAACCACAGATATGGGAGTGGGGTGTATACATTTGAGAATCTTTAACTTTGATAATATTTGATTTTGTGTTGTTGTGATGTCTAGAAACGTAAACCCATAGAATTTCACTAATATGTTCAACATTATCTTATTTACAAGTTTTGCCCTGATGTTAAAACTGGATTTGCCCCTTAATGCTTGCTTTTCAGTTTAGTGAATGAAAAAACCCCCAAAACTGGAGTTCCTCTCATGACACAGCGGTTAACTAACCCAACTAGTATCCATGAGGACATGGGTTCGATCCCTGGCCTTGCTCAGTGGGATAAGGATCCCACGTTGCTGTAGTGGTGGCGTAGGCCAGTGGCTACAGCTCAGATTCGACCCCTAGCCTGGGAACCTCCATAAGTCGCAGGGCCATTAAAAAAACCAAAAACCAACTTATTTTAAGTCTTTTATGCCCAGGTATTATACCTGGCTCACTAGCCTTGAAGAGCTCACAGTCTGGATGAAGAAAGGCATACACATATAGTAGGGGGGAACATGGATGTGTCTGGGTTGCTAAGGGAATATGGGAGGGGGGTCTTTGACGAAACTGGGGAAGCAAGAGTTCCTCCAAGAGATGACCATAGTAAGTCTTGATGAGTAGGCAAGAAGCAGCCAGACTAAGGAAAGTGGAGAGGGGGTATGGTCCTAGCAGAAGGAATACCAAGAGCAAAAGCACGGAGGCAGACAACAGTATGGGGCTTGGGAGGTGAGGGGGTAGCAGGCCGAACTGCAGGCAGTTGGGCTGTATCAGACCGGCAGACGTGGGGCAGACAGGCAGGTGGGACTCAGGGCAGGGACTCCCACATACCCTCTCATTGAATGGTCTGGTTGTTGGCTGTTATTCTGTAGGTAATATGAAAGTTAAGAACAAGTAAGGAGGGAAATGGTCAGACTTCCCTCTAGCTCCACGGTGGAGCATGGAGAGGAGATGGGGACAGGGTTTATTTCTTGGATACCCTTTTATCAACCTGTATCACTTACTATTTTTTCCCTTTTCTCTCTCTCTGCCTTTTGTTTCTACAAACCAATGGGGGAGATCAGAATTTAATAACTAAATGTGGTAACTTATGATAGCTTCTTCCCCTTCCATTCTTTTTTCAATCTTTCTGTATGTTTAATCTGATTTATTCAAACTTCATTTTGTGGTTATGTTTGAGGGAGTCTCATTCTTTGACTAGCCCTGGAGACCTGGCTTATGTAAACTTAGGGTCCTGGGCTTTATCAGATATTCTGTTGGAATTCTCCCAGAAATAGAATAAGTATCCCTAAATCCCAAATCTGAAAATTGTCTGTATTGTTTGCAGTAGAGCCTAAAAAAATATTGAAGCCAAAAAACTTGAGAGTAATGTGAGTAGATAAGGGAGAGAATCTGCTTTTCATAAATAGGAAGGCTGTGTTCCCAAGAGTGAAGGTGAAAGGGCCAATTTATACGTAAAGCTGATAGCTAGTGAAGCTCACAGTTGGCTTCTCAGTTGTCTTTCTTAATTCATGAGGGCACACATGGAAATTCATCTCCATGGCACAGTTTACTTCTGCATAGCGGAGCAGTGATTCTCAAGGAGGAGGAAGGGTACAATCCAAACCAGCTCTAGGCCTTTTTTCACACAGAATTTTATGAACTTTTTCCTTGGTCAATATCCCACACCTCACTCCCCCCATTCAAAGTTATTGCCAAAATAAGTTATAATTACTGATAGGAATGGTCACATCCCTTAGGTGTATCAGGTTAAATAAAAAGTTGAGAACAACTGTTGATATCCTCTGGGGGTGTATGCTATTTGCTGTTGTGTGCGGGAAAAACTAGCAGAAACCAGGCATGATTATGCAAAGCTGGCAGCCTTGTTTTTCCCAGTGCCCCACTGTCAGAGGTGTTTTTCTTTTTTGACAAAGAAGTAGTGACTTAGAGTAGGTCATAAATCAAAGGCTGTTCTCTTACTTTTACTAGTGTTCAGCAGGCAAAGACTATGTCTTATTTATCTTTTTATTCCTACAGCCTCGCATAGTGCCTGGTATGGAACAATTGCCCAACAAATGAACTGCAAATGAATGAGAAACGATCCTGAGAGAGTAGTGAGCAAAGAGGCAAAGATTTTATAAACTTCTAATTATTTAAAGCACTATGTTTTCCTACCCAAATGTTTTAATTAGGCCTTTTATACATTAAGCATTTGGCTTATTTGGTAATTATTGTTCTGTTACGTCACACTTAGAAAACCTAGCATTATGAATAAAACTAATTCAAGGCCTCTCAGCAACTGTTGATTTTCAATACTTTTTTCCCCTACAACAAATAATACTCTTCAGGGCACATTTTCCCCACCATGGGTTTTTTAAATTTATTTTGATGAACTAAACAGCAATAATTTGACAGTGAAAACATTTAAATCATGCACTTTAGTGCAATTCCCAGAGCTAGACAAGACAGGCCACTGTGATTGAAGCAATGGATTGAATCTTCACTGCCAGATGGCAGTTGAAATATAACGGGGCTTACAGCCATCAGCCACAGCTAGAGGTTTGCACGCAAAGGGTAAGCCTTTCAGTGCTGGAAATGGAAAGCTGGGTGGTTACTTGAAATTCTTCCATTGTTCCTAGTGGCTTATAAAGACTAAGTGAAAACTCCATCCATGCACATTCTGTTTAGTATAGCATTTGTAATGGATCTGTGTAAATGTACTGCCTGCATCCTGGGTACTACTGCTATTTTCCTATATATACTGTGTTTGATTTTTAAACACACACTTCTGAAATCAGAACCAGCATTATCTCTCCCTATGATGTTTACATGATTTTGTTGAAGTCATTCTTTAAAAACACACAATCAGTAAGAAATGGCTTCCCACATCCTCAAAGCTTTTTAAGCATGGGTTTTCAAATTTTTCTCTAAAGACTGATTTATTTTCTTCTTTTGCTATATGGTACAATTAGTTCAAGGCAAAAGTACTTTGAATTTCTTTCTCATGTCAGAGTAGCCCTGAAATAATATAATATTTGATAGAATTAAGCTGTTCTCCATGTTTCCATAACTTCTCTTAGAGAATGCATCTGGATCCATTCAACCATGTTCAATGTTTTTAAATGCCAAATAAGAGTTTCAGAAGAGCCCCTTGAGGAAGAAGAGATGACATTTGCCGGGCTCTGCTAATATCAACTCAGGAAGAAGAATATATCTGGCAACACATTTATCCTGATAAACATGATGATAGGAAAATTTTTGTTTAAGCAGTGGCAGCATGTATTTACTGCTACATCTGTATACAGGCTGTCAGGTCGCATAAAACAGGCCGTAATAGAAGACAGTTGCAGGGAATAGGTTATGTAATGAGATCAAGCCAATGAAAGTCTGGCATCCAGCTGTAATTCTACTAACAGTGTGAGAGTCTGCTCATCCACCCAAGTCAAGGATTTTTTTTTTTTTCTTTTTGGTCACTGTTCATGAAATCACATTGTTATCCCCTTCAGCTGGTCAATGAGCCGCTAGAAAGAAGAATAAATGTATAAAAAATGGGAGGAGAAGGAGAAAGGCCTCTGGCTATAGGATTTGTGGCTGGAGAATTCAAGATTTTTATGCAGGTAAATTTCCTAAATAGAAAAGGACCACAGAGTCTTGAGCTATTCAGAAATAAATATGCTGTTCTAAGTTTATGATGTTCACAAAACCCGATAGTATTATAACTCTCATTCTCACAAATATAGGACACCAGTCTTTAGAACAGCCTGAAAAATCATTCAAATGAGGGAAATAGCAAAAACTACTGAAGCAAGGATTCCTTAAGTATAAGTTAGTAGGGTTTCAATCACTTTAGTTTTACAATTTGACATTATTAAGGCTAATATATAGGTGCCTGCCAGCACAGCTACCATTAAGAATCTATCAGTATTTCCATTATAAATCCCACTTTTCAGGGGTTAATATCTTGGTCATAAAAATTCACTGCAGGCTGAAATCAAGTCTTGAGGGAAAACCTTTTTCCTTAATCCTAACAGAAGAGTTTGTTCATGTTTCTGATGCTAAGATAGAGACCAGAAAAGGCAGAATATGTATAAGATTTCATGTTTGAAAATTTAGCACCAATCCTGGTGCTGTAAGATATGGTGATATGTGTTGGTATTTTATTTATTCGTTGCTTGCTTTTTTTCTTCACCTGTCTCCTTTCTTTTTTATATCTTGGTCCTAGGTGGAAGTTGATCCTTCTAAAATGATCAACATATGGATCTTGCTCAGTGAAGAAAAAGCCAGAAAGTCAGAGTTGTATATAGATTTAGAAAAAAACAATCTCCAAACTCCTTTTTTTAAATAAAAAAAATTTTATTTTTAATGATTTTTATTTTTCTATGATAGTTGGTTTACAGTGTTCTGTCAATTTTCTACTGTACAGCAGAGTGACCCAGTAACACATACATATAAATATATACATTCTTTTTCTCACATTATCCTTCACCTTGCTCCATCTAGAGCAAGTGACTAGATAAAAGTGACTAGATACAGTTCCCAGTGCTATAAATCCAAGCTCCTTTTCCTTCTGATTCTCTGTAATCTTTTCAGCACTGAAATGTTCTGTGTGGAAACATTATAAAGTTACTTCAGTAAGTAGGGAAAGCTATAAGCTCTTATTTTGTGGCTAGGTAAGGAAATTTATCTATCCCCTCACATTTTTGACCCAGAAAAATACTTATCAGCTTTCTCTACGTTTATCAAATGCATAATGTCTTCAAAGGGGGGTCATATTAATGTAGTAAAACTATAAAGGAATTAAACAATTCAGAATTTTCTCTTGTCTAAGATCTTTTAGATGTACCTTAATTTATTTCAGGGCCCAACTCTCTGGGCATATTCTCATAGGCCAAAGCTAGTCCACTTTTGGGTCAGACTTTTTTTCTGCAGTTATGTATGGACAACTGAGAGTCCCTCTTCTCTTTCTGGGTGAAAAATAGTCAGTGTACCCTTCATCATAGACCACCAAACTATTCAAAATGTTGTGAAACTACTTTCCATGAAGGTTTAAAGGCAATGAGTAGAAAGGAAAAGGCTCAGATTTAACTATGAGAAATCAGGGTAGGATAATCCCAATATTCTATATTATTTAAATTAACTTGGTGGAAGAATTAAGGAATTGCTGGGATTATACTGATTTCTAGAAGCATAAACATTCTCAATTCCAACTCAAAGCTTTCCATTGCTGTACATAAAATTTTTACCTGTGTATTCCTATCATCTTCTCCTTCCAGTGCCTGGTCCTGACTTATAAATTTCTTTCTTTTGTTTGTTTGCATATTTAATGCTGTTGTGTTTCACCTGGCTCCCTAGACACTTTCTAGCTAACCTGGGAGGCCTCCCTCAGGTTTCAGACATTGAGGGATCTAGTGTGCCTTGCTGCCCCCTACTGGTGACCAAAGCCTGTTGGAACTGGGTCTTCAAGATGACCTTAGGTTTGTTTAAATTAATGCCAATATTTGAGAGATACATCCTATGGAAGCTTTTTATAAAGTTTTAAAAAAATTTATAAATACTATGTAGTGATTTTTATTACTTTATAATTAGTGGCTTTGTTTTTTAAGTGTTTATTTTTATTTATTCTTTCATAAATTTATAAGGGATTTCCTCATTTCATGATCTTTTTCTAAAATTGGCACTACATTACTGAAAGTGCAAGGCAAAGTTTTATTCCAGAATTGCACAAAGATTTTCTTTTTCACATTTAAATCAAATAATTGATTTCTTATAACTTTGAATGTAGTTTTTTCTCTAAATTGAAAACATACATATTAGATTTGCATACTGCTTCCTCAAAAGAGGTTTATTTTTTGTTTTATTTTGTTTTGTTTCAGTGGTGTATTAATTCGTTTGGGCTACCATAGCAAAAGGTCATGGACTGGATGGCTTAAACACAGAAGTTTATTCTCACAGTTCTGGAGGCTAGAAGTCCTAGATCGAGATCCATCAGGGTCAGTTTCGGGTGATAACTCTCTTCCCAGCTTAATGTCTTTAAATGGCAGGAAAAGAGAGAAAGAATAATGGTGCTTTTTCTGTTCTAGTAAGGGAACCAGCCCTATTGGGTTAGGACTCCATCCTATGACCTCATTTAACCTCTGTCACCTCCTCACATTTCTAAATGCAGTTGCAGAGGGGGTTAGGGCTTCAACATATGACTTTAGAGGTGGGAGACAAAAAGAACAAACGTTGAATGTGAATTTTAATACTCCAACTAATGTTCAATTAATCAAATTATTATTATTATTTCAAAATCACGTACCACAGGCTGAGACTAAGTGAGAATGGGATTGGTATTAGGATAATAAGGCATGATCCTCACCATGGTAAACTGATAACACAACTGAGAAAATGAATTAAAATCAGACTAAAACAAGGAAAAACAATAAAAGTACCAAGTACTGAATCATCACCCTGGCTTTAATTTCAAAAGAAGTTGTATGTACAGGCTGGAATAACCAGAGAAATCTTCTAAGAAGAAATTGTATTTAGCTTCCTACTGAAGGATGACTAGGGTATTTTATTAGTTTCTGTGGAGGGGTAAAAGGAAGAATGTTTTCACACAAGGAGGGCACTGGGTTCAGAATGAATATAAAATAGGTAATACCCTTTAAGGAACCGGGCCTGTCAGAGACGACATTTAAAGGCCGTCTATAAATAAGTGTTATTGTTTAATATTCCCCGAGTATCCATAGAGTGCTGATTTGGGATATACATGACATGGTCTTTGTTCTTTGGAAGTTTGCAATCAAAGACCATAAATACTCATGTCTGACAACTGGTGCTTTTAGAATTGTCTCAAATAACCTGATTTTTTTTTCACCAGACTTCTGCTCCTAACTAAAACAGTGGGTTATGTGTCTTGGGCCGAAGCATGTCACAAAGACTCACTGATGTTGGACTTAAAAAACAGAACTCTTCTTTCCTTTGTTTCTTTCTTTATTTGACTCCCATCCTCACCCCTGTGAGTCCAGAACAACTTCGGAGCAACCACAGGAGCCCTGAGCCAATCTAGAGGGCAAGGGTTTGGAAACAGTTTGGTTTGAAAACCCTAATAGCTAATGCTTTCTGTGGCTTCTCTGTAAGTTCCACTCAAGAGTCCATTTATTTATTTCTCCAACCAGAGGGAAAACAAGACTGAAAACACTAGTTCATAACACTAAATTATGAATGTTAAACACACACAGCTCTACCTACCAGCAACACCTATGGGCAGAGCCTGCCATACCGTGGACACTGACATATTTCTTTTTTTTTTTTTTTGTCTTTCTGCTATTTCTTTGGCCGCTCCCGCGGCATATGGAGGCTCCCAGGCTAGGGGTCGAATCGGAGCTGTAGCCGCCGGCCTACACCAGAGCCACAGCAACGTGGGATCCGAGCCGTGTCTGCAGCCTACACCACAGCTCACGGCAACGCCGGATCGTTAACCCACTGAGCAAGCACAGGGACCGAACCCGCAACCTCATGGTTCCTAGTCGGATTCGTTAACCACTGCTCCACGACGGGAACTCCTGACATATTTCTAAGTATGCCATCTCTGATCATAAAATACCCTGGGTCGACCAATAAAAACAGAAAATATCACCATGATCAAAATGAGTCTATAATCTAAACTGAATTTTCTACCACCATCGGGCAAAAGGTTGTTTAAAAAAGTTGTGGTATAAATCATGTTTCCTTTTGCAGGATCTGGTTGGAAGGAAGAATTGTGTGGTTGAAATTTGCCTTTGAATTTGTCTCTAATTTCAAAGTCATTTTCCTCCCTCTGTGGATCCTTTTCCCAGCCCAGGTTATTTCATTTCCCTTTCGCCACTTTCTCCCATTAATCAAAGGAAACTGGTATCGGTTATGTAAAACCTGGTATGAACTTAAGTCATGATGTTATCTCTCTTCCGGTGATTTATATTTTTGGATTTATTTATAATTCTGGAATAAATGCCTTTTCCTCCTATAAAAAAAGCTTGAGGCATGAGCACAGTAAAGAGAAGTGTTTTTGGAGTTGAGGGGACTTTCTGTTGCTCTTGAAATTACACAGAAAGCAAGCAGTCAACCTTATTGAGAAGATTGGTATCTAAATTGCAGAATTATCTCAACTAGTTAGGGATTTATATAAAATGCAAGGTCAGAATTACAGTTAAGGGACATATGGCTTAAGTATTTTGGAGATGAGAAAATGAAACTAATATTTATTGAGTATCTAATATATGCCAGGCTTCCTCATGTTTCTTTACCTTATTTAAAGCTGCCAGCAATTCTGTAAACGCTTCACCCTATTTTACCGTCAAGGAAACAAAGTTCTGCAGGTTAAGTAAGTTTTACACATATCCTGCAGCTAGCAAATAATGAAGCCATGTCTCTCTGGCTTCAAAGTCCATTATCTTGGTGCAGGAAAGAGAAAAATTGTCAAAGTACATGAAATTTAAACATATGCTTTTTTTTTGTTCTATTAAAATTTTGCTTTGAATTTCAATTTTGAGTTAAACTCCTCTAATCACAGGATGGCATGTACTTTGCATCATACCACCTCACTGGTTTTTAGTATGCAGAACTAGGATAAATTGCCTTCAAAAGTATTTTCAGTTTATTTCTGCCATCAGAAACTGTCAATATAAGAGGACGGTGAGGCCATAATGCAGAAATTATAAGGTTATCCAAGAATGGCCTCTTGTATAGTTGGCACATGTTACTCTCCAACTAATTTCCAGATATGAATCAATCTTTCTTTCTGTCTGTCTGTCTTTTTAGGGCCGCATAGGTGGCACATGAAAGTTCCCAGGCTAGGGGTTGAATTGGAGCTATATCTGCCAGCCTATGCCACAGTCACAGCAATGCCAGATCCAAGCCACATCTGCAACCTACACCATAGCTCATGGCAATGCTGCATCCTTAACCTACTGAATGAGGCCAGGGATCAAACCCCCATTCTCATGGATACTAGTCGGGTTCATTTCCACTGAGCCACAATGGGAACTCCTAGATACAAATATTTCTGTATTAATTGAGAGCAAATCAGCCAGAGTCTACCTACACAATCATGTAGGTGGAGTAATCATCTATCTTGAGCCAAAAATTTGTACGCATCAATGGACAGAATATTTGAAAGTATAGCTATGCCACTATATCCAGAATACATAGTTAGTTTATTAAGGATTAGGGAATTAATTTTATATTTCTTCTCAAATAAATTTAACTGCAGATTCACTTGAGAATGTGTTTTAATGCTTTACTGAATGAATCTATCCACTTTAAAATATTTTTGAGAAAAAAAACAAAAATTATGTGGTAAATAGAAACTATTACTTTACTATCAATTTGTAGAATAAAAACCGACCTAGCAACTTATTTGCCAAATTCATTGTCTCAGGAAATACATAGACCCTCTTTGAATCCTTTGCAGTAAAAATGCCTAGGCACTGTAATGAAGAGAATTAAAAATAAGTCTTGTGAAGGTCAACAAATACACTGGCTTGTTTTTTGAAACAGAGCCATGCATATGCACTAAGGCCAGTATGACAATCCATTTTTTGTTCAAGGAAGCCTATTTTGTGTATCACTTTCCAAACATTTTAAAATATTAAGTGCGATTGTGTTTTCAAACTTTTTAAGAACTTACAGCAATGTGAATAATAATAATAAAGTGTGCTGACTAAAAAATGTGTTTTAGGTGTATGCTTTAAAGTGCATTATTAACTTTTTCATTGGAAATATTAATCTACAAAAACAGTAAAAAGTATATTGTTAACTCTTATTCTAATATGAAGATAATACAGGCTCTTGGCCTCACCTATTTTCCCTCTGGTTACCTATCCTTGAGTAATCCTCTCTGCTTGTAATTATAACCAGAGATTGGATAGGAAAATAAAAGGGTATAGGAATTTACTCAGGGGTTAATCTGTCCTTGCATATGATCGTGGTGGAGAAAGAAGTTGAAAAAGGTCTATGATGTGGTACTTGGGTTTTCTAAGGGTTCATTTATATACTATTTATATTCCCAGTTTGGCATAAATAAAATTGAGGCTCTGGCACTGTAATTTATAAAATTGATCCATGGTACTATAAAAGTTGATTTCATAAAAAATGTATTTTAAAATGTCATGACAAAATATTCTAGCTGTCTTTAAAAAACAGATTTTGACTGATTTGGAAGTGCCCAGGTCACTTTAAAGATAATCTTTAATAGTCTGTGGAAAGTAATGCTTATAACAGCTTGAAACTCAAAAGAAAGGGAACTCAGGGAGAATCATGGTCAATAATTTCCAAGGTAACATGGATACATACTGTGTATGCGTCCTTCATCTCATTTCTAACTGCCATGTTCTCTCAAGGAAGAAAATAATGTGTTCTTCGCAGAAAAAAATACAGAGAAGGAAGTGTAGGAAAAATGTACTTTGAGATGTACTTAATTGAAGTGCTCATGAGGTAATTTAATGCTTTTTTGCCAATAACTTGTATACAGATAGGTTGAGAGGATTTTCAACCTCCTTTAGAAAGCCTTCCCAAACTAGGATACATTTACTGAGAAAACAACAATTGTTTTGGCATTTTAAAAACATTAAAAATATTTTATGTGAGGGTTTTTTTTTTTTTTTTTTAATTTTCTTTTTTTAGTGCTGCACCCGCAGCATATGTAGGTTCCCAGGCTAGGGGTCTAATCAGAGCTACAGCTCCAGCCTACACCACAGCCACAGCAATGTTGGATCTAAGCTGCGTTTGTAGCCTACACCACAGCTCAGGCAACGCAGGATCCTTAACCCACTGAGCAAGGCCAGGGATTGAACCTGCAACATCATGGTTCCTAGTCGGATTCGTTTCCACTGTGCCACAACGGGAACTCCTATGTGAGTTATTTTTTACTTAGCACAGTAGAAGAAAATCAAGCTTAACTAATCAGTATGTAGTCACATTAAAAGTGGTTGTGAGGAGGGCACTTCGATGGCCTCCCTAGCCACTAGAAGGTAACAAGCTGAAATGGAGAGGGAGGGAGCAGGCTGTGTAAACTCTCTTGTGCTATGGTGCAGTTTGTGTGGACTGAATAGCTGAGAGATCCAACAGAGAGAAAGAATGAAAAGAGATAGAAACAGGGGAAACTTGGAAAGCTGTTGTGACAAAGTCTAGGATAAGAAGCCAGATCCCTGGGGTGGGTATCTGGTCATGACGCAGAGAACAGCATGTCATTAAGAATTTGATCAGGATTGAATAACTTCTGGCAATTTACTTACAAAGTGACTCTTGCAGCCAGGACCACGGTACTCTTGCATGAACCACTGAGAAATCTCATTACAAAATACAAAATAACTTTTTTTTTAAAAAGGAAGAAAAAATTTTAAAGATCTTATTTACCAAGTGAAAATAGAGGCGAAAATGGTATATAACTTTTTTGTTTATTAGTAAAATTGAATTATTTTCCACAGTTTTTTTTTTTACTATTTTTCCCCTTTCAGTTGAATTTATGCCTTACTTATAGTAAATATTGTTTACTTCCTGTTTACTGATCATATATGTAAAACAGGGTGCCAGTGTGTTGGAGAGGGGGGTGTGGAGAAGTAAAAAAAAAAAAAAGACAAATCCTGTCTCTTAAGGCCATGTAGTGGGTTGGAGAGAACAGTTTGTGCAGAATAATGTGAAAGAAGTAAGGAAAGGAATGGGGAAGTGAGAGAATGTAAAATGCAGACAGACTTCGAAGCAGCTAGCCTCAAGGTTCTAAGTAGAACCACTCGTGGGTAGAACTCACATACTTCCTTTGAATTCTATTTCTGTGGGCAATGTTAAAGAAATATTTCTGGGTTTGGGGGCGAAAGAGCAGGGCAGATGGACAATTCAAGAAGCCTTCTGAGACTCAGTGAATGCTCTATAACATGTTTACCTGCTGGCTTATGAGTTTAATAAAACAGCAAGAAAATTGCAGGTTTGACTTCTAATGAGATAAAACAGTGTTCTGCCAAGGATGTCCCATAAAGGATACACTTTGGACTCTGCCTTTGTTCAGAATCTGTGTTCACAGAGAATACTCCTAATGCCACTGGCTAAAGGTCTTTCCATTTCAGGGAAAGAAGAATGTAGAGGAGACATTTTATCCTATGCTGTACCCTCCCCCTGGGTTTTGACTGTGTGCCCAGCCTTCCATAGGGAGAGTCAAGTTAGGTTTTCTTTTCTGCAGTCTTTGATTAATGAGCAGGACCATTCATCCCATTCATGAGCCATGTTAGAGACTTTCTCAAGGGCTCTCAATTGGAGAAGTCAGCAGATGGCTGGGAAATACCCGCCTGCTGTTTACCTTCAGTCTGAGGCTAGTAAGCTGGTTCTTCTAGGAATCTCATGTGGATTATGTACATTTTAAAAATCTCTCGTTCTTGATTTAAATATCAAATGGTTGAATGTCTTAAGTGAAATATTTTGTAGTTCTCTCTGAGGTAAAAGTGGTTGGACATTATGTGAAAAATTATCTGACAGGTTTAGCTGTGATAGTGTGGATGCAAGGCTTGGTACATTTGCTAAAACATGGAAGTTAATCCATCTATCTATCATTCTCTGAATTAAGAATTGGATAATGGAGAAAGTGCTTAGGTTCTTTTCCTGGACATATCATTTATTTATCACCAGTATGTTATGGGTTTTCCAAAGAGCTACTGTGAATTGTGATTTCCTTTAATCTGCAAAATGGGGATTATAAACACTAAGCCAGAATACTTCCCTGGCTATTGGAAGGATGCAAAAAGACTGCATAAATCAAAGAATTTACAAAGTATAAACATGATGCACATATGAAGACTTAATGCTAATAAAGGGTATGAATGATCACCTATGCAGTTCCTAACTTGGCTCTGGGTTTTTGGAAAATATAGAATAGATAAAATGTGTGGTTCCTGCCCTCAACATCTTTGTGGTCCAGAAAACTTAGAGTAGCACAGGACAGTACCAAATCAAGACTTAATAGGGCTGCTTAGGGAAGAATGAGATGAGTAAGGATTAATGAACAGATTGACAACACTATGGAAAAGGTAGGCATCGAGGTGCACTTTGGAAAAGGGAAATGGGTGAATTCTGAGGATTGGTATTAAAAGAAGCTAAAAAGGACTTAAAACTCTAAGTTCAGCTTTCCCCAGAAATGCCCTTTGCTTACTGTATTCACTGTCAAACCCCTTATTTATAAATTAATCCCTTTCTTCACCCTAGGAATTCCTTTCTGACCCTCTCAAATGAAGCTGGTCATTCCCCTCCAGTGATTCCTATCCTCAAAAAATACACAGTTACATTATTGAAAGTATCTCATTGTGTTAAAACAGTAATGGGTATAAATCCTGTTTTTAAAATGAGACAAATCTAGGTTCAACACTGTTTTACTGCTAACTGGCTCTCTGCCTTAGGGCAAATCTTTTACCCTTTACAATTTGAGCAGATATTTCATTTGTAAGCTGGAAATGATAATAACAACAGAGTTATTCTGAGCATTAAATAAGGAATAGTGTCTCAATGAGTTCTGCATGTAGTAAGCACTTAAAATATTCATTTTAACATTGTGAATTTGATGACTCTATTGCCTTATTTGGTTGATGTGAAATTCTCATTATACTTTTTTTTTAGATACTAGCACCTGATATGGGCCAGGCACATAGTAGGTACCTGGTAAATAGTTGAACCAAAATGAGCATTGCAGATGGAGAAGACATTTTAGGAAGTGGCAGCTTCAAAGATATAGAGATAGAAATAGAGATAATCTGTGTCAAAAGTAGTGAGGGTGGGAAAGGAAAGATAATGAAGTAATTCCTTTGTTCTGATGAGAGGAAAGATTTACAGAGGAATATGTATGCTGGATGAATGGGGCACAGGTAGAGGAGGACCAGGAGTTTGGGTTTGATGTAGCAAGTAATAGGGAATCATAGGTTTTTGAGTAGGAGTGACATGACGAAAAATGTTGGGTAAATAAATTAAGACTTCCGTGGTCCAATAAGCAAATTATTATTCTATTTTTAGAAAAATATATAATCACCATGACTATTTAAGACTATAACATTCTGCCTTCTTGCTTGATTGTAAGAGAAACAAGTCAGTATTTTTTTCTTCAAGTTCTTTAAAGAAAAAACCATAATTTTTCTACTTGATATGGCTGTGTGATGAGGCTCCTTTAGATCAGTGAAAGTACTTCCTTCTGAAGACTTTGAAGGGTGTCTTAACGATAATGACTGATGACTTTAAAACACCCATAAATCTCTGAGGAATGAACAAACCACTATTAGAACCATATGTTGCCTTCATTCTTTGCATGGAACTTCTATGAAAGTCACTAGGAGTTCAGTGGAATGCTGAAGGGAAACATATGGCCCTAGATCTGAACTAAATTAATAACAGTATGAAAACACAGTTAAATAGTGATAATCCCCCTTGTTATCCAGCTTTTTCCCTATCACGAGACAATCTCGTGGTGTAGAGTTAACCACCAAAAAGACACTTGTTAAATGGGGAAAGCCAACCTGTGAGGAGAAACCATGTGGCATATCTTTTGAAAAAGCTGAAGAGGCAGTGATTTGGGGCTTTCTTGCTTAGGACTGCCATGGAGCCATTTAGAGATCAAAAAAGAGCATAAACCCAACTATGCTTTAGGCACTCCATCTGGCTCTGTCCCACACTGTTGCCATAGTCACCCATCTCCTAGCAACAATGAAGAGCATTTTCATGTCTTTAAAGTGACAAAGCATGTGAGTGGAAAATATAAATGTAATCACAATAGGCTAATAATCTGCGAGGTTACCTCATGGTCAAAGATTACTGTGACGATTGATAGGAATCTTTGACTTTGTGATTCTCTCTCTTTGGATGGGTTTGGATAAGAAAATGCTTGGGCTCAAATTAAGGCAGCCCAATAGCTTGCGATCGAATACGAAGGGTACAGATATCATTACACAGAACATTATGAAGGGGAGTTTTATTTTTAAAAGTGGAAAAACGCAATTATCAGTTTAAATAACCTGACAGTCATTATTTAGAACTCTAGGTAGAAGGGACTGGGGGTGGAAAAATCCTGGCCTTGGGCCTGGGAAGAGGGAACATTCCATTCTAACACATTCAGGCTCAGACCATTAGCAGCCTTTGCAAAGAGCAATGAGTCTCAATTGAGGTCACTAATCAGAAACAGTAAGGCAAAGTGAAAAACAAACTATGTAACACTGCTTGGAGGATCTTTAGTTGTTTACTTCAATTTTTTTAAATCACATTTCGAATAATCTTTACTTAAATATTCTGCCAAAAGAAAAATCCATTGAGATGCCAGCTTTGTTTTTTTAAATGTCATAGCCTTGAATCCTAATAAACCTTGCTATTATACTGAACCAGGTGCATAAAATGAGAACTCAGAAGAGTTTTAGACATTCACAGAGATGTTAATAACAAAGAAACCAATGCCATTTTTTATCTTTACATGTCATTTTGTATATTATTTACTAGTTCCATTAGTTATATCCCATGACCCACTTCTCCTTTAGAAATAAGAATACTTACGTCTTACCTGACTTTGTATCAGAATCTATGCTTTTGGTAAATGTCAATGAAATATGCTCACTGTGGGAAGTAGATTCAGGAATGTCACCAAGAGATTTCACTTAAGGGGAGGTAGAGCATCGAAACAATGTTGTCTCCAAGATGAAATAAATAATCCCTACACCTAGGCAGACCATTATAATGTGTTTACACATTGCATGCAGAGCTGAGTTTAGCTGTGCTAACTGCTTTGTGAAAAGAAAATCCTCCTGAAATTGAATAATCAAAGAAGATAGGTGAGTGCTGATTTTGTGAAATAAACAGTGATTGAGGAAAGAAGAAAAACCAGCAGGACTCAGCATGAAGCAAATTAATTCATGTTGGGGATTTACTCTCCTGAAGAAATTAAATTGCCCACTTCCTAATCAGTACAGTTCTTGGCATGCCATTTCTTTCTGTTTTTTCTTAAATTTGTTTCATGTTAGAGCTCCTTATTTTTTCTTTCTATTATTTTTAAAATTACAGTTTGAAGCTCCAGTTTTCTGTGTGGTTCTGGCAATTTTGACACTCAGTTAGTTTCTTTACCATTTATTAGTCTTGGAAAAGAACGTTTCTCCTCCTTCCCTCCCTAATCATCTCATTTATTCCATTTACCTCTGCTTAAGAAGAAAATAAAAGGAGACACCATGCTACTATGTCTCTTCTGCATTATACTGATCTATTACATCTCTAGGGATAAGAATGCTTTTGTTATACTAATTTGGAATCATTGAAGGAAAACTCTTAGTGTCCATTTAAATGTATGGCAGCTCAGTGTAAATACAGATTGTTGGGTTCTTTCCCTATTCTTCTTATCCTGTAGCAAAAGGGAAAAAAAGCACAAATTGTTTTTCTTCCAGTTAATTCTGCACACAGAGAAAGATGTTAACACACATTAAAACTGAAACCACATTTGAGAAGACACGCAGAACTTTGCAAATGCCATTGCTGTTTGTAGAGCTTTGAGCTGGAGGGGATATCATATGTTTTTCAATCTGTTTTTTTTACTCTTCTGCTGTCTTAAAATAAACCATGTAATTCTTGTTCTTGGCCTTAGAACGTGAGTTATGCCATCAATCTGTTGTGATTCATTTGCTAAAATATTCCAGTGACGAATGTTTCTTCCTTCCTGTAATAACTGTTGTGGTGTCACTTTTGTCTAATGGAAGCCATTGGGTCTCTTGGAGGGCTGACAGGTAGGAAAGGACAGCTATGTGGCACAAACCTTGGATAATAATCAAAGCTTGTAAGATCTCATTTGAATCCTATCTCCCTTACAGGCACAGTTGGCTGGTGGGAAAATTCCATTGGCACTACCTGCATACCAATTTTGATTTCAAATGGCTATACCAGATTTCTAAAAGCAAGATATTGGAACACGGCCATGTCTTAGAGTTGAAGCCAGTATTACACTTTGCTCTCTAACTTATGTATGTGAAAGCAGTTTCTGTGATGATTAACATGTCTAGGCAGTCTTCTTCTGCCTGACATATCTGGATTTAACTGGTTTGCCTAAAGGGTTGGGTTGGTATTGTTACCTTTGAAGCATTAATTATAGCTTCTTGAAACTATCAGAAGACAAAAGGGCTCTTCTGAATATCTAAACAGCTGTGCCACTGCCAGATACTCAGATTATTAGAGGCAATGGAGACATCTTTTTTTGGCACTCAGTGGAAATTGAGTCTTTTGTTGCTACTGTGGTTTGCAGGTGTTTTAATATTGTAAAAGATCATCCAGCTGGCATGGAGTGGTTGGCGGGAGGTATCCCCTGAGGGATGAGGTAGGAGTGGCAACATAGAAAATGAAAGTCAGAAAGGACATAGTCAGCCCCTCGTCTTTGGAATGCCAGTTCCTTGTATTTTGAAAATAATCTCACCTTGGAAATAGAGCTTGAGATAAGATCAATAGAGTACAAACTTCAAAAGAAGAAGAGATAGAAAATTTCCAGGGCTGTATGTCTGTCTGTTGAGATAATGTGTCTGGCATCTATGACCCATGAAACTACACTGGATGTTGGCTAGAACAAAAGGTGAAGGATAGAATGAGCCTAATTTAGTTAAAGTTAGTAGCTATAACACATAACTAAATTTTGGTGCTTAGCAATAGATATCTATTTCTTCTTCTCATAATGGTCCAATGCTGATGTTTTGGGTAGTCAGGATTTTTTTCATAATTGATTCAGAGACCTAGGCTCCTTCCATCTCATAGTTCTACTCTCGTACGAACCTCAGAGTTTTCTAATTCAGCTAGTGAAGGATATTTTTATGGAGAGGTTCACCTACTTCTTATCTTCCTTGGACCAGAAGTCAAACACCACTTCTGTTCATACTCTCCAGTTCTGTTCTGTTTATACCATTTCCAAGACAGTCACACAGCCTTAGCAAGATGCAAAAAGGAATGGGAAATTTTGCCCAGTAATAATCCAACTCTATGCAAAGGGAAGCTTAAATTTTGGTGGCTAGCCAGTTGCAAATATATTTCAGAATGTTGGAAAGGGAAGGACTCTTTGGGTCTCAAATAGGAAAGTGCTTTATTACAAATGTGTGAAGGGCAAGGCAAGGACAGTACATACAAGTATGTCTTGTGGACAGAATAAATTTAAGTTTTATCCCAGAGGGAGTATAAATGGTCAGATTCTGAAAAAGACTAGCGATTCCATAAGAATTTTTATCCAATACAAAATTCCATAAAGCAAATAACTGTATCAAATATTACCAGAAAGGTTTTAGGGTTGCAGTTAGCAGGAACATATGAACATACAAGACAGAAATTTGTGCTCTTACCGGGTATCTTAAAAGGGAAAAAAAATGTTCAGTTTCAGATGGTGTCTGGCTTAGAGCACTTGATACAGCTTCTCTCATGTTTCCAGTAGATGTTCTTAGAGACTAGAAGGAGGTATAACTTGCTACTGAAAGGTAAGATTATCAGAAAACCTAGTGTCAAAATCTGAAATAAGTTCTTACCAAATATGAAGAGGATAGAGTATATTGAGAAAAAATTGCTAGGTTGCACACTTATTCTGGCCTCGACCCACCAGAAGATTGTTCAGGTACTCCTCTACTGTGTGGATTCTGCTTTTTAAGATGGCTTGAATTCTTGTCCCTGCTTTGTCTTTGCATTCAGAAAGAAGGGAACTGGAGTTTCCTTGTGGTGCAGTGGGTTAAAAGTCTGGTGGTGTCACTGCAGTAGTTTGGGTCACTAGCGTGGCACAGATTCAATCCCTGACCCAGGAACTTCACATGTCATGGGTGTGGCCAACAAACAAACAAATGAACAATTAGGAGGGAATTGGAACCTGGCTGACAAAAAAAAAAAAAAAAAAGTGGAGCATAGAAACAGCTTTGGTAGCAATTCATACTGTATGCTAGCATTTTTATAGATTTTATTATATCATAAAACCAGGTAGGGGTGGTGGTAGAAAATTCACCACTTTGGTACAGGAAAGCTGCATTATAGAAATGTCTGTGAGGCAGTAGGATTAAGCTAAAACTATACATGTCAGAATGCTCTCTTAATGTAGATCTGAGAAGGAAGTGCAACTAGTATCCATGGTCTCCTTGTAGATAGACAATAACTCTGAGTAAACATCTCTTTGTTAAAAGATGAGGAAGAGGAGTATGGAAAAAGAGAGGTTTTCTGTAGTATTGCTGTGCTATGGACTAAGGTTATGTGTACCTGTTCAACTTTAATAAATATCTCCAAGCAATTTCCCAAAGTTATTGTATTCTCACCAGCAGTGTATGAGATTATGTTCTCGCCATCTCTTGGTATTTTCTGTCTTTTTCATTTTAGACATTCTGTAAGATGCATAGTGGTGCTTCATTGTAGTTTGAATTTGCTTGTCCCTGATGGCTAATGAAGTGGAGTATGTGTGATGAATTAATAGGGAAATCTCTAAGATATTAAGGAGCTAGCTAAGGGAAAAATCTCATCCAGGGGGAAGAGCTTTAAAATATTTAATAATCAGTAAGATATAATTTTGGCCATTTAGAATGGACACTGGCTTGGAGTGATGAAGTAAGGCCTTGCAAGCCCTGGCAATGTGCTAAACCTTAGTTGCTGGAATGTTGCCAGGTTTGGGTGGTCCTGAAGGAGGCCTGGGTTGGCTGTGGAAGCGGAAGGAGGAACTCCACTCAGAGTCACAGAACAGCAGCTGTTTGCAACCCATGCAGATCATTTCAAAATTTAATCAACTGCATCCCAAAATGGAATGAGCTAGCTGAATATCAGCCATATCTCATCCTAAATGAAGAGACTCAGACGCAAAAGACTAATGAAATGGAGGGTCAAGGGAGAAGCAATTTCGAGTATTGTAATAATTAGTTCAGTGTGTCTGAATACAGGGTAGGGAGGTTTGGGGCAAAGATAGACAGATTAAACAAACCCAGAAAAATTTTTACTAAAAGCTTTTATTAAAAAACTGTTCAAGATTATTAAGGAAGAAGAATCATAACTTCTCTATACCCTTTATAGAAGTCAAAACCAAAAGGAGGTAATTTACTCCCAGTTTTGTTCTGACATCTTGGATCTATTACTTCAGGTTCCAATAGGAGATGGTGGTCAGTGAATAGTGGGATCAGAACAGAAAAAAATTCCTATACACTCTGCTACAGCTCAGCAGACTCGTTGTCAAATACATAAGACAGACTCCTCTGACTTTCGGAAGTCATTAGAGATAGGTTTAATGAGAGGATGGAGAACCTTTACAAACAGGTCAAGGAAAGATCTAGGGCTACATTTACTTTACTCTTTAAATTGTGTTAAAAAACATAATATAAAACAGCGTTTTAGGAATTCTCTTGTGGTGTAGTGGGTTAAGGATCCAACTTTGTTAGTGTAGTGGCTTATTGCTGTGGTGTGGGTTCCATCCCTGACCTGGGAACTTTCACATGCCACATGCCACATGCCACAGGCTCGGCCAAAAAATCCCCTTAGAGTTTTAACTATTTTTAAATGTACAGTTCAGTGACATTAAGTACATGCACATTGTTGTGCAACTATCACCACAGTCCATCTCAAGAATTTTTCTCTTCCCAAGTTGAAACTCCATGCCTGTTAAAGAACAGCTCCCCCTTCCCTCTAGCCCTTTCTACTTTCTGTTTCTATGAATTTGACTACTCTGGGTGCCTCATAATAGTGGAATCATATAATATTTATCTTTTTGTATCTGGCTTATCTCACTTACCCTAATGTCTTCCAGTTTTGTTCATGTTATAGCACGTGTCAGAAGTTTATTCCTTTTTAAGAGTGAATGAATTTCTGTTGCCTGTATGTACCATATATTGCTTATCCATCTATCTGTATTTCTACCTTTTGGCTATTGTGAATAAATGCTGTTATGAACATTGATTTACAAATACTTGTTTGAGTCAGGGCTGCATTTTTATACTTAGCTAATATAGCTCAAAGACAGTGGCCTTTGTAAGTAGATGTGGGCTCTTCTTGGGATCTTGTCATCAATCTCTTTCTACATCTATAATAAAATAAATGCTTCCTTTACTAGGTGGTCACTATGTTTTAAGTGTTCAGGACATTATTTTAAGTATGTTATCTGTATGCATACAATTTAAAGCTAAAAAAATCCATAAAGTAGCTAATATATTTTTACTTATATGTTATAGATCTAATAGGTAGTATAAGATAATCTTATTTTTTCAAAGGGAGGGTTTTGCCCAAGATCGTGTGCTGATACCTGCCTAAGTGTTCTGACCATTTCCTTGGGCTTAGAGATGGTGTAGATCTAATGGAGATCTCAAGCCCAAGTCATATGTTCCATATCCAGGTTTGCATTAGTGTCCTTCACAAACCCCCAATAATAAGATCAAACTTTGTCTCTTATTCTGTTTTCTTCTGTGAATAGCATCTTCAGGAACCCAGGACAGAGATCAGATATCCATGAGTATAGTGATTGTATATTATCAAGTGTTCTCAAAGCCTTACCTTAATTCTCAGCAGATTGCTTGAATCCATAGGTTCTACCCATGGAGACAACTGTGGGAAAGTAAACACAGATGCCAAATTCCTCATCCAAAAACCCTGGGACTAAATGTGTTTCAGAATTAAAAAAAATTTTTTTTCAGTTTTAAAAATAAATTCTATAAAACCCCAACTAAGAATTGTGCATTATATGAAATTCTAATTGTTAATGTTTCTGACAACAGAATATATGAATATTCATACTAAGTGGGATCAATTAAGATTATAAATAGCCTCATGTCAGTTCAGCTAGGTTTTGTTGCCCAATGAGTTTTGATACTAAACAATAAGCATATCTTTAGGTTTTCAGAATTTTTAGAATTGTGTCATTGAGATAAGGGCTTGAGGGACTATACCCTGAAATAACGATGGTCTGAGCCTGCCTTCCCAAAAGTCAGCCATTCTCCCCCTAGCAGACAAGGTAGACATGGCCTTTGGAATTAGTTTCATTCAGTGACAGATTCAGGTTTTGTGAAGGCTTATACTTAATTTGATTGGATGCTATATAAGGAAAAGCTTATAAAATTACAGATAGAAAATTAGGTATGAAAAAGCAACATTTATTTAGAATGATAAATCACAACAAATTACAATAAAAAACAGCTAATAAATATTACATATTTCCTTTTTGGTTTATGATTGGCTTCTATTTGAATAGTTTTTCCTTGCTATATCTGAATGTGGGAATGCTCAATAATTCTGAAAAAAAGAGTAAAAGGAATCTGAAGTTAAGGAATGCACAAGTTAAATGTATTCTAGAATTGCTGCTGTGTTTAATGGACTACATAGTTGTGTAATCAAATTACTCCTTCATGATATATATTGAATAAATAACATGTAAGTGCTTAGTCATAGAAATATTTATTTCTTCAGGGCATTTTCTTGCCTTGGCAGCATTTTTGCGTGTCATTTCAGAACCTCTGGTCTTTATCAGGATGGTGTGTTTCAGATACTATGATGTGGTCTAATGGAATTAATAAAACATGATTTTGCATGTAGCTGTGTTTGTTTTCTGTGGCACTGCTTCAGGTTTGTGCCTTACAAAACTCAGACATTCCAATAAATTTTTTTGACCATTCCATAAAAATGTGTGTTTTTAATTGTGTATACTATATTATTGCTTATATTTATGACAGGAAAAAACCAGTTTTCGTTAGTTATTGTTGAGCATTGGTTCCTATTATTACAATACTGTCTGTCTGGTGATTAGGAGAATTTTCCACTTCTGTCTTTGGATTTTCAAAATTCATTTCTCCACTACTCATATATTTAAATCACTGTAAAACCTTTGGCCCTGTACCTTCCCACAGATAAAGCATCATTTAATCATTATTAGAAGCCATTCTTGCATCAGGATGATCATCTATCCTGATGCAATGCACAGACCTATGTATGTACAGAAGTCTCTGGGAACCATACTAAACCCATGTCAAATGAGTTTGCACCTCAAATTTCCTTTAGCTGGATATCAAAATGTTCGCTTCAGTACCACCAAACATGTAGGACTGTGTGATGAAGAGGAAGTTGGATTAGAAAGGAAAAATGGTGTTCACTGATTGCAGTTAAAGTAATGTTTTCTGCAAATTTTCACATACAGAGTCATATGAATGCCTCATTAAAACCTCTCAGGGCCAAGAAAGTGCCCACAAACGTGAAGGCACTCAGAAGGTTAAGCTTCATTAGATTCACAAAAATCTTCTGCTTTCACTGTTATCTTTTACTAACTTAGATGGCTAGGCCCTTGCTGAAGTCTGAAGTCCAAGTTTGCAGTTTGTATCGGAACATCCCAGTTTTCGCAGGTCAGAGAAATGTGAAGAGTTTGGGTTTAATAAATCCTTTTACAGTTATTCAGAGCTGAAATTGGTTTAAAGAGCCCACCAAAAATGCATTGCCAGACACTACACAAAGCTTTCCTTTGGAAAACAGGAGGGGAGGGAAGCATATTATGACATTAAGAGAATGGTGGTAGAGGCAGAATACTGCACAACTACTTTATTACTGTATAGCCTTGGGCCTCAGTTTCTTCATTTGTAAAGTAAGATAATGCTACTGACCTCAGGGTTGTTGTGAGTGCATGGTAAGTGTTTAGCATTGTCACTGGCATATGTTAGGTGTTTAATAAGTACTAAGGAAATATAAATGGAAGGAAAGAGTTTAGAATAGAGGTCTGCTCACATTGCCACATTTTTTTTTTCCCTACCAGTCAATGCTGTGACTATTTCTCAGCTTTTGATAGTACTTCTTAAAGCATGATTGTGGTTCTTAATGAAAGAAGCTTGTGTTATGCTCAATAATCATATTTTAAAACCAAAATCTTGCACAATTTATAGAGCTGTGCCTTGTTATCAGAGGCTGTCAGTGGTGATAGAGTGAGTGTGCTCCTAGGAAATTATGCTGCTGCTGTGGACAAGATTGGAATAGTTTTCCTGCCTTGGATTTTGATTACGTCTGAATCACAAATGGGTACAGTATTCAGTTGCATTATTGTGTCCAGCTTCTTCTTAATACTTACTGGTCCCCATGTGTGGGAAGCACTACTCTGAAGCCTTTAGCTCCCCAACTCAGGCACTGCATCTGAGCAAAGACTGAAGAGACAAGTGACTTAAAAGCAAAACTGACCCAACTGATAGCATTTTATAAATGATGTAGAAGCGGAGCAAAAAATAAATGAGAAAAACCCCTCTCCTCTAATACCATCTATATTTTACAAAAAATTCTATAACATACAAAATCTTCTTAGTATTCTTTTAATATGTGAAACATGTACTATGTTGAGGGTACAATTTTAAAGAAGTTATCTGTCTGTCTATCTATTTATACATCTGTCTGTCTGTCTACCTATCAAATGGAATTGTGTCATAGTAAGGTTATTAGTATACCTAGATGGGAACCATGCCATTAGAATCTGTAGAGTGTTTGGTGTTGACAGTATTTGAGCTAAACTCATACTTTGGGAGTTTTTACACAGTTAATCTGTAACTTTGCTCTATGATTATATAGCATATGTTCCTGTGACAGCTACTGCTGCAGGAGTGGGGCGAAATGCATACAGCTACTGCTTGCCATACCATCTCTTCCCTCTCCATATATTACTTAACTTATAGCCCAACAGTTCTTGTAGAAGCAAATTGAAAATGTGAGAGTAGTAACGCTAGGTCCTTTTTCTTTCTGGTTCTATCAAATAGGCTTCCAGAGAATTGTGGTGAAACAATTCTGTTAAAATTTCATGTTGTTATTGTTATCAGAAGAGCTGTCTGTGTATTAGAATAACATAGCAAAGACAGATTTATAAAGACTTTACATATGTTTATATACAGTTGTTCAGAGATCAGGAAAGTGACAAGGGAAAGTGGGGTCTTTTTTTCAGACCTTGTACCTGTGCCTGTCATACTTCAGACTGTGAGATAATGATCCAAATACGGATAGGAAACTTAGTAATATAGAATGATTTTTATGAAAGTCTTGCATTTATTGAAGGTCTTTTTCTAATAAGATCCAATTGCAGAAGAGACATTAATCAAATTATAATTGAGATATAGGTAAAGCAGGACTAGCTGTTGGGGTGCAGCTCTGACTCAGGACCTTCCTTTCCCCAGCACTGATAGATCACCCACTGGGAAACTTGGTAGAACCAGAGTAAATGTGTCTTGGAGCACACTGTGCCAAAAAGAGGACTCAAAGTTTACCGGGGCTCATGGGGATATAAAGCAACCCAGAGGATTGGGGAGGGGTAGCCTTTGCTGGTAACTAAGAATTCATTTGCCTCAAGCATCTTTTGTGTACAGACATCGTTTGTGCACAGACTTTTCGGGCACCCATGGTGGCAGGATTTGGGGACTGGGGCTTCAGACTACATGTCTATCTTCATTAGCAACACAGCTAATCCAAGGCAGGCACTTTGTGTTAGCTTTGGCATCCCAGTCTCCCCTTTCCCCTCTTTTTGTGGCTGACATTCATGTTGGTGATTAATATTCTCAGAGTCTCTTCTTAGGTCATTAAAGATCAACTTTTATTTATTTATTTTTTATTACTCAAATAAATTTATCACATCTGTAGTTGTATAATGATCATCACAATCCAATTTCACAGGATTTCCATCCCACAGCCCAAGCACATCCCCCCACCCCCCAAACTGTCTCCTCCGGAAACTATAAGTTTTTCAATGTCTGTGAGTCAGCATCTGTTCTGCAAAGAAGTTTAGTCTGTCCTTTTTTCAGATTCCACATGTCAGTGAAAGCATTTGATGTTGGTGTCTCATTGTATGGCTGACTTCACTTAGCATGATAATTTCTAGGTCCATCCATGTTGCTAAAAATGCTGGTATTTCATTCATTTTAATGGCTGAGTAATATTCCATTGTGTATTTTACCACATCTTCTTGATCGACTCCTCTGTCAGTGGACATTTCCATGTTTTGGCTATTATAAATAGTGCTGCAATGAACATCAGAGTACATGTGTCTTTGCAAGTTGTGGTTTTCTCTGGATAAAAGATCAACTTTTAGATAAAAATCTGATAACTTAGGAACTCAGAGTTATAACTAATTTTCTCTTTGGAAGACTTTGCAATAGATCATGGCTTAAAAAACCCTTGATTTGATTTTACACGTAATATACAGAATGACAAGTTTTAGGATTTTAAGCATCTGCCACCATGGTGTAGGAGAAGTTTTGGAAGCCTCATCTCACTTTATAGAAGGCTCCTCAGCCTTGGGTAAGGCTGAAGGATGGAGTACTTGGCGGCTGCTGCTGCTCCAGCGTATGTGAATCACTTTGTTGCTCAGTGCTGGAGGCAGCATCCCATATAGGTGAGAATTTCACAAATGCTGCATGAAGCGTGAAGGATGATGATGGAAAATCTAACTCCTATCTTCATCAGGCATTCTGTGCTGGCTGCAGACACTTTTATTGAGTAAAAATATCACCACTTACCAATGACCTTATAATAAAAACACTCTGCAGCAACCTGGAATCAAATACTTTAACTCCTCCCCACCCTAACTCCAGCCTTGGTTATTTGGTAACAGTCTCCCAAGGCATATTCATATCATGGAAATCACTTATAGCTTTGAATACATTGTGGTCCTGTTCTTTGGGTTCACCAGAAAATTCCTGGTCTTTCAGGATATCTAGCTTCTATCGGAACACATTATTTTCCCTAAAGCCATTCCCTACTCCTCTGGAGGAACTCTGAAGTATTAGTTTTTAAGGTAAGAATGACTCCACTTGGAATATTGCATAACATGTTGCAATCTGTCTAAAATCATGACTTGATTTTCTGGCGAAACGTGAGGGCGGCCTGGCTACTACATCTGTTACTCTTTTGATGGCCAAATTTGATTCTACCAATTTTATTTTGGGTTTCTCTCTCTAAATTGACCTAGTTTAGAATTACTTCAAAGTATGGATTTCATTGATCATAAAAATGAAATTAATTTTTGCTGCATAATGGCTTTTTAGAGGCAGACTTTTTGGAGAAAAACATAGAGAACTTGAACCCAGATATTGAAAATTTTTCTATTTTTTTTTTTAATTAACCGTGTCCCTTCTCTTTATTGCCTTGGAAAGGTTGGGTAGTATTGTCTCATTAGCTCTATGCTTATGGAAGCTTTTCAGTCAGTTCTCTGTGGTCATCAGCTCCAGGGCAGGGCTCTCTTCCAGGAACAACAGAGTTTCATTTACCCTCAGTGCGGTAGGTCCATGGTACCCCACAATGGACATTTCAGTAACTGATGGTGCACTGATGACAAATGTCTGCCATGGAAGAAGTGAGGCAGGCACTTACAAACTCTGGGCTTGAGGGAGGAGGGATGATTTGGGAAATAACCATCTCGTGGGGAATCTTTCAAGTGAGTCTTACAGCAAGTTCATTGATTAGTTAATTAATTATTTCACTTATTCACTAAATATTTCTCATGTACCCCCTCTGTGTTAGCATATTGACAAGTATTATGTATGAGCACTCACCTTCTTGTGGCTTCATTCTGAATTGAGAACTCAAGTTTCCTATAACCCTGTCCAAGATTAAAATTTATAACCCCTCTCCAAAACACTTATGGATTTAAATCTGGAATTAAGTTTGAAGGATTAGTCTCCTAGCTATGCTTCCACTCTCTTTTAGTCTTTATTTCCTTCTTCCATATAATATGGTTGGTTGTGAATCACAACTTCAGCTCTCATACTTAAAATAAGCTGAAGACGAATTGGTGTGTGTGCAGAGAGGTCTTTAAAAATTAGGATAATGAAAGCTAAGAGAGAAAAGTCAAATGATTAAGTTTTGTATTGAACACAATTGAAAAGCCTTGGAAATCATTAGGGAAGATTTCTGTCCTCAGATTTCTAGGTAAGTATGGAATATGCCTTGGGTATGGGTGAGGTAATAGCTCTGGAAGATCAAGGCATTGCTCTGTGCGTTGTAGCATTTAGAACTATGATATGCTTCAGTAAGCTGAAATTGTAAGGAAAATTGTTATACAGAATCTGACTCTGGGCAACTGGAATCAGATGATCACACTGGTTTGAAGAGTGGATAAATCAAGAAGAGAAGAATTTAAATGGTTTTGGACTTATACTTGCTGTCTGAAAGATTTCTCATATATTTGCTCTTGCTTCTAACCCCCTCCATTTCCCCTTGCTTCTTCATGAGTTTTGATGTCACTGTCTGCCTGAAAGAGGGTAGCATATGATGAAAATCTAACTCTGTAGCATTATGTACTAGTAACAGATTTCAATTAGACATTCATTTTTCTTTTTTTTTTTCTTTTTTTTTGGCTTTTGAGGGCCGTACCCGTGGCATATGGAGGTTCCCAGGCTAGGGGTCTAATTGGAGCTGTTGCTGCTGGCCTACACCAGAGCCACAGCAATGCCAGATCTGAGCCTCATCTGCAACCTACACCACAGCTCAAAGCAATGCCGGATCCTTAACCCACTGAGCGAGGCCAGGGATTAAACCCACAACCTCATGGTTCCTAATCAGATTCGTTTCCTCTTCGCCATGATGGGAACTCCAGACACCTGTTTTTCTATAGGCCTTTGGAAGGGCTTAGAAATTTTAAGTCATCAGGCAAATGTCACCGAGTTTATCCATTTTGTGGAGGTGAAGGTCTTTGAGATTTTGGCAAGATGCTTGCCATAACTTCTGTAGGTCTCCAGACCATAGGAATGAATGAATGTGTGAACGGATTTCACTGAATGAGAGAGAAAGCTTAAACTAAAATGCTGTCGGGGATCTGGCATTTGGGTGAAACTGGCCCAAAATAAGAATAGGAGATGGTAGAGATTGTGGTAAACCAGAGCAATGCATTTCAAACTGTCTGTTTGGATTCTGTAGACACATGACTAGTTTGCTAAGTTGCTGTGAAAGTTCCTAAAAGCTTACGCTCAATTTCTGTAGTTAACTTGTTGCAGACCATTAACAGTTCATGGACTGACATCTATTTGTGGATGAAACTGAGAGCAGCCTAAGGATATTAAAATTTAGAAATTTAAAAAATGCATACAAACCAGATAAAATCTACCTTCAAGCAAAATATGACTGGCAGGCTTTATTGGTGACCTCTAGATTAGGTAATGACTAGAGAACTTTTAATTTCTTATATTCCATAATTTTGTCAGTTTTTCCTGCACCGTGTAAACCTGGTCTAAGTCACTTAATGTTTAATTTCCCTTGTGACCTGTATTCAACATTTCTTGCCATTCCAGATTAATCTTGTGGTTTTTTAATAATTCATTTAATGTTTCATGTAAATTTTCCCATTTTATAAAATCTGAAAGAATAGTGATGTAATTTTCTGACTTACTGGAAGTTTTATTTGGATACTCACATGTAAAGATTTCTCTAGGAAATACCTTCAAGTAGGAATCTTCTTAACTTCTTAAATTTAGTATGATAGAACTGTACCTTTACTATGATTTTAGGTCGTCATTTGAACATACTTTAGTAATGTCCTTAGGGGATATGATATGTAAGGCTGGTTGTCAGTTTTCTTTCCCGAAAATGGCCTCAGAAAGCTTCTTTTATGTCAGCTTATGATTTTGGATTTTTGTCTTGGAGGCAGTAAAAAGCCATTGCAAGATTTTTAGCAGGGCCATGAGAGAATCAGATTTATATTTCGGAAAAAGGTCATTATGGCTTCCATTTCGATCATGGGATTTTATAGATTGAGGCAAGGGACAACGTACTGTAAAATAAAACATTAAGATACATTGACCAAATTATACAATGCATAAATGTATGCAGTGTATATGGTCCAAGAATAACAGGTAAAAGAAATAATTGAAAAATTCCACTTACAAAAACCTGAAAGCGTTTAGTAATGATACAGTTATGTCACTATATTCAACTTAAGAAATCAAGTTAGGAAATTTACTTGTCCCACTCTGCTTTCAAGTGTTAGGATGGAGACATCTACATGAAAAGTTAAAGAATTTTTTTCTTTTTTCTTTTTTTTTTTTTTTTAAGTCTGCAGCTGTGGCATATGGAGGTTCCCAGACTAGGGGTCAAATCAGAGCTATAGCTGCTGGCCTATGCCACAACCACAGCAATGCCAGGTCCAAGACATGTTTGCAGCCTGTATCACAGCTCAAGGCAGCGCTGGATCCTTACCCACTGAGAAAGGCCAGGGATTAATCCTCATGGATACTAGTCATATTTGTTTCCACTGAGCCATGACGGAAACTCCCAAGTTAAAGAATTTTTAAATAAAGCACAGGATGAGTTTGGAGTGGCATTAGAACCTTGGACTTGGTTGCAGTAAACCAGGCAGACTATTATAAAGAGGTGACTAAGGCACTAGCAGAGGAGGTGAAGAGGAGAGAATGAATTTGGGAGTTCAAGAACCAATAAGGAGGTAGAATCTATTGGATTCAGTTTCAGTTGGATGTGAGCATTGAAGGAGAGAGAAATGTGAAAAATAGCTCCTTACTCGGGCTACTAGGTATATGCTATTACTCATTAGGAAGACAGGACTAGAAAAGGAGCAGATATGGCAAGGGGATAGAGGAGATGAGGTATTAATCTGGGATATGTTGAGTTGAGGTAACTGTTGGACAGTGAAGTAAAGATGTCCTAGGAATAGTGAGATACACAGATCTAGAGCTCCAGAAGAAAGCTAAGCTAGAAGGTAATTCTAGGTGTCATTAGCTTCCAGGTGATGGCTGCAGCCAAAAATTTGGATGAGATCACTTATGAGTAAACATTTCACAGGCCAAGCAGAAGGCCAAGAGTACAGCACTGAGGAACATAAGCAATAATCTTTTTTGGGAAGGTCATGCAGGATGGTGGAGATAGCTCTGTGGAGCCTGGCTTTCTCCCTACTAGCTTAGGTGAGTTACTTATCCTCTCAGTCTTGCTTTCTCATCTGTAAATTAAGGGTAAATAATGCCTACCCTTGGGATAGTTAAAATGGCTCTAAGAATAATTAGAATTAATGTGAGGTGCCCAGGCCAGTGCTAGGATATGTAGCTACTATCATCAGCATCTTCATCACTATCATTGCTACTATCAAGTTTGTTAGAACTAGGGGACAAGACACATGGCCTCTGATGAAGACAAAGATGCTGACCAGAAAAACCTCATAGGTTTTGGTATTTCCACACTGGAATAAAACTTTTTTAAAAATTTTTTACTAATTAGTGTTTTCCAACTACTTTAGGATAGTTAAAATCACTGGAGATATATATATATATGTGTGTGTGTGTATGTATATTTATATATATATATATGTGTGTGTGTGTGTATGTATATTTATATTTATTTAATTTTTTTCTTTTTAGGACCGCGCCTGTGGCCTATGGATGTTCCCAGGCTAGGGATCGAATGGGAGCTGCAGCTGCCAGCCTACACCACAGCCATGGCAATGCCAGATCCGAGCCACATCTGCAAACTACACCACAGCAATGTCAGATCCTTTAACCCACTGAGTTGAACCCTCATCCTCATAGACACTGTCAGATTCTTAATCCATTCAGCCATGACAGGAACTCCTGGAAATATATTATTATAATACTTTCATCTACATTCTTTACATAGGTGTCACAAAAATAGAGCATTAGGCAAAAAAGACAAAACATTTCCTACAGATTGTCATAAGACAGATATCTCTTTAAAAGACTGGAAAGTCTTATCTCTATATAGAATAAAAAAGAAAGTATGAGATGAAGGTTGTTTAACTTCTTTTTCTTGGCAAGTATGGGAGATGCTCCCCCTTCACCACCACTGTTCCTTTACTCCTCTGTTTACCATATCAGTGAATAAATATTGATCCATCATTCTCCTAGGCACACAAGCAAGAAACCTTAGAATCATGCTAGTATGGGTAATAAAGAGAAAGAAGCTTCTGAAGAATTTGAGAACAGCCTTCTGAAAAAAAATCATGACATTGTTCTTGGTCATTATCTTTGTGGACTTTGTCAATTTACACCTGAACACATAAGCCACAACTCTGTTTTGTGGTCAACAGCATTCTCCTTCCCTACCCTCACCTTTTAGGCAGTCTATAACTTTGTAACTTTCACAGTGTGTCTCCAGGAAGAGAAAATGAGGCAAAATTTGCAGTTTCTTCTATCATATTAAGACAAAGGCTAGCAGACATACTATTATGTAATTCAGTGAAATGAAAAGCTCCAGGACAAGTTACCAGGCTTATCAATCAAAAAAAAAATATATATATATCCAGTTTGATGCACACAGTTTAGGATGTTTCTCTAAAAGATACCAGCTTTGTACAAAAGCCTGGTAAAGTCCCCTTTCATAAACCAGCCACTGTGGTACCCTGACGGTTTGTAGGCAAGCAGTATTTGTGCAAGATCAGCATATTCTGGGGTTACATAGAGACTTCCTCAGAGGGCAAGCCATTCAATTTCATTTGCAAGTGGGAGGAAGGCTTATGAATCTTTTAGCATGTTAGTAATATGACTTGAGTGGATTAAGTCCTGCAAACTAAAGAATATCATTACTAAAGAATATCTGGAGAACTTGTCGAAGGTTCAGGGATAAACCACAAAGTTGGTTAGAAAATGAGAACTTCAGGAAGATTAACTGAACTGGGGGTTATTCTGCCTGAAACATGAAAAGCTAGTGAGAAATTTAATAACTCTCTCTGTCTTTATTGCTTTTATAGATTAAAAGAGAGATACATGCTTGTATTAAAAAATTCAAGTGAAAAAGAAATGTGCATGCATAGAGGGGAGGATCTCTGTTATGCCCCAGCAATAACCATCAATAGTGTATATATGTATGTGTGTGTGTGATGTATATAGTATGTAGTATATATTATATATATATAGTCTTCCATACTTTCTCTCATGTATACATCAGTATATTAACCATGCTATTAATAGTAATACTCAAATACAAATATTCTCAGAGGGGAAGGGAGAAAGGAAAGGTGTTATAATCACTTCAGAGCTGGAGACAAAAGATTTAATGAGCATTTCTCTCTATAACCAAAGATACATTGGGTTGCAATGAAGAAGAGCTGCAGCTCAAAGAATGTGGAGAATTCCAGTTGCTTCTCTATTTCATGTATCCCCACACTTCAGTGTCGAGGGAAAGGGCAAAGTTCACACCAATGCATATATCCCACGTTACACACTGGATCTTGTAGCAGATACTTGGTTGGCTAACCCCACACACATTCCCAACTCCATCTCTACCGTCCATACATACAAAAGGAGTATGTATGGGTTTCTAGTCTCTGGGAGGTGGACGGTAGAGATGGCCAAAAAATATATTTTAAAGTCAAGTGATAGAAAGGTTAAATGCAGTTTGTATAAACCACTTTCCCTTTTGTTCCGACTCTGAGTACAGCATGCTATGAAACTGTAATAGTCATCTTGATATCATGAGGTAACCAGCTTAATGAAGACCAGCATACTCTAGAAGGGAGCTGAAAAACAGGAAGAGCCTGGACTCCTAACAGCACTTTTAAGCAGCAGTAACATTGCTACAACCATGTAACTCTAGATGTTTTCGGTTGTGGAAAAATAATGCCAATTTATTTAAGCCACTGTTAATCAGGACATTTGTTATTGGTAGCTGAAATTATTCCTAACTGATAAAATGCCAAAACTATTTCTGTAATCTGCCTGGACAATACTGGTGCATAGAGTCCTGGTGTCAATATCTTTAGGAATTGAAATCAAGTTTCTTGTAGGTGGAAAGAACATATCAAATAAAATCTCTGGTTGCAGATCAGAGATGTGTTAGGGAGTGATGACAGTTCTTTTCTTGACTATTCAGGAGCACTTATCAGGAGCAAATAAGGACATTTATCTTAGGGCTATGTAAGAATACGGATCAGAGATGCATGGGCCAGTGTTTGCACAGGCAACCAGAATAGCACCAGCTCTGGAGTCAGAAAGTGCTAGGGTGGATCTGGCACCAACAAATACTGTTTCTAACAAAAGTATCATGCTAGGAGTTTCCTGGTGGCTCAGCAGATTAAGGATCCAGATTTGTCACTGCTGTGGCCGAGGTTGCTGCAAGTGCAGCCAAAAAAAAGTAGCCATGTGATGATCATAAAATGGAGCATTTTTGGCTTTTGTTCATATTATGAGTAATAATAACATAGTAGTTTAAAGAGCAAACTAAGAGGTTAAACTCCCTGTGTTTTTACTCTATCATTTTCCAGCTATGAGCCCTTGGGTAAACCAACAAAGATGTGCCCCTCTTTCCACATGTAAACTGAGTGGAATAAAGTACCACTTTATGGGGTTTTCCCAATGATTAAATCAAGTGCTATGTATAAATTCCTTAGAAAAATGCCTGATCCTTTGTATATGGTAGGTCTATACGTAAGGCTGTTGTTGCTTAGCATGGTGCCTGTCACATGCAAAATGCTCAATAATGTGAGCTATTTACTCTATTTAATTCATTCTGCAAAATTTTTCCATGTAGTGTTTTTGGAGGTCGTAATTTAAAAATCATGCCAAGGATATTTTATTGGAGTGCTCTCTTCTTGCATTTTTGGCCCTGCCTTCCTATAATCTGTTTGTTCTTTTAAAAGATATCTACAAAACCGTTTAGAGGGTACGCTGGACAACATTCTACTTAAGACAGTTCAGCCTGCGCGGACTTTTGTATTGCCTCCTTGGCTAAGAGCTTAGTCATAGGTGAACTGTGGGCAGCCAGTAAATAGGACAGCCATGCAACTTATTGTCCCAACTAGGAGATTTCTGATAGAGAAAGGGAGTGATAATAAGTATTAGGACAGTAGGAATAAACCTAGTTGTATGATACCTAAATGACTCCCTCTGTTCAGGTACAGTTGTTTCAGGGAATCTCCCCAACCTGTGCTCACCCATACCCTTAGAGATCTTTCCATTAGCTTCCAGTATTTGAATGACATTCATTTTGCGTGGGTTCAGGGAGCCTCAGAACAGGGGACCATTTGGAAGGAGGAAGAAGCTGAAGTTTCTCATATTACACCACAGGGAATATCCTTTCTGGAAAAGGGGATAATGAACTATCTTAAAATATATATATTGTAACATTCTAATTCGCTTTGTAAACTTTGCAGAATGTTTTCTTTTAGTTCCACATTTGTGAGGTTCTCTTGGACTTGTCATTTGGTTTGGGCTGCTATAACAAGCACCACAGACTGGGTGCTTAAACAACAAATATTATTTCTCACAGTTTTGGAGGTTGGGAAGTCCAAGACCAAGATAAATACCATGTTTAGTGAGGATTGGCTTCCTGGCTTAGTGAGGATTGGCTTCCTGGCTTACAAATGGCCATCTTGTTGTCATTGTACCTTTATGTGGTGAGGAAGAGAGAGAAAGACACACACACACATACACACACACACACACGAGGGAAGGAGGGAGGGAGAGAGAGAAACTCTTGTGGTTTTTTTTTTGTTTGTTTGTTTTGTCTTTTTGCTATTTCTTGGGCCGCTCCCGCGGCATATGGAGGTTCCCAGGCTAGGGGTTCAATGAGAGCTGTAGCCACCGGCCTACACCAGAGCCACAGCAACTCGGGATCCAAGCCGTGTCTGCAACCTACACCACAGCTCACAGCAACGCCAGATCTTTAACCCATTGAGCAAGGGCCAGGGACCGAACCCGCAACCTCGTGGTTCCTAGTCATATTCTTTAACCAGTGCGCCATGACGGGAACTCCGTGTATTTTTTTTTAATAAAGGCACTAATGGCATTTATGAGGCTCCATCCTCATGACCTAATTTCCTCCCAAAGGCTCACTTCCTAATTCCATCACATTGGCGATTAAAATTTCAACATTCTAATCTTGAGGGTACACAAACTTTGAGCTTATAATGCTGACCTTATTAATTATTTCAGATGGAGACAACTTTTTCCAGCCAAAATGTTTTATTTATTCTTATGCAAACAAATTGCTTGCATTTCTACCTCTAATCTTGTATACACATATGAGAAGATCTTATAAACTTACATGTATAAATAATTACGGAAATAATATATATGATTATGTCATAATCATATAACATGACAACATAAAAACTCCTTCAAATGACCATATTAGAATAAAAGTTTTCCATCTCCCATATGTTTTTTTGGCCACACCTGCAGCTTGTGGAAGTTCCTGGGCTAGGGATTGAACCTAGGCCACAGCAGTGACCCAAACCATTGCAGTGACGATGCCACATCCTTAGTCTGCTGTGCCACGTGAGAGCTCCTCATCCCCCATATTAAGTCAACTATTATATAACTTCCTAAGATTTTTTAGAAATTAAGTTATGGTTCTGTAACTCTAAAGAGGTGGGTTATTTTTTTCTTTCCTTCTTATAAAAGATTTGTGGTCTTTATGTTGGAATTTATTACTCAGAAGGCAAAAATCAATATTAAGCTCCATGATTTGTTGTAGCTGTTGAAATTATGAGTAGGCAGGGATAGAAAGTAATTTGTGTGACTCTTCCCCCCAAAAGTATTCAGTATAGGGAGGTCCCCCTGTGGCTCAGTGGTAAGGAACCCAACTAATATCCATGAGGTTTGATCCCTTGCCTTGCTCAGTAGGTTAAGGATCCTGCATTGCTGTGAGCTGTGGTAGGTCACAGAGGCAGCTTAGATCTGGCATTGCAGTGGCTGTGGCATAGGCCAGAGGCTACAGCTCTGATTTGACCCCTAGCCTGGGAACTTCCATATGCTGGGGGGTGGCCCTAAAAAGACCCCCCCCCCCAAAAAGAAAGAAAGAAAGAAAGTATTCGGTATGATTTTATACACACTGTAGCCTGGGCTCTCCTTTCCCCTTGTCTTCTTCTTTTTGCCCTGGCATCCATTAATATCAAACTAAAAACTGATTTACACTGGGCAGGAGAGATTTCCTGACTGTGCAGCTTCACAGAGTGATGAAACTGCAGTGCAGGACAGTATTTAATGACTTGTTTAATGTGGAGGGTGAGTTGACAATATGAAAAAGTTTTACCTTCTTAATCTCTAGTTACTAGGATAAGCTAACAACCCCTAGTTACGAGTACTTTTTACAGCATTACCAAAATGTTCTGTATAATTTCTTCCAGACTTCTACCTAATGATTTAGTTACTGCTGATTTACCCAGTCAGGTTTCTAGGATTAAACTCCTGTCATTAATTCTGTTCCATTTTAAGTTTGCTCACAATTTTATTAGGATCAGGTGTTGAATTTTAGAAAACTTTTTTCTTTATCTATTGAGATGACCACAGAGTTTTTCTTCTTTAATCTGTTACTGTGTTCAGTTATAATACTAGGTTTTCTAATTCAAACCTTGCATTCATGAAATAAACATAATTTAGTCACAAGGATTTTTTTGATGCTGGTTTGCTAGTATTCCTATATCCAGGTTTATAAATGAGACTTTCCAATAACTTTTGTTCTTTGTACCATCCTTACATTTTTTAAAAAAAGAATTAATCATTCATTCTTCTCTAGACATTTGCAGTGGTTTAATAGAGCATATGGCTAGATTAGGCCTACAACTTTGTCTTCTAGCTATATAACATTTCAGAAACAATCCTTAGAATTGAAAGTGTTATAAGGGGTGATTGCAATTCATGATTATATTGGTATTAACTAATAAGAAGAATAAAAAGATCCCCCAAGTCTAAAAGTACTAAAATTTTTAAAACCCAGGGTCTCTGAATCTCATTCTAACATTATTTATTAACTGTGTGGTTTTGGATTTAACAGGAGGATTTTATAATGAGTTATATGTTTAAAAAAGTGATTCTGTTTTAAGTGTAGAAGATGAAGTCACAAGGAAGAGATGGAAACAGATTGGTTAGGAGGCTGTCACAATTGTTTTGGCAGCAGTAAGACCCTAAATTAAGACCATAGTAATGGAGATGAATAGAGTGTGTAGATGTAAATCTTGTGGCCATGGTTTAACTTCATAATCTGCTCCTTACTTCCACTGGAATTTGGACAGCTATAGATCCAAGTGATGATTTTGTTAGTTACTAGTTTTTTTAAATTTATGCTGTACATAATTCAGTATCACTAAAAATTGCTTTACTCATGCAATATAAAGTGTCTGTCTCATTTAAGTCATTATTGTGAGATTAAATGGTAAATTCTAGATAAAGTTCTTATTGTAATTCCTGAAACGTAGCATGCTCAATATATAAAAGGTAATTATTTTTAATTATGATAAACTATCCAGACCCTAGATGTACTTTAGCCAAAGTGGAATGAAAAATGAACTGAGAGATGAGGCAGAAAATTTGAATTCTAATTCAGCTCTGTTAGTAGGTAGTTATTTATCTTGGGAAAGTTGAACTTCAGTTTTCTGATTTGTAAAGTGAAGGGTTTGTATGGCATACATGGGTCTCAACTAGAAGTAGTGCAGGTACCTCCAGGGAATCACAGTCCTTGTCCAGGTGGGAACCATACTTTTCATATTAACCAGTAAACAGTCACTCTTCCTCAGCCTGTGATCTAACATCTCTTCCGCTCACAGGTTATCTGTCTTTCATTGAGTTGCTAGTTATAACCTTAAATTGTTTCAGTTAATCATGTTTCTTTCCTGTATCTGCCTAAACTCTTCAGATGGTCTTTATTTTGTCTGAAACTGGTGAGCTAGTGCATATGGAAACTCCTCTACCACTCTTTGAAAGAGGCCACATTGATGACTCAATAGAGGTCATTCTAGGGGTGCAGCCAAGATAATAACATGTAGGGTCATGTCAACCAACTGAAATGGCCCCTGGTTGCTTGGGGCTCTGTTTTCTTGACTTTCTTGTGTTTTTTTTACAAAACAGTGGTGTTGGTTCCTTGGCTTCTTGCCACCCCTTCCTTGTTCTTTTGGTATTCCTCAGCCCCAATAAATAATTTGTTGAATTTATTATATGAAGGGGTCAGTTATACTGGAAAAATTAATTTGTAAGTTCTCTCTGAACATATGGATTTTATTCCAGAATAATTGAGGAAAATATTCTGCTAGAATTAAAATAAGATGGTCAACTTAATGTTTTAGAATTGATTTTTCTCTTCTTCATAAAAATAAAATGTAATGCTTTTTCAAGAGCAGAAATAAAGCCATGTTGATCTCTGAGATTTGAAGAACAAGATTAAGGAGGCTGGAGCTGGAATAAATAGTTATTAAGATGGGAATTCCCGTCATGGCACAGCAGAAATGAATCTGACTAGGAACCATGAGGTTGTGGGTTCGATCCCTGGCCTCGCTCAGTGGGTTAAGGATATGGCGTTGCTGTGAGCTGAGGTGTAGGTTCACAGCTGTAGCTCCGATTCAGTCGCTAGCCTGGGGACCTCCATATGCCACGGGTGCGGTCCTAAAAAGACAAAAGAATGGTTATTAAAATGCATGTCTTATAAGCAGATGGTTCTTAAAAAATGAAATGTTCACTTTTGCAAAGATGAGAAACCAAGTTCGGAGAGATTTGATTGAACTTCTAAGTGCTAAAAGACATCCCTTTGGCATTCTTTTAAGAAAGGTGATGATATTCTTATAGGACACTAGGCACAACAGTTAAAAAATTAGATCTGAGAGCCAGGTGTTAGAAGATGAATGTGTGATGGTTGAGTTATGAGTGTCAGCTATATCTCTTCTTGTCTCAATTAAACACCTCACTAAACCTGCTGTCAGAGCTGAGCCACTTCATCAACAGACTCTTCCTCTCATGAGTAATCACAGCAAATGGCATGCAGCTCACCCTCAAGAAGTGAGAGAGGGGCCTGGGAGGGTGTGTGTATATGTGCTCCTAATTTGAGGAATGGCATGTGAGGATAAGCTGTGGAAATTAGCAGCTTTAGCGTTAGCTGGGTCAAGAGCAGGCGGTGTACACTCAAACACTCTCTTAGACAAGAACAAAACATGCTGGAAATATGTAGAACAGGAAGCAGGGTGAGCTTTTGCTGCAGTGATCAACAAAACATATGACCAGATATTTTTGGCAGGAGAATATTAAACTTCCCAGACCCCTAAGCTCTTAGCCAATTCATATCAGTTTATGACACTGATGGTAATTTTAGTGGAGTGACATGATGGGTTAGGCAGACCAGCAATTCATTTCTCTAGGACCACTGCAAAGCCCTACATGGTTATAATTTTCTCTTCACATTTACCATGACCCAGGGTTGAGTAGCACTCTCATTCTCATTTTCTTCAGTATCAACCATCCATACGTTAACACTGGTAATGGAAAGAGAATGGTTCTTAAGAATTACAAGGTTATGAAATTTTCATCTGCTGAATACAGGATAAGTAGGTACAAGTGTCTGAATACTACTAAGGCCTACAAAGCATATAAATTAATAGTATTTTTATGGTTGTATTTAAGAAAAAAATTAGTTTCCATTATAATCATCTAATTTAATACTAAAATGCAATAGTATGTTGAATATGATATGGTATATTATATATGTTTTAATTGTTTATTCATCTTTAGAAGTATATCTGTCTCCCCAGCAGACCATAAACTCCTGGAGGGTAGAAAAAAGATTGTATTTTATTCATCACAGGGTCTAGCAATAAATAGATGCTCAAAAAATGTTAAACAAGCAAAGGAAGTTTTACCAGATTGCTTTAAAATAAAGTAACAAAAATTCTTACTACATGTTAAACTGTACAAACCTTATTTCATTTGCTTCTAACTCCCACTATAAAATCTAGGTACTTTTTTTCTAACTTAGTAAAAGAGGAATAGGAGGCCTAGTGGCATAAGCTAGTGAGAGTTGCAGTCAGGATTTGAACCCAGGTCTTCTTGACCTCATAGTAAGAGTGAGATTTCCAGTTAAAGTGAATATCTTTTGAGAAAGTATTTCGGTTTTATTAATCAAAAGAGAAAGACTTGGAAATACTACTTCTTGTGCACATTCAAAGGCAACATGAAATTTGGACTAATGGCTCTTGGGAACTTGGAACTTTTAAAATCCTATGGCCCTTATGGAAGTACCTCAGAAAACTAAATATAGAACTATAGTATGACCCAGCAATCCCGCTCCTGGGTATATATCTGGACAAACGTTTCACTGAAAAGGTACATGCCCCCTATGTTCATTGCAGAACTGTTCAAAATAGACAAGACATGGAAATAACCTAAATGTCCATTGATAGATGAAAGGATTAAGAAGATGTTATATATATATGTGTGTGTGTATATATATATATATATATATGAACAATGGAATACTACTCAGCCATATAAAAGAACAAAATAATGCCATTTGCAACAACATGGATGGAACCAGAGATTCTCATACTAAGTGAAGTCAGAAAGAGAAAGACAAATACCGTATCACTTATGTGTGGAATCTAAAATATGGCACAGATGAACCTATCTAAAGAAAAGAAACAAGCCCATGGACTTGGAGAACAGACTTATGGTTGCCAAGATGGAGTGGGATGGATTGGGGGTTTGAGGTTAGTAGACCCAAACTATTGCATTTGGAGTGGAGAAGCAGTGAGATCCTGCTGTATAGCACAGGGAACTATATCTTGTCATTTGTGATGGAACATGATGAAGGATAATGTGAGAAAAACAGTGTGTGTGTGTGTGTGTGTGTGTGTGTGTGTGTGTGTGGTGTGTGTGTGTGTGTATGTGTGTGTGTGTGAATGACTGGGTCACTTTTCTCTATAGCAGAAACTGACAGAACGTTGTAAATCAACTATAATAGAAAAAATAAACTTTAAAAAATCCTATGGTCCTTAGACAGTGAACCTCTTTAGCTGTTTAGTTGAAGTCATTGTTCTATTTAAATATTTAAATATTTAAATATTCAAATAGGTTTGTGCAGGAGAACCTTCTGATTCTAAGTATGAGCCTAGGAGGATGGGCTGAGTCAGAACTCACTGTTCCCAAAATGGTCCAGGAACACCTTCTGCCACCTAGACTGCAGGATGAGTCATTCAGGGGGGAAAAAATCATCCACTGTATTTTATTAATGGAAAATTTGTCATTCTGCTTTTAATTGAAGGGTTAAAAGGGAGAAACAAGAACAATTTAGATTTGAATTCCTATATTTAGGCTTCCAGGCCTCAGAGATTTCTCCCAGACAGACAAAGATGGCAAGGCCTGGTCAAGAGATACTGCCTTTGCTTGGTCTCCCCTCAAGCATACGGTGAGACAAGGATTCAAAGTGATTTATTCAAGGTCATCCCAGGAAATAGCAGCAGGCAGGTAAGCAAGTTAGAAAGGGAAGGATAGGGGACCAGCAAAGAATTCAGCATCAAGCAAGTTACTCCTTTGATTAAACTGGTACTCCTCCCCTCTGAGGAATTACAGGACACCCTGTGGAAGGTACACTTCAAGGCATTCCATCCAAGAGAGCAAGGAAGCTGAAGTGTTCTATCCACCAATCTCTCAGCATTGATTGATGACTACTTCTGAGATCAATAACTGGTACTTCCTGTTTGCCTGGAATGGGCCAAGCTTCTCTTATGTTGAGAAAGTGACAGATATTTTCGGTGATCAGCCTTGGGTGTGCAGAAGTGAGTGCTGAGGGAATATGGAGCTGCATACCTCAACAGCAACTACAGGTATGAGTGGAAAAGAATAACGCCCAACCATGTCTCTAGCATTTTAAATTTAAAAATGATTTTCAAAAGCAATACGTGATCTTAGTTTTAATTCTCACAACTGTCCTGTGAGGTGAGGACAAATACTATTTTTATTTCACAGAAGAAGAAATGGAGGTACAGAGGGGGTAAGTATACTCATACTTCTAATCACTACTTATGGCTGATAGAAGAGGGTAAGTGAGATTATGTAAGAGAAAGGACCTTTTTTTAGTCCCATGGAGACTATGAACCACCTAAAGGGACTGTTTAAATTAGCTTGGGGATTGAATCTAAGCCACAGCTGCAATCTATGCTACAGTTGCAGCAATGCCAGATTCTTAATCTACCGTGCTGGGCCAGTGATCAAGCCAGCAGCAACATGAGACACCACAGTTGGATTCCTAACCCTTGTGCCCAGCAGGAACTCCAACATATCAACTCTCTTAATCCTTACAAATGAGGATATCAAATTGACTTTACTAAATCTCTTTATTCTACCTCTGTAATATTTCTAAATGTCCTTTGTCTTATTTCCCTTGGTACACCTTTGTACAAGATCCTTTTTTTAAAAACCTCACTTGGACTAAATCTTCTAATTTGTACATTCAATTTATGTCTTCTCACTCCAGTTCATTTTCAAGTCTACAAACTTGTTGCTGTATATTCATGTTTCCATGAATTTTACTGAGAACACATCACATGTTGCTATTTCCTGCTCCAAAATCTTTTTGACTAAATAACAAATTCCGTGTACATCAGACTGGGATTTGGAATTTTCTTAGACAGGGCCTCAGTCCAATAGGTCCCTTCAGGATGTCCAGAACAATGTATATGTTCCCATATTGCATCTTTGTACTGGATCTACTTTCTGGAAGGTCCTTGCTTTTCATCTGCACAGGCCCCTATTACTCTGCAATCAAGGATTAAAACAAATGCCACCTCTTCCAGAAAGTCTTTCCTGATCAGGCAAAAAATTATTTTTAGTACCTACTCTCATTATTTGCATGGTCAATGTCAGAGTATTTGCCCTGCCTTAGACTATGTCCTTTCAGATATTCAAAATGTTGATTTTTTTTTGTAATGATTAAAGGGAGGCAATATATCTATTCAACTATAACACCTAATTAAAAATGTTTAACATGTTTTTTATTTACTATACACAAACACTGAATGATTTTTTAAGAAGTATAAATTAAATACAAGTAATTTCTTATGCCACGCAGCACATTTATAAATGTTGTTGCTGTTAAACAGGAATGCGTGAAAAGTCATTGCAAGCTCTAACAGTTGGAGTGGATGTCAAGGGCTATAAATACCTAAAGAGGACTCTCTTTTTTTTTTCTTTTTTTTTTTTTTGGTCTTTTTAGGACCACACCTGTGGCATATGGAGGTTCCCAGGTTAGGGGTCAAATCAGCGCTGTAGCTGCTGGCCTATGCCACAGCCACAGCAATGCGGGATCTGAGCTATATCTGAGACCTACACCAGAGCTCACAGCAAAGCCAGATCCTTAACCCACGGAGCAAGGTCAGGGATTGAACCTATATCCTCAAGGATGCTAGTTGGATTTGTTTCTGCTGAGCCACGACAGGAACTCTCAAAGAGGAATCTTGAAGATGGAAGGATGCTTTTAATGGCATACATTATTCATGTAGATTATATAAATCCATGGTTTAAAATACATAATTAAAATCTTGTTTGTAGTTCTCTACCCACTGAATCTTAGCAGATTCTTTATTTTGAAACCACTTGAAAAGGAACAGATGAAGGCATAAACATGAATGAGTTTTAATATTCTTGACCTGATGTATTTTTTTATTGAAGTTTCCTTCCTTTGAATCCTTATGGGTAATACTTATTCTAATGATGAATATGTTTTCAACATAATTAATAGCCTGTACTTTCAGATAGGTGAAACAACATTGAATTTCACATACTAAAATAGTTTGATTTTCTATCTCTCTGAAATTTATCTGAAATGACATTCTCACTAACTTTTGTTTCCACAGTTTGTAGTCCAAGGACACTATATATTTTGGATCCAAATAATGTTTTCTTTCTTTTTAATTCTTGTATTTGTGCAAGATAAAAGTTTGGAAGGCCAATAAAATGAAAATTTTAGCCATTCCTCTAAACTGTAAAAAATAGGGCCAAGAAGTTAAATAAATACTCCTTAGACTCTTAAGATCTTTTGTAGACTTAAAATTCTTATGAGTTGGGAAAGTCTTTAGTATAGGGGACCTACATAAGGAGAGAGAAGTAGTTCTTTCCTTTCTGTAATTATCCTCATTTATTCTTTTATCAAACAAGATTTGAAAACATGAAACTTGTAATTATTTCATGTCAATAATCTAATTTTAAAATCGTAGAATGAACACACAAAAAGAGAATCTCTATATTTCAAATGGAATTAATTCTTGGCATCAGGGACACCCCAAAGGAAACCAGTTTTAATCAGTGCCTCAAGATGAGCCAGCTCAAGAGTAGTATTGCAGCTTAGCAGACTAAGCAACAAGAAAATGGCCAATTCCAAAAGAGAGTATACATGTGGATATTTTTAAGGACGGATTGGGAAACTGGAATATCATGATGTGCATTTAACCATGACCCAGCAATCAATTCCCTTGCCCTTCATGCTCCACTGGAAGGAGACACAGGAAAGAGCACCAGTTCCTGAAACCTCCATCTTTCTCTCTCCTCTTTGGCACACCTGGATTGACAGCCCCTCACACTTCATTTCTTTCCATTTGGTTTAAGATGACCGTTTTGGGGGGCTACATGTTTGAGTGTGTTTGGTACAGTTGATGAGCCTTGACCTCATAAAAATTGTATTGGAATGATACAAAACACAGTTGTTTTCAAATTCAACAACCTCACACCCAATTAAAAGGCTCTTTAGAGGAAACATAACGCGTTTTATCAAGCTAAAAAGTTCAGTGATTCCTGCGAACACATGTCCCTCTTTTATGTGTGTGTTTTTTTTTAAAGTTTCTATTGTTTGAGAATGGCCCACCAGCCAGTTATCCATTTGCAAAGCAGATATTATAGACTGAAACTATATGGTGTTTTTATTACATGGTTAGTTTAGATATCTTTCTTTTCCCTAGTGTAGCATTTTGATAATTAGTTGCTTTCTTTCTGAAATTTATATTCTAATTCACTCCTTAAATCTAGCTAGGAGAAAATTTAAGTTAAAATGATAAACATAATATCTCATATACACTAATTAAATTGTCTCAACAACAAAAAAATGACCTGCATGTGTTTCTGTTTAACATGTTTCATCAAAACTGTTGCAGTGGTATGTAATTTTAATGTAAAATAGTCCTCTTTGCAGGGAATTGAGCCTGCTGCTGAATCTTTAAATTTTCAGTGTCTGTTGCCATAGCAACCAGAATTGACTCTGGTACCCACTGTGTTCAACATAAATTAATTTAAAGACATAGCATTTGAAACAGTTTAGTCCATTTTAAGTCTGTATCTGGCTAGGCCTCAGATTTCAATGCTATTTTATATTTAAAATAGCATTAAAATATGTTCCTCTTATGTTAATTAGACTTATTTGTAGGATACAGCGCTTTAAATGTGATTTAAGAAAAGTGTTAGAAAACTAGTTCCTAAATTGTTTGAGAGATGTGAGCTTCTAATAATGTAAAGAGTATTTCCTTTTTTAAAACACTGGAATGTTGCAGCTTCTCCTGACCAAATACTCTGGTAACAGCCGAATAGATAGCTTGTTGTTGCATAAATAAATTCTCATTTTTGTATGCTTTAGTCAAAGATCCCTCAGGCTCTGTACTCTGATAATCTTTTGAGAAGAAGAAAGCTGGCTATCTTCTGCCACTTTTTATGCCTAGTCAGACCCTATTACCTTAAGGAGACGTGGATATTCTCATTAAATAATTCTAACCATCTTTAAAATATTTTTCTCATGTAATCTTTGGGGGCATTTAATTTTCCATGTAGACAGTTAAGAGACCAAAGAAGTAATATATAGAGCTATTTTGGTGACGTTCAACTTGTCCTGTCTTTGTTGTTGTTGTTGTTTACCTAGGCAATTTTTACAGCTAAACCTACTGCATTTGTTCAGTGAATATTTTATTTTTTTATACTCTTATTATAAAACCAAATATGGGAGTTCCCGTCGTGGCGCAGTGGTTGGTGAATCCGACTAGGAACCATGAGGTTGTGGGTTCGGTCCCTGCCCTTGCTCAGTGGGTTAAGGATCTGGCGTTGCCGTGAGCTGCGGTGTGGGTTGCAGACGCGGCTCGGATCCCAGCTGTAGGCTGGTGGCTACAGCTCCGATTCGACCCCTAGCCTGGGAACCTCCATATGCCGCGGGTGCGGCCCAAGAAATAGCAACAACAACAACAACAACAACAAAAAAGACAAAAAAAAACCAACAAACCAAATATATAGAGGTAGGCTACACATTGTGATAGATGTGAAAGCTTAAGGAAGAGAGAAGCTGTGCTGTTTTTTTCAGAATAATATTAATCTTTTTATTGTAGGAAAAGATTTCTAATATTCTCTAATAGTTCTAATTTGTTCTATAAAAGGTCTTACACCTCAGAAATGACTGTTTTTCATGGTGCTATTGAGCTTTATGTAATGCTCTTCCATCGTGGGAAATATTATAGCTACTATTAGAAAATAAAATACACATTTAAAAATCTCCTCTTCCCAGAAAAAAAACTATGGTTTTCATTCATGATTTCATTTCGTGGTTTCATTTCTTCTGAACCATTGAATGCCAACTTGAAGTCATTTGAACCATAACCCTTCATATTTGGATTTAAAAATGAGAGGTTTTCTTATGGGATTGCAAGAGCACTGCCTTTATATTTCTTCTGAAATTAGAAAGAGCCCTGTATATTAAATATTTAGGACTTTAGTTATACACATAAAACTCAATTGCTATATCAGCCTAAGGTTTACATGCATGAGTTGTTTTCTACCTTGCAATATTGATATAAACTGGAACAAGACATTTAAGGAAAGACAGGAATCTGTTACAGCCCTTGTGTGACTTATCGATGCCCACTAGACAGTGTCATTAATAAACCAGCAGAGACAACACATCTGAAATTCACTGCTTCTAAGGGGATTTGGTGTGTGTGTGAGAGAGAGACAGAGAGAGAATCAGAATGTGGAAGCCTAAAATCTTTCCTGGTTGAATTAAATCCCATGAACACCTGTCTCTAGATGAGTATGCCATCAATCATTATGCTAAACCATTTTTTTTGCTAATTACCATATATTCAGTTGAGATCACATTTTTAAAAAAGTGAAAATTCCTTAAATAATAAACATATACTTGGGGATTAAGAACAATCATAATTTAGCATGATAATTTGATCCATAATTCAAAGCTTAATATGAATGGAATCTGATGCAGTTTATTTTATTTTATTATTATTATTTTTTAATTTTCCCACTGTACAGCAAGGGGATCAAGTTATCCTTACATGTATACATTACAATTACATTTTTTTCCCCACCCTTTGTTCTGTTGCAACATGAGTATCTAGACAAAGTTCTCAATGCCACTCAGCAGGATCTGCGTGTAAATCTATTCTAAGTTGTGTCTGATAAGCCCAAGCTCCCGATCCCTCCCACTCCCTCTCCCTCCCATCAGGCAGCCACAAGTCTCTTCTCCAAGTCCATGATTTTCTTTTCTGAGGAGATGTTCATTTGTGCTGGATATTAGATTCCAGTTATGAGTGATATCATATGGTATTTGTCTTTGTCTTTCTGGCTCATTTCACTCAGTATGAGATTCTCTAGCTCCATCCATGTTGCTGCAAATGGCATTATGTCATTCTTTTTTGTGGCTGAGTAGTATTCCATTGTGTATATAGACCACCTCTTCCGAATCCAATCCTCTGTCGATGGACATTTGGGTTGTTTCCATGTCCTGGCTATTGTGAATAGTGGTGCGATGAACATGCGGGTGCATGTGTCTCTTTTAAGTAGAGTTTTGTCTGGATATATGCCCGAGTGGGATTGATGCAGTTTATTTAAAAAAAATTTTTAGAACTTTTTAAATTTTAATGATTTTTATTTTTTTTTCCATTATAGCTGGTTTACAGTGTCTGATGTAGTTTATAATGTTCCAAAAGAAGTAATAGTTACTGATGAAGAGAAGACTCTACTAAGAACTTTCTCCAAATTATTATTACTTCCATCCTGAGAATTTAATATGGTGACTCAGATTCAGAGACTTGGGGAAAATAGGAGATTGAGTTCTATATTACCCTGAGGCTTGTGACCAGAGCCACACCCTTCACTAACCTGAGCATCCCATGGTAAGGAATTCTACCTGAAATGCCTGGGCTTCAAGACTCATGTGACTAGTACAGTTGTCCTGATAGAGATTTCTACTTTATAGCTTTGTCCATTTTGCATAGTCACAAATAAATTATGGAGTCAATGTAATATTTTAAAAAGTATTGCTCTACTTCTCTCTCTCTCTTTCTCTTTGTTCTAATCAGCTCAGCAAACCAAACATAGGAAGAGAGCAGAGTTTTCTGGAAAAGGAATGCAAAGACAGAGAATAAATAGTTTCTGATTTGCCAGATAAGATTATAAAACACCACAACAGCCAGACAATTATCTTAAGACAGGGTTTCCCAATTTACTTTATTTCCTTCCTGCTCTTATTAGCTTGGGTATTAAGGTTGTAGGATTCTGCTTATAACATTCTTTTGTAGAAAGGAGATGGTTCTTAATGACACAGAAAGAAGGATATAAACTACAGGAGGTAATAATACCATGTCGTGGCCTAGGCGTTTTGTTAGAGGTTGCCAAGAAAGCAAGAAGGATATACTTTCTCCAGGCTAAAGTCCGGAGGATATAAGATAAGTCAGAGTGTATAAGTAGTTTTGGAAGTGGAGAGGATAGGGAAGTTTGGGGAAAGGGGAAAATTATCATCTTTCTTCCTGAAACATGATCTGAAACATGATCACCTCTCTGGTTGTACCTATACCATCTTGGAGGCTGGGGTTATATCAGTGAGATTGTTCAGTGGTCAGGAAGGAGGTTATGAAGCTCAGCATTTCAATATGGCATTAATGAAGAACTGAGTCAGTGAGTCTATCATAGCAGTAGAAGCCAGGGTTGAACCAGTGGAAGAAGAATGTGGCAGATACTGGAGAAACAGTAGGAATAGGAGCTGGGGTGAGGACCTGTCAGCCTGTGTCCTGCCCACAGAGACCTGAGTTTCACTAAACACAAAGTTTAGTTGTGAATGTTACAAGGAGATACTGCATTCAGGTAGACAGGGACAGCATCCCAGAGATCAAAGGACCCTGTGTCTGAAGACCTTGAGCCCTCTCCTCTGTGAAGGTCAGCCAGTTGTTCCCAGCATAAAGCTAGTCATCATATTAACCTGGGGAAAGGGAGAATGTTTGTGAAAAGGAGCATTTTTGGTCCAATGACGAATGAGAACTGCTACCTATAGAAACTAGATTTTCAAACTAGACTGAGTAAAACTGAATTGAAACATATCTATCTATCTGTCTATCTATCTATCTATCTATCTATCTATCTATCTATCTATCTATCTATCTATCTATCACTTATCTGTCTTTCTATTTGGTTGCCCAATTTTTTCTCACATTTTTTTTCTCTAGAACACCAGCCATTATGTGTCCCAAGTTCACAGGGATTTTTTGTTCATTATTTTTTTCAATCTTGCTTCCCTCCATGCTTCAGTTTGGATGATTTATTTTCTTTCTTTCTTTCTTTCTTTTTTTTTTTTTGTCTTTTTGCCATTTCTACGGCAGCTCCCATGGCTTATGGAGGTTCCCAGGCTGGGGGTTGAATCGGACCTGTAGCCGCTGGCCTATGCCAGAGCCACAGCAATGCAGTATCTGAGCTGCATCTGCAACCTACACCACAGCTCACGGCAACGCTGGATCCTTAACCCACTGAGCAAAGCCTGCAACCTCATGGTTCCTAGTCAGATTCTTTACCAATGAGCCATGATGGGAACTCCAGTTTGGATAATTTCTTTTGGCTGTCTTCACGTTCACTAATCCTTTCTTCAGTTACATCCAATCTACTATGAATTTCTCCCTTTAAATTTTTTATTTTGCACTTTTTTCCCATTTCAAAATTGTATTATTTACTTAGTTTCCACATCTGTTATAAAATTCCCAATCTCTTGACCTGTTATATCTAATTTTTGCTATGGATTCTCTAATATATTTATTATGATTATTTAGAAGTTGTCTATTCATTCTAACATCTGGTTTGTCTTGTTTAGCAACTGTTTTTTTCCTCTCAACTATATGACATGTTTTTAAATTTGTTCATATATCTGTTCATATTTATTGCATACTGGATATTGTATTGATTCACTATAGAATCTCTGTATTCAATTATCTTCCATCAGGCAGTTAAACCATTGATAGATCACTTAGTCCTGATTTGTAGTTTTGAATCCTAAAATAGGGTCCCTCTGGGACTTTAAGGATATCCTGAGGTATTCATCAAACCACTCTTAACTCAGCAGAACTCTAAAGTCTGACTCACCTGTAGTGTACATTCACTGAATTTTCTGCTGACTTTTGTCTTCCCCCGGCACCTTATTTATTTACAACTTAGGAGTCAGTTAAGGATTTGAGTGGAGAGCTATTATGTGGATTTGAGGCTTTTCTCTTCAGTTGGCCACTCCTTTTCAAAATTTTCCCCTTTCAATTTTTAGGCAGCCTCCAATTTTCTCCATTGACTCCTCATGCTAATGCTTTACTTGAGTTTTATTCACCCTGGGTTGTAGACTGGGAAGTGCCATTAGTGGAAAAATATATAAATGTGAGTCTCTATCAGCTTTGTTTCCTTTTTTTCAAAGATTGGATCTCCCTTAGCATATGCTAATTTTGTCACTCCTCCAGGCCTGGGAGAAGTAGTTCTTCTCCCCAGGGTTTCTAATTATTACCAGCAGGAGGGTTAGTCTGATACAAGCTACTTTGCCATTGTTGAAAGCCAGGATTCCTAAAGTGGGAATGACCTGTATAGAGGCCAAGGAGGAAAGGTAATAGATAAAGTTAGAAATATAAATAAAATCTTAATCATATAGGACTTTGTAGGCCTTGAAGAGGAGTTTGAAGTTTATTCTAAGCATTATATAGGCATTAGAGAATTTTAGAAGTTATTCAGTCTTTTTGTGTGTGTGTGTTGAAGTATAGTTCATAGAAGTTAATTTTATTTAAAGATAGAGTGGTAGTTCTGCATGAAAATATGATAAATAATAATATTGGTAGCTCCATATGGAAAAAATGGTAAATAATAGTATTAGAGGGGTTTATTAACCATAAAATATATGTCTAGGGCAGTAATAGGTGCCATAACATAAAACTTATAGTGGGGAATAATAATGATGACTTGACTTAGAAAATAAAAGAGGAATGGTTATGGCTTTAAAAGCATAATCATTGGATAACTGTGATACAATCCCTCATTCATTTATTTATTGAACGTTTCCTAGCTACTATTCTAGGTTCTAGGAATACAACAGTGAATAACTACATTATTTAGAGAATGAAGTCCATGTGGTTTTGACATTTCATCTCTGCCATACCCTGAATAAAATCAGAGACTTGTTTTCTTGATAAAACCTAATAATTGAAATTTTTCTTAGCTTCCTGTAGTAGTGATTAAATTGTAACTCTAAATTACAGAAAAAATATATATTGGAAAGAATGCTTCAAACTAGTGTGGCAATGAAAATTCCTTTTAATTTGTTTTGATTTGACTAAATTAATTATCTATTTTTGGGTTCCAAAGATTATATATGACAGCATGAATTAGCTCATGTTTCTTATAGAATAATGATGAACTAGGGTTGTAGTTTATCTGTTAATGTTTTAGTGTCACCAAGGAGGCTGCAAAGATGATTTAAATTAAGAAAAATATTGCTATCAGTTCCAGAATCAAAACCGTGTGCCTCCTAAGGAAAACCCCTGAGGTTTGTATGTGTGTGTATGAGAGAGTGTGGGCAGCTCAAAAGCCAGTAGCCAAATAATAAACTAAGAAGAATATTTGCAGATCAATCGCATGCATATCCATTCCCTACGTTTGTCAGGGAGTCCTACTTAACTTTTTTATTTCAGGGTTCTTGGCTCAATCTTGAATAAACAGTGCACATCCATGTGGGAGCAATGAGGAGGAACTGTAGCATCTGGTATGACTTTAAAAATAACTTCCTGCTTATATAACTGAGATTTCGCTGAGGATCAATGAGATTTTTCATGTTGGAGACCTGAGATTGTATAGCATGAAATAATTCCTTTGGAAGCTGTTGATTCATGTAGCACTGCTATTTTGAAAGAAAAACATTCCTACCCAAGAAGCAGATGTTAACAGACCGTGGCCCTAGAGTCATAACTCCAGGTTACTGAGATCTGAGTTTGTGTTCTCAGCTTCATTTACAGTCTTTGAGTCTTTTACTTTTAATTACTTCTTTATTGATCTCATATCACACATAGATTCCAGACTGTACAAAATGTCAGCTTCAGTGAAATGGGCAGGATGGCATTTACACTTCACTATCAAACTGGCCTGCTTAGCTGCAACACAGAACAGTGCCTGTTTCTGGATGACAGTGTTATTCATGATGTTGCTGTATGCTTCTGAGACAAAAACCACTTTATTGCTTTAGCCCCTAAGCCCTGTGATGCTCTCGAAACATGATATGGTAGAACCATCTTTAGCTTTTCAGCTTTGGGGAGCTGTGGAACATGTTGAATTCAGAACTTATTTGTGCCCCATCTGAAAAAATATTCATCTGGGTTCTCTTTTAAACGTTCTTTGAATGATGTTTTTCTTCAACAAAATATGTGTCTGTAAGTGGAAAGTACTTCCTGGAGAATTTTGAACTTTGACAAGTCACAGTAAATGCCCTACTATCTCTGAAAAGCAAGAGCTTTCTAAATATTAGGTTATAAAACACAATGTATAAAAATGTTAATCCTAGGCCCTTAAGTAATATCTTTTTAGGGGAGTTGGATTAAAAAGTGGATACCCATACTCATTTCTTGACAAACTATAAGATACTTCTATGAACTAGCCCCCTTTTCTGTGTTCCCCTTTTCAATTCTCTACCAATGGCATATGAAGTTGCTCCTTCCACGAAATGAATCTGAGGTTCAGGGGAAGCTGAATTAATGCTGTGTGTTTTTTAAAAAAAGTTTTGTAAATGTCTCCCTGCATATACCATCAAAAAGAAAGAGAAGGGAGAGAGCACATATTTTGTAGGCTGTAGTGATATATACCCGGCTTGTACTTATGGCCTCTCACTCCATCATCTGGTCATTAGCAGTTGACTAGCTGTTATGGTTATTTTTAATATTTCCTGTCTCTTTTGAGTTCTAGAAAAATAATTTGTGTATCCTAATTGGCCATCTTTACCTTATTTCTTTGAATTATGCAAATTTTAGTCATCCTATACTCCAAATAATCAAATTACTGTGCTAATAAAAACAGACTGCATATACTTCGGCCACAGGCTCTACTCTCATGTGCTACAAGAAACCTTGTTGCTTTCCTAAATCATATTAAATGTAATAAAGAATATTTTCATACATAAGAAAATAGGCCCCGAACAATGTAAGAGATATGTTATGCAATGTGTAAAAGAATGGGATAAGGAATCAAGGAAATAGCTTGGTAAAGTACTGACAGGAGTAAAATCAGAAGACTTCTACTTCTTTTAGTTGAAATATGGAGATACCTATACACACACACACACACACACACACACATATACACATATAATATATATTTAAACACATCAATAAACATAAAAAATACTAGGTTACTTTTTGGTTATTTATTATACCACTAATGTGTACAGAGTTTTCTGCTAGAGGAATACAGACACAGTTAAAACTGGGATCTACATTGTAACATTCAAGCCAGTGCCAAAATGTACATGTTCTCCAGGTGATTAGATGTACAAAATATTATTAGATTTGGCAGATTTTCTCCAGGTTCTTCTAAACTTTGATAATAGCTAAATGATGGGATATTTCTGTCAGTCATCTATGAAGCTGACTATGAGGTTATTGTAAACAGAAATTAACTACTAAGGAATTACTTGCAATAAATTTGTCATTAATTTGCATGGGAGAACTGAAATTTTCTATGCTGACCCAATCTCAACCTTTAAATGATCTTTAAAAAAAAAAATTTTGGCCACATTTGCAGCATGCAGAAGTTCCCAGGTCAGGGATCAAACCCTGCAGCACAGCAGTGACCCAGCACCACAGCTGTGAGAACACTGGATCCTTAACCCACTAAGCCACCAGGGAACTCCCTGAATGGCCTTCATTTTAATGAGTAGATTGTCTTGCCTGCTCTCAGAGCTGTCCTCTCATCCTTCCAAATAAATATTCTATATTTCTTTTGTGTGCAAGGCCTCCTGTGTTATTCTCAATCCTTTGTTTCTACTTTGTGCCTTTATAGAGAGAAAAGTTAGAGACACAATGAATTCTTTCTTTGCATCTTATTATTTTTGTATTTTCTTTTTTTGTTGAAAATTTGCCATCCTATAAAATAAAATAGAATACATTTTACAATATTTACATATGATAATTCCTTTTACAATATTTCTTCTCTCCTTTAATTTGTAACAGGGCATTCTGGTTGAATCAGTGCTGAAACTCATCAGTGCTATTTGTGTGCAGTTTCACAAACTTTATCTCTCTAGCTCCTATCCCAGAGGTATTTTTTTTTCCTTGTGCTCTATGCAGGCAAAGCCTTCTTAGTTGTCATATAATCCTTGGGGATGTGATTGGCCTCTTGAGAGAAATGGCTCTTTATGTGAATAGGCTAGACTAGCTACAAGCCCTAGTAGTCCCATAATATCAAGAATTCTAGCAGCACTTGTATGCATTGGGAAGAAGAGAGAAGGGGATAAATGAGAAAACAAACAAGCAAACAAACAAAAAACCCCATAACTGTTTTACTAGGTCTCCAGCCCCTCTGCTTCTATGCTAAAATGAGACTAGATGAGGATACCCTGGGGTGCTTTAGATTCATGCTTCTCGAACTTTGGCAAGCATGATAATTACCTACAAAGTGTGTAAAGCAGAACTACGAGATTCAAATTCAGTAAGTTTAGAGTGTGGCCAGAGATTTTGAAATTTAGTAAGCTCCCAGTTCATCTGATGCTGCATATAGAGGACCATGGTTTGAGTGATTCTATTCTAAAGCACTGACTGTCAAATTTTAGTGGGCATCAGAATAAACTAGGGTGTGTTAAAACAGACTGCTAGGCTCTACCCTGAGGAATTCCAGCTCATATGTCTGGATAGGGGTCCAAGTTTTTGCCTTTCTAACAAGTTCCCAGGTGATACTAATGACACTGGCTCAGGGACCTCAGGTTGAGAACCACTGCTCCAAAAAGGTAAAGAGAGAGTCACCAGCACTGTGTGTGAAAATCCAGGGAGTCTATCAGTAGGGGTTTGGGGTGTAGCCAAACTAGAGATAGACTGAGGTGCTTTACAGAGCAGCTATGATATTAAGGTTCTAGCAGTCCACAGGATTGTTGGAGACATTTCGGAGACATGTTGCATTTTGTTCAAACCAGATTTTATTTGAATCTCAAAGAACAAGTGTTGACCTAAAACAAATAGAATGCCAACTATTTCTCTAGGGAAAAAATGGGTTTATTTGAGGTTTGCAAAGAATTTCAACTTGGCATCTGCAGCCATGGCAAGCCACATGTAAATCCCCTGCACAACAAGAGAAGGAGAACTCTTATAGAGAGGAAAAGAGAGTGAGAAAAGCTATAGTAAACAAAGAGTTTATGGCGTTTTGTTGGCTGAGTCCTCGAAAGAAGAGCAGTCTTTCTTCTTCTTTTTGGGGTCTTTTATTGTCACAGAGCATGTCAGCCCCCTTTCCTGATCTCCCAAATTGAGGTTTCTGTTTATTGTTTTTTTTTTTTTTTAACATGTGGTAACTTCACCTGACACTTGGTTTGTAAAATTTAGAACAGAGAAAATGCAGTGTTCCAAGTATGACTGTGATTACATGTAAGATAGTTTCCCTTTGGGGAAATAAAAAGGCAGAAGATAGAATGCCAAGGGAGGCACTCGCTTCACCAGTGTGGGTGACTAAATGGATGGGATGGGAAACAAAGTCTTACCTTACCTTGGGCATATGAGTAAAGGAAAAGAAGGAAGGATTTTAGCTGCGATAATTTGATGAGAGTAGTTACACTTGAAACACCCAAAAGAACTCCATTTTCTTTATGTTTGAAGTGGAATACTTAACTCTTTTCACCAAAATGTCAAAGATAAAGTGTTCGCAGCATCTCAGGAGAGATACTTTCAGAATACCTCAAAGTAAATCTCTTAGCAGTTCATATGCATTTCAGTTCAGTCTCAGAAATCAATGTCTCTAAGGAAACTCTGTGTCCAGATTCTCCATTGGAATAAAACCTCTTTCTGTGACAAGGATATTCTGAAGAGGAGGCTGGGAGTCAACCCACCATGGGGATGATTGATCAGAATCACAAGGTGGAAAATGCTAAACATCATCCTGGCATTCTGATGTGATATCTTAGGTGAGAGTTTCTCGTTCTCCCCAACTTTCTTCCCAGCCCATGCAGAGAATTCTAATCAACCTTCTGGATGAGAATATGTGAGACTCCTTAGGGATGTCAAAATAGAGAGAAGGTAATTAAACACTACGTTTGAGTCTGGTGCATTAAGATTATGTTCATAGATTCCATCCACTGAGAGTTTTCCTCAAGTCAGACTGTGCCTTTCCCGTAGGCCGTCTATTTTCCTCTTGTGGGAAACCGGAGGAAACAGCTAAATGGCTGAGAACAAAATGTTCCTCTCTGCTGGAAATAACTCCAAGTGCATAGATGTATGCATACTAACTTTATGCAGGTAGAGCCATCTTCTCATATATGAAGAACACATATATCGTAATCAATACCTTACAGAGAAATACCCAATTACAATTTGAGCCCCATCTGTAAAAGTCCTTCAGGATACAGGGGGATAAGCCAATTACAGCTTAAGTGTGTTTACTTAAATCTGATGATTAAAATTCTTTCCCAAATGTGGGCCTGTTCTTGCTAAGTCAAGATTTGGAATTTGGAAACTGGAGAGCTAATATTCTACTAGTCTAGCGTGCCCAGGTAATGGTTGCTTGAATCAAATACATCACTATTAGAGTGATGCCAATCTGCCTTTTGATTCATTACCTTTTTGGAAGGTAATAAATTTGAGAAACATCACATTGAACTCCTTTTTAATGATCCAAAATGAAGAAGATAAATTTAGATAATATCAAGAATTAATTGTAGGAGTTCCCGTCGTGGTTCAGTGGTTAACGAATCAGACTAGGAACCATTGGGTTGTGGGTTCAATCCCTGGCCTCGCTCAGTGGGTTAAGGATCCCGAGTTGCCATGAGCTGTGGTGTAGGCGCAGGCACGACTTGGATCCCGTGTTGCTGTGACTCTGGCGTAGGCTGGTGGCTACAGCTCCAATTCGACCCCTGGCCTGGGAACCATATGCCGCAGGTGCAGCCCTGGAAAAAGGCAAAAGAAAAAAAAAGACCAAGAATTAATTGTAAAAAAAAGATAAAGAAATATTGAATAAAACGATATGATTTGCTTCTAAAACAGTTCAGCTCAGTTCAACAAACATTTACTGAACACATATTTTATTCCAGGTACTGGTATCACAGAGATCAATAAAGCACTGTTTTTGCTTTCAGTTAATCCCAATTAAGAAGTGAGAGGACCTGATATAAACAAACAATACATGTAGAAATTGGAGGTAAAAATGTGGTAGTGGGGAATGTATATGCTTTGGAAATAGACCTTGAGTACAGTCTCAGGTCTTGCTTCAGTTTTGTGGCTTTAAGTAAGCTACTTTACTCTTCCTAAATTTTCCCAAAATTTTATAACTTCAAACAGAATAGGCATTAGTAATAATGATGATGATAATAACAATAAAACCTCTGTATAAGGTATAGAAGAAATATAGCAGAGAGAATGATTTTGGTTATCAGGAAAGGCTTCAAAAAGGAGTTTGTAGGTCCAAAGTGTTTTGATACATGAACAGGAAATTTTCAGGTAGAAAATATTTGTGAAAGGACTCCTGGTAGAGAAAATAACACTTTCAAAGGCATAAGAAGCCCAAACTGTGAAAAATAATAACAGTTTAATATTGATGGTGCATTTATTATTTGTGTAAAGTTATTTGAGATGGGGCTGGAGAGGAGACAGGGGCTATTTCCTCATCCAAGCCTGTGTTCTGATAAGAAGTTTGGACTTGATCCTTTAAGTCAGAGATGGAAAATATATGTTTTTTTTTGTGATGAGTTTTCTGTTTCAGTTTTGCTTTATTTTTGTTAATGTCATCCAAGCCTTAAAAATTGGGATATTTCATATATTTCATTTAAAATCCCAGGTGTTTTTCTGATTTCTCTTGGAAACTTGGTACAATGAATCTGCATTTGCTCATGGCAACAATTGGTTGAAACAGCGGTTTGCCCACTGAGGGGGGCATGTGCTTTCTTGTTCTTGATGGAGAATGAGGAGACTTAGAGGTTTTAAGTTGGTTGGTCATGTGGCAGGGCAGGTCATAGGACTGTCCTTGTCTCTTCCTACTGCAGCTGAGGAAGAGGAGGCCAGGAATAGAGAGGAGGTTGTTGCACATGACACCTTCCAAGGCCAGGTTAATGGAAGAGGGGTTTGTAATGTTATTTAGGCTGGTAAGTGGAGAGATAATTTTCTTGAAAAACAAAACAAACTAAGGTTAAACACTACTCTGGGAGAAAGGATATGAATGTCACACAGAGACTCAGTGACTCATTCACTGAGGAATAGCACTTGCAGGATAAGATCTCTGAAATTTTTTTAGATACCTCTTAAGAAAAACAGAAAAATAAAAATTAAGCTGCAGTAAAAATGGATGATCACTCCCGGTGTCCTTTCTTACCTCTTCTCAGAATTGGAAACTTCCCTTCTTCCCCTTAGTCAGCAGTGGAAGTAGATAGATACTGAATGGGTATGGCTGAATCAAAATTCAAAACCAGCAACCCTCAGCGTATAACTTGGAGACTGTATACATCTTTAAGACCCAAGAAGATGCCAGAAGTATGATAATTGCTGGGGGTAGGTTTACTATCCAAGAAGGAAGGAGGAGGAATAAGTAAAAGCTCCAAGCACAGAGGAGGCAAGAAGACCATGAAGAAAGTAGAGGAAGTGGTCTGTGGGAAGACGCATTGCCACTGAAGAGAACATCCATGTGGAGACATATAATGGGAATTAGATGAAACAAGGATGCAAAGCTACCAAAGCCCACCCAACCCCACCCTACCACTTTATACAGTTTGTATTTTATCCTCTGAAACCTCAGGTAAATAGCTATTTGGACCTTCTTTAGGATCACTGGTCAGAAGGTGAGAAAATACTATCCCTCGCTAACTGAGAATGGCAGACATCTGCATCTTTCCTCTGACAGATTGGGCAGCAAAAGGAGCCACTCGTGGACCTCACACAGCCAGCGAAGAAGGCAGAAGGCTTTGCTGACCATATTCTTCACTCACCAGAGGGGCAATGCATACAGATCCTGCTGTGGGATGAAGGTAAAGTGCCTGAGTTATAGATAGATACATCACTGGCTGAAGAGTACTGAGTGACTTGGTATGTGCTTGTACAAGATTTCGGACAGCAGCTGGAAACTATCAGAAGATTTTTGAAATAGTTTGAAGAAAGAGGAAGGCCTGAACTAAAGCTTGGGAGTATGAATAGAAGGGAGATGGCTTCATGATATCTCATCTCTGGGGCTTTGCATATTCCTCCTGCTTTACCTGGACTAGGTTGCCCTTATTCTCTTCAGCTCAGTGCTAACTTCTTTGTGAAGATTTCCATAAGAAGATTCATATATATCTTCTCTGTATACTTTCTACCTTATAAATAACTCAGTTTTAACAGGGAAGTATTTTGTTGAAACCCTATCTGCCTGCTCACCAGAATTTAAGTTTCTTAAACCTAGGGCAGAATGTCTTTGAGAACTGTGATTACCTACATCAATGTGACATCGTTAATAAGACAGAGAACAGAGACTACCTGTGTCAACATGAGTTAGTGTTTTGTTCCAGGAAACATTTGCCCAAAGAAGATAAGACTGTAAACCAATAAATAGTTTCACTATTTGCGTCAGGTAATTCCTGCAGATCAACTTATCTGAGACAACACTCTGCTCATCTAGGCAAATAGCTCACTTATCAAACAGTTTACTTATCAGTACCCTCATCTCATTATGACCAATCATAAACTATTCTGTCATCATCACTACGCAATCCCAATCAGTTTTCTGCTTCAAAACACCCTTCTTAAATGACTTGAGCCTAGACCCCCAACCCATGAATATCCTCTCTTCTGTGACATTGCTAAGACTGTCAAAGAGATGTTCTCCCTTACTATAGAAAGGGACTTTGGTGGTGATATTTTGGGGTATTCAACAGCTTTCCATCTTAATCCAGCCTAGATTAGCACATAGTAGTGCTTAATAAATATTTGTTGAAAAGGGTGCTTAAGCAGAGAAAATCATCATGACACTGTGCTTTGACAGGATGGGGGCTGGTGGGGGAAGAGTCAGGGATGCTTCCAAAGTAGTAAGTGTTAAATTATGCCATCACTTAGGATGGCAAAAACACAAGAGCAGATTTTCAGTAAGAAGATCGTGATTTCAACCTGTCAATTTTGAGATTCCTGGGGTGTGGAAATAAAGATGTTTGATTCTGTGCTCCATGATAGAAGGCTCTTCCTAATCATTGGTTCTTAAAGTGCAGTCTTCAGACCAGCAGCACCAGCACCGCCTTGGGACTTGTTTGGAAATGCAAATTTTGAGGCTCCACAACAGACCCAATGAATGGAAAACTGTGTGTGTGTGGTTCAGCTGTCTATGTTTTAACAAGCCTTCCAGGTGATCTGATGCACCATAAAAGTTGAGAACTATCACCTTAGAGATTAATCACACTACCAAGGTATAAAGCAAGATTTGACCCAAATTTCTGATGATGTTCTTGCTAAGGCATGCTAATCTTGTGTTTTTTGCATGAGCAGACCCTTTCTAACATGATAGCCTGAGAGGCTGCATAGCAAAGCAAATAAGTGTGCTGTCTCTGAATATGGCTATACTACTTTCTTCTTGTGTGCCTTAGGGAGTCACTTGCTTAACCTTTCTGAGACTATGTTCTTCATTTGTAAAATGGGAACATTAATAATACTTACCTCACTGAGTTCTTGTGGTGGTTAAATGAGTTAATATATGTAAAGTACTTAAATCTATAATAACTTTGCTTTTAAAATCTTTACTTCTTGGGAAAGTCACTAACCTTTTATCTAACTTAAATAAACATTTTCTGTCTTAAGTTCACCTCAAACCCCTCACCTGTTGAAAGCTTCCACGGGTTAGCCACAGCATTTATTATCTTACATTACTTGGCCCTTGTAGTCAGTAAATGTATTAGTTGAGTGAATGTACAGTCTAGTCCTCATTTCCTTACTACTTCTCTGAGTTTTATAGCTTTTATCATCAGTACTTCTTGGTTTTGCCCTAAATTATACATTATTATATTTATGCCTTGCTTCCTGATTATATTATAAGCTCTTGGAGGGGAAGTATTGTGCTTTAGTTATCTTGTCCACCTACATAGCACCTGGCACAGTGTTGATAACATAAATAGAATTCAGTAATAGTCTGTTAAAAATAAAGAACTGAATTTATTGTCATCTCAAATCCATTTACTCTACTAAGTTTTTTGTAATTTCTTATTCCCCCTCCCCAACCTCTCCATAACAATTTCAAAATCTTAAACTTCTACTGTCACTTTCTCCCAAGAGTTCCACAATGAAAAGGACAGGAATTCTTTTCTGTTTCTGTTGTCAGGGAGTAAGAGACTCTTACTGAGTCATCAATTTATGCAACCTCATAAATTTAGCCTAATATTCCTAAAGTTATTTCTTTATTCAAAGCTAGGGTATTATGAATGGCCTGTTACTCTTAATTTGGAATATTAGTGTGCTATCTCTCTCACTCTAGAACTATACCTTTAAGACTAAGATATGATGTTACTTATCCTTTATGTAACCTTATTTTTACCAGCAGCTTCCTTCCGCTTTCCTTTCTTTTGGTAAGCTCACTGCTTTGTATAGCACTGAGTTAAAATTCTGCTGGCATGGAGAATTGAAAATGTCCCTTCTTATACAATGATGAAGCTTCTATAAACATATAGAAAATTAGAGAGTCTCTGTTATGGCATCAGCGGTAATGAACTTGATTAGTATCCATGAGGATGTGGATTTGATATCTGGCCTCTCTCAGTGGATTAAGGATCTGGCATTGCTGTGAGCTGTGGTATAGGTTGCAAACGTGGCTTGGATCTAGTGTTGCTATAGCTCTGACTCAACCCCTCGCCTGAGAATTTCCATATGCCATGGGAACTTCAATATATTAAATATATTAAAAAATATATATATATATATAATTAGTATAACATATATAATGAAAGAAGGCACACTTTGGAGGAAAGTAAATCTGGGCTCAAAATTTTTACTGATTTGCCCCTTGGCCTCAAGGGAGCTACTCAAGATGTCCGAGTCTATTTACTGGTCTGTAAGCAGGAGGGTAAATATTCATCTTATGTTGTTATGTGAGGAGATTAAACAAGGCAGATTATGTATTGTACTCAGCATGTGGAAGGTAGTCATAGTGGATATATTACAAAACAAAGGAAAAGAGCAAAATACTGTAAATTTCAGAAACAAAGACTACTTTAGACGTACATTTTCATTACCTACAAAGTATGATCCCTGATATTGTGGACGTTAGTTCCATTCTGAAATTCTGTTTAAATTCTCTTCAGAATTGACTGGCCCCTATCAAATATTAAATCACTTTACTTTTGACGGTTGAACTTCAAGTAAGATTTACTAATTACATAACTGAAGGGTATCTCCTATGTAGTGGGACCTGCCATATTTTACCATGAAAACTGTGTTCGCTGCTCACCTGTGATTCAGTAGATGAGAAACTTTCCTAACCTTAGGTAAAGACTGGCTGCAGTTAACTGATTATTCACTAAGCCCGTTTCCTCCCCTGGGAAACCTTGACTGTCTTCCTTTCAGGTCTGTTAGGAATAGTTGTTCTCTCCAAGGGCTCTTCCAGTATTTTTTCATAAGACTACAGGGGAAACAGTAAGAAACTGGAAATCCAGTGACAATTTTTTCTTCTCTAGGACATGGTATTCAAGGAAAACAGAAAAGCCTTTCTAGGCCAGCAGGTCTAGTAGTTCCTGGAAGGTGGAGAGACTTTTGAAGAGTTTTGGAGATAAGAACAGAGTGAAATAATACCTCATGTGATTTCTAAGGATGTCTATATCTATACTTTTTTTTCCTGCAGAGTACCTGAAATAAAATTCCTAAGGAAGGAGTTACTGCTGTGGCTCAGTGGTTTTGGAAGTGTCTCTGCAGTGTCACAAAGCAGGTTCAATCCCAGCCCAGTATAGTGGGTTAAAGATCCAGCATCACCACAACTGTGTCATGGGTCGCACCTGTGGCTTGGATCTGATCCCTGGCCTGGGAACTCCATATGCCATGGGGCAGCAAAAAAGAAAAGAAAAAAAAAAGAGAAGAAAAAAATTTCTGACTAAAATTTTGAATCCAGTTGTAAGTACCACTAACTTACATATTAGAACAGCTTAGTATTGTTCCTGCTCTTCATCATCCCCTGCAGGGCCCAGAGCTACATCAGGATCCATCAAGGGGGAAATGGTAGTCTTAAATAACTTAGGGTTCAGAGGTGGAAGCAGAGAAGAGCTAGGGCTTATTTACCAGAAGTTTTCTTCAAAGAAGGACTCATGTCCAGCCAGAGGGCAGACTTTGCTGCAGGCCTTCTTCAAATTTACACATAAAGCTTCATTTTTATTAATAAACTTTCTGTATTTTAAAAGGTAAATCTCTCTAAGGGGTCTAAAAACTCAAATCTAGAAAATGTGTGATTTGAGTTTGTGAAAACTCAAATTTTCACATTGAGCTTATGAAAACTCAGATCACACATTGGCATGAATTACTTGAATTCAATAAGTTATTACTGTCTTGTCTACATTATGAAACCTATCACAGATGAGTAATAGATTGAATTAGAAGAGTGAACCATTGGCACCTATAAATAATGGTTAAACTGATTAAGTTATAGCTAAATATACTTTGTGCTATAATTAATTTTTGTTCTCCTTTCTTCTCCTATGGTGAAAAGTGAAGGAGTGTTTTTCTTTTTTCTTTCTTTCTTTCTTTTTTTTTTTTTGTCTTTTTGCCTTTTCTAGGGCCGCTTCTGTGGCATATGGAGGTTCCCAGGCTAGGGGTCCAATCGGAGCTCTAGCCGCTGGCCCATGCCAGAGCCACAGCAATGCAGGATCCGAGCTGCGTCTGCGACATACACCACAGCTCATGGCAAGGCCGGATCCTTAACCTACTGAGCAAGGCCAGGGATTGGAACCCGCAACCTCATGGTTCCTAGTCGGATTCATTAACCACTGCGCCACAGCGGGAACTCCTGTTTTTCATTTTTGTATAAACATGGTTCTCAGTCCTTTCACTATGATTCTAAAGAAGTATGTGTGGAATCAGTAATAGTCAGAATGCTCTCACTATTCAAATTTGGTTTTGATTTATGAAAGAGTCCTCCTGGCATTTGTGCTTCCGTGTTATTTCCATGCTCTTTCCTTGTCATGTTCCTCATCTTTTGTCTCACCATCCCTTTTAATATCTTGAAAAATTAGTCTTCATCTATTTCTACTTCCTCTCTCTCATTCTCTTTTCAATCTTTATAAACCAAATTTTGCCCCAACTATTTTATTAATGCATTTCTCAAAGCAAAAAGATGTCCTCCTGTCTGTCAAATTGAAGGCATCGTCTGTTCTCATTCATTCAGTTTCACTGCAGAATTGAATCATCTTCTCATAGCTTCACTTCAGTGGTTTTCTCTTAGAACACTTGATTTACTCACTTCTCTTCTAGTGCCCATAGTTGAAAAGTAAGGATTTCTCCAAGATTTTCTGTAGCTTGCACCAGCGGTTCTCAGCCTTGGCTATATACTTTAAATACCAGTAATGTTCTAATCCCCCTCCCAGAGATTCTGCTTCAGTTGTTTTGGGGTGTAGCCTGAGTACTGGGAGGTGGTATTCATGTTTCCCCAGGTAGTTCTAACACTCTGCCAGGATTGAGAACTGTTTTAAACTATGGCTCAGATCAGAGGAAACTCCTATTATCTTTGAGGTTCAAACGGAATTGGCTCAAGCTCCCATCTTATGGGAAGGTCCAGGACCTTTGCAGGGTCATTGTGAATTCTGAGGGCTGACATTCTCATGAACTTCTGGTTCAAGTTACCAACCTCCTGCACATTTGTTATCATTAGCATCTCACCTCATAAACCAGCTGGTCCTCTTGCCTTGCTCTACATTAATCATGGCGTAGATCTCAGCATCCTTCCTTTGCTATCTCCCTGAACCACACAGTGAAGACAGTTTTATGGCGGCAGACTCTACGGAAGGTTTGAGTCAGTATAAGGGTTTTACATTAAAACAAATAAACATGGGCAATTTCTATGTAGACTCCAATCTCCAGCTACATACCTGAGCCTTCTTTTGCCTGAAAAACCTTTCTCGCATCGTAATTATCCTCTTAGCAATATGAAGATAATTAATTTAGTAAGTATTTTATATTTTTTTCCATCCTTTTGGCACTTCTTATCAGTAGTCTTTTCTTATTATGGCCTTAAAATGAAAGGGGTAGTATGTAGGCTAATTTTTTCTCTAATATAAATAACATCTCCACAAGCCTTTTTCCTCACCCTTGTCTTCCTTAGAAGACAGAAGTCCCTACATTCAATCTGGATTTAAACATTTTTTCTTATTCTACAAAATATCGCTTTAGTTGTTCATTACTATGGTATGCAGAATCCTAAAATGTCTCCTGAAGATTTCAATCCTCTGATTATTCAGTCAAACACTTACGTAGGCACTACTCTGAAGGCACTTTGCAGATGTAATTAACATTATGGACCTCAAAATAGGGAGATTATATTGGATTATCCAAGTGAGTCCAGTCTAATCACTTGAGCTCTGAAAAGCAGAGGTCTGTAGACTGGAATGTTCTGCCAAAGACTCAAGAATATACGAGATTTTGATGTGTGCAGAAGACTTTCAATCAGGAATACACTGGACTTCTAGTCTAGGTACCATAATAAATGTATGATTTGTTGACTCCCTGTAGCCCAAACATACAGCAAAATGGAATATAAAAAGAAGAAGGGGAAAGAGCTAGATTATTATCTCTATGAACTGAGAAAGTAATAGAAACACAATACACTGAACAGGGCTGAATCTCAAGCTTATCGGTCTCTGAAACATTTTGTGCCTGAGACTTGAAATCTTGCAGGTGAAGGGTGCAGGAAGGCGAGTCAGAAGTCAGATGTTGGGAAGAGACTGTCTCCCTTATGAAAAGTATCTTAAAAATAAAAAGATACAACTATACTTGATCCCAGATTTAGGCTTTGAGAAAGTTGTGGGCTTAGAGAAGCGGAACGAAATAGACAAAGCCACGGTATCAATAAATGAGCCACAGCATCCCTTGTTCTATGACCAAATCTGAAAAATCTGCATTACCACCAAATACTGTGATGAGATTCTAGTATGAGGTTCTGGAGGGCTGCATTAGGCAAATGCAAAATCAGTAGACTGGTACAGATACTGTGTGTGGGAGAAAAATGAAGAGAAAAAAACCTCTCACAGTGTATTTGTAATCTGTTTCCACCCTCTACCAACACCCTGTCCCCATCTCCAATAGTCAAGAAGAAATCTAATGTCAGGCAGACAGCAAAATCAATGGTCAAAGTAGAAATTTATTCCAGATAAAGAAACATGTAATGGAGGATAATCTGAGAAAAAGAATGTGTGTTGAGTTCCCATCGTGGCGCAGTGGTTAACGAATCCGACTAGGAACCATGAGGTTGCGGGTTCGGTCCCTGCCCTTGCTCAGTGGGTTAACGATCCGGCGTTGCCGTGAGCTGTGGTGTAGGTTGCAGACGTGGCTCGGATCCCGCGTTGCTGTTGCTCTGGCGTAGGCCAGTGGCTACAGCTCCGATTAGACCCCTAGCCTGGGAACCTCCATATGCCGCGGGAGTGGCCCAAAGAAATGGCAAAAAGACAAAAAAAAAAAAGAATGTGTGTGTGAGTGTGCATATGTGTGTGAGTGGGTGTACAGATGGATAGATATGACTGGGTCACTTTACAGCAGAAATCAACTATAATAGAAAAAATAAAAAACGAAAAAAAATAAATTGCTTAGAACGTTCAAAGAGATGAACAAGGCATAGTTTTCACTTTTAAAAGGTAACAAAGGGGTTCCTGTTGTGGCTCAGCAGATTAAGAACCCAATGTATCCATGAGGATGCTGTTTGATCCATGGCCTTGTTCAGTAGGTTAAGGATCCAGCATTGCCGCTAGCAACTGGATCTGGTATTGCTGTGGCTGTGGCCAGCAGCTGAAGCTCCTATTTGACCTCTAGCCTGGGAACTTCCATATGCTGCAGGTGAAGCCCTAAAAAGAAAAAAAAAAAAGGGGGGGGGCTCCACAAAATATTAAATAACACCAGACAAAAGTGAAATAAAACAGGTAAATATGAAATAGAATTGATTCTAAATCTTAGAAATGAAAAATACAATCACTGAAATGAAAAAGTAATTACTTCAGTTATGTATTACAGTGTGAAAAACTATCCTAAAACATAGCAACCTAAAACGGTAGTCTTAGCATCATTTTGGGTCTGGACCTTAGGCAGTGCTCAGTTTGTAGTATTGGCATGGGTGACTGACTTGGCTGCAGTGAACTAAACTAGAAGGTTCCAAAAGCCTTCATTATTGTGCCTCTGGACTTTTTTCTCTCCACATTGGCTTTTTTTCTCTCCACATTGTGTCCTATCATTCATTGGTTTAGCCATACTTCTTTAAAGCTTAGTGGCTGGTTTCCTTGAGCAAGTATGAAATCAGAAGTGCCAGGCTTTTAAAGGACTGGAACTAGCACATGTAATTGGAACTAGCTACAGTTTCTTGGGGCTGAACCAGATTCATGGGAAAGGGACCTAGACTCAATCTCTTCCACACAGGAATAGCAGAGTCTCATGACAAAAAGCAGGTGGGATGGGAGGTAGTATGTGATCATCTCTGGAAACACAATCTACCACAACAGAAGATGGAATAAACTTTAAAGAGAAAAAAATTAGTGAATTGGAAGATGGTATTAAGGAACTAAGCAGCATGAAAAAATAGGTACAATCAAAATTATAGGGCAGATAATAGAATATAGTAGTGGGAAGAATAGTGTTGAGTGAATGACAAAGAAGCAATATTTGGTGAGATACCTGCTAAACTCTTTCCAAAACCGAAGAAATAATAAGTCCTAAGGTCAAACTAATGAAATAACAAGCAAAATAAATAGTAATAAGTCTATACCTAGAAACAGTATAGTCAAACTGCAAAATGTCAAGGAAAAAATTATTTAAAGCTATTGGAAAGTTAGTCTACAATGGAATGAAAAATGAAACTTGGACCAATACATTCCAGAATGCAGTGGGATGTATTATTCAATGTACTAAGAGAAAATAATCTTCAGTCTAGAATTTTTATCTAACTATAAATAAAAAATGCCAGCAAATATAAGATATTTTCAATCGTTGTAAGCCCTGAAGAGTTTATGATCCACAGACAAAAAATGAACTGAAAGCAAAGGATAAAAAATGAATTGAAAACAATGGAAATTACAGAATTGATAATACGTTGGTAAATTTAATTATGTACAGTTAAAACAAGTAATTGTACTGTTTTGTTTTAAAAATTATGATACTAAAATTTAAAAAATAACAAGATGAGGGTTGTATTATAAAAGATTGCCAAGGTTCTTGTCATTGTCCAGAGAATTAAAATGTGGAATAACTATAGGCTTTGTTAGAACAATTTGTGTTTAATTACATATGTTAAAATTTAAGATTAAATCTAAGGTTAAAAGTCAGCAGAGGTTTGTGCCAAAAGTATAGAATACTTTATCAAATTAATGAAAGAATTAAAAAGAAAAGCTATAGGAAGTTAACAGAAAACAGAAGTAAAGATATTGGAAATAAGTCCAAATAGATCTGGAGTCACAATAATAAAATTTGATTGAACTCATCTATTAAACAAAGGTGATCAGTTAGATTTTTAAAAATCTAACTGTATGCTACTTACAAATAAAAAGCTGTGCAGCAAAAATACAATTTAAGACAAAAAACATGAATAGACATATAGCTCTACATTATACAAAGAGCAGTCTTTCAAGAAAACATTATTATCACAACTCTTTTCATTCACATGATAGTCTCAAGATAAATAAAACCCACATTGACAGAATTAGAAAGACAATTGAATAGGTCCTCAATCATAATGAGATTTTAAAGATATTCTGTCAGAAGTGGGTAACTTATGATGTCCCAGACAAAAAATTAATAAGAGTGTATAGCAGAACTTTTGTGTGCCTCTTGAGTTACCTGCATGCTAATGTATTTTCCTTCTCACCTTGTGATTGTTGAGTGGGCCTGGGCACCTTGAAAATCCCTCCACCCGCTACAGTTGTAAGCTGCTGAAAACATTTATAAAATTGATCATGTGCCAGCTCAAACTGGTGAAAAAGATGAAAAAAGAAAACAATATATCTAGCATAAAGAATGAACCAGAAAATTAGTACATTCATACATAGTTTCCAGGTATTTAAATTGGCATAAACTCTCTGCAATATAATTTGGCAGTGCTTTTTAAGAGCCATAGAATTTTGCATATATTTTGATTCAGCAGTAACAATTCCAGAAAGTTTTGTTAAGAATATAATTATACAAATGGACAAGTATATATGCATAAGGATGGTGTTATATGTTACAGGGAAAAATGGAAAATAATCTAAATGTCCAAATACACGGAATTGGTTAAAATATGTATGCAGTTACATGATAGAATACCAGGTGGTATTAAAAGACATAAAGAAATGAAACAGTAAATATATGGTATTTGTAGCACAGTTCCCCTAACCTGGATTTGTGGGGACATTGCAGATGGATCAAAGCATTCCTTCTCACTTAGAACACAGTCTCAGAATCCTCTTACTATCAAGCTATAAGCAGCCACAATAAGGACCAGAAATAAAAGAAACATGAAACTTATGAGCCATACCTATTGTAGAGGAATAGCTAATGACATAGAAAAATATTCATCATGTATTGTTAAGGGAAAAGAAGTAGTCTACCAAGGAGAATACACTAATGATTACATTTTCTTTGAGGAGTGTCCATGCTGATATATATATATATATATATATATATATATATATATATATATATATCTCCATGCTGACATATATATGTTTATATATATATATATATATCTCCATGTTAACATGTTGAATGTTAAAAGAATTATTTTCAGGTGATGGGACTGTGTGTGATTTTTATCTTCTTTTATTTTCCACAGTGAAGTAAGAAAAGTAAAAGGGTTTTGCTCATTTTTTAAGCCCCAGCCTCTAAGAATCCTTCCTCATATTGAACCAATTTCTCCCTTGACTCTCTTAGGTTTCTGAGCCTCTTTGATCACACTTATCAGAGTTTGACCTTTGCTAGAGTAATCTGTGTATGTGCATCTTTCTCCTCAACTAGATTGGAGGCTCTGGAGTCTAGTGATAAATATTACTCAATGAAAGTGGATTGCTCTTAATAGGTGCTAGGACAAATTTTGTTGAATTGAATTGAATGAACCTTTGGAACACATTTTTATCTAGGTCAGATAGCAATAATTCCTTACAACCTATGCTCAAGTACACAGTCAGTAATGGGAAACTTAGATTCCAAGGGTCTATGGAACCTTGAGAGGAAAGAAACTGGCTGGTCAGACTTAGTTAACTTAAGTCATTTTGTAGAACTTTCCCCATTCAGTATTTTCATCTTGTGCAAACAAAGGCAGATATTTTATTTTCACAATGTGGAACTTGATAGAATGGAATGGATTGTTTAGGCAATAATTTTCCAGTTTTCTGTCTGTAGCTTTTTTTTTTTTTTTTTGCTTTTTTGGGACACATCTGAGGCATATGGAAGTTCCCAGTCTAGGGGTTGAATCAGAGCTGCAGCTGCTGGCCTATGCCACAGCCGCAGCAATACCAGATCGGAACCCTGTCTCTGACCTGCACTACAGCTTATGACAACTCGGGATCCTTTAACCCACTAAGTGAGGCCAGGGATCAAACCTGAGTCCTCATGGATATTAGTTGGATTCGTTTCCGCTGTACCACAACCTGAACCTTCCTCGAAGGTTCTTGAAGACAGCAAAGATAGACTGCTTTTACCTTTGAACCCTGAAGGCTATGATATGTTATTGTTAAGAAAGGCTGAGCTGGAATAATTTCTCTACAGGGAAGAATACTCAGTGGTGTGGTAAGGCAGTTCCCTACTCTGATGCCTTGTCTTTGTCTTCAGAACTAATTTTTGGGGAGTTCCTGTCGTGGCTCAGTGGTTAACGAATCCAACTAGGAACCATGAGGTTGCTGGTTCGATCCCTGGCCTTGCTCAGTGGGTCAAGGATCCGGCATTGCCGTGAGCTGTGGTGTAGGTTGCAGATGCAACTCGGATCTCGCATTGCTGTGGCTGTGTCATAGGCTGGTGGCTGCAGCTCCCATGGACCCCTAGCCTGGGAACCTCCATATGCTGTGAGAGTGGCCCTAGAAAAGGCAAGAAGACAAAAAAACAAAACCAAAACCAAAAACAACAACTAATTTTTGGTAAAAGGCACATGAAAGAGGAAGTAATCTAAACTTAGGATCAGAAGAAGAGTGGGAGGGAGAAACTTCTGGTACCTTTTAATGGAACAAAGAACTTGAGAAGTTAACCTGAGCCTAAAAAAAGGGACTGGAACTGAAGAATAGAAGTTCAGGAGAATTATAATAATTATTATTATTATCAGCCAAGCCTTTTCTTAAGGTTTAAACAATGGCAACAATCATCATGCTGAGGTCCATCTTGTTCATTGTTTTGTTTTTATATTGGTTGTTGCAAAAACTTTTCAGGAAAAAGTACCTTCTTTTTAATGATTTTCAAAGAAGGAAGGTATGTACATTTCTTGGTAAACTATTCCAGAGCTGAGCAACACATGTTTTAAACAGGGAAGGGCATTACATATATAAATAACTGAGAGTAAAATTAAAGACTATGCCATTTTGTTCTATGATAGATATGGGACTAGTGACTTTTTTTTTGGGGGGGGGAGTCTTTTTGGGGCCACACCCATGGCATATGGAGGTTCCTAGGTTAGGGGTCAAATTGGAGCTACAGCTGCTGGCCTATGCCACAGCCACAGCAACCCCAGATCCAAGCCGCATCTGTGCCCTACACTACAGTTCATGGCAACACCAGATCCTTAACCCACTGAGCAAGGCCAGATATTGAACCTGAGTCCATGGATGCTAGTTGGGTTTGTTAATCACTGAGCCACAATGGGAACTCTGGGACTAGTTATCTTGACTTTCAGTATTATCAGACTTCATTAACATGATAACTGATACCAGCATGAGTTATAATTATTAGGGAGATATCAGTAGGAGATTTAGACGTACCTAAAGTTCACTGCAGTTTTTTCAATTACTTGTAGGTGGTTCAAGTAGTCATTGGACAGGCAGAATCATTTCTGCATCCATAGGTAATCCCGTGTAGGTCATGGAGCTGCATCCAAGCAAATACAGTAACAATGTAGTAATGAATTTTCCCACTTTTCTCTTCTCCATGTTAAATAATGGGGTCCATTTTTCTTCAGAAGTCTTCATTTTTAAGTCTTTAATTATAGAAACATGAGATTTTAGAGTTGGGCAAGAATGCTAAACTCATCTACTAATCATAATTTTCCATGTGAGAAAATTGGAGAACTAGAAAGTTTCAGTTAGTAAAAGAGCTAGTATAGAGTTCAAGGTTCCTGACCTTTAGTCTTGGGCTTTTAACACCACTTCATTATACTGCTCTGCCTCTTCTGCTCTAACAGGGGTTTTCAGTTATGGACATATGCACACCTGTGCTATTCCAAGTGTTGTTGACGGAAATATGTTGACCTAGGAATGTTGTTACTCGCCCATGGTAAGACAAGTAAAGAAATTGAAAGTAGGCACTTAGAAACTTATATAAGCAATTTGACAGCATAGTTTTTGTCTGTTGAATGTAATAGTAAACAATTTGGACTTGTGGTTTTAATGTCTGTTTTTGTAATTTAGTTTAACTTAACAATTTATTTTTGTAATATTTTCTAAAAGCATCGCTATTCAGTAGATTACAAATAAAAGTCAGTCTGTCACCACAGATGGATTGAGAAGCACTGGTCTAAGAGGGTCATTGGGTTTTTGTGGCAATAATAAGATATCAATGAAAAGGATGCTTATAAACTTATAGAAGTAACAGAAAGAAATGTGTTTACTATTTCTATTATGGCAGGACCTGGATATTTAAGTAAGTAATTTATGGGAAACAAGACAGGAAAAACTGAAGAACATGTTATCATGACACTGTTCTGTTTACTCTCCAGTTTTTAAAGTATTTTTAGAAATGTGATTTTGGAGTTCCCATCGTGGTGCAGCAGCAATGAATCTGACTAGGAAGCATGAGGTTGTGGGTTCGATCCCTGGCCATGCTCAGTGGGTTAAGGATCCAGCCTTGCTGTGAGCTGTGGGGTAGGTTGCAGATGTGGCTTGGATCTTAGGTTGCTGTGGCTGTGGCATAGGCCAGCAGCTGTAGCTCCAATTCGACCCCTATCCTGGAAACCTCCATATGCCGAAGGTGTGGCCCTAAAAAGCAAAAAAAAAAAAAAAAAAACCAAACAAACAAAAAAAAACAAAAAAAAGGAAGAAGAAGAAGAAAGAAATGTGTTTTTTTTTTTGCAAAAGTCAATATCTTAAAAAATTTATAGTACATAGGGCAATTATATATTATAATTCCAATACATTTTCTACCATATTCTTAAATATAAAATCAAGTAGACTCTTTTTTCCCTTAATTTGAATTTTTTTCATATGTTAGTAACTGCCCCAGTTTACCTAGCCAAGTTTATTCTAATCATCAGTCAAATTTTACTCTGATTGTAAAAGTTCTAATTCAGTCTTCTGGACTGTCTTTCATCTCTAGACTCAGTAAGTGTAATTGTCTCTATTATCCAAGTCAAAGAAAAAAGCAAGGATACTGAAATGCAGTATCAGTCACAAAGAAATATTTCTGGATAGCTCCTCCAGGATTGATAATGACTTAGTGATAACTGCTCCCTCAGATACCATAACCGTTTATTAACCCATATAATGTAATAAAAACAGACGTCCAGCAACCTCAACTACTGACATAGCTTAAGCCTGAAAGTACAAAAAAACCTCTGTGAGCAATGAGTGAGAGCTATCATAAAAGTTCCACATGGTTTTAATACCAGGTTGACGCCTGTAGACACACCATGTCAGAATATGAAGTCTTAGTGTTGTGAATAGGCAGAGGCTGGAAACTGATACTATTCTTATTGCCCTGAATGGCCTAGCCACCCAGTACACCCACCCCTCAAACACCGTTTCCTCTATCAAGTCCACTTGAAGACCTTCATTTTTAGTGCACTGGATAGGTCTTGCATGTATTCTTAGGCGCTGATGTAACTTTTTTTTTTTGGTCTTTTTGCCTTTTCTAGGGCCGCTCCCACGGCATATGGAGGTTCCCAGGCTAGGGGTCTAACCGGAGCTGTAGCCGCCAGCCTACGCCAGAGCCACAGCAACGCGGGATCCGAGCCGCATCTGCGACCTACACCACAGCTCACGGCAATGCCGGATCCTTAACCCACTGAGCAAAGGAAAGGATCGAACCTGCAACCTCATGGTTCCTAGTTAGATTCGTTAACCACTGAGCCACGACAGGAACTCCAGGCTCTGATCTAACTTTGTTGTACTTTTTTGTTTATACACCTGCTTATCAGTCCCTTCCAATAAACAGAAGGCAGGAGTGTGTTCTATGTATATTTGTATCCTTGGCTCCTTGTACGTAATAAGCATTCCATGGTGTTGAAGGAATGAAATCCGATGTCACCTTCACTTCTTCTGAGGTATAAAAATACTCATGCAGCCCCTCCTGTCATACTTTTCCTTGGTTAAAAACAAAGCACCTCCAACTTTAGTACTCCTGTTTACCAGCAGGTTATAGTTTGTACTTGCAAACATCTTTGATTCCAAGAGGAAGAATAAAAGAGGCTGGAGTAGAGGTACTTGTGTCAAGAATAAAGCTCGTAACTGAATTCCTGCTTCAAGTACCATTTTATTAATCTACCTGCCCTGATGTCCGACTCTTACTTGCCTTGAACAAAGGAGAGCCGATTGACTTCTTTTTCCTGTTGGACTAGATGTTTCCCTTCCCTTTAGCCTCCTCCAGCCTGTCTCATGTCCAGCACAAACTGTCCTATTTCCTCTTCTTTACCCTTACTTGAGATATCTGCTTCATATAATTATTAACTGTGAAATATGAATTCTAAATATGGAACATTGAATTTATAGCCAGCCTGTACTTTGTGTTAGGTTTCTTCTTTACAGTGAACATATAGAAGAGCAACATGTAGTACTTAACTCCGGAGGAACTCAGATTTCAGAGGGAAAAATAGTTGAGTTAATAAATTATTAAATTACCTGGAGTTATTACTAATTGAATAATCTATCTGCCAAGGTTTACTTTTATAATCTCATTTATTTTTCATGAAATGACACCATTATTATTCCCATTTCACAGGTAAGAAAAGTGAATCTTGGGAGACTGTATAAATTGTCCAAGATCCAGTTACTTGTAAGAAACAGAATGAAGATTTAAACTTAAAGTGTTTGAATACCAGGTCTGCACATGTACCTGTACTTGTTACATGGACAGTTGGGTCCCTTTACAATCTCCTCTCCTATGTTATCTAGAAAATTCACTTGTGGAAGACAGGTAGACCTCATTTTTCCAACTTGGTTTGATAAATTAGCAGGTACTATAGCTGTCATTTATGAAAAACATCCTACAGAATCATAAGTAAATTTGTAAGAGATAAAGATCTGTAGCTGTGTCATACCATATCAGGTCTGTTACCTTAGCACAAATTAAATTATTATTTTAAAATTTATTATCGAAACAAAACAAGCAGCTTCATACCCACTGCTCTGTTCTCTATAAGGATCTCGCACATCATTTTGGCCTTGACTTCCTTTTGCTATTCTTTTCAGCTAAGCTAATCAGTTTTTTGCTCTAATTATCCAATTTTTCCTTTTTAAAATAGAATCACCCTCTCGTCCTCTGAAATCTGTTCAATCTTGTTCAAATGCTCAAAAACAATAGCTAGTTGACCCATAAAGACCTTGATAATTTTACAAACACCTCGTTATGAAAATTATCAGGCACTTCAGAATTGAACCTATTTAATTTACTCCCGGGTATCCTCCTACTGTGGCTTAATTTCTTGACCTTCTGTCTTCTGTGAGATCTGTTCTGTTTCCAGCTGTAGTTTATTTTACTAATATGATTTTTTAGTGTTTCCTATGATCAAATCTCGATTGCATTATAGCAGAGAAAAAACAATGTGTCACTTTGTCATTCCTGTGGTGAGATATAAATTACATTGAGCCAAAGTCATGTTTCCCTATAAGGCAGCAAATCTTTGCCTTTCTTTTTTGTCAGGTGACTGACACTGACTAAAGAGTGGAAAATGTCTTTCCTACATTATATTTTAATGCTTCTCTGATATTTTCCCCATTGAAAACAAATAAGAAACCCCATAATATGTTGAAAAAAATAGGTTTTGGTAACTCACTGATGAATGAGTGCTTGATGTGAATTTTTGAGTTGTATTTTTGTTTAAATTACTTTCTGCAGTATTTGAAATTACTCACCCTCATGATTCCACTACCCAAGAAGAAGCAACCGTCAATTCATTTCATTTAAGTGGAAACAACACATTGAATTTTGCCAAATATTTGATTATTAATGCTACAGTTGGACTTTTCTATTTCTGGTGGAATTTAAATAATGAGAATTATGTTGTTGATATATTATCAAATCAATCAGAAGAGTAGTTCTCAAGGGTTCCATAATAAGAGAGATTTTTGCACCAAAAACATTTATTTTACTGTGTTGGTTTCCTCATATAGAGCGATGCATTAGCCAGGGTTCCCTCAAGAAACAGAACCAAGAGGATGTGTGCATATGTATAAAGAGATTTTTTTCCCCCTTTTTTGGCTGCTCTGTGGCATATGAAATTCCCAGGCCAGGAATCACCTCTGAGCTGCAGTTGTGACCCATGCCACAGCTGTGGCGATGCCAGATCCTTAATGCACTGTGCAGGCCAGGGATTGAACCTACATTCTAGTGCTTCAGGGACACCACTGATCCCATTGTGCCACTGTGAGAACTCCTAAAGAGATTTATTTTAAGGAATTGGCTTACATGACTGTGGAGGCTGGCAAGTTTCAGTTCTATAGGACAGGCCAGCAGGCTGGAGACTCAAAGAGAGTTGATGTTGTAGTTCCAGTCTGAATACAGTCTATAGGCAGAATTCCTTCTTCCTTTGGACACCTCAGTTTTTTCTCTTAAGGCGTTCAGTTGATTAGATGATGCTCACCCACATTATGGAAAATAATTTGCTTTACTCAAAGTCTGCTGACTTAAATGTTAATCACATTTAATAACTACTTAAATAGCAATATCTTGACTGCGATTTGACCAAATGTATGACCACCATAGATTAGCCGAGTTGACACATTAATCATTAGCTGAGTTGACACATTAATCATCCACAAATGGTCATGTTTTAAATGCATTCTTAATTTTTTCAAAATTCACGACAAAATTTAAAGACAGTACTCAAAATAAGTAAAGTAAGAGTAACTTTCTAGAATGGATGCAAGAAGAGTTTATAAGACCCCACGTAAGGAAAGAGACCAAACTGAGGCCATTTTTTTTTTTTCAGGAATGAGTGTTTTCCAGCATGCAGATGAAGTTTGAAATTAAGAAGTTAGGTGACTGTAATGAAGATTGTGTTATCTCTGAGGTAAACATCATCATGAACTAAATAACAAAGGCTGTTCTCATTTCTCCAGAGAAGAATTAAGCATCCATATGAATTTCATGCCACTTGTATTTTGTAAGTTGCTTGTGAATAGGGGTTGCGTATCACTTTTCTTCTGCATCTCATAGATGCAGCATTTTGTTGGATAGTTTAAGTGGAAAAGTGAATGTTTGAAACAGTGAATCCCTAGATTCAGTAAACAGAGATGGAGTAAAGCAGAAGGGCATTGAGGGCAGAGGGAAGTGTAGGGAATGGAATGATTGTAGGGCTAATGAGGGAGGAGGCTGGGTCCTGGGAGTGGTGATGGAATAAGAGATGTTTGGAAAAGAGACTGTGGTTGAAAAAAAGGCAGTGAACTAGACACCTTGATCATAGAGTAGTGCTTTTTGACAATGTGATTCCCCTTAAAATGTAAATGTCCTGAGGTAGAGGTGGTGGCATACCATTGATGTGAGGAAGAGCCAGGAATTCCTTGTTGTTCATGTGGCTCTTGCTCCATGATTTGTTACATGGGCCAATGGCAAAGATATGGGTTGGGAGGGAAAATGTGAGGCAAGTGCCATGTTTAGAAAGATGGGAGAAGTTCATGAAAGTTATGTATATGAAATCAGCATTGTCAGTATAAAGGTAATTGATAGAAGGTGATAGACAGAAGCAGCACTTTTGGAAAACATTAAGGCTTTCAAAAATGAGAAGCCCAGAGGAGGTGTTCTTTCATGATTCTTAAATGGCACTGGGAGTGGAAAACTGCCAGTTCAAGAGCTGGTTTGGAAGAAGCAGGCCTAAAGTAAACTTATGTGGACTGACTTGGATGAGTGTTTGGGGAGGCAACAAAGGCAGAAAGTGTGGATCAAGACTAGTTGGTTTGGAGAATGGCATTTCAGAAACTATGAATTGGGAATAACAAAGGTCATATATTAAAGACATGATCATCTTTCCTATAAATACTTGGGGATGTAATGCTTTAAAAACCTTGTTACACACTCACTCACACACAAACACAAGCATACACATATACTAATCAGTGCTGCTTCAGAGTCTATAAAAAATAGAAGTTAAAATTGTGAATTACAGCAGAATGTCTCATTGTTTAATTGGTAATGTTAAAATACATTGATTTCAAACAATCTTTGCACATACTGATTTCAGTTTAAAAATTTAAGTCTTTATTAGAAGAGTTTCTAAGAATGGTGTTATATAATGATAAAATATAAACGAAGTATTACACAGTCTTTAGGATAAAATTTCCTGTCCAGTAGATTAAAAATGTTGTCAATGATAGACAAGACTTGGGAAGTGGGATGAAGAGTTAAAGTGAAAACACAGCGGAGTAATTAGTAATCCCCAGCCTATTATAGTGGATGGACCAAAAACACCACCAGCTTACTATTTGCACATGAGTGATGGATGGTGATTTGTTGTGCTGAAATAAATCCAAATGATAATTTATCTACTAGATACTCTGCTTCCAATACTGTTTTGAACAAGAAATTTGCTGAAATAAGTGCCAGTCTCTGAGTTCATTAATGTTAAATTGATTCATTTGCCTTTCATCATGTGACTCAACTCCAAAGGCAATGTAGGTAGAACCCTGGCCTCAGTTCAGAGCACAGGTTATAAAGCTAAGCACTTATCTCCAGGGCTTCTCAGTTCTTTGATAGGCTTCTGGCATTTACTGCTTTCTCTCTTGACTTTCACGCTGATGCTTTTTTTCTCCTTTGAGGGTTTGTTCTAAGGAGCAGACACAAAGAAACATTTCCTTATATCTGGCTATGCCAACTGTGCCATCACATTTGGGGTACCATTAATTTAGGGAATCTACCCATCTCATTACTGTACAAAGAACAATCAGCTCAGTTCTTCCCTTCTCATTCTGCAGACTGCAGCAACATATCCTCTGTGCGGAGAAGCATAAAATCTCTCTGTCTCATCCTCCCTTCCCTACATGAACCTGACAAGGGCATGTTTTAGCATCACAGCTTAGACCCATAGATTGCAGAACTGGACTGAATAACTCTCAGCACCTTATGAAGGTCTTCTGGGAGATATCTCTCCCAAGACAATGTGTGCTCCTCAAAAATGTATAAAGGAAAAACTTTGGACTTGAAATGAAAAGACATCACTTTGAATCTAATTCCATAACTTGCTAGCTGTGTAAAATTAGGCCAGTTTCCTTTCTGAGTCTCCTTATAAAATGAGAATAATAAGGTTTACCTTCAGGCTGCTGTGGAGAAATAATGAGGTGGTATATGAGTAATAACCTGGCAATGATTCTGGTCCAACAAAAGCTGCTCAATAAATACTAAACCCGTCATGTTCTTAGTGGGCAACTGATAGAAGCTAGCCATTGTACTAAGTGCTTCCCAGATACCATCTCATTTAATCCTCCCAGCCATCCTGTGAGGGAGCCATTGTTTATTCCCTATGACGGTAATAAGGAAATGAAAGCTAAGAGAATTAGATAAATTGCCCAGTCACCCAAGAGTAAGTGTAAATCCTGGGATTTGAATTCACCTGATGACATACTCTTTCCTTTAGCCTGCATCAGCTGTGAATTGAATGTGTAATGTTAAAGAGCCATAAAAAATGAATAGATTGGAGCTCTGTTGGGTTCCTGTCCTCATATAGAAGTTACTTGACAGTTTTGTGTTTTGACCCTTGTTACCTGATAGTTTCCCCAAGAGTCATTAGAACATAAACTTCTGGAGTTCCCGTCGTGGCGCAGTGGTTAACGAATCCGACTAGGAACCATGAGGTTGCGGGTTCGGTCCCTGCCCTTGCTTAGTGGGTTAACGATCTGGTGTTGCCGTGAGCTGTGGTGTAGGTTGCAGACGCGGCTCGGATCCTGCGTTGCTGAGGCTCTGGCGTAGGCTGGTGGCTACAGCTCCGATTCGACCCCTAGCCTGGGCACCTCCATGTGCCATGGGAGCGGCCCAAGAAATAGCCAAAAGACAAAAAAAAAAAAAGAAAGAAAAAGAACATAAACTTCTTAAGGATCTGTTTTATTCTCTGGTGTTGTTATTTTTATTGTTATTACGGTATCAAGCACAGTGCCTGGAATATAGTGAAACTCAATCAAAAGTTTTTAAATGACTGATGATTTCATATGCAAGCTGGGGGTAAAGATGTGGGGGTTGCATGGAGGGAGTATGGCCCTCAACTGCTCTAGAGACCAAGAATGAGGAATGGGTTCAAACATGACTCTCCCCAAATTAGTGAGAACTTACAAGAGGGTTCTGTACTGCTGCTAGATTATTCTGAAGATTCTTTAAGCACAAATTAGCCTGGAGACTAGCCCAAATTTGAAGCAGATCTTGAGATGATTTGAGTTTCTTAGATATTCCTTGTCAAACTGGCACTGATTTCAAGATGCTACTGTCTCTTCAGGTTTCTATGGCCAGTCCCAGGCCAACTGTGCTACATAAGAGCTGTGGAGACTCACTCAGAATTGCAGCTATTTCAGAGTTAAAGGGAAGTAATAGATGATGTGACTTATGAGGAATATTGTTTCTCTTGAAATTCCATTGCAGGAGTAGGTATATGTAGAACTAGAAAAATAAATCATAATTACATTTCAAAATACTGAGAGAAATCCTCATGGAAACTGATAGTAATTCCATTGATGGCTTTGCCTAAAAGAAGAGGGATCTTCTTTTGGACATTGATTCTGAAAATTTTTATCTTCTTTCCCCTTGTGGCATCTTGTGATCTGTATCCCATAAAGGAGAAAAAACACATAGCAAATAATTGATGGCCATTCTTATCAACTGGAGACATACCTGATGAATAGGTTTGGGAGAAGGAGGAGAAAGTGAGGCTTGAGTGAAAAGTTTGGGGCAGCCCATTAAATAAAGAGAAGAAGATTGTGCATAAAGGAATCTGTCCAGAATTTTTAAGAAAGGATTTTTGCATCTGATTCACCAGTTTCTGGAAGGCATCCAACATGCAGAATTTCTGCTTTTGAGGTGCTATTCTAATATAGGTATAGAACACAAATTTTAAGCTAATTTCTTCTGAAGTGCTCACATGTTTGTTTATTTGTTTATTTATTTATTTATTTTGCTTATTAGGGCCACACTCACGGCACATGAAAGTTCCCAGGTTAGGGGTCGAACTGAAGGTACAGCCTCCAGCCTACGCCATAGCTACAGCCACAGCAACGCCAGATTCAAGCCGCATCTGTGACCTACACCACAGTTCATGGCAACTCTGGATCCTTGACCCACTGAGCGAGGCCAGGGATTGAACCCTCAACTTCATGGTTCCTAGTCAGATTCATTTCTGCGGTACCACAATGGGAACTCCTAAAGGTCTAACATTTTAAAACTTATTTTAAAATCTTTCTGCTTCCCAAGCTAATATACTCTTATCAGATTACAATTTCTCAGTAAATAGCTTTTAAAATATTAAACCTCTCTTTGACATGTTAGCAAATTATACTTTTAAGTTCTAGGGTTTCTTTGAGAAAAGGGTATTTTAAGTCTCTTTAATATTCATAAGATTTGGGATTCTAGTAAGAAGGTGGCATAGTTTCAGTGGGAAAAAAAACCCCCAAATATTCTCTAATTTAGTAGTAATCAGATACCTTGTATCTGGTTTGGATCCTATATGAATAACTCATCTCAATCTCAATACACAGTTTAAAAACTGTCTGATACATAGAGAACTATTCTTGGATCTGAATTTCTATGACAAATATTTTTAAACCCCTCTAACCTTCCTTCCTCACCAGCTCAAGCAATTTTGCGTATTTGTGGTATTAATATTTTTGTTCCATTATTTAAAACAACCTACAGTGTTTTTACATATGTTGCAGTTGTAACCATGAATGCAAATACATTGTATCAGGAGAGATTATCACAGTCTAGAGTCTCCCAAACCAAAACCAAAACAAACAGTTGTGTCCATTCCATGCTTAATGTCATGATTAGATGTGGGGAGGATAAATGATAATGAAGCTCCTCTTTGCACTCTGAGGAGGACAGCTGCTCTGTGCAGTCAAGACATCATTATTATTAATTACCTTTATTCATTTTCAAACCATCTGTTTCCAAACACAAGCATTTGTGGCCCAATTCTCTTATCTCAGTGCCCCCCAGTGTGTCCCTTATACATATTTAATCTTCAGCTGATTTTAGAGAAGCAACATCTTGTAGAGAGGAATGGTGCTGGAACAAAGGAAAAACACAATCCATTTCTTTGATAATTCTTTTCTTTGAGGTAAGATTATTCAATAGTATATTAACCTATTTTGAATACTTCACTGCTAGTATTATGTTAGTATAGTTTTTTTTAAATTTTGTTTTATTAACTTAAAAAAACTAAATAATGCCATCTGGTGGTGAAAAGAAATACATTACTATCTGGACTGTATTTCTAGAATTTTAACATTTCCTTTTAGTATTATAATAGCTTTATTACTGTAATAATTTTTTGTCTTTTTGTCTTTTGTCTTTTTAGGGCCACATCCACAGCATATGGAGGTTCCCAAGCTAGAGGTTGAATTGGAGCTGTAGCTGCCAGCATACACCACAGCAACATGGGATCCGAGCCACGTCTGTGACCTACATCACAGCTTACAGCAATGCCAGATCCTTAACCCACTGAGCAAGGCTAAGGGTCGAACCCGTGTCTTCATGGGTACTAGTCAGGTTCGTTAACCATTGAGCCATGACAGGAACTCCCTACTGTAATAATTTTTAATGAGTTGAGGGAGATCATTGGAAAGTAAAAGGAAGATGTGACATATCGGATAACAATAAACAGTTTGGAATATATTTAGCCAGATACAAGTGTACAGTGACAAAGTTTCCAACTCAAAAATTATTTTCACCTGTAATGAGTGGTGAGAAATTGAGGTGGTTATATAAAGCTGTGAAGCTGGTTCCTATCTTAAGTAACTAGAGTGGTAATTTCCTGGTATCTGATGTTATCATATCCTCTGTGGTCACACATAAAAAAAAATGAGATCCACCAATGAAATTCAGGGCTATTCTTGTGAGTGATGGGCCAACAGCCTGAAAAGATGTGATGTTTTACTAGTTCCCTGTAAATTTTGCTCACTCTTGGAATCCAGTTGTGTCAAATCTAGGTCGGTAGACTTGCTGGAAGGTTTTTTTGTTGTTAATTTTTGTTTATTTTTCTGCATGAGAGTCTAAGGAGTCTGCTGTGCTAAGCCAAGCAGGATGAGGATGAAACTGGAGACCGATGTAAATTAAAGGCAACATTTTACTCATCTTTTCTATCCTTTAAGAACTAAAGTATGTCCTAAGAGAGAACTTATCAAAATGGGAAATGTCTCTGGACAATAAACTTGATCCCTTTGTCTTTTGATTTCACTGAAAATTGGCTTTTTCTGGGAGGACCGGGAGTAGGTGGCACAAAGTGTTAAATGAATGTTTGTTGAATTAAATCAAAATGAAGAATGCTTCTTCCAATGCAGCCCTCATAAGAGGAGACTTCATTCAAAATGGAATTTCTAATATGCCAATCTACCACATCACTCCACTGCTTAAAAACCCTTCAGTGGCTTCATAATCAAGTCCAAACTCCTTACAAGGTCATTTGCAATCTGGACCCTGTACACTTTTCTTGACTCATCTCCTCTTACTCCTTGCTCTCCCACTTCACCTCTCTGCCCTAAAACAAACGTTTATACATGTGCAGGCAGGTGCGTGCAAACACACACACACACTACATATCACTTTGAATCGATCTGTACATGAAAACTACTTTCATTTCCTCAAGGCTATTACATTCTGCTAAGCCTTTGCTGACCAAAGCACCCTTTCTCATTTTATTTGATGAACTCTTAATCACTTAAAAACATTTTAACTCAAATTCTATTCCCACTATGAACTTTTTCTTGACTTGCTCTTGTGAACAATAGTGTTTTATTCTCTATGTTCAAAAAACCTCACAGACTCACTCCAGTATAATACAGTTATTCTGCTAAAATTATGTCCATGGCTATCTTCACTACGCTGTGTGTTTCTCAAGAGCAGTAACTGTATTCTGTTTTTAAAAGTAATATTTGCTATTTTGAATGATGATTGACCCTATTAAGCACTTGTTAAATGCTTGTTGATGGCTCATATGATAGGTTGTAGAATCAAGCACCAATATATAATCTCTCTTATTTAATGGAACAACCCACTCCAAGCTCTTCACAGCTACACCGGTTGGTATGGTCTTATAACTAAGCTCTTGCCAATAAGATGTGACTGAAGAAGATATGTGACACATCCCTGCTACTTCCTTATTAGGGTAATGCTTGCTCTTCATTCCCTTTGTCTTTCCTGCTTCCCATTAACTGGGAAATGGTGACAGTTGAGCAATCTTGAACTCAAGAATGGAAACTAGTGTTGAAACTGGCTGAGCTACCCTGACAGCCTGGGAACCTTCATAACCTTGGTGACCAGGGCCACCAGACCATCCTACCTGGGTTGTCATATTAGAGAAAAATAAAATTTTGTCATATTTAAGCCATAATATTTTGGGGTCTCTTTGTTAGAGCAATTCAGCTTTTACCCTAAATAAATATGGTTAAAATGGCAACTATTTTCTTTGATAGTGGAGCTTTATTTTCTTTAGCTGTGTACCGTAAAAAATAATTTCCATTTTTATTTTGTATTGGGGTACAACTTGAAAATATATCATGAAAAGCATTTAAATATTACTTTTATGATGAACTATATTATATAAAATTTCTCATCATACTCCAACATTACTATTCATTGCCAATTAAACTCAAATCATAATAAAAATATTTTAAAACTATCAGAAGAGGAACTTCCCTTATAATCTTTAAAAAGATCTTCTATTCTCAATACTCTACATTGCTTTCAACTTTTGCGTCTTCTTTCCATGCTTAGGAACTGATCATCAGTTTCAGACTCAGCCTTGTCTCATGTTCTAGGAAAACCTTGACCTTAGTAGGAGAGTTGAAGGAACTCCAGGTAAAGATTCAGGTGTTAATTGTTAGCATGGTACCTTTCCCTCAGCATCATTTCAAATTATTGTACCTTTTATTCTGAAAACCCAATAGCCATCCTTCTTTCTGTCTCTGATATCTGCAGTCGTTTCAGAAAACTTAATGGTAACCTAAATGCTGTAAGAGCAGAGTTTCTTCCTTGTAATTGGCAGTGACCTCTGCCAGGATACATTCCGTTGATCTAGATCATATGACTTAGTGTTTGACCTGCTTATTAGAAATCCCTACTCTTTGGTTATTTTTCTCTAGTAAGGACCAGTGGATGTCTATTCTTATAGTCTGGTCATACCATCTTTTGCTTATCATGGGGCTATCATTATTTCTACAGTCTGGTTTTGTTTCCCACTCCACCCTAGTGCCTGATGCTCTCAGATGAAAAAGTCCTCATTTTGGTATTTCTTTGTTCACTGGAGTTAATGGGTCAATAGTGATAATGTCCTAAGATAATGATGCTATTGGCGAATGGCTTCAATTTGTCTCTGTCCTGTATTTCTTGCCTTTTTTCCCATAAATTTCTCCCTTTTATTGGTAGCTTCTCTTAAATTCAACAAGGCTAGCAATCCAAGTATCTCTCTTCTCACTCCTTTTGCCTTTATAGGGGTGGGCATGTGAGCGGTGCTGACCACTAAGAGGCTTCCTTTCGCTGGGAACATCAGTTGATCCAAGGATGGGAAAATGGATTATGAAAGACCTCAGTATCTTTTCAGGGACTAATACAGTTGCTAGAAGAGACAGAACTTCCCCTCCTTCCTTCTGAAATTATGAGCCATAAGGTGCTTAAACTTGGAGATGCTAATGGCCAAGAAATTGGGAATAGGTGCCTCATAACATCTTTTGAACACTTAGATTAAGATTTTTTGCTGTTACTGCCAATAAATATCCAAAAAAAATTTGAGGAAGTTTTATTTGCAAAGAAAGTAGTCTAGAACAACGGTTGCAAACTACAACCACACCATCAGTTTTTGTAAATAGTTTTATTGGAACACTAGTACATCGATTTGTTTGCATATTATCTGTGGTTTCTTTCTCATTACAACAGAAGAGTTGAGTAGTTGTGACAAAGATTGTATGGTCCACAGAGCTTAAAATATTTACTAAATGGCCCTTGACAGCAAACGTTTGCCAACTTTGGTTGCTTCTAAAATAGACATTTTTTTTTTCTTTTTCTTTTTACAGCCAAACCTGTGGCATATGGAAGTCCCCAGCTAGGGGTCAAATCAGATCTTCAGGTCCAGGCCTATGCCACAGCCACAGCAATGCCAGATCCAAGCCACATCTGTGACCTGTGCCACAACTTGTGATAAACCTGGATTCTTAACCCACTGAGCCACAATGGGAACTCCAAAATAGACTTTCTTAAAGGAACTTTTTCTTTTTGAACAATTTAAACATTTTCAAATATAACCCTTTTTCTCCCCCATAAGCATTACGTCTTTTCTGAAATGTGCAAAATTTTTACAAATTATGGCTCAAAGGTATGATTCAAAATGTGGAACCAGGAATTCCTGTTATGGCTCAGCAGTAATGAGTCTGACTAGTATCCATGAGGATGTAGGTTCGATCCGTGGCCTCACTCAGTGGGTTATAGGTTCTGGTGTTGTCATGACTTATGATGTAGGTCAGAGACATGGCTCAGATCTCACATTGCAGTGACTGTGGTGTAGGCTGGCAGATACAACTCCGATTTGACCCCTAGCCTGGGAACTTCCATAATATTGCAGGTGCAACCCTAAAAAGACTAAAAAAAAATGTGGCACAAATTATAGGCAGTTTTTGTATTGTCGGTTTATGCTTGCATATACGTTGTTGATTTCTAAGTGACTTCTGTCCATTTGCCTTAGTTATATCAAGTTAGGTATGCCTTAAGAATTCCATAAATTATAACTAGAGGTAGGGTTTATTTTTGAGATGATATTAGCACTTTATACTCTTGACAGTTTGTAAAATCTATTCAAAACCTGTTTAAGGCATAATGACCTTACTCATCTAGTCCAGTATGGTAGCCACTAGTCACATATGGCTATTGACACTTGAAATGAGCCAGTGTGAATTGAGATATATTGATGGTGTAAAATAAGCAACTGATTTTAGAGTTACTGTGAAAAAAAAAAAAAAGGGTTAAGGGTGCTGACTTCCCACACAGCTGAAAATCCATGTATAATTTTGATTCCCCCCAAACTTAACTACTAAAAGCCTACAGTTGACCAAAATCCTTGCTGATAACATAGTTGATTGACACATAGTTTGCATGTTGCATGTATTATATACTATATTCTTTCAATAAAGTAAGCTAGAGAAAATAAAATGTTATTAAGAAAAGTATAAGCAGGAGTTCCCGTCATGGCGCAGTGGTTAACGAATCCGACTAGGAACCATGAGGTTGCGGGTTCGGTCCCTGCCCTTGCTCAGTGGGTTAACGATCCGGCGTTGCCGTGAGCTGTGGTGTAGGTTGCAGACGCGGCTCAGATCCCTAGTTGCTGTGGCTCTGGCATAGGCGGGTGGCTACAGCTCTGATTCAACCCCTAGCCTGGGAGCCTCCATATGCCGCGGGAGCGGCCCAACAAATAGCAACAACAGCAACAACAACAAAAAGACAAAAAGAGAAAAAAAATTAAAAAAAAAGAAAAGTATAAGCAAAACAAAATATTTCATAGTACTATAATGTATTTATTGATACCATAAGTTTATGTATCAATAGTTTATTTATTGTCTATTTACAAGATGAAATGACTGTCACTGTCTACATCAGTACTGTCTTATGTGGTAGTGTAGATGCAATATATATTACTAACACTAGATATCAAAAACGAAAAGATAATGTGAAAAATAAATTCACTTTTATAGACAGGTATGATGTTTCATGCATTAATAAGGAAGAAGCAGCAATGTGATTGCTCTATGGTAGTCTAGTGTAATTGATACAGTTGCTTCACAGTAGCCTGGCATATACACTAATGAATAAATCATTATAAAATGTTTGTGGCAGAAAGTATTACAGTCCTGATCATAATATGGTATTGGAAACATTGTCACTATAAGTTTTTTTTTTTTTTTTTTGGTTTTAGGGCTGCACCTGCGACATATGGTCGTGCCCGGGCTAGGGGTCCAATTGGAGCTGCAGCTGCCAGCCTATGCCACAGCGACAGCAAAGTGGGATCCAAGCCATGTCTTCGACCTACACCAGAGCTCATGGCAACACCGGATCTTTAACCCACTGAGTGAGGCCAGGGACTGAACCTGCACCCTCTTGTTACTAGTCTAGTTCGTTACCACTGAGCCACAACGGGAACTCCTGTCACATTTTTTTTTTTTTAACCACTTATCTTGGAGTTCCTGTTGTTGCTCAGCAGTTAAGAATCTGACTAGTATCCATGAGGATTCAGGTTTGATCACTGGTCTTGCTCAGTGAATTAAAGGATCCCGCGTTGTCATGAGCTGTGGTGTAGGTCACAGACGGGGCTCCAATCTGGTGTTGCTGTGGCTGTGGCATAGGCTGGCAGCTACATCTCTGATTGGATCCCTAGCCTGGGAACTTCCGTATGCCACAGATAAAGCCCTAAAAAAGCAAAGAAAAATAAAAACAAAAACAACATTTACCTGTAAAAGGAGGCTGATATTCAGTTTCTTCAATTATAAGAAAGAGAGAGAGAGGCATACTATATAGAAATATAATTCTTGGAAAACAAAATTATAAAACAGCAAGAAATCTAAGACATTATTAATTTCATATTAAATATCTCTTACTTTCTTACTTTATGCCCATGTAAGAATAGGCTATTCACTTTAATATAGTCTTGCTTATAATATTCTATCTGATCAATACTTAGGTGATGATGTTTATGACAAAAACTTTTCATCCAGTTATTGTGGTATAGTTATTAGATTTAATAAACACCCTGATATATAGTATATTAACTATACAGCATGATGATGATTTACTGTTCATTAAGTGGAAATAAATTATCATAAAAGCCTTCATCCTCATTATCTACACATTGAATGGGATGAGGGGGAGAAAGAAAGGCAGGAGTTGGTCTTGCTGTCTTAAGGATGGCAGAAGTGGAATTGATGGAAGAGCTGGAATGGGAGGCAGGAGAGGCAGGCACAATTTTGGTGCAATTTTATGGAAACACATTGTGATTTCTGTCTGACATTTTTGCTTTTTTATTTCTCTAAAAGTGTTTCTATATGGTACTGATCCTTCTTTCACTGTTAGCTTTAGTTTCAGTGCCTGTATCAAAGAAGGGCCCATGTGTCATAAAAGAAGTCAAAAATCAGCCTTTGAAAAATCAGAACCCTTCTGCTAGATCTAATGTCAATTTGTTTTCTGACACTGCTTCTTCTGTGTCTTCTTCCTCATCTGGCACTTGTTCAGAACAGTCATCTTCATCAAATTATCTTCTGTTAATTCCTCTGGTGTGGTGCCTGTTAGCTCTCAAATTTCTCCAAGATCCATATCTTGCAGCAACTACAACCTTCAACTTTTTTTTTTTTTTTTTTTGCCATATCCACAAACTTTTTCATGATTTTCTTGATTGGCTCTGTCATAAATCCTATGAAGTCATGTGCAACATCTAGACACAATTTTCTCCAACAGGAATTGGTTTTAGGCTTGACAGCTTTCACAGCTTTCCTAAAGCAATGATGGCATCTTAAATGGTATAGTTTCTCAGACTTTCTTGATGTTCTAATTTTTTTCCCATAGCATCAACAGCCTTTTCCTTAGAGTATAACCTTATAACCCTCTGATCTAGAGGCTGAATTAGAGATGTTGTATTTGGGGGCAAGTAAATTACTTCAGTGCCCTTGCTGTTGAATTCATGGGGTTCTGGGTGGAAAGGGCATTGTGTAATATCAAAAGGACTTTAAAAGGCAGTCCCTTACTGACAAAGTATTTCCTGACTTCAGGGACAAAGCATCAATGGAACCAAAGTGGAAAAAGTGTTCTCATTGTCCAAGCCTTCTTATTTGTGCAGCCAAAAGTCTCTCAGCTGGTGTTTATCTTTTCTCTTCAAGGCTTGGGGGTTAGCGGCTTTATAGATAAGGGCAATCCTGAAGATAAACCCGACTGCATTTGTGCAAAACAATAGAGTTAGTCTATTCTGTCCAGACTTAAGTCCTGGTCCTCACTTCTCTTCCTTCCTAATAAATGTCTTTTGTGATTTTTTTTCTCCCAAAGTCCTTTTTCTCCCAAAGTAGGGCATTTCGGTCTGCGTTAAAAACCTGTTCAGGACCCATATTCCTTCTCCTCAGTGATTTTCGTAATGACATTGGAACTCTGCTTCCTCTTGGTCACCTGAAGCTGCTGCTTCTGTAATCTTGACATTTTTTAAGCTAAACCTCTTTTTAAAATTATGAGGCCATCCTTTGTTGGCATTAAATTCTTCAGCTTTAGATACTTCACCTTTCTTTTGCTTTAAGCTGTCATATAATGACTTTGCTTTTTCTTGAATCATATTAGTGTCTATAGTATGCCTTTATTATAGCAATTCTGCACCCACATAAAAACTGCATTTTTAGCAGGAGATAAAAAAGGTATTTCACAAAAAGTGCAAAGTTTTTATGCCTGCTGCCATCGCTGCAATGACGGTTTCACAACTTTCTTTTTCTCTTTCTTCTTTTTCTTTCTTTCCTTCCTTCCTTCCTTCCTTCCTTCCTTCCTTCCTTCCTTCCTTCCTTCCTTCCTTCCTTCCTTCTTCTTTCCTTTTCTTTCTTTCTTCTTTCTTTCTTTCTTTCTTTCTTTCTTTCTTTCTTTCTTTTTCTCTCTCTCTCTCTCTCTCTCTCTCTCCCCCTCTCCTCTCTCTCTCTCTCCTCTCTCTCTCTCTCTTCTCCTCCTCTCTCTTCTCCTCTCTTCTCTCCTCTCTCTCTCTCTCTCTTTCATTCTCTTTGTTTCTCCCTCCCTCATTCTCTCTCTTTGTTCTTCCTTCCTTCCTTCCTTCCAGTGGTGCTGGTTACTGAATTTATTTGTCTTGAAATGGCAGACAACTACAGCTACAGACCTCATGTATGGTACACATCAAGCAATTCAACTTTTTCTAGTAACGTCATGACTTTTCTCTGCTTCTTTGAAAGCATTTCCAGCATCGCTAGTGGGACTTTATATGGGCCCCATGGTGTTATTCAGGTTTACAATGAACATGATAAAAAATTCAAGAGAACTGCAAGAGATTGCTTTTTACTGGAATACGCAGTTTTCTGGAGAGACATACTGCTCACGAGGGAATGATTAGCATCACCTGGCATTTTAAGCAGATACTTGCAACACTTGAGCTCACTGCAACAGCAACAGGAGGTGGTTATGAAAGTATTATGTTAGTGCAGTATGTACTACAGTTAATTTGTTTCAGTTATAATTTAATACTACATCTTTATGTTTGTTTACATTTGTCAAGTGGGGTCATATATGGTCTTTTGTGTTTTTGTGTGTAAGTTTTGATAAATTTTAACTTTTTGTAATAGATTTGTGTATGCTTTATAATAATACATGATAAAATAGACTGGTACATGCATATGTTTTATGCATTCATGAAATACTTAACTTTTTCTTAATTTTTTCAATACTTCTAGGTTATGTGCTTCATAGTGTTTTTTCAAATTGTCATCAAAAATCTCCACAAAAAATTCCAATTTTTTTTTTAAAACAAAACTAAAAGCCTGTGTATAAGTGGACCCATGCTGTTCCAACCCATGTTGTTCAAAGGTCAACTGCAATTTGTATATCGTATTGATCAAATATGAGTCTGTGAAAAAGCCCTTTACATATATAGGATTAATTATTAGATAATAATACCTTCTTATTCTTAAAACTTATTTATTTATTTATTTTTTGCTTTTTAGGGCCGCACCTGCAACAAATGGAGTAGGCTAGGGGTCAAACTGGAGCTATAGCTGCTGGCCTGTGCCACAGTCACAGCAATGTGCGATCTAAGCCATGTCTGCAACCTACACCACAGCTCATGGCAATGCTGCAACACAGGATCCTTAACCCACTGAACGAGGCCAGGGATCGAACTTGCGTCCTCATGGATGCCAGTCAGGTTAATTAACTGCTGAGCCACAGTAGACATTTCTTAAAAATTAATTTTAAAAATAATTTATGCAGAGGGCAAAGAGGAGCATGCAAAAAGTTGGTTAGATTCTTTTTTATACACTTACTGTGTTTTTTATTCAAGTAAGTCAGTCTAAATATATACAAATGTTTAAACGTAAGAATAATAACTGTACTTTTTGATTTTTTCTTTTTTCCCCTGTTGCTGCACTTGTGGCATATGGAAGCTCCTGGATAGGGGTCAAATCAGAGCTGCAGCTGCTGGCCTATACCACAGCCATAACAACATCAGATCTGAGTTGCATCTGTGACCTACAGTGCAGCTTGTGGCAATGCTGAAGCCTTAACCCACTGAACAAGGCCAGGGATCAAACCTGCCTCCTTATGGACACTATGTTGAGTTCTTAACCCAAAGAGCCCCAGTGGGAACTCCTTTTTTTGGATAGTTTTTATTTCATCTATTTCCTAAGACTTTGTTTTGTATAATTTCTTACAGTGAAAAATATAGATGGAAATTTCTTTCCTCTTCGTTAGATGTATTGTCATACCAAAATTGATATCTGTAAAATGGAGATTATAGTTTAAATGGAAGCTGTTCAAAAGTTCCCACCAAACAGCTCTCTTCTAGGTTTGTTTAATTTATGTTAATTTCTATTTTTAATTTAAAAGTACCAATAATGCCCAAAGTGAATAACAATGCTCCTACCCTTTTCCTTCTAAATGAAAGCAAAAATCTGGAAAATGTAATGAATTCAGTACACATTTTATATATTCTATTCACAGCTCAGTGAATGTAGCATGTATTTTGTTAGTATGTCACTTTTAAGAAAGAAAGGTAGCTGTTAGGATACAAAAATATGGCTTCAAACTCTGTAGACCTCAGGATACTCTCTAAATAAGAAAGTAGTATTTTTAGCTTCTTATTGAAACTTTTGGCTGCAAAAGATATTTGCCTGTTAGAGCTGAACAGAAATCTGAAAGTCATTAGACAGTTTCCAATCATTTGTGTGCGCCATAACCTTTTGGTGAATAGATAACATATAGATCATGCAATGTACTTTACCTACAAGTTTTAAAATAGATTCATCATTCAGTATATATTCTTTAACAAGTCCTAGCTAAACAAAGGCAAAATGTTTTGTTTTGCATTTGTTTAAAAGAACAGCATGGGTATTATACAAAATTTTTGACTATTTGTATTTTAGTTTGTGTAACTTGAAATATGAAATCCTTAGTAATCACAGAGAATGTATTGAAAAAAATTTAATAATAAATTATTTGGGTTTGTTTTAGATCATAAAGTACATATCTAGACACATAAAGAATTTTAACAAAAGTAGATTTTGTAAAGGTGTTGTTAGAATGCAAACTTTAAAAATCTTAGCTGTTCTCATTATGAGATATTGAGTAAAAGGATAATAATACAAGAATCTCTCTGTGTTATTTCATACAATTGCCTGTGAACTTAAAATTATCTCAAAATTTAAAATTTAGTTAAACTTAGCACTAATACGAGAGTACAGTAAGATAAATACAAAATCAACAAAGGAAAATCAGTAGTTTACCTTTCCAGAAATAACCAGTTACAAAATAAGAAAGAGAAATGCCTCATTCAAAATAGTATCAGCAATAAAATTCTATAGAAAAACCTAGTAAGTAATGTTTACATTAAGAACTTAAGGAGAATAAAAACTTTCCTTAAAGTATTAAAAGAAGACATGAAAATCTAGCTAAATAGTGATCATAAAGACTGGGAAGTTCTATACTGTAAATAAAGACTAGAAGGCTCTGTATTATAAATAAATCAGTCCTCTTCAAATTAAGCTGTGAATTCAATATGATTCCAATTAAAAAAAATCCCAAAGTGATTAAATTTAGAACAAAATTACGAAAGTTCTAAATACAAAGATATTTTGAAAGAGAAAGAGGGAATAGAATAAAATAGATCATTAAAGACCTAAACCTAAGACCAGATACTGTAAAACTTATAGAGCAACACATAGGCAGACTGCTCTTTGACATAAATCACAGCAACATCTCGTTTGATCCACCTTCTAGAATGGCAGTAAAAACAAAAATAAACCAATGGGACCTAACTAAACTTAAAAGCTTTTGTACAGCAAAGGAAACCATTAAAAAAAAAACAAAAATATCACCCACAGAATGGGAGAAAATCATTGCAAATGATGTAACTGACAAGGGCCCTAATCTCCAAAATATACAAACAACTCATCAACAACAACAACAACAAACCCAAAAAACCCAATTGAAGAATGGGTAGAAGACCTAAATAGACATTTCTCCATAGAAGACGTACAGATAGCCAATAGGCACATGAAAAAAATGCTCAACATCGCTAATTATTAGAGAAATGTGAATCGAAATTACTATGAGGTAGTACCTCACACTGCTCAGAATGGCTATCATTAACAAGCCTATGAATAACAATGGCTGGAGAAAGTGTGGAGAAAAGGGAACCCTCCTTCACTATTGGCAGGAATGTAAATTGATATGCCCACTATGGGAAACAGTATGGAGGTTCCTCAGAAAACTAAATATAGAACTACCATATGAACTAGCAATCCCACTCCAGGGCATATATCCAGACAAAACTTCCATTCCAAAAGATACATTTACCCCTATGTACATTGCAGCACTATTCATAATAGCCAAGACATGGTAACAACCTAAATGTCTATCAACAGATGAATGAATTAAGACAATATGGTACATGTATGTGATGGAGTACTACTCAGCCCTAAAAAAGAATGAAATAATGGCATTCACAGCATTATGGATGCGACTAGAGATTACCATATGACGTGAAGTAAGCCAGAAAAAGAAAGACAAATACTGTATGATATCACTTATATGTGGAATCTAAAATAAGGCACAAAATGAACCTATCTCCAAAAGAGAAACAGACTCACAGACAGAGAGAACAGGCTTGTGGTTGCCAAGAGAGAAGAGGAAGGAAGAGGGATGGACAGTGACTTTGGTATTGGTAAAGGCAAACTATTACATCTAGAATGGATAAGCTGTTCTACTGCACAGGGAATTGTATCCAACCTCTTGGGATAGAGTTTGATGGACGATAGTATGAGAAAAAGAACGTGTGTGTGTGTGTGTGTGTGTGTATGTATGACCGGGTCACTATACTGTACAGAAGAAATTGACACAATACTGTAAATCAACTATACTTTAATAAAAATAAAAAGAATAAAATCAATCACATAGTGAAAAATACTTATATAAAAGATAAATATACATATATATGAGCATGCATATCTATGTTATGGTAAAAATGATGCCAAAATATTGGCCATGTCAATAAATATAAATTGATTTATGAAATTGTCTCCAGGAAGTATTACTTGAAAGAAGGAAAGTGAAGTAGAATGTGCATTGTATGCTATCAGTTACATGCATAAACACATTTGCTTATGCTAAAGTAAAACAATGGAAAGATAAAACATAAAATTCCAGATGTTAATATGAATAAAGATAGCATTAAGTGGAGACAACTGGACAGAAAGTAGAATTCTTAGACCATACTTTGTAGATTTAGAGTCATTTCTTTAAAGAAGGTATGTATTTTATGTAGTTGTAAAACAATTAAACGAAAACAAATGAACTTAAACTTTTGTTTAGTTGGTGGCATAACTACCCAAGGACTATTCAAAAAAAAAAAAAATGTAAGAAAGAGTGATCTTTTTTACAGCTTTAGGGGATGTACTGAGAACAAAATAATATGGAAAAGTTTCCAACGTTTTTAAAGTTATGCTGGTAGTTATTCTGAGATTATTGAGTATGTAATGTTGGATGAAGCACATGTGTAATTTTTACTTTGAGAAATGGGATTTGTGGCATGAGAAAAAGTATACCTAGATTTAAGGTTAATCTTTAAGATTTTATTTATTTATTTTTTATTTTTTAGTCTTTTTTTGCCTTTTCTAGGGCCACTCCCACGGCATATGGAGGTTCCCAGGCTAGGGGTCTAATTGGAGCTGTAGCCACCAGCCTACGCCAGAGCCACAGAAACATGGGATCCGAGCCGAGTCTGCGACCCACACCACAGCTCACGGCAATGCCGGATGATCAACCCACTGAGCAAGGCCAGGGATCGAACCCGCAACCTCATGGTTCCTAGTCGGATTCGTTAACCACTGCGCCACGACGGGAACTCCTTTAAGATTTTAAAATGGAAGTATCAGTATGGCTTGCTAAGATATATTTTTGTTGAAAATCTGTTTCTAGCTTTGGCCTTTGCAAACCTGTAGAAGCAATGACTAGCTCAGTAATAGTAACTTTTTCTAGTGCCACTGATTGTTGTTTCTAAATACGGTTTTTCACCAAAAGGAAAGAGAGTACTTGCGAGAAGTAGTGAATTCCAGGTCTGGGTCAGGAGATGTAGAAATTGATTTAACTTACTGTTACATTAGATAGAAAAAGTGATGTGAAAGACTAATCTGATCATATCTTAAGAACTAGAGGAGTACTTGTCATGGCTCAGTGGTTAATGAACCCGACTAGCATCCATGAGGACGTGAGTTTAATCTCTGGCCTTGCTCAGTGGGTTAAGGATCCTGTGTTGCCATGAGCTGTGGTGTAGGTCGCAGACTCAGATTGGATCCCGCATTGCTGTGGCGTAGGCTGGAGGCTACAGCTTGGATTCAACCCCTACCCTGGGAACCTCCATATGTCAGTGGGTGCAGCCCTAAAACGACAGAAGACAAAAGACAAAAAAAAAAAAAGAACTAGAAAGATCATCTGAATAGGTTTCCACTGGTCAAAGAAGTCACAGTAATGAGTCAAACAAATATATATTTATATGTTGTTGTAAGTATATTATTAGTTTTATATCACTCACCCATCCACTACAGTGACAGTTTTTTTTTTTTTAATCTTTTCTAAGGGTGCACCCAGGGCATACGGAGGTTCCCAGTCTAGGGGTCTAATTGGAGCTGTAGCCACCAGCCTACAACACAGCCACAGCAACGCGGGATCTGAGCTGCGTCTGCATCCTACACCATAGCTCATGGCAACACAGGATCCTTAACCCACTGAGCAAGGCCAGGATCGAAACTTCATACTCATGGATACTTGTTGGGTTCATTACTTGTTGAGCCACAACTGAAACTCCCTGTACTTTAATTTTAATTGAGGTTTGCTATATCCTTCTTAGTGAAGAGAAATATTTAATAATTTCTTTCAGTAATCTGTAACCTACAATTATCCCTCAGTCAAAATTTATTGCTTCTCAAATAGGGTCTTGCTATCTTTCTGCAGAATACTTGAATTTCTTTTTTACTGAAATTCCTCAGAACCGTATAAGCACAGGTACACAGAACTCTGTCATTTGTTCATGAATATAATGACCTTCCTTAGGTTCCCAGACAAGCACCTCCAGGTGGAGCTAGAGCATTTTGCATGCTGCTGTGGAGTAGCAGCCTATTGGGCAATTAGTAGTATAAAATGCCAGATGGATACCTATTTACCTAATATCTATTACAAAATTTTTTATTATGATTGATTTACAATGTTCCGACAATTTCTGTTGTATAGCAAAGTGACCCACTCATACATATATATACATTCTTTTTCTCACATTATCTTCCGTCATGTTGCATTACAAGTGATTAGATATATAGTTCTAACTAATATCTTCAACAGTGAAGAGGGAAATAACTCAAGTATCTACCATTATTTATTTATTTTTTTTGTCTATTCTAGGGCCGCACCCACAGCATATGGAGGCTCCCAGGCTAGGTGTCTAATTGGAACTGTAGCCACCGGCCTACACCACAGCCACAGCAACATGGGATCCAAGCCCCGTTTGCAACCTACACCACAGCTCACGGCAACATAGGATCCTTAACTCACTGAGCAAGGCCAGGGATTGAACCAGCAACCTCATGGTTCCTAGTCGGATTTGTTAACCACTGAGCCATGATGGGAACTCCTATATACCATTATTTAAGAAGCTAATTCTAGCCTCTAATAGATTGTTGTAAGCCTGCCTAAATTCCCTAAAAATTTATAACTAATAGAGTTCTATTTTGAAAAAGCAATCTAGAAGAATATAGATCCATTCCCCTAATTTAGTAACCAAACTAATAAAACACATTGGGTATCTCTTAGAATTCCTGAGAAGTTTGGGTTATGACCATTCTTTGAAACTCCTAGTATCTTAAAAATAAAGAGGAACCAAAACAGTAACAACACTGTGATATGTTTTATGGGATCTTACTGATCAAATGCAGACTTTTAACATGAATAGAATTCTCTGACTCTACATATACAACCTTTGGTGATAAATGGCAAAAGGCTCTGTGTTGACTGTGAAGCCCATGGTGGTCCTCAGCATTTGCTTCACCAGGAAGTCTAGGACCCAGATTTACTCTGTTCTGCTGTTTACTTTAGAATACGTTCATGGGCAAGGAGCCCACTCTCTTTTCATCCATCTGCTAAAGCACTGAACTTGGAATAAGATACTTATGCTTGAAAGGACCTGGATCATATTATCTCGTCCACTCAAAAAAATGTGTGACTCTTCTATAAAGGCCTTTGGTTCTACTCCTCTGGAGAACTTTCACCCTGGGTGGATGCTCTCATCTCCTCATTGTCACTGAGTTCTGCAGGTTGGTCTAGGCCTCCCTAAACTCTGTGAAGGGACAGACCACTGGGTTCTGCACCTTCAGCACCTCCTGAAAATCCTCAGGAAAATCTCTCTTGAGTATACCCGACTGAAGGAAGGGCCCTGGGAACTGAGGATTTCTCCTGTGATTTCCATCTAAATGACTATATCTGAGAGAAAGATATCAAGCCATTCCAATTAGCAAAGAGTATATTTTAAAGTGTTTTCTTATAATAATTATTTTAAGATTTTAAATAATAATAATAATAATAAGAGGATAAGGATATTTTGATGATATTATTTAATTGATGTTTTAAGAAATAAAGATTAAAATTGCTTCAGCATAAGGCATTAATGCTCTCAGTTTTTGTTTGGCCACTTCATGCCATTTGTGAATAATATAGTTAGGGAGGCACATTTTCATATTTAAAGAGATGACTTTAAAATACAGCATTTAGAATAAAAGTAATTGGACTCTAGAAATTAGTTAGAATACCTGGTATTTGATAAAGGATTTTCAGCAGAGATGACCACTACTACTACTTTGAAAAATTTCCACCATGTTTATAAAGGTCTTCAAAATACACAACCAATGAACCACAAAAGTTAACCTCATTAGCTCAAAGTCCCTTTGGCCAATCATTTCCTGAGGGGATAATAGAGTTTCTAAGGACACCATAGAAGCTTTCGTTATAAACAATATTAAGTAGTGCTTTAGTGGTGTTCTGCAGATAAAAAAAATAAAATAGATTAGGATACTTGATACTTGTTTCAGATAATTGTGTTTAATCAATTTGCAGTCTACGATCAATGATGCATTTTTTTCAATCTAGAATAAATTTTAAGGTGTCCACTATGTAATATCAAAACATGGAAAAATATTTTTCTTCTACTTTTGATTTGCCAGGGTATTAAGACATGGAGGGAAGTATAAGTCTTTATCTTAAGTGGCCTAGAATGTCTATGTCATCACAAAATTCAAGTTCTATCCCCAATGAAGGAGATAGGACTTATATATAGCATTCTAACTTCCTACCAAGAAAGAGTATAATTCTTTTTTGATGTCAAGGAGAATTATATACAATTCTTAAAAAGTTTTTGGAGAATAGTTTGACTTACAATGTTGTGTTAGTTTCAGGTGCTTTAGCAAAGTGAATTAGTTATACAGGTGCATATATCCATTCTTTTTCTGATTCTTTTCCTATATAGGTTATTACAGAATATTGGGTAACATTTCCTGTGCTATGCAGTAGGTCTTGTTAGTTATTGATTTTATATATAGCAATGTGTATATGTTAATCCCCAACTCCCAATTTATCCCCCCCCCCACGTTTCCCCTTTGGTAACCAAAAGTTTGATTTTGAAATCTGAGTTTGTTTTTGTTCTGTAAATAAGTTCATTTTGTATCACTTTTAGTAATAATCATATGATATTTGTCTTCCTATGTCTGACTTTTTTTAACTTAGTATGATAACTTCTAGGTCCAAAATGTTACTGCAAATGACATAATAACATTCTTGTTATGGCTAATATTCCATTGTATATATGTACCACTCTTCTTTATCCATTCCTCTGTTGATGGACATTTAGTTTGCTTCCATGTCTGGGCTATTGTAAGCAATGCTGCAGTGAACATTGCGGTGCATTCATCTTTTAAAATCATGGTTTGCAGAGTTCCCTTGGTGGCTCAGCGGTTACAAGCCCGACTAGGATACATGAGGATGCACATTTGACCCCTCGCCTCACTCAGTGGATTAAGGATCTGGCACTGCCATGAGCTATGGTGTAGGTCATACATGCAGCTCCGATCCTGCATTGCTATTGCTGTGGTGTAGGATGGCAGCTGTAGCTCCAATTTACCCCCTAGCCTGGGAACTTCCATATGCCGTGGGTGCAGCCCTAAAAAGCAAAAATAAATAAATAAATAAATAAAATAAAATTATGGTTTTCTCCAGATATATGCCCAGGAGTGGGATTGATGGACCATTTAGTAGATCTATATTTAGTTTTTAAAGGAACCTCCATATTGTTCTCCATAGCAATTATACCAATTTATGTTCCCGCCAATAGTGTAGGAGGGTTCCCTTTTCTTCACACTCTCCAGAATTTATTGTTTTTAGAATTTTTGATGATGGCCATTCTAACTGGTATGAGGTGATACCTCATTGTAGTTTTGATTTGCATTTTTCTCATGATTAGTGATGTTAGGGATCTTTTCAAATGCTTTTTGGCCATCTGTCTGTCTTCTTTGGAGATGTCTATTTAGATCTTTTACCTATATTTTGATTGGGTGGTTTGATTTTTGTTATAGAACTGTATGAGATGTTTATATATTTTGGAGATTAATTCCTTGTTGGTCACTTCACTTGGAAAGATTTTTTTCCCATTCTGTGGGTTGTCCTTTTGTTTTATTTATGGTTTCCTTTGCTTTGAAGTTTAATTAGGTCACATTTGTTTATTTTTGGTTTCATTTTCATTACTCCAGGAAGTGGATCAAAAAAATACTCTTGTGATTTATGTCTGTGTTCTGCTTATGTTTTCCTATATAAGTTTTATAATATCTGGCCTTATGTTTAGGTCTTTAATCCACTATGAGTTTATTTTTGTGTATGATATTAGAGAATGTTCTAATTTCATTCTTTTGCATGTCCAATTTTTTCCCAGCACCACTTTTTGAAGAGACTGTCTTTTCTCCATTGTATATTCCTGCTTCCTTTGTTGAAGATTAGTTGACCATAGGTGTGTGGGTTTATATCTGGGCTTTCTTTCCTATTCCACTGATCTATATTTCTAGTTCTGTGCAAGCACTTACTGTTTTGATTATTGTAGCTTTGTTTTAGTGTGAAGTCGGGAAGACTGATTCCTCCAGTTCCATTCTTCTTTTTCAAGATTTCTTTGGGGAGTTCCCGTCGTGGCGCAGTGGTTAACGAATCCGACTAGGAACCATGAGGTTGTGGGTTCGGTCCTTGCCCTTGCTCAGTGGGTTAATGATCCGGCGTTGCCTTGAGCTGTGGTGTAGGTTGCAGACGCGGCTCGGATCCCGCGTTGCTATGGCTCTGGCGTAGGCCGGTGGCTATGGCTCCGATTCGACCCCTAGCCTGGGAACCTCCATATGCCGCAAGGGCGGCCCAAGAAATAGAAAAAAAAAAAAAAAAAGATTGCTTTGGCTATTCAGAATCTTTTGTGTTTCCACACAAATTAAAATTTTTTTTGTTCTCATTCTGTGAAAAATGCCATTGAAATTTTGATAGAGACTGCATTGACTCTGTAGATTGCCTTGGGTAGTTTATTAATTTTGTCAGTATTGATTCTTCCAATCCAAGGGCATGGTATGTCTTTCCATCTGTGTCATCTTCGATTTCTTTCATCAGCATCTTATTGCTTTCAGAGTGGCTATATACAATTAAAACATAATTTCTGTAGACACAACACTGTATATCAACTATAATAAAAAATGTTTTTTAAAGTACAAAAACCAAACAAACCACAATTTATGCAATGAATAAATTTAAGGCTAAATCTTTGGGCATATTCATAATAATTTCCTTAGAATAAATTTTAGAGCAGAATTATGCATATTCCGACAAGAGAATACAAATGAATGAAACATATAACTTTAGTCATTTTATGTTTTCTCTAGATTGTATGAGATAACCGTATCCCTGGACAAAGGGTGGACATTTTTTGGTCATTTGTATCTGGATAATATAAAAACAAAAATAATAGAGCTTTAAAACAGATCAGTATTTTCCCATTATTAATAATGTATTGAATGTTGAAGAAAAGGGATGTGCTGAAGAGTATGCAATGAATTCAGAGAATGTGCTAATGACATAAAGAATTTATATGAAGCTAAAGGGGAGGAAAAAGAATATGTTTTAGTAGATTTATATGTATTGTATTCACACACAAAGAGATAATAATACCCCTTACTTTGTTTTAAGTATACATGAGTACTTTTTAATGAATGAAATAAGTCCGCTAAATATTGTAAACATTGTAAACATGTCATATTGGGATAAAAGAGATTTGTTTGCTTCAGAGCTATGAAAATGAAGACGTTTCATCAGTGGTTATTATCTAGTTCTCTATGAGGGGAATAAACCAGATATGAGACTATAAATACTAGATTGTGTTAATGTGAAGAGAAGAGCAAAATTAGTGTGTTAATTTTCATATGTGCAGCTCTGTTACAGACTGCGTTTTAGTTTTATTTTAGTTTATACAATGGTTTATACTCATTGTATATACTTGCGTTTAATTATTGAGAGCTTAATGGTGATAAACTAGAAAGTCTTTCTGATGATCTTAATTTGATATAAATCAGTACCCACACCACATTCTAATTCTTATTCCATTGAAATAAGTATGAGACTTGTGTGCTATGAGGCAGTAAAAAGAACCCAGGTGTTTAGAATAGAAAGTCTTGGCTTTAAAATTTGAACCTGACATTTATTAACTTTGTAAACTTGGTTGATTTCATATGTAAAATGGCTCATTTATATACTATTATATTACCAAGATTTGTTTATAAATGCGATCTTGTAAAGACGTGTGAATCCTAATTGTTGCAAAACTACTATATTTTTCAAAGTAGGGTACCTGAAACAATGGAAAAAATTTTTGATAACTGAATATAAGCTTACTTCTTGCTTATGTCATAGACATTGTCATTGGGCTAGGGATACATCTTTTGGCTCTAACATCCCTTTTTACATCAGAGTCCTCTGCTGGCTGACACATAAAACAGAGAGAGAGCATGAAGAATCAAACTGGAGGTTTTAGTGGGCCAGGTCTGGTTATTGCTTAAATCACACCCATCCACATTCCATTGGCCAAAATTAAGTCATAAACAAAAATAGGCTAGCTGTGGGCCTGATAAAAAGAAAAAAAATTTTTGGTGGCCATCCTGCCAGGCTCTCCTCACTGACCTAAGTGACCCGAGTCCATTTAACTGATCTAAGTAATCTGCACCAACTGACATAAGCCAGTTAAGCTTTTCACAAATATTAGCTTTGTTTGTTTGTTTTAAATAGACATTAGTAGCCTATAATCATAGTGATGTATACAGGTTTCCATGCCTGTTATTCTTATCTTTGTTTTCCTGAATTTAATGTCTTCTAGCTGGCTATTTTAAAGATTTCCTTTACATAACTAGTTTTCAAGGGTTGCTTATGATGGTACCTGTTGTTATTTTTCTTGTTTTATCCTGTTTGAGGTTTGTTGGGCTTCTTGGCTCTATAGGTTTATAGTTTTCATTAATCTAGACATTTTGGTTCATTATTGCTTCAAATTATTTTTCTCTGCTCCTATTTTTGTCTACTTCCAGGACTATAATTATAGGTGTATTAGACTGCTTGGTGTTACCCCACAGATCATTGATACTCTGCTTTTTTTCCCAGTATTTTTCCTCTCCTTCATATTGGATATTTTCTACTGCTGCTTTTTGTTGTTGTTGTTGTTGTTGTTTTTTGTTTTTTTAGGGCCACACCCGGCAGCATATGGAATTTCCCAGCTAGGGGTCAAATTGGAGTTGTAGCTGCTGACCTACAGCAGCCATGGCAACACAGGATCTGGGTCACATCTGTGACCTACACCACAGCTCACGGTGATGCTGGATCCTTAACCCACTGAGCAAGGTCAGGAATTGAATCCGCATCCTCATGGATACTAGTTGGGTTCATTACCACTGAGCCACGATGAGAATTCCTTATTGCTGCATCTTTTAGTTAACTTACCTTTCTACTTCAATATCTAAACTGCTATTAATCCTTTTCAGTTAAATTTTCATTTTAGATATTAAACTTTTACCTCTAAAACTCCATATGGTTCTTTTAACAAATTTTCTATTTATCTCCTCATTATATTGATGTTTAATTTAAACACTTGAACATAGTTACGATAGCTAGTTTAACATCTTTGCTTTCAGATTTTACCATCTCTGATTTGTGTAACTGTTTCTATTGACTGATTTTTCTCTTGAATATGGGTCACATTTTCCTTCTTCTTGGAATATATAGTCATTTTTTTGTTGTTGGATGTAGAAAATTTTGAATTTTTCATTATTGAATGTGTAGATTTTGTTGCCTTCCTTTAAAGAAAGTTGTATTTTTGTTTTGAAAGGTAGTTATTTTTGTTCAGTTTCTTTTGACCCAGTCATGGCTTGTTTTTAAACTTTGTTAAACAGGTCTAGGATTTTCTTTGTCCTAGGATAATTTAGTCCTATCAAGGAATTGACCTTCTGGATCTTTATTGAATGTCCCAAGGATCTACACTTTGGGTAGCTGAAGTGTAGTTAGAACTAAGACATCTCCCATTCCTGAGTGAGCTTTGGAATAATTCAGCTCATTGCTCTGCAGTTTCTTTTTTCCAGCCTTTGAAGATTTCTTGTGTTTTCTGTGTAGTTCTTTCTTCTCTGGAGTTTTACCCTGCAATTTCCAGGTGCCTCAGTCACTGAACTCTGATTTTTTGGTTTTTGAATGAGCAAAATGATTTCCTGCTCCAGTGTTTAGAATGTTCCCTGAAAAAAAGGTGGTTAGTTATAGTGCTTAACTCATTTGTTTTCTTTTACTCAGAAATCACAGGAGTTCCTGTCTGGCTTAGTGGTTAATGAATCCGACTAGGAACCATGAGGTTGTGGGTTTGATCCCTGACCTTGCTCAGTGGGTTAAGGATCTGGCATTGCCATGAGCTGTGGTATAGGTTGCAGACATGGCTCGGATCCCGCATTGCTGTGGCTCTGGCAAAGGCTGGCAGCTACAGCTCTAATTACACTCCTAGCCTGGGAACCTCCATATGCCGCGAATGTGGCCCTAGAAAAATAGAAAAGAAAAAAAAAAAAAAGAGATCACATTTGTTATGTTGCTTATAGCTCAATGCCTGAAAATTCTTTAATATTTATTTGTCTAGTTTTCTAGTTGTTTATGTTGGGAAGGTAATTAAATTATTGTTAGTCTGTCATGGCCAGAAGTGGGCATTTCAGTTCAATCATTTTGGTGCCTATTCTATGAAGTATTTTATTTATGTCTACATTTTTTTAAAAAGGTAAGTAAGATTCCTTTGTCTTTAACACCAGTCAACATATTATTCTTTAGTGCATGGTCTTATACACAGTAAATAAAAATACTGTACATAACAGATTTGACTGTTTAAATCACTCTTACAAACTCTCTTTCCAATGTAGTCTTATTATTTTCACTTTTTAAATTCAGTCTCTAATCCTTTTCTTTTCACTCATTTTCTGGTTAAGAGACAAACTCATGAATAATCAAGACCCTTCCTTAAAAATAGAGTAATTATCAATTTGAGACAGCCTTCTCATGGATGCTATGGTTACAGCTAATGAAAAATGCACACAATTTCAGCTTTTATATAAGAGGATTCGTTTGTTTCACACACTAACACCAATAGCAGTCATTGTGGCCAATTGTTGGTGCAGTTCTAATCAAGCACTTGAGGGGATTGATAAAAACCAAATCAGATGTACAGATGATTTGCTGCCTATCTAGTGATTTTAGATACTCTTCTAGTCCCTAGTTCATAACACATCCTCCTTTAGAGTATTGTATTAAATGAACCAGGTTATTGGTATTTTTAATTAGTTCATGTGTTAAAATATGTTTAGCTCTATTTCTGTTTTTGTTACTGATACTCTGTATGTGTGCATATGCAATGGGGCAGGTACTTGTTTCTGAAAAAATAATTAATAAGTGGATTATTAAATGTTTTCCTTTAATAGACTTAATTCTTTAAAAGTATGTATTTCTGTATATTCTGGTTATGATATTCTGGTGGATCTGATGCAGATAAAGATTTGCTAGACAATGTTTATTTCTTTATATTCCATTTACTCCTGTAAGGATTTGAGGTGACTAATATTAGGTATAAGATTATGCCAAATGCTTTTTGAATTCACTGAACCTGACATTAGTTTTCTTTTTTTCCTTGCTAATGAAAGAATACGTAAACAAGAAGCATTAATTCTACTGGCGTTATGAGTGCCTACTGTGTGGTAGGAACTGCTTTACATCATGGGAAGTTAGCAATGAATGAAACACAGTGTTTTTGCCCTCATGGAGTTCACATTCTATTGGCAGGGAATGGAAAAGGAAAAACATATAAACAAACAAGCAAACACATGAATAAATAAGAAATTAAAGTAGCAATAAAGACCATAATATTAGATAAAATCAGGTGAGATGTCAAATTGACTTCTAAAAATGAAGATGAAATGTGAATGATAAGAAGTCAAGTATGTGAAGTTAGGTGAAGGAAAAGCTAATGCAAAGATCCCAAGGCAGGAGTGTTCCAATAACAACCATTCCTCTCCCAGAAGCAAAAAAGAGAAAGCTAATATAAGAAAGTTAGTGTGGCTGGGTGGAACATTGTAGGACATATGGTGAAAGCAGGAAATCATATGAGGCTTTGAAATCCAACATTCAAAACACTCTTCTGGACAGTTGTACAGTTTAGAAAAAACTCTATTTTTTAGAATATGTTAGTGTGAAGCTTTGAGTTTTCCATATGCAATTTATGGATACCTCTTTCTTTTCATGGTGGCATTTTCTTGGGTTGTTAATCTACGTCCAGTTTTGAATGTCTGAAAACTCTGTGATTCAACACACACACACACCTCACACATACAGCCAAACACACATTTATATGTCTTTCTCGGTCACTTATTGGCTCATTTGCAACTGCCAAAAGATGTTGCGCATTGAACATCCATGTATCTTAGTGATGCTGATTATCCTAATCACCTTTCACACTGGATTGAAAGGTTTGTGATGAGTGACTCCAGTTCTTTAACCAATAATCAAATTTTGCTCTTAATGAGTACATAGCCAGCTAATTTCTATGCATATTATGTCCATTTGCAGTTCTAAGCTTATAAAGGATTGGGCAAGTTTAGCTCTAGCTATCCTTAACATTGCTGCCATAATGGTAAATGTGAAGATGCTTATTAAATTGCTGCTGCTGATGAAAAGCAGAGATGGTCAAAATCCCAAGTGTAACACCAGCTGTGAGATTCTATATTAAGAAAGTGTTTTTTTCCCCCAGAACAACTATGAATGGAGAAAATGAAACATATTTTTGTGTCCATCTGTTTGTGGCACAGCTTAGAAAAATATTTTAAAGTGACTTGAGGACTAGTTTCTAGGACTCCTCCACACTGTTTCAAGTATTTCATCATTTGGCAGCCATTTAGAACACTTTGGATACAGTTGGCTTAAATAGCTCATTTATATTGGTTACAGAATATTCAAATATCATTCCAAAGGGCAGCATTCTATTCCTTCATACTTACTTCATAAGCCCTGTTGTTAACGCAGAAAAATAAACACCCCCACACAGACAGACCCATATGAGCTATTTGCATTATTATGCTCTGGAGTCTGTGGTAATTTTACTTCCTCTCAGCTGACAAAACAGATAACTTTGTATTGATGATGTAAACAATTAAAGAGATAAGTGAAATTAGAATATTTGAAAGCAATGTCAGCTTCTAGATAAAAACCATTAGCAAGTCTTTGAAAAATCTTCTGCCTGTCAACATCAGGCAAAACTGGACAGAAATCCTAAAAACTGAATCTCTCATTCTCAGCTGCTAAAGGTAAATACTGTCTCAAGAAAATGTTTTTAAAGTTTTACAAGGGCAATAATGTTTCTAAGAGAAAGTCAGTCTCCTCCTAAGTACTTCAGTACAAGTGTGAAAGCTTACAGTCTGGCTCTATCAAGATTTCTCATTTGCAAAACTTACTTTATTTCTCTGCACAGAAAGGACAAAAGTGCTTTCAAAAAGTTTACCAGTGAAGGATCCAAAAATGTCTTTGGGAGAATTTTTTATTTAACTTCTGAGATTACCACTCATAGCTGTAATGTGGAAAATGTTTCTCTTTTCCAAATACTTCATCACCTTTCTCAGGTTGTAAAAAGTGAGTTTGAGAGATATCTTATTTGTGAACTTTATTATCTTTCTTTAATGTTAAGAGTGGCTTTACATGACAACTGGCTGAGGCTATAGATACAGATTTATCCAAGAAACTAAAAGCAGTCAAAAAATACTTACTGATTTCCTATCATGAGCTAGGCATGATGACCAAGACAATATTCCTTCCCTCAGGTAGTTTCTTCTCTATTGAGGGATTGGAACATGTAAATGGAAAATCCAATACGATCAAACGTGTGTGTATGTGCACACAAGCATGCATGCACACGCGCATTTGTGTGTGTGCCTATGTGGTGCAGTCAGAGGGAAGGCTTTCTGAAGGGAGAATGTCTAAGCTGAGATCTGAATTCACAGGGCTTGACTCGAAGAAGAGTGAAGAAGCTGAAGGGAGGGATGTCTCAGGTAAGGAAGGAGACCAGCATATTCAGAGGCCTAGTATTGGGAGAACATGGTCCATTCTGAGAATTGAGAATAGTTCAGTTGCATCTTGTTAAGAATGGAGTCTTGGCTCAGTCAGGTACAATAAAATACAATCGGCTATGTAGCTTAAAGGACAGACATTTATTTCTCACAGTTCTGGAGGCTGGAAAATCTAAGCTCAGTGTGCCAGCAAATTGTTTTCTTGGTGAGGGCCCTCTCCCTGGCTGGCAGACAGCGCTCCCCTCATTTTATCCTCATATGACAGAGAGAGGAAGCTCTGATGTTTCTTCCTCTTATAAGACTATTAGGGCCATCAGGGGGGTCTATCCTCATGACCTCATTTAATATTGATCACTTCACAAAGGCCCCAAAGGCAAGAACTTCAATATATAAATTTGGAGACACATTCAGTCTATAACAAATTGGATTTTTCTCAGGGATATCAAAACATATTAAATTACTAATAATTGTTAAATAACTAATTTTTTGTTATTAACTTACAAATGGTTATAGGACCTTACTACTAAGTGCTCTGTGAAAATCTTGGAGTGGAGTAGGAAATCTGTAAAACAATTTAAATACCCATTTCTCCTCCCCAGAAACCTTGGAACTAGAATTTCAGATTTTTTTTTTCTTTTTGTTCTTCTTAAAGTAAATTCCTAGTACTTTCTCTGGTTTAATGAGCAACAAATAATATTCCATTTTTGGCTGGAAAAGAATGTGCAAAATCTGGGGAGGAAGGTTTTGTTGAACAGGCACTCTGGATAATGGGCTTAAGCAAGGATCTGGGAGAAATCACCTTCAACTGCTTAATTTTTTTTTTTTTTTTTAAATTGCTGCACACACAGCATATGGAAGTTCCCAGGCCAAGGACTGAATCTGAGCTGCAGCCGTGACCTATATCACAGCTACAGGAGTACCACATCCTTAATCCACTGTGTCAAACCCATGCCTCTGCAGCAGTCGAATTCTTAACACACTGCACCACAGCGGGAACTCCTTAACTTTTTAATTGGTCAAAGAAAGCCTCCGTTGTCTCCTTTCGTTTTTCCTTTTAATCTCAATTTTTCTTAATAGTAAGGAAAGTCACAATGAAATGTAACTAGGCAAGAAAGCACAGTTTATATCTGCTTTAAAAAAAAATGTTAGATATTATATTAGAGTCTGGCCTGGAGACCCTCACAATAATTTGAACAGGGGTAGTTTAATATAGGCATTACCAATTATAACAGAGGCCTGACTATTAACATGTTGAGAGAACTCTAAAGACTATCTGAAGGCTAACTGAGAGTACAAAGAAGGGACAAACTTGAAGGGGTGGCCCCTCCCCCAGGCTGGGATTCAGACCTCATTAGAGATGGGATAGTTGTAATCTACTGGATGGTGGAGAAGTTCATGGAGTTGCCTGGGCCAGAGTTGGCCTACATTTTCCAGACAAGTAGGAGGTGTGTGTGGCCTAAGGCTGGGGGAGTGGATACCTAAACAAGGAGAGATATTAGAGTCAGCAGGGTGGCACAAATCTTGGGGTGTGTGATATCTGTGTTATAAGGGTCTCAGCAAGGTGGTCACTGGACTGAGGTTGAAGCTGTGAGTTCACCAAGTGGCTCCATCCTCTGGGCAGAATGTCCATTGCATGTCCCCATCCATGCACCTCTGGCTGTGGCATGGTAGGGACAAGAAGAAGCAAAGAGAAACTGTACAGAAACCAGAAAGGGAAACTCCCTTCTTCTGTAATATTTTTCCAGTCCTCTTTATGAAAAAAAAAAAAAAAAAAAAGGATTTAACTGTGTGTTCACTGCAAAAGAGAGTTTCCTGGACTGTCTATCTCTATTGTCACCAACTAAATAATGAAGAATATATTGGATATGAAAGGCGATACATTAATAACTGTCTCAAAGATAAGTGTAAGATAAATTGGCAAGGGCAAATAATACTCTTAATTTTTCTTTGACTAAGGGAAATATGTAGATGTCTATGTATGTGATTGCTAGTCCTCTCACCATGGTACCCTCGAGTACAACATGCCTGGAATTTGATCCTGAAGCAGTGTTGCTGGGATGAAAGTTTCCGTTGACTTTGGCCCTTATTTTTCTTTATCCCCCCTCCCCGCTTGCATGCACAAATACATACACACTTCACCTGAATTTTAATTCCAGCTCTACAGTTCTTAGATTCATAATTCTCTGACTTAATTGCCTATTTGTCAAAGCAGGAATTAAATTCTATCCTCATAGTGTTGTAAGATTACAAAAGGTTTGTGAAAACACATTTTAGGCACTAAGTAAGTGTTTGTCAAATTCAAATGCTTTGTAATCTCTAACTCAAAGACTGCTGTAAACAATAGTATATAAATTAGAAGGGTTAGAGCTGGTTTTTAGCTTCTATACTAGGAGGAAACCACAGAAAATAACAGAGCTTGCTTCAACAAAATATTAGGAGCATATATGACTTGTAATGAAATTGATTTAGGCTTAGTAAACTGATTGAAATCACAAATTAATTTTCTAAAGGCCTCCATCTTCTATAAGATAACAATTATTAATTGCTATTCTATTTACATAGATGTTTGAAAGTTATAATTTAGTGTTAATCAGCAGTTAATCCCTCAATGTGGTTGTTTTTAATAAGGTTTCCTCTTTCTGCTGAGTAATTACCTGTCTCATTGAATGTGTACTCCTAGAGGAACGCACATATGCATAGATAACACACACACACTGATTTATTCCAGTGAGTAGAAGATATTATTTGTTGAAAAGTGAATGAAGTTATTTCCTTTCTAAATTCCAGCACCAGTTATATTCTGTGTTCTTTTACATTTTCCAATTCTTGGTTTCTTGGTTCTTCTGAATAGTGTACCATATTATTGTAATCAAATTGTACTGTTTCTTCTGCCTGGAATGTCCTTGAAAGCTTATGCATCCACCAAGCATTCATTGGTAGTGCAAGTCAGAAGTGGTGTCTTAGTCTTTTGACCTCTGCCTCATCCCCTAGAATGTGGTCTGCGCACTTCTTTCATGAGTGTTTTCATCATGCTTGTAGGTTTGTATATACTCACTGTGTCCAATTAAATGTTCTTGAATGAGGGGTTCTCATTGTGGAAATGAACCTGAGTAATATTTATGAGGATGCAGGTTCCATCTCTGGCCTGGGTCAGTGGGTCTGGGATCCAGCGTTGCCATGACCTGTGGTGTAGTTTGCAGTTGCAGCTTGGATCCTGCTTTGTTGTGGCTATGGTACAGGCTGGCAGCTACAGCTCCGATTTGACCATTAGCCTAGGGACTTCCACATGTTGCAGGTGCAGCCCTAAAAAACCAAAAAAAAAAAAAAAGTTTCTGAATGAGAAGGTCAGTATATCCTTTGTGTGGTATACCATGTTTTATGGTATACAATAGTTGGTACCCAATAATAATCTTATATTATTTGATTATTATAATGCTAGTAATAGCTATGAGGTAAATGATATCAAACTGATTATAGTAATAATATTAATAATATTATAGTAATAATATTAATTTCTCAAAGCTAATATTTTCAGAAGGTGCAAGATTCAGAGTATAAAGAGCTGTGCAGTGAAAATGCTCTCTCCTCCTCCTTCCACTCAATTCCTCTCCAAATGGGTAATAAATGTTATCAATTTCTTAGCTATTCTTGCAGATAAATTTTATGTATATACAAGTTAAAACATATATATATAACTGCCTTATTATTTGGAGCAGCATTGCCCCCTGCTACTTTTTTTTAAATTGAGATGACATGGGTTTTTAGCATTATATTAGTTTCATACGTGCAACATTATAATTAGATCTCTGATTACACTACAGTGTGCTTACCACCCAAAAGTTTAGTTTCCACCCATCGCTGTACAGTTGACCCCATTTACCCATTTCTCCTCCGCCCCACTCCTTTCCCCTCTGCTAACCACCGTTTTAATTATTCCAATTTTTAAAGGTATTCATTAGTATGCTTTTTCACCTTGACATATTTAGGACATCTTTCCACATAGCATATAAATGATTATAACTAATATTTATTTAATGTTTATTGTGTACCAGACTTTGTTCTTAGTTATTTTATATATATTAACTTCTTTAATCCTTATAATAACCCTAAAAGGGAAGTACTATTATTACCCATCTTTCACTAAAGGAGAAATGGAGGAACCAACAAGTTAAGTAAACTGCCCAAGATCACCTGACTAGTGAGTAGCCCAACACAACATTAGAATACTAACAGTATGGGCTCTATGGTTCATGTTTTTACCATTTATGCTACACCGATATTCACAGAACTTCCTCATTCTTGTGTATCAGAGAGGACTGAATAGAAGACTGGACATTTAATTGCTGCCTTTTTTAATACCCACTACATACAGGGCACAGGACCAATCACATTGTGTGACTGCAGGAGGCACAGTTGACATGGAATTCTCTATGCATGGATCACCGTTGATGTTTTGTGATATGGTTAGCCTGGGAGGCACCTTTCTGTAACTCATGAAGAAAATTAGGTTAAGATTGGTAATTTAGGAGTTCCCTGGTGGCTCATTAGGTTAAGGATCCAGCAGTTGTCACTGCTGTGGCATGGGTTTGATCCCTGGCCCAGGAACTTTTGCATGCCACTGGCATTGCCAAAAAAAAAAAAAGACTGGTAATTTCCCCAGGATTATTTACAGTACTAGTAAGTGGTAAAATTGGAAATTGAACATTATCTACCTGACATCAAAAGTCATGCTCTTAATCACTATACACAGCTTCCTTGATTGATTTCAGACTTCACATCCTTAGCAAAGAGAAAATTTATTTTTTAGGTTGTAGGTGATATTGTAGGAAATGCAGTGATGGTATCTCTGCTGAGTTTCCATTGGGATGATTGGATAGATTCTCTGAAAATACCTCTTTTCCTGTCCACTACTCCCTCCTCAAACTTGCTTTATCCATTCCATTCCCATATTTCAGTCATAAGAGGAGATATAAGAGGGGCTCATTTGGGTAAGGCCAATGTGCAGTTCAAAATATGGATTCTGTTGATTCCATCAATTTGCTTTTCAGACCACGCTTTTTAGAAAGAAAGTGTAAAAGATATAATGACAATATTCGCTTAGAATTTAACATTTTTTTTCATCTGGCTCAGCTCTGATGGCCTTTGCCCTGTTTGAGGTTAACTCTTCTTTGGGTCACATTTGAGTGATTCATGATTCTAGAAATTGATAGAATTTTGTGAAGTACCTACTAAGCATCCTTTTTAATTTCCCCTTTAGCCTCTGAAAGGGATTACTCTTTCAAGCAGATGGTGCCTGAAACACTGGGCCAAATTTCTACAGCAGTGCTATTCTATTACTTGACTGTGTCATCAGCTAGAGCATTTGTCAGGAGAAAGAGTTAAGCTTCTAAGCTTCTTTCCTTTGACGATTTATCACACCTCTCCTCCATTTCTCACTGTGCAGTGTGTTGTCTTTTTCAAAACCTGGTGCTAGAAGATTTCAGTGACTCTCTGACATAATTCAAAAAAAGATACTACAATAACATTATTGAAAGTCCCATGAGACAAAGAGAGACTTCACTGGAAGAGAGGCTGAGTTGACATTTGTTCAGTTATTTCTGACATGACTATTTAGAGTCGATCCCTTAATCTCAAGGGGATTATGATCTATGATGACATCTTAGTAAAGAAAAAAAAAATCCTAATATGCTATGAAAACTCCACAACATCATTCTCCTCCATCATTCTGTCTTATTTCCAGTCTGTATTCAAATGTGTACTCAGTGAAGAAAATGTATCATTTCATTCTTGCCAGGTGTCATCATTACCATGCGAGATGGCCGTGTCATAGATCAGGCGTCCAAATACAACAGTATTAGCAATATTGTCTGGATCAATTAACATAGTAACCTTAAGTGCTTTGGCCACAATTACAGAAGAAAGGATGCAACACACACACACAAGTTGGAGCAGTCATAGTCATAACAATAAAACCATTGGTCATGGAGTTCCCCTTGTGGCTCAGTGGTTAACAAATCCGACCAGGAACCATGAGGTTTCAGGTTTGATCCCTGGCCTTGCTCAGTGGGTTAAGGATCCGGCGTTGCTGTGAGCTGTGGTGTAGGTCGCAGATGCGGCTTGGATCCTGAGTTGTTGTGGCTGTGGCATAGGCCGGTGGCTACAGTTCGGATTCAACCCCTAGCCTGGGAACCTCCATATGCCGCGGGTGCGGCCCTAGAAAAGGCAAAAAAAAACCCCAAAACCAAAAAACCAAAAAACTATTGGTCATGGATGTAGGCATGGTCTGTTCAAATAGAATATTGTAAGATTCTTCAAGGATAGAATGAAAAACTCCATTCCACAGATAAAAAACAGATTTTGTCTTGTGTTGGGCATCCAGCAATTCCTATGGCTTTCCAGATACTATCGCAATGGCCCCAAGCTCTTTAGGCAAAGTCATAAATTTTTAAATGTTTCTGCTCAGCATTGATTCAGTCCAAGTGAGGCTGTGTATGGATTAAGCTAAACCAATGAGCCATCACTTTTACATCAGAATTAGAAATTTATGTGCCATTCCTAGGAATGGGACAATGCAGAGGATGCAAAGTTTTATTTTTCTCTTCTTCCCTTAGTCAGATCCTATGTTTTTATTTTTGTCATTTGTTTATTTTTTGAGAAGGAGCTGATTTTCTTTTTCTTTTCTTTTCTTTTCTTTTCTTTCTTTCTTTCTTTTTTTTTTTTTTTGTCTTTTGTCTTTTCAGGGGCACACCCGTGGCACATGGAGTTTCCCAGGCTAGGGGTCTAGTCGGAGCTGTTGCCGTTGGCCTACGCCAGAGCCACAGCAATGCCAGATCTGAACTGCATCTGCAGCCTACACCACAGCTCAGGGCAACACCAGATCCTTAACCCACTGAGTGAGGCCAGGGACTGAACCCGTAACCTCATGGTTCCTAATTGGATTCGTTTCCGCTGTGCCACAAGGGGAGCTCTGCGTTGTGTGTGTGTGTGTGTGTGTGTGTGTGAGCTGATTTTCTTGAGCTGATTTTGGAATAAAGCTGATTTTTATGAGAAAATAAATAAGAACAGGGGCTGTCCATCGAAAATGTGGAAAGGAAATAACAATGGAGTCATTATTGCTGATAGAGCTCTTTAAAATGGAGCCAGGAGGCACTGAGCAAGTGTGACTTGTGAAATCTAACCCTTGGACTACTTATTGTCCCAGAACATAGGCATCCAGAATATCTGCCAGAAACTCAAAATAAAGATCAGACCCTTCTCCTAAAACAACTTGGGACAGGCATCTCTTGAGGAAAAATATTTCCTTTGCATGTCAGACTTGTTTTGCCTTTATAAGTCCTTGACTCTTTTTTTTTTTTTTTGGCTTTTTGCTATTTCTTGGGCCACTCCAGCAGCATATGGAGGTTCCCAGGCTAGGGGTCCAATCGGAGCTGTAGCTGCCAGCCTATGCCAGAGCCATAGCAACGCAGGGTCCGAGCCGCGTCTGCAGCCTACACCACAGCTCACGGCAACGCCGGATCCTTAACCCACTGAGCAAGGGCAGGGACCGAACCCGCAACCTCAGGGTTCCTAGTCGGATTCATTAACCACTGTGCCACAACGGGAACTCCAAGTCCTTGACTCTTTCTCTCTCCAGGACTGCTCTTTTTGTTCTACCCAAATCTATCTCTCCTGAAGCGCAATTCTTAAGACCCTAAGTAAACTCTTCTTATTTGCAGCTTCTGTGTTGTTTTGGTTGACAAAAATTAGCCTTGCTTGCTGTGTTAGAAATCAGATGGACTTGTCTCCTATGCCTTTGTTCCTCAAGAGACTATAACAAAACTGTATCCTTTCCTCTAAAAGCAGGGAAGACTCTCTATTTCTGTTCAAAAGATCTTAGGGGCACAAACTGGTTGGAATTACTGGAAGCAGGAGGCTAGAGAGCTTGCCTGGAAGTTGTACTTACTCACTGTGATTTCCTTATGTTTTATATTACAGAAAAATTAGCAAAATTCTTAGATGCTTTTATTATGTTTAAGATTAAGAAAATGTCAATTATTTATATCAAATGATATTGTTTTTAATATAATAATTATAATCATTGTTTTTATTTGGGATGACTTTTAGGGATAATGGCTCTAAGCAGAGCTTGATTCCCAAAATTAACCTTTGGTTTTAATTCTTTTCGCAATACCTTCCATATTGTTCTCACTTCTATCCCAAAGCTGTCACCTGCTCCTCTGTACTTGCACTGTACTTAATATACTTTGTGGTTGTAGTTCTTATCGCTTGGAGCTGTAATTATTTGTTTATACCTCCTCCTAGATTATTTACTCTTCCAGAGAAGGAATATTATCCCATTCATTTTTATATCTATGGCACATAGAATATGCTCAATGTCAATTTTGATTAACTCAGATATAGAAAATGGATGAAAGTTTGGATCAATCTCTGGGATGACAGTGTCCAAAGGTCTGCTTACACATTCCTCAGTGAAACTGATGAAAGATTTTTTAAGAAGAAAAACCAACCATTCAGAGCTACTGGAAATGACCCTAAGGATAAATAGCAAATGAAGAAACAACTATTTACGATCAATAAAAAAAAAAAAGGTGAGAGCCTCTGATATTTGAACCAAGACTACTCCCTCTTTTCCTTCCTCTCTGCTCAGCAAAGTGAAGATTCCACTCCATACTGCTGCACTCCAGAACATAAGACCGATTCTTGCCCCAGCTCCTTGCCTGAGGGCTTTTTTTCCCAGAAGGAGCAGGACTCCAGGGCTTCTAATCCTGCCCCCGGTTACCTATTGCTGAGGCTTAACTCCAGGTGATTGCTGATGAGAGGAGGGACTCCCATCTACCACCCAACCCCCACTTATGGGATGGAGGTTCTGCTTTGAATGCAGAGCACTAAAAGTACTAGGATCCTAATTATGCTTGCCCCAGCTTGTAAGATAGTGGTTCCATGCGAGGAGAGTTGAGCTGAGAGAACCCTGGCTGCAGCCCATCCTCCGCCACGACACTGAGTACTCAGCTGCTGGAGTAGAGGTGGTCACGCAGAGAGAAGCTTGTCATTGTTACCATCCCTAGCTCCAGAGCCCTGGCTAAGAGAGTTTGCTTGGGAGAGAATTAGGTCATCAAACATGTAGCTCCAAAGGAACGACTGACTTGCAACAAGTTCAAGTCGAAAAGCACTTTAAAGAACAATGGAGATCTTGGTGAAAGGCAATTGGGAGGTGATTGTTGGATTTAATGAAGTCCAGACTGTGTTAGCTGTAAGTTTGCAGGAGAGGACTTGAGAATAAGATAGCTGGGAGAAGTTTTCTCGGGTTAGAAAAAATATCTTATAATGACAGAATCTGTTTTTTCAAAGGAGGCACCACTTGATTGGATTAGTTTGTAGAACAATAGAGCAATCACTGCAGTTAATGGAATTTAACAACTGGGTGTGGTCAATGACAAAGAAGAAGGGAACCTTATAAACACTGTTGTCTTGAAGCCAAGCCGGAGACAGATGGGTCCCAGGCTGAACAACTGTAAACTGTTCCCTGTGAACAGATACTTCAAGATAAAGACTATGGCCGGAGCAAGGAGGAGCAGCCTCCTTCTTGGATAAAAGATAGGACCATCTATTTCTCACTCTTGAGGTCAAAGAAACTTCCAGAACACACACTTACAAAAAGGTTCTTCAGGGGCCAGAGAAAGGAGGGGCATCAGACCCTAGTAGGTCCTGTCAACTTCCCAGAAGTCCTATTAGTAGAATCTATCCTGGCTAAGAGATGCAGTCACACAAACAGGGGAGGGCCCTGAGTCAGGCCAAATGTGGGCTCTAGACTAGGCGAAGCAAGATGATTGGCCAGAGGAAGCCTGGAAGGACTGCCCCCATACAAGTGATTTAAACCACTTGCAAAACAGAGTAGCGCTCTTCCTCTCTTGCCCTTTCTCTCTCTCATTCTCTCTCTCTGCACCCTGGCCCACTGGAGCCTGCCTGCAATTCCTCCACAATTATCTTCTCTCTCAGTAAACACTTTATTTGCCTCACTACTCTCAGTCTCTTTGGTGAATTCTTTCTCCAAAGGGACAAGTACTGGGGACCTGCATCAAGTGATTAAGGTTCAGGATTCTCAACCCACAGCTACTTGAGAACAATGCCAGAGTGACTATGGACATACCCAAAGCTGGACTTTCCTAAAAAGCAGCAATAGAAGTTAAAAATCGTGTGTTGGGGTGGGGAGGTGATATGTATGGGAAATAGCCTATATTAAATTAATCAATCCAGTTACTAAGCAATTTTTTAAATGACTATAGCAAGCCCTGAAATGGGAATAATCAGTACCTATGGTTTCTAATTTCAAATTTTGTTTACAAAAAAATTTACAAAGCGTATAAAGAAACCAGAAAAAAAGAAAAACAAACAAGAGACAAAAACTGTCTCTGAAAATGATCAGATATTTCAGTCCCAAAGTTTTCATTTGATTATTGTAATTTTTATCTCCTTGTTGATATTCCTTATTTAACTGAACATTGTCATCATGCTCTCCTTTACTTCTTCAATCATACTTTCCATTAGTTCTGTGACCATATTTGTAATGACTGCTTTGAAGTCCTGTATGTAAAATCTGATATCTCTGATGCTCTAGACATTCTTCTCAAAGTATAGAGCTAAGAAGACAAAGTACCATAATTAGAGGATAACCAGAAGAACTCATAGGCATGCTAATGTTCTTTTACTTTATAGCTGTGAATCGACTCTATAATCCAGTTTTATTCCTCCACGAAAGTGAAGACTACAATTCTATTATATTTCTCAAGGCCAAATTCACTCAAAAATATTTTCATATGCTACTACAGTGTTGAAGTTTTCCTGCCAGTCTCTTTTCTTGACCACTTTATAGGCTACAAAACTGAATTTTCTTACTACATGAATTAAATATAAGATTTCACTGAATATATTTTTAAAAGTACCAACTCATGATTTTTTTTTCAGATATACTGGATGTTTCCCTCTAGAAAACTTAGTTATTCCAGATGAAATACAGATGAATATTTCTAAAATGTATAATTATAGATGAGGTTTATTCTATCTATAAATATGAGGCCATAATAATAGAGCTGGAATTAAATATATCACATAACTTCCAAGTTGATTATAATTTTATATGTTAAGAGAAATATATAACATATATGTTTGTATGTATTTATATATTTCAGAATGTTCTTCTGTCTATCTAAAATCCTTATTTGGTTTCTCGTTGTTAAGAGTAAAATTATGGGAGTTCCCGCTGTGGTTCAGTGGGTTACAAACCCAGCTAGTATTCATGAGGATGTGAACTTGATCCCGCCTCAGTCAGTGGGTTAAGGATCTGGCATTGCTGTGAGCTGTGATATAGGTCACAGATGCAGCTCCGATCCTGGATTGCTGTGATTGTGGCATAGGCTGGAAGCTGCAGCTCCAATTCAAGCCCTAGCCTGGAAACTTCCATATGCCACAGGTGCAGGCATAAAAATGAAAAAAAAAAGAAAAAATTAAATTATTTTCACATATATAATATATATGAGAGTATACAATTATAAAAGAATAATATGTGGCAATATGTGATTTGTATATATCACCAAATGTTCTGTTTGGTTATTTCCCAGTTTATATTTGGGCTATTCATTATAAAACAAACACCATCTCTATCACATTAGTGTCTTTGAGCCTTTTTTTAAAAAAATACAATTTTATTAGAAAGCATCAATGCACATCCTTAAAATATGGTAGGACAGAGAAACAAAAGCTAAAATTTGTATGTTAACAGACTTTTACAAAACTGGCGGAGTTTTTCAGTGTGTTCTTAATCATAATTGCTTTCTCATAGGCAGTTTTTTGTATGTCAAGTTAATTGGCTTTAAACTATTTAATATTAAGAAAACAAACCCAATAATAATTGGGCAAAAGCTTTGAACAACAAATGTCAGCAGTTTTAGGTATATATTCAATGACATTCGACAGATGTCCACAATCATATAATCACTACTACAAATATGATACAGAATACTCCAATCTCTTCTCAAGGTTTACCAATGCACCTTTGCATTTAGTCCTTTTTCCCTATTCTCAGTCTCTGACAACTACTAATCCAATTTCTGAGTTTTTCCTTTTCAAGAATGTCATGCGTATGGAATCACAAGGGGTTAGTAGACATTTAGTCCTGTCCAAAATGTCCAGGGGAGTTCCCGTCGTGGCGCAGTGGTTAACGAATCCGACTAGGAACCATGAGGTTGCGGGTTCGGTCCCTGCCCTTGCTCAGTGGGTTAACGATTCGGCGTTGCCGTGAGCTGTGGTGTAGGCTGCAGACGCGGCTCGGATCCCGCGTCGCTGTGGCTCTGGCGTAGGCAGGTGGCTACAGCTCCGATTTGACCCCTAGCCTGGGAACCTCCATATGCCGCGGGAGCGGCCCAAGAAATAGCAACAACGACAACAACAACAACAAAAAAGACAAAAGACAAAAAAAAAAATGTCCAGGATCAAATGTTCTGCAAGGGAGTGGTCAAGTGCTAATAAGACTTTGGAGCAACTGGAACTTTCATACTTTGCTGGAGGGAATGCATAATGATTCAGCTACTTTTGAAAACAGTTTTGGAGTTTCTCATAAAATTAAGCATACACTCTTGAGTCAGTTACTTCAACTAGATTAAGCAAATGGCTCCATCTAGTGTATATATGGAAAGAAATGCTTATAAAATCTAACTTGACATTAGATTTAGAATTGTATCATATCAATTTAATCCTGTTTTTTATTTAGATATTTTTATTTTATATTGATTCATTTCTATGTAGTAATTTATTAGCTCAAGGTAAGAAAACTCCAAAGATAATAAAGTGCATTAAATAAAATATTTCCACATACTATTTTATTTTTTAAAAAAATATTACATAAATACATTCTTTATTGTGGTAAAATATACATAACATAAAATTTACCATTTTAGCCATTTTTAAGTGTGTACAGCTTAATAGCATTAAACATTCATAGTGTTGTACAACCATCATCATTAGCCATCTTCAGAAATTTTCACGATTAATTGAAACCTGTACCCATTAAACATTAACTCCCCACCCCCTCCTTCTCTAAATCCTTGTTTCCATGAATCTGAAGAGTAATATTTTTCAGGCTTATTGAGGTAATTGCAAAACAATTGCTTCTATAGCATTAGCACCATCGCCTTAATGTCACATAATTACCATTTCTTTTTGTGTGTGTGCCACATATTATTTCCTTAACGGAAGAAATAGTAGGGGGAAAGTGCTGTATAACTTAGTGTAACTCCCAGAAAGTGAGTAATAAAAACACTGTTTTCTCAAAGATAAAACAATAAGTTGGGATAAAGTATAAGAAAGCAAGAAGCTCTTAGGTTTCTAAATTTTAAAAAAAATTCATTTTGTATGTTGATAGTATTTTTAGTATATAAAGTGAATATATAGGGAGATGGTTATATAATTCTCTGATTTTACTACATTTATTTATTTATTTATTTATCCTTCAAATTTTAATTCAGCATTTAACACGTGCCAGATGTAGTACTAGGCCTAGCAAGTGCAAAGATGAATATCAGGCTTAGTTCCTATCTTCTAGGAGTTAACATGTATTCTGGGACTGACAATAACAGTACATAAAAATTAAAACAAAAATAAAAGGCATGGAGGATGAAATAACATTCTACAAATAGTTGTGTAATTAAACACTGATTCTCAAAAATTAATTTCCTGATAAAATTTTACTTATTTATGTGAAATTTATTTTTTATCTAAAATGTGTAATTGCACGAAAGCCTTCATTAATTTTGAAGAGGGATAAAGTTTTTCTTTGCAATATTATAGGAAAGATTTTTTAATTATATTGAGAACCCATTGTTTTCAATTATTTTAGTAGAATCAATTTTAATACAAACTTTATAGCATGCAAAGCACTAAATACTTTTTGTATAAGAAGCTAAATGTAATTTGAAGGTAAAAAGAGTATGTTTTTAAAAAGTTCTTTAAAAAGGCTTTAGGTTATTCTAAACTAGTAATGCTAAGAACTAGAAATATTGTTCATTTCAATGTACTTCTCTGACTCATTTAGTGAAGCACTTTTCCATCCAATGAACAGAGAATATTTTCTTTTTTCTGTGTGGCCATGCCCATGGCATGAGGAAATTCCCAAGCAGGGGTCGAACCTGCACCACAGCAGCAACCCTAGTCATGTCAGTGACAACACCAGATCCTTAACCCACTGTGCCGCAAGGGAACTCAAGAGTATTTTTATACTTTTTTTTTTGTCTTTTGTCTTTTTAGGGCTGCACCCTTGGCATATGGAGGTTCCCAGGTTAGGGGTCTAATAGGAGCTGTTACTGCCAGCCTACACCAGAGCCACAGCAACCCAGATCCGAACTGTGTCTGCGACCTGCACCACAGCTCACTGCAACACTGGATCCTTAACCCACTGAACAAGGCCAGGGATCGAACCCACAACCTACATCACAGCTGTGCCAAGACAGGAACTCCAAGAATATTTTCTCATATGGTCAGATACACTCTAGTACATACCTAAGACAGAAACACGTGAGTAATAGAAAATCAGGAGTTTGTTAATGTGGTACCAGGTCATTGTTTTTATTCTGTTTGTACTATGAAAAGTACATTTTAGAGGGTATCCCTCCTTGAAAAACTAATACATTTATTATTCTATTTTCTACACCAGAAGATTTTAAAAAACATTCAAGAGATTTTATAAATTGTATTAAATGCTTTCCAAGAGGATCAGGACACAAAATCTCCTCATAGAAATCCTGAATTTGAGGGAGAAAATCATTAATGTCAGTCTTTGGTATACCATTCTTCAGTTTGGTCATGTTCTTATCAGTAGCCAGCTCTTCCATTGTTTTTCTAAGACTTGCTGCAACCAGGAACTGTTTTTATTCTCAGTTTAGAATGGTCATCCCAGATGGTTAGAAACCTTCATGTTTCTCATGTCTCCTAGCAGCATGGGTCCCACAAGAGCTGTGCAGGCCAGGATCATGATATCATTTCCACTGTGGCCATGATTATTCAAGGGCTAAATTGTTTCTCATCTTGTTTAAAAATACATTGTTTAAACCTATGAATATATTGCCCAGGTTTATTTTACACAACTAAATTAAGTATCTAGAGCATATCAACATTTTAACTTGTTTACTAATTTATAGAATACTTTTTTTCTATAGCCTGTCAATTTGTATAGTAAACCACTCAGTGCCATTTTGTTTCAACCTTAAAACAGCTAAATAGAAAGATGCAATTCTAGGCTTTTTAGAGAATGATTTATATAACCTCTTAAGAGAATAAGTTTTCTATGTACATCAAGTATGGTTATAAATACATGAGATTTTAACCATAAACCTTTACCCTATTGCACATAATAGTTTGTGTTCTGTTTTGGTAAAGATTTTGTATAAAAGCAATAAATAGTTTCTCATAGGCTATAGACTTATGCTTCCTATGTGGCTACATTGGTGATCTCTGCTCTTAGGAACTACAGCTTAATCAAGACCATATATCATGTTCCAACTCTTATAATGGAAAGGAATTTGTAACCTCATGAATTTATGTTTTACAACTATCTTCCTTCAAAGGAAATCAATGTACCTTTCATTACATACTTACAACATTCTGCTGATGAAAGATGCAAAACTTGCTTTACACAACTTAAAAATGAGGAAACTGATGTATTTTGAATTTCAGTGGTTTAACCGAAGTAACCCAGAGGTGCAGGCCTTTTTCTCTTACTTCCATTTCCTTTCCACTCACTCAAACCATGTTCTTCATTCACTACATAGCCATATAGCATGCTCTGTTTCACTTTCTTAGCCCCAGAATTTCTTTTTCTTTCTTTCTTTCTTTTTTTTTTTTTTTCTTTTTAGGGCTGTACCTGTGGCATATGGAGGTTCCCAGGTTAGGGGTCGAATTGGAGCTGTAGCGGCTGGCCTATGCCACAGCCACAGCAACAGGAACATCGGATCTGAGCCACGTCTGTGACCTACACCACAGCTCATGGCAACACTGGATCCTTAACCCATTGAGCAAGGCCAGGGATCAAATCTCTGTCCTCATGGATGCTAGTTAGATTCCTTTCCACTGAGCCATGATGGGAACTTCAGCCCCAGAGTTTCTGATTATTTAAATTCTACAAGTCAATGTGCAATAAAGATGACACTGTTGAAAAGACTGAGTTTTCTGCACCTGTTTTATAGTGCAGTGTTTTGGAGATAATCAGCACTTTCCTAAAGCTTTATGTTTAAATCTGTCTTGCTAAATATGACTTTTCCTTTCATTTGTGTCTGCTTGGTCATCAAAATCATCATCTGCTTTTTCCTGCCAGTGACAGAGGAAGGACATCATCCTAAATGGGTTGAGTAGGATAATTTTTATCTAAAGAAAAGTTCTTAATTGCACATATTTGTGCAATAGTGACAGGAACAGATAGAGAAGGACATGAATAGTTGGTAAACTGTGGTTGAAGAAAGCAACCCAAATCCCAATTGGTAGCAGACAGAGACTGGAAGTTCTCTGTGTTGAAAAGAAGAAAATGGCTCAGCAGGCAGGATCCAATTAGGGTTTTCCAGCAGAGGGTCTTAGCTTTTAGGAATAGAAACAAGATAAAAGAATCTAAATCTGTATCAAGATAAAGGCAAAGCTGATTTTCTAGCCTTTCATGATTGAGGCTTTTTTCCAGGAAGGAAAGATTGAAAATTCATACCAAACTATAAATTATAGAGCTGCAGTTTATTTCACATTAATTAAAGCACTGTTTTGAAATGAATGATGTTAAATTTTCTTGCTTTAAATATCTTTCTTTTGTTGTTTCCAAAAGCCATGCATGAAAGTACTAAAAAACATGATTTAGATTGTTTAAACCAGGTATTCTAGGTAATAAAGCACTTGCCCAAGCCCCAGCTTGCAATAATGTCATCATGAAAGGGATCATTTCATGAGCAATGTAGGTAGTCATTGGCCTAGTTCCTGAGAGTGACCCTTAATATTTTTCTCTCTCACTTTTGAAGATTTGACTATAATGGAAAAATGAATGATTACTATTTTGAAACTATTTAATTATTGTAAGTGTGACAGTGTGATTAATTTTGGTCTTTCATATTCCAAAATTTAAAATACTTGATTTTTTTTCCCCTAGCTTTAATTTGGAATGGATTTTGGTAATGATCTGGTACTGTTTGATGAAAACTGAAGTCTTTGTGCCAAAATTCAACAAACTTTTATGGAGCACCAGCTCATTTCAACCATTGTCCCAAAAGTGAGAGTGAAGTAATAAGCAGTTTGAATAAGTTTCTGCAGATACACATACTTTTCATTGAATTTTTTTTTTTTTGGCTTTTTGGCTTTTTGCTATTTCTTTGGGCCGCTCTCACGGCATATGGAGGTTCCCAGGCTGGGGGTCGAATCAGAGCTGTAGCCGCCAGCCTACGCCAGAGCCACAGCAACGCGGGATCCGAGCCGCATCTGCAACCTACACCACAGCTCACGGCAACGCCAGATCGTTAACCCACTGAGCAAGGGCAGGGACCGACCCCGCAACCTCATGGTTCCTAGTTGGATTTGTTAACCACTGCGCCACGACGGGAACTCCCTCATTGAATTATTTTTAACCAAAATTTTCAGTCAGTGCAAACATCAGTTACTTCAACCTTACAATCAGGAAATCTTTCTTTCTTTTAAAAATGAGTGAAAATTTGGCTGACTGAATTGACAGGTTCTTTTCAGGAAAGTAGCCAAATTGGGTCTTGTGTGTAAGCACAACCTCTAATTGTTAGAACTTTAATTCTCATTAATTTAATTGAATCATATATGTAGAGGCATAGACAGTTTGCTCTTTTCCTTTGTCTTCTAGCAATTGTTGCTTTTCTTTCCTACATGGACTATGAATTTTAGTTTTGCAATGACTTAGCAACTATTATTGAAGTTTATGGACTATACACCCATGCAAAAACTGAAGTTCTAGGTAATGAATGCTGTACTAAAAACAGTGACAGAATAGAAGATACAAAAGTTCTATTATATTAATTTCAGAAAAATCTCAGTGAAATTCTCCAAAGTACATTTTAATTTAAGAGGTATTAAAAATAGACATTTGTTGTGGTTTTATTTTTGTTTTCTCGTGTGATATTTTGGGCAGTCTATTTTTCTTCCTAGTTCATAATCCCTGATATCTATTTTAGTTCTGTCTCTTCTCTTTATCCCAATATGTCAGGCCAAATTGAACATGTCATTAAATTCATAAGGCTTTGTCTGTGTATCTTACTGTAATTTCCTCTGGATCCTCTTAGCTCCTGTGCTACAGGTTATTCCTTTGCAGAAAAAAACAAAACAAAATAGTAAAACATGAATAAAAATAACCTATATCAAAATCTATTCCCTTGAGGCACAATTTGCCGTATAATAACAATTATTAAATGCAGGAGGACTTGGTAAAATCTCATATAATGCAGTCTTAGTGAGGAACAGTAACCATTCCATAAATTCACTTTGCTCCCATCAGCATTCCTGTGGCAGTTTAAAGAAGAAATATGTTCATCTTTAAGTTCCACAATTTGCCCAAACAATTGTTACAAGGTGCACAATATTACTTGGCTTAGAGCATAATACGTAGACTATCTAAAATATCACCTAGTGGCCACTCAGTAAACATTCTTAATGAGCTTGTTTTGAAAATAAGAGTTGTGCTGCCCCTGTTGGCCTATTGTTTTCCTTGCCCAGGAGACATATCCTGGCAGACTCAGGGCAGTTAATCAGGAAATTTTCTCAGCCCTTTGTCCTTTCTTCTGGGAGATAATTCACACCCCATCTCTCCACAGCACTTACCAGTTCAGTAAAACACACTGACTAAAATCAGGTTGGGAGGCTTAACTGTGTCATTCTGGCTGTGAACATTTGTTCCTACCAGAGAGCCCAAGAGGGGCAACAAACTAGGAATCCTCTTTTTACCCGAACTCAGATTGGGCTTTTGGGAGTTTAAATCGTCCCCTGCCAATGACCAAGACTCACTGATCCCCCGCTCCCCTTTTTTCCTTAGTGTGATGTAGTTCTGCCTAACTTGGTTTAAGGAGTCCATAGAGATGAGGAGACCCAGATAAAGGATTGGAAATTATACTTGAAAGGATCCAAGTGGAGGAAAACATTTTTCAAGAATCCAGGATTTGCCCTTTATCATAAAGATTCGGGTAGAGAAATGTAGATAAAACTTAACGTTGAAGAAATTGTAGCAGAGGATTCAGTATAACAAAAGTAGGCAGTAAGATAGCAACTGGTCACTTTAAACAGAGCAAAATAGGGCAAGCTAGGGACAAAATTAAAAATAGCAAACTAGTTAAACATTAAGGATAATATATATTTTTATTTATACTTCAGAATAGTAAGGGTATGAAATGTTTTTCTAAAATCTTAACAAGTTAGTTACCCCACAATGTTAGGAGCCCATGAATTCTAAAAATATTCAAAAAAATTTAAAAAAGAACTTCTGATAAAGTTCAGGCGTAATTAATGACTTTGCTGGAGAATTTGGTATCTATACCACATTTAAGAATGCAAAGTTGTATCAGGAATCACTGAATTGTAAAAAGATAAAAGCATACAACAAACTAGCAAAAGAAAATAGCAAAAAGACTCATTGGCACAAATCACTGGAATTGAAGAGCTTTGTTTCAGTTACAAGAGATTTAAATAATAGAATACTTTCTCTCAGGAATTCCCGTTGTGGCACAGTGGAAATGAATCTGACTAGGAACCATGAAGTTTCAGGTTCGATCCCTGGCCTCGCTCCGTGGGTTAAGGATCTGGCGTTGCTGTGAGCTGTGGTGTAGGTCACAGACGCGGCTCGGATCTGGTGTTGCTGTGGCTCTGGTGTAGGCTGGCAGCAACAGCTCTGATTTGACCCCTAGCCTGGGAACCTCCATATGCCGCAGGTGCGGCCCTAAAAAAAGACAAAAAAAAATTCTTTCTCTCTGTCTCCAATCCTGCTTCTGTTGTGTGTTGGTGTCATTCTAGAGATAAGCTCTTTTCTTATGCCAGGGAAAAATACCCCAATGTTAGCTTAAATTTACATCCAGCCAGGTAGCACTTAAGTGGAAAGTCTTAATCTCACTAGGTGAGATTCAGTGAAGATTCTTATTGCTCCTGCTTGAGTCATGTGTCCAACCCTGGGCCAGCCTAGGTCAAATGGCCACATTAAAGTAGAGAAGGGGTACTGTGTGGAACAGTTCAAACCATAACACATGGGAAAAAATTTTGTGCCGGAATTGAGAAAAAATACTAGGCAGGCAAACCCATGAAACTTCCTTAATGTAGTGATATTTTTAATTGGATGTGGTGGAAAATAACATTTATAAGCATTGACTTTTTAAAAAAATCAAGTGAGACCACTATACTGGCAAAACACCATAGAAATGTGTTTTATAATTATAGGTGAAGTAGAGGATATACTACTTACTTATTAATGTTCTTCACATTCATGGTTCTTTATAAATTTTAGGTGGTCAAAAAATAAAACCACCTGGATGTAGCTAATTACATTTGCAAACCCTATAGGCAAATGACACTGAAAGAAAAGTATGATAATTTCAACTAACTGACTCCATGGCAGAAGTGTACAAATAAAGTTGTTTTAACAGAAGGTTAAAGATTTTAAGGTGATGGTATACTCATGCTGACATAATGCTGATGGTAGCTGTCAGGGTGCACAAAATGAAGGTAATTCCTCAGAGCAGCAGGTCTCCTTTAAAATTTATATGTGGCTAAGTTAAATCAAGAATTAATAAATAGGGAGTTCCTGTTGTGGCTCAGTGGTTAACTAATCCCACTAGGAACCATGCGGTTGTGAGTTTGATACCTGGCCTTGCTCAGTGGGGTAAGGATCTGGCGTTGCCGTGAGCTGTGGTGTAAGTTGGAGACATGGCTCGGACCCTGCATTGCTGTGGCTCTGTTGTAGGCTGGCTCTTGGGAACAGCCCAAGAAATGGCAAAAAGACAAAAAAAAAAAAGAATTAATAAATAAAATTATTTTTATTTAAAGTGGATTTTAATTTTAAAGCTTGTGGTTCTGTGTCTATGTAGATAGACTTATCTTTCAGGTATAGATGTTATAACCACTAATTATATAATATTTAAGAATAAATTGATGAAACTTTTTAAGGAAAGTGTTTATACCTAGGTCATATAGAACATATAGCAGTTCATGTTGTTTGCATTCTCCAAAACTATTTCCCATGCTTAACTTTTGAAAAAGTAATTTCTAGCAATGTTATCCAGAAGTCAATACTTTTAATAAATTCAAGGCCATCTTTTTACAAAATTGATTGATGCTAGTTTAAAAGATATTTACATTAGTGAACCAGAGGGAAATAAATACTCACATTTACCAGAGATCTTAAAATAATAGTCCAGACTGTAACTCATTGTGAAAGTCTAGAAAGAACATTCTCCCTACTCTAGATAACTAATTCTAATTTGAAAACTAATTTGTGAGTTAAGTGAGAAAAAGTGATAGAAAGGAAAGCTCTCTTTTTACTCTTTTCAGTCCATGAAAAAAAACAACTTGGAAAATGAAAACTGATAGTTGTATGGACTCATATTTTAAGCTTCTCATGATATAGATAAAACAAAAACTGTCTAAAAATTTCACGTTTGTAACAAATAGTAGTTCTGTTAAGGTATATATATTTCCTAATGAATAAACTCTTCAGAATATGTAAGTGTGCTTTGGTATTCACATGAAAATTTTAAGGTAGTTTTGTTTTGCTAATGCTTTCAGATATAACTTAAAATATTATAAATGTGGTTCTTAAATATTTAGGATTAATTTATTGACCAGAGGTTATTTTTCCCTAGTAAGGTCTTGAGATCACACCAAATGATTGTTTTTGTCCCTTTGTAGCTACAGAAAAAAGACAATTAAAATGAAAATGCTTCATTATGTATACTTTTCAATAATAAAATTGACAGTGTATTTTTCTAAAAAGTATTATAAGATTGTATAAAACTGTATAATTAGATGTTCTATCAACTCACCATGAGAAGTTCTTCTAACAAGTTAAATCAGGTTATCAGATTACATGAATATTTTATTTATTCAACAGATACTTATTGGCACCTATTGTGTGATAGGTGCTATTTAGGCACTGGGATTGCAGTCTTGAGAATCTGATCCTTTGGGTTTTACTTTTCAAGATTACATAAATCGATAAACAAGATACTTTCAAGTGACTATAAATGCTACGCAGACAATAAAATAAAGTAATGGGTTAGTGTGCATTTATGCTTGAAACACATGTCCTAGGTTTAGGAAATGGGGTCACTTTAGATAGGATAGTTAAAAAAGGTCTTTCTGAAGCATTAACATCCTTGGAAATCACTTAATTTACATATATTATTAATATTTTGTAAAGTATAATTCTAACATCTAAAAAAGAGGTCAGAAATATGAAGATCTATCATTGAAAAATTAGTGGGCCTCAATATTTATAAGAAAGTTCTGTTTATAGTGAAAAATGGTCCTGTTGACAAGTAGTTGTGAGAGTAAAACTGGGAATTAAAACAGAACCACAACTTTTCTTTCTTTTTTTTTTAGTTTGTATTTCAATTCATTTTTTTTTCCGCTGTACAGCATGGGGACCAAGTTATACTTACATGTATACATTTTTTTTCCACCATTTGTTCTGTGTTCTGTTGCAGCATAAGTATCTAGACATAGTTCTCAGTGCTACTCAGCAGGATAGCATTGTAAATTCATTCCAAGCTGTATCTGATAACCCCAAGCTCCCCATCCCTCCCACTCCCTTCCTCTCCTCCCAGGCGGCCACAAGTCTATTCTCCAAGTCCATGATTTTCTTTTCTGTGGAAATGTTCACTTATGCTGTATATTAGATTCCAGTTATAAGTGATATCATATGGTGTTTGTCTTTCTGACTTATTTCACTCAGTATGAGAGTCTCTAGTTCCATCCATGTTGCTATAAATGGCATTATGTTGTTCTTTTTTATAGCTGAGTAGTATTACATTGTGTATATATCCAGTTATCTATTGATGGACATTTGGGTTGTTTCCATGTCTTGGCTATTGTGAATAGTGCTGCAGTGAACATGCGGGTGCATGTGTCTTTTTCAAGGAAACTTTTGTCTGGATATATGCCCAAGAGTGGGATTTCAGGGTCATATGGAAGTTCTATGTATAGATTTCTAAGGTATCTCCAAACTGTTCTCCATAGTAGCTGTACCAGTTTACATTCCTACCAGCAGTGCAGGAGGGTTCCCTTTTCTCCACACCCCCTAAACATTTGTTACTTGTGGACTTATTAATGATGGTCACTCTTACAGGTATGAGGTGGTATCTCGTGGTAGTTTTGATTTGCATTTCTCTTATAATTAGCGATGTTGAGCATTTTTTCATGTGTTTGCTGGCCATCTGTATATCTTCTTTGGAGAAATGTCTGCTCAGGTCTTTTGCTCATTTTTCCATTGCGTTGTTGGCTTTTTTGCTGTTGAGTTGTCTAAGTTGCTTGTATATCCTAGAGATTAAGCCCTTGTCCATTGCATCATTTGAAACTATTTTTTTCCCATTCTGTAAGTTGTCTTTTTGTTTTCTTTTGGGTTTCCTTTGCTGTGCAAAAGCTTTTCAGTTTGATGAGGTCCCATTGGTTTATTTTTGCTCTTATTTCTATTGCTTTGGGAGACTGACCTGAGAAAATATTCATGATGTTGATGTTAGAGAGTGTTTTGCCTATGTTCTCTTCTAGGAGTTTGTTGGTGTCTTGTCTTATATTTAAGTCTTTCAGCCATTTTTAGTTTATTTTTGTGCATGGTGTGAGGGTGTGTTCTCGTTTCATTGCTTTGCATGCAGCTGTCCAGGTTTCCCACCATTGCTTGCT